>NC_138896.1:41073894-41713572 GCF_965194825.1 Balaenoptera physalus
CGAGACCCTGGGACGTTACCATCCTCTCGCTCCCCATTTTCCTGCAATATCTTTACAAAGAAAGAGAAGTAAGGTGGCCTTCTCTCTCTCCCCACTTTTCCTTTGATTGCAAAAATGTAGTCCACTTAGTTTTCAGGGCAGACCCCTCTTGCCCACCTGCTTATATCCTTCTCAAGTGTCCTATACAAATAAATCCACTTCTTACCTATCACTTTGTCCCTCACCGAATTCTTTCAGTGCCAAGACATAAAGAACCTGAGCTCTGTTAAGTCCTGAGATGAGTTGTGTGGTTTCATTACCGCGTAACAACTCCAGACCTTAGTGATTTAAAACAATAATTGTAGGGGCTTCCCTGGTGGCGCAGTGGTTAAGACTCTGCGCTCCCAATGCAGGGGGCCTGGGTTTGATCCCTTGTCAAGGAACTAGATCCCACCTGCATGCTGCAACTAAGAGTTCACATGCCACAACTGAGGAGCCCACGTGCCGCAACTAAAGACCCGATGCAACCAAAAAAAAAAGTCTAAAAAAATAAATAAATAAAACGATAAATGTAGATAATTTCTCACAACAAATGGTCAACTGAGCAGTTTTGTTGATTTAGATTGAGCTCACTAATGAATCTTCAGTTAGTCAACGGGTCTAGCTGATGGCTGGCTGGTAGTATGACTTCTAGACAACTGGACTCTCTTCCATGTGTCTTTCTCACATCCCCCCAGCAACCAAGACATGTCCTCAAGCAAGACTGAGCATGTTCTTGAAGCAACTGCGGAAAAGTAAGAGAGGAAATGCAAACACGAAAGCACTTGTTTAATCTTCTGCAGGCCTCCAGCCTGCTAACATCCTATTTGCCGACACCAAGTACCTGGCCAAGTCAGATGTAAGGGGTAGGGAAATGGGCTCTACATCCTTTTTTGTTTTTTTTGGACCGCACTGCGTGGCATGCGGGATCTTAGTTCCCCAATCAGGGATGGAATCCGTGCCTCCTGCAGTGGCAGCACGGAGTCTTAACCACTGGACCGCCAGGGAAGTCCCCTCTACGTCTTTTTTGAGAGGTATTATAAAGTCACAGGGCAAAGAATGTGGATACAGATAGAGGTCAAAAATTGGGATCACGAATGCAATCAATCTTATCACAAATTATTGACTGATTTATTGGCTAATTTTTCTTTTCTTTGAGAAACTAGATTGCTCTAAACCGATTTGATTTAAATATCAATCAAATAAGTATATTTTCTTCTTAAAACGTTTTTCTTAGGATCTTAACAATCTTTTAATCCAAAAACACAAGTATACACACTATTTCTATTTTTAAAAGCAGTCAGACTTCCCTGGTGGCACAGTGGTTAAGAATCTGCCTGCCAATGCAGGGGACACGTCTTCGATCCCTGGTCCAGGAAGATCCCACATGTCGAGGAGCAACTAAGCCCATGCACCACAACTACTGAAGCCCACATGCCCTAGAGCCCAAGTACCGCAACTACTGAGCCCACATGCCGCACCTACTGAAACCATATGCCACAACAAGAGAAGCCACCGCAACGAGAAGCCGCACACCACAACGAAGAGAACACCCCACTTGCGGCAACTAGAGAAAGCCTGCACGCAGCAATGAAGACCCAATGCAGCCAAAAAAATAAATGAAAAATTAAAAATATATATATATTAAAAAAAATTTGGCTAAAAAAAGAAAAAGCAGCCAAGGGACTTCACTGGTGGTCCACTGCGTAAGACTCGGCGCTCCCAATGCAGAGGGCCTGGGTTCGATCCCTAGTCGGGGAAGTAGATCCCACAGGCATGCCGCAATGAAGATCCATGTGCTACACGTGCCACAGTGAAGACGTGCAGAGCCAAAATAAATAAATAAATAAATCTGTTTTAAAAATTAAAAAAAAAAAAAAAGCAGTCAATCATCTCAAAACCCAACTGTGGGGCTTCCCTGGTGGTGCAGTGGTTAGGAATCTGCCTGCCAATGCAAGGGACACGGGACGATCCCACATGCCACAGAGCAACTAAGCCCGTGCGCCATAACTACTGAGCCTGAGCTCTAGAGCCTGCACGCCACAACTACTGAGCCCACGTGCCACAACTACTGAAGCCTGCGTGCCTAGAGCCCGTGTTCTGCAACAAGAGAAGCCACAACAATGAGAAGCCCGCGCACCGCAATGAAGAGTAGCCCCTGCTCACCGCAACTAGAGAAAGCCCGCGCACAGCAATGAAGACCCAACACAGCCAAAAAATTAATTAATTAATTAATAAAAAAAAAAAAACCCAACTGTGGACAGTGGAGAGATCACAGTAAGGAGAGGTGTGCCTCCCTGGTGAAAGACATTTTTCTTCCCTTTTAGAAAACTGCTTCCCAAATATGCACACGCACCCCTGCCTTCCATTTGGAGAAAGAAGAGACCCTGGAATTTCTCAACATTTATCTGAGTTTTGGGGAAAGGTTGTGACACGAGGAAAGGAGAAAGGAAGAAATGAATATGTGTTGAGGTATTATGCTTATGACAGACATCTCAATTTGGCTGTACAGCTCTCTAAGATAGAAATTATTATGCCCATTTTATGGACGAAGCAAAAAAGTATAGGTAAAAGAAAAAAGTATACTAAAGAAGGAGAACATAATAGTATCAAGTAATAGTTGCATCATTCACTCTATCTTAAGTATTCATTTTTTCCTTGCATAGATAAATAATATAAAGTAGTAAATATACTGTGTTAGTTTTCTTTAAATCTAAGTTTACAGTTAGAAGGTAATTATCTGACCTTTCTCTAGTTGTAGGGGTAAATCAGGAAGATGGTTGTAGAATTATGGCAAGAAAAATATGAACAGAACGTATTTTATTCTATCACCTTGGGAAGAAAAATAGAAATGACTAAATAAAAACAACCCATAATGTTACTTCATTTATGCAATGGTTAGGGAAAAGATTTTGGAAGGTTGAGATAGTCTCTGTGTGTTTGTTTGTTTTTTTAAAATTCCTAATTATACTGTCCACTGAAGTGAGGACATTTTTTTTTTTTTAATTTATTTATTTATGGCTGTGTTGGGTCTTCGTTTCTGTGCGAGGGCTTTCTCTAGTTGCGGCAAGTGGGGGCCACTCTTCATCGTGGTGCGCGGGCCTCTCACTATCGCGGCCTCTTCTGTTGCGGAGCACAGGCTCCAGACACGCAGGCTCAGTAATTGTGGCTCACGGGCCTAGCTGCTCTGCGGCATGTGGGATCCTCCCAGACCAGGGCTCGAACCCATGTCCCCTGCATTGGCAGGCAGATTCTCAACCACTGCGCCACCAGGGAAGCCCTGTGTGTTTGTTTTCTAATGTGTCTATAAGTTTTAAGAGAATTTGACATATTAGAGAA
Organism: Balaenoptera physalus; assembly: GCF_965194825.1. Taxonomy (NCBI): domain Eukaryota; kingdom Metazoa; phylum Chordata; class Mammalia; order Artiodactyla; family Balaenopteridae; genus Balaenoptera; species Balaenoptera physalus. The sequence continues at coordinate 41,077,252 of NC_138896.1, forward strand.
TCTGACAAATTAATCTTGTGATTTCTTTTTTTGTTGTTTTTTGCTTGTCAAACTCCTGACTTTTTTTTTTTTTTAATATTTATTTATTTATTTGGCTGCGCCGGGTCTTAGTTGCAGCATGCAGGATCTTTTAGTTGAGGCATGTGGAATCTAGTTCCCTGACCAGGGATCAAACCTGCACCCCCTGCATTGGGAGTGCAGAGTCTTAACCACTGGACCACCAGGGAAGTCGCTGACTTTTTTTTTTTTAACATCTTTATTGGAGTATACTTGCTTTACAATGGTGTGTTAGTTTCTGCTGTATAACAAAGTGAATCAGCTATACATATACATACATCCCCACATCTCCTCCCTCTTGCGTCTCCCTCCCACCCTCCCTATCCCACCCCTCTAGGTGGTCACAAAGCACTAAGCTGATCTCCCTGTGCTATGCAGCTGCTTCCCACTAGCTATCTATTTTACGTTTGGTAGTGTATATATGTCCATGCCACTCTCTCACTTCGTCCCAGATTACCCTTCCCCCTCCCCGTGTCCTCAAGTCCATTCGTTACATCTGCGGCTTTATTCCTGTCCTGCCCCTAGGTTCATCAGAACCTTTTTTTTTTTTTTAGATTCCATATATATGTGTTAGCATACAGTATCTTCCTCTGACTTATTTCACTCTGTGTGACAGACTCTAGGTCCATCTACCTCACTATAAATAGTTCAATTTCGTTTCTTTTTATGGCTGAGTAATATTCCATTGTATATACATGCCACATCTTCTCTATCCATTCATCTGTTGATGGACACTTAGGTTGCTTCCACGTCCTGGCTATCTTTTTTTTTTTTTTTTTTGGCTGCGTTGGGTATTCGTTGTTGTGCATGGGCTTTCTCTATTTGCGGCGAGCAGGGGCTACTCTTTGCCGCGGTGCACGGGCTTCTCACTGCAGTGGCTTCTCTTGTTGTGGAGCACCAGTTCTAGGTGCACGGTCTTCAGTAGTTGTGGCGCATGGGCTCAGTAGCTGTGGTGTGCGGGCTCAGTAGTTGTGACTCACGGGCTTAGCTGCTCCGCGGCATGTGGGATCTTCCCAGACCAGGGCTCAAACCCGTGTCCCCTGCATTGACAGCCAGATGCTTAACCACTGCGCCACCAGAGAAGCCCCATCTTTTCTTTTTTTAATTTTATTTTATATTGGAATATAGTTGATTAACAATATTGTGTTAGTTTCAGGTGTACAACAAAGTGATTCAATTATACATATACATGTATCTATTCTTTTTCAAATTCTTTTTCCATTTAAGTTATTACAGAATATTGAGCAGAGTTCCCTGTGCTATACAGTAGGTCCTTATTAGTTATCTATTTTAAATATAGCAGTGTGTACATGTCAATTCCAAACTCCCAGTCTATCCCTCCCCCCCACCCTAATCTTGTGATTTCGAATTGAATTGTGTAATTTATTATAGACTTGTGATTTGAAGCTTGAAAAGTATAAGATAATTTGATTACACTTGTAAATGGTATGGATATCTTGAAGACAACTTGATTTGCCACATTTAGAAGCTTGAATTATTAGGTTTAGGAGAGTTATTTACATGCTTAAGAAGATTTTTTTCTTGTTTGACTTGTAAATCTGTCTATGAGGCATCTGAAGTGCTTGAAAAAAAGCAAGTATATTAAATTTGTAAATGTAGTTTAAATATTTAAGAGAATTTAATTAACTAACTTTGTAAATGGCATGAGTAATGTTCAAGCAAATCTAATATGGCAAACCCATGGGCTAACTGAACATTAATCAAGGAACAAGTTATTGCTCTTATTTTTATACAAAAAATACAAGATTTCTAAACAGAACATTAAAGTTAAGTAAGTTAAACTTAAGAAAATTTGTTTGTAAATTTACAACTTTAATTAATTGAAAATTAAATATAAACAACTGCAAATAGTCTTTTCTCCTCTCAGATGTGTCCCTAGGTTATATGCCTCCTTGGCAGCCGACTACCTTCATCTCACAGTGTTGTCCTTCCCCGATCTGTGATAGCCCTCGTTACTGGGAACTCTTTCACTGGGCCCTGTTTTTTATGGTTAGTTAACTTTTATAAGAATGCACGGGGGGCTTTCCTGGTGGCGCAGTGGTTGAGAATCTGCCTGTTAATGCAGGGGACACGGGTTCGAGCCCTGGTCTGGGAGGATCCCACATGCCGCGGAGCAACTGGGCCCGTGAGCCACAATTACTGAGCCTGTGCGTCTGGAGCCTGTGCTCCGCAACAAGAGAGGCCGCGATAGTGAGAGGCCCGCGCACCGCGATGAAGAGTGGCCCCCGCTTGCCACAACTGGAGAAAGCCTGCGCACAGAAACGAAGACCCAACACAGCCAAAAATAAATAAATAAATAAACAAATGTGGGGTTTAAAAAAAAAAAAGAATGCACGGGGACTTCCCTGGTGGCGCAGTGGTTAGGAATCCGCCGACTAATGCAGGGGACATGGGTTCGATCTCTGGTCCAGGAAGATCCCATGTGCCGCGGAGCAACTAAGCCTGCGCGCCACAACTACTGAGCCCGCGTGCCACTACTGAAGCCCGCGGCCTAGTGCTTGTGCTCCGCAGCAAGAGAAGCCACCGTAATGAGAAGCCCCCGCACCGCAACGAAGAGTAGCCCCTCCTCGCCGCAACTAGAAAGAAAAAAGCGTGTGTGCATCAACGAAGACCCAACGCAGCCAACAATAAATTTTTAAAAATTAAAAAAAAAAAAAAAAAAGAATTTTGAGAGTAGGACTCACGTGAAGGGTTTAGCAAGTACCTGGCATGGAGTAAACCCTCAATAAATGTTAGCTGTCCCTCCCACCCCCGTCATCTCTATATTCCACAGCATCCAAAAGCCTCAAGGAATACTCATTGAATATCCTTTCACTTGATCCAGTATTTTCTAGGACTTTGGCTTAAAAAAAAAATCTAAATAGAAAAAGTACTTTATGGTCAAAAATGCTCATCTGTGACAAAATTTCAAAGAGCTAAATATTAGGAAAGTTTATTTCAACAGTAGGGAAGTTGTTGAGCAATTTTATTTATGATTTTATACACCACCTTGTTTCAAAAAAGAATTTAAGATGGCTTACAGAGGCCTAAACCAAAGAACAAGATAAAATACGTTTAAAACAAACAAGAAATATAAGGCAAAGGGATGGAAAACAAAGATAGCAAAGTGGGAGGGTGCCAAGAGTAGGGTTAGCAATACAAAAAATACACGTGCTTAAGTCATATATCCTTGACCGGAAAGATTTGCTTTAAGCTTTCTAGCAGCCAACACCACTCAAATTCAAAACTCGAAGGGTCCATAGGCCAAAAACTAACAAACTGCTCTAAAAAGTTAAACTCCTCTGGAAAGCGAGATCATAAGAAGGTCCTCCTTTGATTAGAGGGGGGCTGTGTAATGAACCAGCACCATCCTCAAGAGCTGTTTGGAGAGAAAACACAAGGACGAGCTTCAGCACTTCCCAGAGGATAGGCAAAGACACAACTTCCATTCTAAGGAAGGCCGGTATTCCCAGGCACAATCCAGGTGATTTGACATCGAACGAGTAAATAAAGGATGATAATCCAGTTAATGGACTATTACAATGCGCACCACAGTACGGGGGTGGGGAGAGGAGTGCTTCCGTGAAAGAATTAAGTGGAAAAACTGGAGATGACAAAAACACAAAAATATCAAACTATGTGTAGAAAATCATCAGAGTAAAATTCACTAAAATGTTAACTCGTTATTTCCGTATATTAGGAGTACCATTGCTTTTTTTTCCCTATTTATTATTAATTTTTAGATGTCCAATAGGAAATACAGTGGGTAAAAGTATCTTGAAAGATGACTCACATAAAATCTGAACAGTGATTAGGCTAAGCCTCGAAGCAGTGTCCCCGCGTATCCTAACCCCGGGCCGCAGGTTTACGGTAAAAGCCTGACCCGGGGTACCCAGGCGTCCCAGGGAGCCGCCCACAGAGACGCAGGGTCCTCCGCACAGCCTAGAGAGGACCGGAAGTCGGCTGGGGGCGGGGTCTGAGGCTCCTTCAGACTCGAGGTCCGCTGGCTCGTCGTTTTGCCGCTAGAAGGGAATTGGTCGAAATCGCGCTGTGGAGGGCGGACTAGCTGCACTCTATCCACCTGTGCTCCCCTTGACCTCAACTTGCCATGCCGCCAGCGCCCGAGGTGACAGTGGGTGCGGGTCCCAAGCCCCTGGCGGGGGTCGACGCCGGCTGTGCATCGCCCCGTGCTTGGGGTCGTCGGGGCTCTGCCCCCCGACCGCCTTTTCTCAGGCCCGTCCATCCCCCACTTCTCTTGACGTAGCAGGTGATAGGATGACCCCGGCCATAGTGGACAAACCTTCAGTTCCAAGAGCCGGTGACCTTGGAGGATGTGGACGTGGGCTTCAGATATGAAGAGTGGAAGCGCCTGGACCCTCCTCGGAAGGCTCTCTACGCGGACGGAATGCTAAAGAATTATGGAATTGCTATCGCCCCGAGTAAGGACTTTCCTGCGACCCAGAGTCGGTCTGACTGGAAGGCTTAACTGCACTTTGTTTCTAACTGGGTCTTCCTCTGCACTCCCCCTCTCGTGTGTTGTGAAACGTTTCAGGGACTGGAGAGCTTCCAGAATTTGTCCAAGTAGACCTGTGAGTTCAAGTTTCTTTTTTTTTTTTTTTTTGGCCACGTGTGTACGTAGCTTGCGGGATCTTAGTTTCCCGACCAGGGATCGAACCTGTGCCTAACCTCTGGAAGCGCAGAGTCCTAACCCCAGGATCGCCAGGGAAGTCCCCTGAGCTCAAGTTTCTAATTTTTTTGTTTGTATTTGTTTTTGTTTATGGTTTTTTTAGTATTTGTTTTTTTAGTCAGTATTTATTTTTTCTTTGCATTATTTATTTTTGATGTGGACCATTTTTAACATCTTTATTGAATTTGTTACAATATTGCTTCTTTTTTTATGTTTTGGCTTTTTGGCCACGAGGCATGTGGGATCTTAGCTCCCCAACCAGGGATCGAACCCTCACCCCCTGCATTGGAAGGCGAAGTCTTAACCACTGGACCACCAGGGAAGTCCCTGCATTACTTATTTTTAGGTCAGGCAAAAGGCTTGGAATTTGCCTGTGTCCCTTATTGGTATGGCACTCTTCTGGTGAGAGTGCTGCTGGGTGGAGCCGTGCAGTTCCTGGTCCCCACCACCACCACCACCCCCCCCCCCCCGCCCCACCATGGACAGAGAGAGAGCCCAGAGGTGCTCCTGGGCCCTGAGGAAAGATATTTCTACTCGTAGACTCATGTCGCCCGATTCTTATCTGTTAAAAGTGTGCAGTTTTTCAGCATTCTCAGTTACTGCCTTTCTCATTTTCAGCATTCTCAGTTACTGCCTTTCTCATACCTGGAGTTCTCTATAAGCAGGATCCCAGGCCTGGGACCAACTGGTAGGTTTCTAGGGTGGCTGCCCACTGCTATTGTCTTTCATGTCATCCCAGACACACAAAAAAGATGTGCTCACCAGGACCACACTGCTTTCCAGGCCTCAGAATATTCTGACCCCAGAGGCAGCGTATTTCTCTGACTTCCCCAAATATAAGAAATGAGTCCTGGGAATTCCCTGGCGGTCCACTGGTTAGGACTCAGTGCTTCCACTGCAGGAGGCAAGGGATCCCTGGTCCGGGAACTAAGAAGCTAAGATCCTGCATGCCACGTGGTGCAGCCAAAAAAAAGAAAAAAGAAATGAGTCCTTAGTTCCTTTTGTCACTGTAATCATGTAACAGAATGATTTAATTAGATTAAACTGGGGGGACATTAAGGTGGAGGACTCCTTTGCCAGCCCCTCATACTTTGTAGTTAGAAAAGGAGTCCCCGGGCTTCCCTGGTGGCACAGTGGTTAAGAATCTGCCTGCCTATGCAGGGGACACAGGTTCGAGCCCTGGTCCAGGAAGATCCCACATGCCACGGAGCAACTAAGCCTGTGTGCCACAACTACTGAGCCTGTGCTCTAGAGCCCGTGAGCCACAACTACTGAAGCCCGCGTGCCTAGAGCCCGTGCTCGGCAACAAGAGAAGCCACTGCAATGAGAAGCCTGCGCACCGCAACGAAGAGTAGTCCCCGCTCACTGCAACTAGAGAAAGCCCGCGCACAGCAACAAAGACCCAACACAGCCAATAATAAAAAAAAATGAGAAAAAAAAACGAAAAGGGGTCCCCTACCCCAAGTGTTGGAAAAAGTAAAGAATGGATAGAGTTGAACTCTGTCCTTGATATGAAAGTGGGGTGAAAAGAGATTCCCAGGATTAGCATCTAAAAAGGAAAACCGGAAATACAGTGGACCCTTGAACAACATGGGTTTGAACAGGTCCACTTACAAACTGATTTCTTTCCCTAAATATGTCCTGCAGTACTACTCTATCCTTAGTTGGTTGAATACACAGATGCGGAACCGTGGGTATGGCAGCCCCACTGTAAAGTTATAGGTGGATTTTTGACAACTCAGAGGATTGGCACCCCTAACCCTGTGTTCAAGGGTCAACCGTATAGACGAGGATTTACCTGCCCATTGTCTTTATTTCTGTAGTGACCAGCAGAAAACCTTTATCTTAGAAGCTTTTTTAGGTGAGAGTGGACTGCAAGAAAGCAGAAACCTGAGAAGTCTTCAGCTAGTCCTGGGGAGAAAGGAAAGAAGGAAGGAAATGAGTATCTAGAGCCTGAGGGAAGGAGCCAAGGGGCGGGGACAAAGAGGAGGACAGCTTAACTGGGGCCCCCAGCAGAGTTGTCCTGATACCCTGATTTCTTGAAATGCTGACCCTTTTCCTTGCCCATAAATAGGATTTGCAGTTTATAAACCTGAGGTGCTAAGCCATTTGGAAAAAGGGGAGACCTGTGTATCTGGGCTGGACAAAGAACCAGAGCCAGATGGGTGAGTGCAGGAAGGCCTTGGGACCACCGACCTGCCCTGCCTTCAACTTGTACTGATAATTACTCGTAAGTAATTCCAAAGGCTTGTGAGTTCCATTGTTAAGAATATAGGCTCCTCCTGGTTGATTTTACTATTGCCAGTGATTATCCAGCCTTTTTCTCTCTGGTCTCTTCTGGTTCACAGTTCCTGTGAAGGAAGGCTCAAGATGGTTATCTTTCCACCTTCATCAGGGCCCAATGGACTTAGGATTTCTAAATGAGCAGAGTGTAGCATTTACAGTTTTTATGTGCTCTATTTTTTTTTTTAATAAATTTATTTATTTATTTTTTGGCTGCGTTGGGTCTTCGTTGCTGTGCACGAGCTTTCTCTAGTTGCAACGAGTGGGGGCTACTCTTTGTTGTGGTGTGCAGGCTTCTCATTGCGGTGGCTTCTCTTTGTTCCGGAGCACAGGCTCCAGGCGCGTGGGCTGCAGTAGTTGTGGCATGCGGGCTCAGTAGTTGTGGCTCGTGGGCTCTAGAGCGCAGGCTCAGTAGTTGTGGCCCACGGGCTTAGCTGCTCTGCGGCATATGGTATCTTCCCGGACCAGGGCTTGAACCCGTGTCCCCTGCATTGGCAGGCGGATTCTTAACCACTGCACCACCAGGGAAGTCCCATGTGCTCTACTTAGAATTTGCATCTTCATCTTCCTTTGGAAATGGAAGCAGAGTAGAGAACAGGACTTGGATCTAGAACCCCCAAATTCTCAGAACCTTCGTGTTCAAATAAGCACCACTCTGAATCCAGTGGCCCCTATTCTGACATTGGACTGAGAAAAGGTGTCTGGGTGATGGTGATGGGACCTCCAACCCTCCTCCTCACCTGTGTCCTCTTGGTGAAGCCATAGGGAATTCTCATCCAGGGTAATGGGAAGAGGACTAGAAAGTTCTCTCAACAGGAATGGCTGTTTTGTCCTTTGAAGATGAAGACCTTCCCTGGCTGCTTGGAGGACCAAGAGCCCACACCTGTTCTAGGTTCTCCTGGTTGCTGAGGAATCGGGCCCTGGCCCTAGTGCAGCATTGATGCGCTCCCGACGATCGAGACAGCTTGGTCCTGCCTCTCCACAGGTTTCCTAAAGGCGAAAGGATAACTTCAACCACCAGACATTTAAACAGTTGGAGCTTTATTGCTGATAAGGTTAACCTAAACATTAAACTTAAACTGATTAGACTTCTGTTTAAAAACTAAATCCAGTAAAGTCATTGTTTTTATTCATTTTTGCCTCCATGGTCTTATGAGTAGAAGAGGTTGCTAATATATTTAAATAGTGCTACCAGGACTACAAATTATTAAGTAACCAATCAGAATTAGAGACTTTAAAAGTTAAAGGTCACTTTCGCAAGATGTAGTAACAATCTCTGAAGTCCAGGAGTCTTGAAAGACTCCTTAACAATAGCCTTAGGACTTCCCTGGTGGTGCAGTAGTTAAGAATCCGCCTGCCAATGCAGGGGACACGGGTTCAAGCCCTGGTTGGGGAAGATCCCACATGCCGTGGAGCAGCTAAGCCCGTGCACCACAACTACTGAAGCCCGTGCGCCTGGAGCCCATGCTCCACAACAAGAGAAGCCACCGCAATGAGAAGCCCACGCATCACAAGGAAGAGTAGCCTCTGGTCTTCGCTAGAGAAAGCCCGCATGCAGCAACGAAGACCCAACGCAGCCAAAAATAATAAATAAATAAATAAATTTATTTATTTTTTTAAAAAAGGAAAAGGGCTGAATAAGATAATTATCAAACAGAACATGGGGATGTAATGGAATCCCATTTTCCATCTGTCACATCTGGAGGATTCTTGTTAAGTAGAACACACATCACATTTAAGTCTCAGCTGATCCCAGCCAGTCACGTGGTCTTTAGGCCTGTAATCATAACCTCTTCTGTCACTGATGCACCAGTGGCTTTTGAGCCAGTGGCCGACCCGTAACCCCTGGGGTCTAGTGAGGAAAGGGGAGCAGAGGCTGGCTGGTGGGATGGCCCCTGACCCTGCTGAGTCCATGTAGAGCTTCTGCTCAGATCCCCATCGCCTTCCCAGGCTGGTATGGTATCAGGAATCTCAGGAGGGACCAGGGGGCTGAGAGACAGAGATCAGCTCATCTCTGCTGCCTTTTGTTTCGTCCAGGATGTCCAGAGAGGAAGACCCCAAACTCTTGTGTAGTAAGCACTTGAAATAGATCTTCTGAATTATTTACTTAGGACACAGTCGTTTTGATCTCAGGTGGCCTCAGCCTGCAGCAGCTTGAAGCAGGATTTCAGTTCCCAGCCAGAGACTGAAGTCAGGCCACGGCAGTGAGAGCGCTGAATCCTAGCCACTAGACCAGTGACCAGTGACAAGGCTCTGGCCCTTTGGCTTTGCAGAAATGAATTCCCACGAAGACAGAAAGTAGTGAAACAAGTAAAGTGTTTATTAGGAGGAAAAAGAGTACGTGTGGATAGACACACAGGCGGGGTCAGAGAGTCACACCCTCGTAGTAGTTTGAATCACTTATATGGGGCATTTCTTCCGGGTTTCCTTTGGCCATTCATCTTGCTTTGCCTGGTTCTGAGTCCGTATTTGATTTATCTAAGGGTCCTCCCATGTGTGCGCACACATCTCTTAGCCAAGGTGGATTCCAGCGAAGAGGCCTATGGGTAGCTTGACATCACCTACTATGGGGTGGCGCCCCCTCCCTTTTTGACCTTCAAGGAGCCTTTCTGTGCATGTGTAGTCAGGAAGGTCTCCTTGACCTTGAGAATGAGAAATATGTTCCCAGCCCTGGGCAGGGCTCAGCCCCTCCTCCTCTTCATCTTGGAGTATCTGTCCATAGGGTCAGACTCCAGATGTTCAGCCTGGGGCCCATTTACCTCCTGCCTCAGTTTGAAGAGATTTCTTCCTGCCACATAAATAGATAATTTTCAGGTGAAGAGCTGGAATTTACCCTAGACCTTAGGGACAACTTCCATTTTAGTAGGTGGCCGTATGTCCCAATTTGCTTGAGGCAATTCCAGTTAAGACCCAATGGCCTGGTGCGATTATTAATAGCATTCCCTTTCACTGTCTGAAGTAAGAGGTATTCCCATTGCAACAATAAATCATATAGTCCCTGGAATTCTAGGACAGATCACATTTCTCCAGTATCAGTTCCTACTCTAAATTTTCTCCCCAGTCATTCTTTCTGACTGGAACCAGTCAGACTATCTTGCCTCCTGGTCCCCTAAACTGTGCAACCCAGGAATCCTTTTTCCCCACAGGTTGGTCATGCAATTGGTTTCTGTTGTTGCTGTGGCCACTGATGTTATGTGAGGATGAAAAGTGTTCATTTGCTGTCTGCTTTCACAACAGCTCACTCAAAGTCTGAAAAATATTTGAAACCCAGTTGTAAACACCCTGAAGAAACTGGAGCATTGACTGGTGTGTCCTGTGCAAAAACCTGTAAAGTTCAGACCACTTTAAATTGTTCTTTTTTGTGAATAATGCACAAATTAGGGCAGCTCCAGGGTAGGTGTGGGCTGTTAGGCCAGTGCAGGGTTTTAAAATAAGTTGAATTATAACACAATATTGTAAATCAATTATATCTGAATTTAAAAATTAAATAAATAAAATAAGTTGAATTGAAGTACTTCTGGGGAGTCCCCCCTCTCCAGGGAGCCATAGCCCCCCACCCTTTGTCAGATTCCAGCTGCTTCTCTCATGTTTACCTTTCCTACCTGGTGCCAGTTTTGCCAGTTCAAAACTCACAAGACTTGTGAGTTTGTGAACTCAGCTCTAAGTTTCCTTTCCTGTCTTTGTTACCTGTTGTTCACGTTGGAACAGGAGGGAAAAGCGTGCTGACCTCTCAGGCTGGCTTGGCAAGTGGGGTCACCACAGGTGAGATAAACCTGGCCCCTTAGGCTCACACCCCCGTGTTTGCAAAACTATGCTATTTTCATTTCCGTGCTAATAGCTGACCTTCACTGAGCAACTCCCACCTGCCTGGGCCTGTTCTGAGGGTTTACCTGTCTTGGTAACCTTAAGGGGGAGGTGCTTTTATCCCTATTTTATAGGTGAAGAAACTGGTACAGAGAGGTTGATTAACTTGCCTAAGGTAATCTGAGTGATAATTTTTTAAAAACTCATTGCTTCTCATTTTCCAATTATAGTAGTAATTATTGTTCATGACAGAGAATGTGGAAAATACAGAAAAATAAAGACATAAATTTACAAAATTACAAAATAACATAAATCATCTCCAATTGCACCCTGAGACATAATCCCATGTTTAGTAAGGTTCTGCCAGGTTTTTTTTTTTCCCCTGAGTATATATATTTTTAAACATAGCTGGAATCATTTAGTACATCTGTTTTATAACCTGATTTTTAAAATGTCCTCAATTGTGAACATTTTCCCATGGCAGTATCTGCTCTTTTACGTCATGTTTTTTAATGCCTGCATCGTCTTCTACATATGTTCTATAATGAATTTTGTTCTTAACTGATTCCCTATTGTTGGACATTTATGTAACTTCCAAGCTGTTATAGTTAACCAGCATGCAGATTTACAACAAGAAATATATCTGGCAAGCCAACAAGACTATTTCTGCAAGTTGGTCACACATCTTTTCCCTCTAAGAAAGTATGTGGAAAATCAAACTATATCACAGAATTCAAAAAAGGGGCTTTGATCTTAATAAGTGGGGTCTGCAAGCTAGGTGGTAGCCTGTTAAAACCTGTTTGGATAAGAATGTCTGCGTTGCAGTCTTCCGAGTTACATCAAAGACCATGCATGTCAGGGTCTCCTTATCCACACCTATATTGACCAGTACATGGGTTTTTCTTCCTGCCACATAAGTAGATAGTTTTCAGGTGAAAAGCTGGCATTTACCCAAGGATTCTGCATTTCTAACAAAGTATCACACTTCAAAGACTTTACAGAGCTTTCTGCAAGCTCTGTCCAGTGACTTCTGTTTCCCTTTCATTGGCCAGAACTGTATCCTGGAACCAGCCCTGGTGCAGGAAAGGCTGGGAGACATGGTCTTTTTAGCTGAGCACTTTGTCACCCTGAATACAATGTGTCTCTGTTAGTAGGAAAGAAGAGAATGGTGTTAGTAGGTGACTCTGATCACATTGGAAACTTTTTAAAAAATCTGTCCCATTAATAGTTACAGTTCATTTTTGGTAGAAGTGTGATTTCCACAGCCTCCCTGTATAGAAATGTTTTCCCAAGGATGTTTTCTGTGAAACCAAAATAACTGTAATATTATGAAGTGATGGACCTTGTCATTCTTCCTGGCTACAAATTCTCTCTCCTATAGTTTCCCATTCTGATTTGTGAAATAAGTGGTTTTTGGGAAGGGCTGAGATGAGCTCAGAGACACCAGCTCTCCTGCATGCCTTTGCTTATAAAGTACTCACCTTTTGCATTCAGCCTGTGTGCTGTTTTAACTCCAGATACAAAGATCTAATATCCTGTAGATCTATCACTATGTCAAAATAAAGAGCTAAAAAATCCCCAAGATCCTGATCCAACTGTATGAAATATTTTTGAGATATTCTGGGTCATCAGACCTAGCAGGTGAAACAAGAATGGCAGAATGTTTATGGCTGCAGTTTACTCTTTCTACTTTCGTGAATCTTAAAAATTTTCCATGCAAAAAGCTTTTTAAGAAAGTTTTTAAAAATTGAAAGATATCCAGAACATATAAAGTACTCCTACAATTCAACAACAGCAAAAAACTCCATTAAAAAATGGGCAAAGGACTTGAATAGACATTTCTCTAAAAGAAGTTACGCAAATAACTAATAAGCACATGAAAAGAAGCTCAACATCACTAATCATTAGGGGAATGCAAATCAAAACCACAATGAGGGGCTTCCCTGGCGGCGCAGTGGTTGAGAGTCTGCCTGCTAATGCAGGGGACACGGGTTCGAGCCCTGGTCTGGGAAGATCCCACATGCCGCGGAGCGACTAGGCCCGTGAGCCACAACTACTGAGCCTGTGCGTCTGGAGCCTGTGCTCCGCAAGAAGAGAGGCCAAAATAGTGAGAGGCCCGCGCACCGCGATGAAGAGTGGCCCCCACTTGCCGCAACTAGAGAAAGCCCTCGCACAGAAATGAAGACCCAACACAGCCAAAAATAAATTAATAAAAATAAATTAAAAGAAAAATCACAGTTCGAGTACTTTAAAAAAAAAAAAAAAACCACAATGAGATACCACTTAACATCCATTAGGATGGCTAATTATGAAAAAAACAGAAAATAACAAGTGTTGGTGAGGCTATGGAGAAATTGGAACCTTGTGCATTGCTGGTGCAGCTGCTATGGAAAATGTTATGGCAGTTCCTCTAAAAATTAAAGATAGAACTACCATATGATCCAGCAATTCCACTTCTTGGTATATACCCAAAAGAACTGAAAACTTCAGTAGATATTTACACATCCATATTCATAGCAGCATTATTCACAATGGCCAAAAGGTGGAAGCAACCCAGGTATTCAGTGGATGACTGGATAAACAATGTGGTATATATCGATATATGTATATTGTGATATATATATAGATATATAGATATATAGATATCACATTGTGTGTGTGTATACATATATATATATATATATATATATATATATATATATATACTGTACGTATATATATGTACACACACAATGGAATGTTACTTGGGCTTAAAATGAAGGAAATTCTGCCACATGCTACAACATGGATGAACTTTGAGGACATTATGCTCATGAAATAAGACAATCACAAAAGGACAAATTCTGCTTGATTCCACTTATATGAGGTACCTAGAGGAATCAAGTTTTTAGAGACAGAAAGTAGAATGGTGGTTGCCAGGGCCTATGAGGAAAGAGGGATGAGGAGTTAAGTTTAGTGAGTATGGAGTTTCAGTTTGGGAAGATGAAACAAGTTCTACAAGAGATGGATGGTGGTGATGGTTCCCTAGCAGGGTGCATTTACCTAACGCCACTGAACTGTACACTTAAAAATTATTAAAGTGGTATATTTTATGTTACACACATTTTGCCACAACTTTTTTAAAAAGAGTGATTGCTGGTTGGGTTCATCCATGAGAAAGTCTTGTTCGGGATTGTTCTTTTGGCCTGGATGCATTGGAGCAAAGCCATAGCCAATTACAGCCCTCATGTAGCATGAGTGACAAATCAATCTCTGCTATTGTTTAAAAAATGAATACACTTTATGTTTATATTTTACCATAATAAAAATTTTTGAAAGAAAACTTTTTTTGATTATGAAAGTAATACAGGTTCTTTATGTTAAAAAAAATGTGGAAAGCGAATACCTCTCTCAATCCTTTCTTTCAAGAGTTTAGAATAAATTTGTCCAGATTTTATGTATGAATATATGTTTTAAAAAGGATCAAGCTGAACCTTGTTCCACTTACAGCAACTTCCTGCATCATGAAGACATCTCCAAGTCTTTCTATATAGATCTACTTTACAGTGCGTGGTATTTCACTATGTACAATAGATATGCCGTATCTTTTTGGCCAGTGGATATTTATCATTTATGATACTTTTAATTGTTTACTTGTTTAGCAGCCCAAGTTAAGATGGTTAGGGTGGACTTCCCTGGTGGTCCAGTGGTTAAGACGCCACGCTCCCAATGCAGGGGGTCCAGGTTCAATCCCTGGTCAGGGAACTAGATTCCCACATGCCTCAACTAAAGATCCTGTGTGCCGCAACTAAGACCCGGTGCAGCCAAAAAAAAAAAAAAAAAAAAAAATGGTTAGGGTACGTATGGGTAGATTTTAAAATTCTTAAAAGTGAAGCCTACCTGGCTTACTCTCCCACTTGAGAGAGGTGGGATGCATTATTACCCTTAGAGTCTGGTTTCTGAAGTGGATTTGGGTGCAGGTTTAGAACTGCAGGGCTGTGCACACTCCTCCCTTTGTAAATATTCCTGCCTTGTGTGTGTGGTCCCTCTCTGGTCATGGGAGTTGGTCAGGGCACAAAGCTGGGGGACTGCCGTTTTTTTTTTTTTTGGTCCAAATTCAAACTTTTGCTCTAGCTTCTGCCAGTTGTGACCCCAAAGTATCCACCCTCTGGTCATGGCCACTCCAGCCCTAGCACTTGGGTCTGGTAAGCCTGCTTCCGTTTGCTTCTTTCCCAAGACCTTGCCTTGCCACTCAAACAAGGTTTGCATTCCTTCCTGTGGTATAATAAATATATTTGGTCTTTGTCCCCAGTTCCTGGCACATAGTTCCCAAAACCCCTGAAATTCCCTGAATGATAGCAGTGTCTTTTGTTAGCCGTAAGGAGCCCCTTTTGAGCACACTGGAGTTTATGCTAATGAGGTGACTTAGGGTGGGGCCCTAGATGGCCTCAGGATGGGGCTGGACACCAGAAAGACCAAGTGATTGGAGGACTGGAACTTTCAGTCCCACCTTCCGACCTCTGGGAAGGGGGTGGTGCTGGATTTTAGGCTCTATTAAAAAACTCTTGGACAATGAGATTTGATGAGGTCTTCGGGGCTGGTGAACAGGAATGCACCCAGGGCTTCCCTGGTGGCACAGTGGTTAAGAATCCGCCTGCCAATGCAGGGGACACAGGTTCAAGACCTGGTCCGGGAAGAACTCACAAGCCGCAGAGCAGCTAAGCCTGTGTGCCACAACTACTGAGCCTGCACTCTAGAGCCCGCGAGCCACAACTACTGAAGCCCATGCACCTAGAGCCCATGCTCTGCAACAAGAGAAGCCACTGCAATGAGAAACCCGTCGAAGAGTAGCCCCCGCTCTTGGGAGCTCGCCGCAACTAGAGAAAGCCCAAGGAACGAAGACCCAAGGCAGCCAAAAAATTAAAAAAAAAAAAAAAAAGAATGTGCCCACATGCCAGGAGGGTGGCACAGCCTAGGTCCACACAGGGCAGAAGCGCTCTTCATCTGGCTGTTTACTCGTATCCTTTAATATCCTTTGTCATAAACTGGCCGGAGTGAGTACACTGTTTTCCTGAGTTCTGAGAACCACTCTAGCAAATTAACCCAACCTGAGAGGGGGTCGTGGAAACCTCTGGTTTAAAGCTGGTCAGTCAGACAACCAGATGACAGACAACCTGGACTTGAGATTGTGGGGGCGGTCTTCTGGGACCGAACCCTTGACCTGTGGGGTCCAACACTCCAGGTAGAGAGTGTCTGAAATGAAGTAAATTGTGGGGTGAGAATTGCTTGGTGTAGGAACACCCTACTCCACCCAATCCTCCCCCCACCACGCCCCCTCCCCTAAACGCACTTGGTGACCAGAAGTATTGAGAGTAGAGGAGGAAAGTGGAATTTTCCTCTTGCACTTCCTTTGCTCAGACATTTGCTGACCACACAGACATGACCACGCCCTTCCCTGCTGAAGAGTTTCCCTAGACTTGACCCCCGGCCTCTTGTTGGAGAGCTCTTCTTGCTCATCAGACATAAACACAAGACTCAAAGCCTCCCCCTTATCCTGCTGAATCTGTCTGTGCCCCTCAGGGATTATTCTCCTGATGAGGTAGAAATCACGTGCTCCAGGATCACCTTTGAGGATGAGTGACGCTGTGACCATACCCTTCACCCATGGGGACAGGCGTTGACCCCTCCGAGAGGAATCTCCATTAGGATGTGATGGGGAATTTGGGGAACGTGATCTGACTCAGTTCATTCCTTGCTAACCAAGTCATTGCTGCCACCCATGTGTTAGTGATGTGGTCTGAAGGTTTCCATTTAGTTGGTTTTAGTTTCTGACTCCTTGCAAGCTGTATGGTCCCTTTTGATGAAAAATGGGCTATTTCTGCTTCTCCTTAATAATAAGTTCTGATGTTTTCCTCACTGGAAATGGGCAGCTTTCCTGTGCTCTGAGTCTACCCTCACCTCCCTGGCACCTGGGTCATCTGCCTTTGCATTGAAGGCCCTGCCTGTGGGAGTTTTACTTCTGTCCTGAGATGGTCGTCCTGCCTGTCTGCACTTCCCAGCAAGCTCTCCAGTTGTGTCTCCAGCCATATCTGGTTCCCACTGACAGAAGGGCTAAGGCTGGTTTTGATCTATTATCTCCCCTTTCCTGTTTTCGGTGCTATGAACAGAATTTCACTCTTCCAACCTAATCTGATCATCCTCCTGGAACAAGGGAAGCATCCTGGGTACTACACCTGCAGGCAGATGAGGACAGAAGACTCACTCACAGGTGAGGGGGTGAGTCCGCTAGCCCCCCACCCCCCGCCTTGTTACAGCTCCTTCCCTTGCGCCATTTACAATGTTGAAGAACCTGAGGTGGAGCGCTGACTCAGATGAGTCCTCGTCTTCGCTTGGTCTCTAAGCCACTAGGTGAGAATCTGATGGACACCTCCACATTAACACCTCGCCGTGCATTCCCCTTGTCTGGGTGAGCCGCCTGCACAGAGGGGACAGTGGCCCAACGCCTGGTCGGTCTGCGTGTGGTGAAGATGCCAAGGACCTTCGGCCCTCAGCCGTTCCCCTTTACCTGCTGCTTTGTTTTCTCACCCCTTTCCGGCTGGGGCCCTACGTCCCTGTTTCTTCCCCAGTGTTTTGTCCTGTCTTTTGTTCCCTCCCTTTTATTCTCCACGTAGCACCAGTACACTCTTTGTCTGCTGGCTCTTGGAGGTTTCTGTTTTGGTCCCCTTCCCAGTCCTTACTGTTCAGGGTTGTGAAGATAAGTGCTGGATGCTGTCATTCTCTCTTTGTTGCACTTGATTATTCTGTTCTTCTCAGGTTAATTTTTGCTCAAGATGCGGATCAAGTCATGTGTTATTTGTCAGATGGTGAGAGCAGAACCAGGAATCAACTCTATAAGGCAGGGCCTTTCTGAGGATATGAAGTATGGAGAGAAGGCATTGTGAGGACTCCCAAAGGCTAGGCTCCAGAGATCTAATTTTGTAGAATCTCGTGGATCCCAAGAAACCACAAAAGATCTTAGAAGAAAGGATCCTGCAAGTATAGTGCGTGCAGTAAGGGATCCACCAGGAAGTCACAACTTGCTGCCTGGCAGAGAATCCTCGCTGGAGAAAGGTTTGCTCTCACCTGTTCCTGCAGCCTGGAGGACTTCCACTGGCAAAGAATCTCGTAGATGTAAGGTGTGTGAGAAAGCGCTGAGAAACAGACACATGTTCTCATACATCAGGGCGCTCACGCCAGAGGGAAACCCCACACTCGCAGCGGGTATGGGGAATTCTTCGAGTCTAGTGCTGTGACCGTCCCCTGCGGAGAGAAGGCCCAAGAGTGTGAGCAATGTGGCAGAATCATAGCCCTAGTCCCCAGCTTACACCACGTGGGTAGAAGTCTGAGTGCCAAGGGTGTGAAGAAAGGATCAGAATCACCACTCAAGCTCATCAGTGCTTCATAATAGAGAAAGCTCCATGGGTGTCACAAGCATGGAAGAACTTTCTGAGATGTGAGGCCCTTTCTTCCCATCGTTGAGCATACAGAATGGGAAGGAATACATCTGTAAGTAGTGCAGAGAGGCCTTTTCTCAGGAGGCCACTGTTACTGTCTGTTTGTTTTTTCAAAGATTTTTTTGATGTGGACCATTTTTAAAGTCTTTATCGAATGTGTTACAATATTGCTTCTGTTTTATGTTGTGTTTTTTGGCAGTGAGGCATGTGGAATCTTAGCTCCCCGATCAGGGATCAAACCTGCACCGCCTGCATTGGAAGGCGAAGTCTTAACCACTGGACGGCCAGGGAAGTCCCCAGGAGGCCACTGTTATTGTTGGTCAAACAGTCCACACTGGAGAGAAGCTGTATAGAACGTAAAGAATACAGGAGAGATTTCAGAGACGGGTCACACCTTATTACACACCAGAGTTCACATCCCAAGTAGGCCATGTGCACACGACAAGTGTGGAAGAGCTGTCATGTATATCACACTAACCTCTGTTCACTGCAGAGTTCACACCGGAGAGAAGCCCCATGGGTACAAAAGCTCCCAACACTTGGTTCTTCTGAGTAGGCACTCTGGGGAAAGCCTTGCATGTGTGGCAAGTGCGGAAAAGCCTTCAGGGATCGGCCCCATGTCACTGTCCATCAGCGTATTTATACTGTGAAGAAGGCTTAAGAACTGTGTGGGAAAGCCTTCAGCCAAAAGTGGACTCTCAGGGTCCATCAGGGAGTCCACCCATGGACTTCCCTGGTGGTGCAGTGGTTAAGAATCCTCCTGCCAATGCAGGGGACACGGGTTCGATCCCTGGTCCGGGAAGATCCCACATGCCGCAGAGCAACTAAGCCCGTGTGCCACAACTATTGAGCCCATGCGCTGCAAATACTGAAGGCCATGCACCCTAGAGCCCATGCTCCGCAACAAGAGAAGCCACCGCAATGAGAAGCCCGCGCACTGCAATGAAGAGTAGCCCCCGCAAGCCGCAACTAGAGAAAGCCCGTGTGCAGCAACGAAGACCCAATGCAGCCAAACTTCTTCAGCCTGCTGGGGGTTTCAGTATCTGTAAGACAGCTCACAGGATATGGCTCAGAATATTATCTGTAGCCCTTAAGAAGGAACTAAAAGTCCTTGACTATGCTTAATGACTAAACTATTATTATTTGGTCTCCTTTGACTGTTTTCCTTTGTTTCTGCATTGTCTCACTTCTCTGATTAAACTTATTCTTTGGCAAAAGTTTTTCCACGAACAAAAGGCAGGCTGAGGACATGAGGGGCATAGACCATAGGGTCCTGTTCCGTTTCAAGAGCAGGACTCGGAATGGGACACTGGGTTTGTCCAAGGGTGGTGTATTAGTCCCCTGGGGCCACCATGACAAATGACAACCAGCTGGTGGCTTAAAACAACAGGAATTTATCCTCACAATTCTGGAGGCCAGATGTCTAAAACCAAGGTACCAGCAGGGCTGGGCTCCTTCCAAGGGCTCTAGGGGATCACCCTTTGCCTCCTCCAGCACCTGGAGGCTCCAGATGTTCCTTGGTTTGTGGCTGTAGCGCTCCATTCTCTGCCTCCTTCGTCACAAGGCCCTCTATTCTGTCTGTATCTCTCCTTATGTGTCTCTCAGGACACTTGCCATTGGATTTAGGGATCGCCCGATAACCCAGGACGATCTCAAGATTCTTAATTACATCTGCAAACACCTTTTTTTCTAAATCAGTTAACGTTCATAGGTTCCTGGGGTTGGGATGTGGACATATCTTTTGTGGGGCACCATTCAACCCACTCACTACAGGTTTAGTCGGTGGAGGGACGGTAAGGAAGCATGTGAGCCGGTTCTGGAGAGAACGGGGGCAGAGGGAGTGCAGACGGCAAGCATGTGTAGAGCTAGAGGGTAAGACTGAGTCACACTTGCCTGATGAAAGCAAGGATCCTGTTATACCCAACTCTCCGTGTCGGATGCTGCGCCCCCACACACACGTTCTCAGGAGGAGGAGATCGAGGAGGCGGGGAAGGAGTTGTATCACAGCATTCCTGTTACACAGCCATGGCCTTTCTGGAATCAGCCACTGCAGTGGGCGTCAGGTCTCTAGATGCCTGGAAGCAACACAAGCTCGACTGGGGGTTGGGGGGACAGCATTGCCAAGGCAGGTGGGCAGGAGCTAGAAGAGAACAAATTTATAATGGCCCGAGTTCCTGTGGGCACCTCTGGAAGCCCTGAAGGCTACGCTGAAGGCTTTCAGAGACAGGGCTACCTTTGGTACTGAGGCAGCCATCCATAAAATAAATTGCATGTCCTCCTGAAGCCATGAGAGACTTGTCCTCACAGACTAAATCCAATCCCCCAGCTTCCAGGAGAAAGAAGCGGTCTTACATGCAGGACACCTACATTACGCTTGGCATTAAGGCCAGTGCCCAGATCTCCAATGAATGGCAAAAGTCCGCCCCAGCTCTTTCCAATAGGATTGCTTAGACAGGGACACAACTAGTGGTGTGCTCTGGGGAATGGTAGGGTGAGGCAATCTCAGTCTTGAACAAAAGAGAAGGGGCCTTGGCCAGAGTAGGCCAGATTTTGATGTGCAGACAAAAGATGGTGATGCAAGGATGAAATGACTCACTGGAAAGGGATAGCACCTGGAGGAAGATGACTTGGGGGGCAGGATGTATTTCAGGTTAGTTGAAACATAACTTTTTCAAAAAGGTTTTCCAAGGCACCCTAAAGAAGTTGGGTGCCCTATTCTTTCAACTCACTTGTTCAGGGTCATCAGCTTACAAAGGTAGCTCCACAATGGCAGGGACTAGTTAGCATCCTGTCTAATGCAGCTGATGAAATGAACTGGAGGAGAAGGGGAGGGAGAAATAATCAGCTTTCTCCTGCATCTTCGTTCTGAGCAGTTGCTAGGTGATGTCTAGGAGGACCACTGCTGCCTGCTACCTGCAGGAGCTGTTCCCTGAGCTCTGCCCCCTGCACAGCACTGGGTGGGAGAGGGGTGCAGAGGGAGGGTGCCTGGCCTTCTCCTGGACTCACTGAGGCTGGACTGCATGCAACCCTCCCTCCATAGGTTTGCCTCGCTGGCCTCTATCGTCACCCCAGCAATTGCTCACCACCTCCCAGCTCTTCCCCTTCTCTGTCCTCATTCCCAGACTGAGGAATGCCAAATCGAAGTGTTTCGAAGTGTTGAGTCACCTCACCCCCCACCCCGTTTTCCCTTCTGTCTCTTTCAGCCAACCCTAGTTGAAGAAATGCTGCGGGGGCTGGCAGTGTCACCCCCAACACCAGCAGGAGCCCCATATCTCCTCCCATCCTCCCATTGTCAGATGTACTTCAAACCATATGATGGAAGCAAACATTTCTGCTTGTTTTGCATACACTTCTCACTGCGGATAAGATGGGCCGGACACTCAACTGTAATGTTTTCAGGATTAGGGCTCTGCTCAACTGATCTTCCCATAACACCAATTTCTTTTTTTTTTTTTTAACATCAATTTCTTTTGGAATTGAATTTGACACACAAAGTCCACATGGTTTGTAAAGCACAGGTTTAAAAAAATTTATAACCTATTTTTGGCTAAAGGAGGTTTGTAGAAAAATAGTTTCTATCTAATCAAATAGTCATTTTTAAAAATTAAAGGGACTTCCCTGGTGGCACAGTGGTTAAGAATCCGCCTGCCAATGCAGGGAACACGGGTTCGAGCCCTGGTCTGGGAAGATCCCACATGCTGCGGAGCAACTAAGCCCGTGCACCACAACTACTGAGCCTGTGCTCTAGAGCCCACGAGCCACAACTACTGAGCCCACTTGCCACAACTACTGAAGCCCGCACGCCGAGAGCCCGTGCTCCACAGCAAGAGAAGTCACCACAATGAGAAGCCCGCACTGCAACGAGTAGCCCCTGCTTGCTGCAACTAGAGAAAGCTCGCACGCAGTAACAAAGACCCAACACAGCCAAAAATTAATTAATTAATTAATTTTTAAAAATAAAGATTAAAGCCTAGTTCTAATGGGATTGCTGAAAAGGGTGTATAACCTTGGAACATTTGAGAAGTATCCATTTCATTGCCTACTGATGTACCAATTGCAAAGTTTTTTCTAAGTGATGTTTCTTTGCTAGTTGTGGAGAGA
The DNA here is from genome assembly GCF_965194825.1 of Balaenoptera physalus. Classification (NCBI taxonomy): domain Eukaryota; kingdom Metazoa; phylum Chordata; class Mammalia; order Artiodactyla; family Balaenopteridae; genus Balaenoptera; species Balaenoptera physalus. The sequence goes on from NC_138896.1 coordinate 41,099,656, forward strand.
GGGGAATGTCCCACAGTCACTTAGGGACCTGTCTCCACAAGTGGAGTGGACATCTTTTTTTTTTTTTTTAATTATTTATTCATTTATTTATCTATTTATTTATGGCTGTGTTGGGTCTTCGTTTCTGTGCGAGGGCTTTCTCCAGCTGCGGCAAGTGGGGGCCACTCTTCATCGTGGTGCGCGGGCCTCTCACCATCACGGCCTCTCACCATCACGGCCTCTCTTTGCGGAGCACAGGCTCCAAACGCGCAGGCTCAGCCTCGCGGGCCCAGCTGCTCCTTGGCATGCGGGATCCTCCCAGACCAGGGCTCGAACCCGCGTCTCCTGCACCGGCAGGCAGACTCTCAACCACTGCGCCACCAGGGAAGCCCTGGAGTGGACATCTTTATAACCCAGGGTTTTGTTGGTGTGATGCTGCATTCAGCACGGCCTCAAAGTGATGTCCCAGTATCTTGCTACCCTCTCGACACATGGCACCAAATATGTAATCTGAAAATAAAAACGAGGATGTTCCTGTTTTATAGACAATTTAAGAGGAAAACCCTTGAAATGGGAACAGTCTTTTTTTAAATCAAACTTTGCTTCATCCCTCAAATTTCCTTGATCCTGATTCTGTTCCTTACTTTATAAACTCATTACATATTTGATTTTAAATTTTATTATTAAGATAGGTTAATTTCCACTGTTAGAACCTTCTTAGAGTTTCTCCCCACCACACCTGCTGCTTGATACAGAATTTTTTGAGGGGTGGCATTAAAGACATAGGACTAGACTGAGCTTTTTGAAAGCAGGGACCGATACTTGAGCATCTCCATATCCTCAGCACTTGACGTGAAGGCCTGATGGAATGAGGACACAATTGATCCAGGCCTGCCGTGCTTTCACGTGGCCATAAAGCAGCCAACCAGGTGCCTGCTCCTGGGAGGAGGTGGGCTCCACAGTCTGCCCGTCCCGCCCCTTGGACCCGGGCCCAGAGACGGGGTTACCAGCTGGGCGGCCCCCCAGACTCAGGCGGGCAGATGGCCCCAGCCCCCTCGGCCCGAGAACGGCGGGGGCGACGCCAGAATGAGGCGGGGCGATGGGTGAGCGCGCCTCGGTCCCCGGCCAAGAAGCCGGGGTGCAAGGAAGAGGAGAATCACCTCGAACCCGGGACGTGAGAAAGCTTACAAGGCTGGGAGGACAAGGCAGGGGAAAGGAAGGAGAGAGCCTGCTTTTGAAAACAAAACCCTCATCCCCACCCCCACCCACGTAACCAGAGGGGCCCGGGAGGCCGATCTTCGACGGCAGAGGGTGGTATGGGGCCAGCAGATCCGTGCACAAACTGCAGACGGCGCCGGCCTCGAGCCGCAGGAGAAGCAGGTTTATGAGCCCTGAAACCCTCTGAGATGAGAGAGATAATATCTATAAAATCCAGGATTGCTAGAAAGCCACAGACTTTCTTCTCCAAACTGCCGAAAATAAAAAGTAGGAAGTGAAATTAATAGCGCTGGGGATGAGAAAGGAATGAGGCCATGCACGCGTATCCTTAAAGCATCTTCTGGGCACATTACATTCCGGGTGCTGACCTAAGCAATTTGCACTTCTTATGTCATTTAATCCTCACAACAACCCAAGGAGATAGGGGTTACAATCTTGTTTAATCAATGAGGAAATTCTCTTAGGTTAACTTGCCCAAAGTCACATTGCTGACTCAACAGGACCAGTTTAATACTATGCCAGTAACTTTCAAACTTTTTGGACTAAGATCCACAGTAAGGGATGTATTTTATTTTATTTTATTTTATTTATTCATTTTTTAAAGCTTGATGGTATTCACATTGCTTAATTTGTGTCATGCTTTATTTATTTATTTATTTTATTTATTTATGGCTGTGTTCGGTCTTCGTTTCTGTGCAAGGGCTTTCTCTAGTTGTGGCAAGCGGGGGCCACTCTTCATCGCGGTGCGCGGGCCTCTCACTATCGCGGCCTCTCTTGTTGCGGAGCACAGGCTCCAGATGCGCAGGCTCAGTAATTGTGGCTCACGGGCCTAGCTGCTCCGCGGCATATGGGATCTTCCCAGACCAGGGCTCAAACCCGTGTTCCCTGCATTGGCAGGCAGATTCTCAACCACTGCGCCACCAGGGAAGCCCAGGGATGTATTTTAGATCCAGAGCACATACATATAATATATAACTGAAAGGAAATTTTCACGAAATGTGTACCCTTGATTCTTTCTATTCTATTCATTCCATTTTATTTAAAAGGAAATGCTGGTCCAGACCCGCTTAATGCATTTCATAATTCACTAAAGGGACATCCCCCCACCCCCACCCCCCAGCTGGAGAAACACCGTGCTACCACCTCCCAGCAGCAGAGGGGCTGGAGTGGACCCTGAAGAGGGCTTTGCCAGGCTCCCTTGAATTGCTGGCCTGAAGGGTAAATACCCTCTTCAGATAAACAGTGAGGATGTGAGGACTGTAAGGTCGTCTTGAATCTCCTGGCCCTGATGAATTACATCCCAGCAGAATGAGGGAACTTGCCTTGGAGGCCTTTGAGGAAGTGCCACAGAGGAAACTGGCAGTGGATTATGAACAAATAATAAGCAGTTATAAAGGGGCACTGCATACATTCACAAGAAACAGGTCTCTGTCCTGGTGGGAATACTTCTACTAGTACTGTATACACCTGAACTTCAGCAAAGCGTTGGACTAATTTCCTAACAGCCTTATGGAGAACTTGGGAAATGTAGGATGGTTTTTGGTTAAATTAATTTACTCCCGGTTGGCTGCCTATCCCAAACAGGGCTCAAAAGAGATAGTCCATGAGGGAGTTCTTTGTAAAAACAAAAGCAGTGAACAAGTGTTTTAGAATTTATATCTTTTTTTTTTTAATGGCTTTATTTTATTTTATTTTATTTTTGGCCGCATGGCATGTGGGATCTTTGTTCCCTAACCAGGGATCGAACCGCACCCTCTGCATTGGAAGCGCAGAGTCATAACCACTGGGCCACCAGGGAAGTCCCTATATCATATTTAATTGCATCTGTCTCCTCCACTAGAATGTGAACCCTCTGAGGGTGGAGAACTTATTTTATTTGCCACCTCTGTACTCCCAGCGCTTAGCCCAGGCTCAGGCATTTAAATGCTCCTCAGTCACTCTTGGTGGAATGTGATCATTAATTGATCAATATCTGCCCGAAAGAGACCTCCAGGGACATGGTCCAGGGCTCTGGCCTAAGTCCCCTCATGTTCCACATTCTTACCAGTTACTTGGACATGGGAATGGATGACATATTTATCAAAGTTTCAGGTGGCACAAAACTGGGACAGCCAAAGAACCGGATGACAGAATCAGGCTCCAAAAATAACCTAGCAGCCTGGAATGGTGGGCTGAATCAGGATGAAAAATAATAGAGATCTGTATTCTGCCTGAAGGTCTAAAACTTAACTTCATAAGCACAGGATGAGGGGGTATCTGGTTTAACAGGAACACATGTGAGGGATTGGGGTTTTTATGGGAAGCTAACAAATGAAGCAGCAACGTGGTGAGGTCGCCGACGCTGCAGACTTAGCCTGTGAAAATGCAAGCTTGGGGCAGCGCCCTTTTACTTGGTTCAGGTCAAAGGAGGCTGGGAGAACTGGCGCTGTCTGAGCAACAGTCATGAAGGATGATAATGACACATTGCTAGCCTTCTAGAGGAGGACAGTACAGTAAATTTGCCCACATCAAAATCCAGGATTTCTGTTAATAAGGGACACCATCAAGGTACTGACAGGATAGAGAGCAGACTGGGAAAAGATATTAAACGAGCACGGAATTAATACCTACAGTGTTTAAGGAACACGTGCAAATCAACAAGAGAAAGGCAGGAGGCCGTGAGAAAAGAGGGCATTTCACAGAAAAGGAAACTTGAACTGCTACCAGTGTCAGAAGAGATACTGGGATTCACAACTAATCAAAGAAATGCAGATGAAAACTACAGGACTTCTCTTTCAGGTAATAGCAGGGTAGCTCTCTCCAGCCACCCTCCTGCTGAAAACAACTAAGTAAGCTGGATAAAATGTTGAAAACATCCTCTGTAAAGAACTGACAAGATGGGACAGCATCACTCTGTAGGTCACCAGAACCAAAGAGGGAGGAGCCCAGAGGCTGCTCTCCCGCTAAGGAAGGACCTTTGCCCACTAGGGGAGGGTTGAACTTTCCTTTTGATGGAAGGACCTTTGCCCACTAGGGGAGGGTTGAACTTTCCTTTTGATGGAAGGCCCTTTGCCCACTAGGGGAGGGTTGAACTTTCCTTTTGATGGCGTCTTGAGATGAATGGGTATCCATCACAGCCCAGGACCTGCCCTGGTGGGAAGTCAAACAGGAGACGCCTTCCCCCCAGTAAGCCAGGATGAGGGTAAACTAGAAGTGGACCAACCTGCCAGAATGACAGCCTGGTTCTGTTTGCCTGGGTTGCCAGGGTATCCCAAGACTTGACTTTGGGTAGCTCAGTACTGACAATGTAACCAGCCTCCTGGAAGAAGCAAAACAAATTCTCTATGGAGGAAATTACCTTCATCCTCGCCCTCAAATTATCCCTACAAACGATTTTTCAAATATAATGACCAGCATACAGTCAAAGATAACTTGGGGCACAAGGAAATTAGGCTCCAGCCCACTGCCCTAGAAGCCCAATTTCTGTGGCTGCTAGACTCCAAATCTGACACCTGGTGGCAGGGGTGGCACAGAGTATATGGCCATCAGCAGCTGTGTGTCCAGCACCCAGGGACTGTGTGAGGGGGTGACAGTGTGGGTGCATGTGTATGCCTCCAGAGTGCTGGAAAGTTGTCTCCCTGGCAGAGCTGGTCAGGTTTTCTGATAATCTTTTAACTTTTCCAAAAATATGCTTGAAGAGGGCCACTTTTTCTAATTTGCTTAAAGGTGTCCTATGGCCTAGGGGCAGCCCCATGTAAAGACTTTAGATATTGAAACTATCTGATACAGACTATAAAATAACGAAGTGTATGATCTTAAAGAAATAGGTTGAATATATCTGCAGGAAACAGGAAACTAGAAAAAGTAATATGGCAGGTTTGAAAAAGAACCAAATTGAACTTCTAGAAATGATAAATGCAATAAGTGATGAGAAACTCATGTCAGTGAGATAACCACTATACCAATCAGAGAGAGAAAAGTTAGGAGGGAAATACTCAACATTGGGCAGGATTCAGGGAGCTGGGATCCTTGGGCAATGCTTGCGGATATGTATAGAGTACTACCTTCTAGAGAGGCACCTACAGTGCTTTTGTGCAGTGGCATGTGTACCCCCTGTCACCTAACAGTCCTGACCTTAGGGTCAGAGCTCAGAGAAACCCTTGCACAGGCCCGTGCAGAGACAATTATGAGGGCCGCCATCCCAGCCTCGCACGGGCTGCAAGCAGCTGGGATGACGGCCCTCATGCAGCTGGCAGTGGTTTTATTAAGGCAGATGTGGGAAGAAGGTTTTCATTTGGGATAATTCACTCTGTAGCCTGTGGAAACTGAAAAAGGAAGAAGGCTTATCTTTAAGGGGCTCTAACTCAATAGAAGCCAAGGTGATTTTTTTAGTTGAGACGATTACAAAATTCAGTTTTAAAATATTTTATTTGTATTGCTGGCATAGTATTAAAATCATCTAATTTGTTTTGTTAAAGTCAGTACACATTTGTCATAGAAGAAATAATCCAGATTATATGGCATGGCTGTTTTAGAAAAATAAAATAGTTTTATAATGTCAGTATTTTTTTGTAATGGTGGTTGGTCTTCTCACAGAGTCTGGCAAAAATAAACAGCCAAAATGCAAATCTGACCAATTAGTTGGAGAGAGTTAATCTCCCAGTGACTCCAGTTATTTGCATCATCTATTTTTGCTAAATACATTAACAAAATCATCTTTCCATTTTCTGTGGATACATTTGCAAAGTTGATTAACTTTATTTAGTTAATTATTTAACAGCATTAAACTTTTTAAAGTCCGTATAATAAAATGTAACCTACAGCCAAATCTGGGATATGAAGATTATATATTAAATTTATATCAAATGACAAGTACCAACTTTTGGTGGACTGTTGATTAAATCAAGAGACCCAGACCTGTACCTTAAATAAACTCATGCCATATATTTTAAATAGTGAATTGAGTCTACCTTATCAAAATCAGATTCCCTAACTCCAAATGCTGGGTGCAATTTATGTTGACAATATTTAAAACAGTTGGTAATTCCTGAACATTCCTGGCTCTTCCCTGGAAGATGACCTTCAGAAGAGCTTGACAGGCAAGAGGGGTGGGCCCAGAACCTAATGTTCCTAGTGGGCCCATCCCATCAGCCTGTCTGGGCCTGGGTAGCAAACACTGAAACTTATTGCTACCAATTGGCTTTAATGGTTCCCGGTTTATTGATGTAAAATTGTCTATGTTGAGGCTACATCTGCAAATTCCTTATTAAGGAATTAAATTTACACTTGTTTGCTTTGTTGGATTTGGAATGCTCATCTCAGATACATTTTTATTTGATTCTGGGAGCTCTAAGGGTTTCTCATAAGTAAGTTAATTGCCTTTTTTGTACATAAAATCCCAAATTGGAAAAATGAAAACTAAAATTTCTCTACTTAAAATGCAATTCTTTTGTAGTTTTATGCACTCTTTTTCCCTTTTCATTAATTATTTAACACATTTTTATGATCCATGGGGGTAACTGGCCTGAATTAAAATTGAAACTGGGTGGGGGGTCTTCCCTGGTGGCGCAGTGGTTGAGAATCTGCCTGCTAATGCAGGGGACACGGGTTCGAGCCCTGGTCTGGGAAGATCCCACATGCCGCGGAGCAACTAGGCCCGTGAGCCGCAACTACTGAGCCTGCGCGTCTGGAGCCTGTGCTCCGCAACAGAAGAGGCCGCGATAGTGAGAGGCCCGTGCACCGCGATGAAGAGTGGTCCCCGCTTGCCACAACTAGAGAAAGCCCTCGCACAGAAACAAAGATCCAACTCAGCCATAAATAAATAAATAAATAAATAAATAAATAAATAGTAACAAATGTTCAAGTACAATTGGTGTCTTTAAAAAAAAAAGAAAAATTGAAACTGGGAAAAAATACATATGTAGTTCAAATGATAATTCTTTTTTTCTAATAATAGTTTTGAGGGATAATGGAGTGAATCTGAAAGAACATGAACTTTACAATCATCCAGACCTGGGTTTTAACTGGGGTTCCCCAATTAGCTATAAATTAATGACCCTGTTGCAGTTTCTGCTCCATAAAATGAGAATATTACCTTCCTTGCAGTTGTTATAAAGGTTAAAGATAATATGAGTAAAGTGCTTGGTGCATGGAAGAGAGTTTTTGATATTATTCCCTTGTGTGATTCTTCCCAGGGTTTGATGGCTTAAGCATGTCACTCTGTTGGGTTTTTTGTTTTGTTTGTTTATTTTTACACGGCATGACCTGGTGGATCATTCTGGCCCTTTTATGTATTCTTCTCAATGTGATTTTATTCTCACCTGGTCTTGAGACACACCATCATACGAGTTAATTTATCTGATCTTCACAATAGCCTATGAAGGTCTGTCTCAAGGCCATCAACATGAGCTCACAACCCAAAATCAGAAAACCCATAAGGAAATAATCCACAATGAATGAGAGTTTGCCTACATAACAAACAGCAGGATTAGACCCTCAAACACTTCAGACAATGGAATTACAAGATTCAAGCTATAAGTATGATTAAAAATGATTAGTCATAAAACACAGAATCGTGCTTCCCTGGTGGCGCAGTGGTTAAGAATCCACCTGCCAATGCAGGGGACACAGGTTCGAGCCCTGGTCCGGGAAGATCCGACATGCCATGGAGCAACTAAGGCCACGAGCCACAACTACTGAGCCCACGCGCCACAGGTACTGAAGCCCACGCATCTAGAGCCTGTGCTCCACAACAAGAGAGGCCACGATAGTGAGAGGCCCGCGCACCGCGATGAAGAGTGGCTCCCGCTCGCCACAACTAGAGAAAGCCCTCGCACAGAAACAAAGACCCAACTCAGCCAAAAATAAATAAATTAAAAAAACAAAAAAAGGCCCCCTTTAAAAGAAAAAAAAAAAAAGATTAGCCAGGTATCAATGATTACAAATGACTAATATAAACTCAATGGATGGGTTAAACAGAAGATTAGAAGTAGCTGAAGTTAGAATTGGGCATTGAAAGATAAATCTGACAAAAGTATCTAAAATGTAGACCAGAAAGATAAAGAGATAAAAAATGTGTAAAAGAGAGGAAGAGGCATGGTGGATAGAATGAAATGTTCTGACAAATGCCTGAAAAAATTTTGAGCAGGAGAGAATAGAGAAAACGAGGGGGAGTGGAGAAAAAGGCTCATTTATTTACAGATTCATTCAACAACTATTTATAAGCACCTAATGTATGTCAGGCACTATTTTAGGCTCTTAAAACAGATAATGACATGATGAGAACAGATCATGGTTGATCATCATCCAGAACTGATTTTGGACAAGAATTCTCAGTGTCAGGAAATGAGTCCCAAGATACACTAAATCCTCACCCAGATACATCAGAAAGAAACTGAAGAACTCAAAGACTGGGGGAATATTTGAAAATAAAGCAGAAAGAAAACATATGTTTTCCACAAAGCAGTGAAGCCCAGACAAATAGCAAATTTCTCAACAGCAACTACAGAAACCGAAAGACAGGGCACTACTATCTTCATAGGTCTTGGAGGAAATATCTGGCAACTTAGACCATTAGACTAAGCTAAACCATCATTCGAGAATGAAGGTGACTTGAACAAACCCCCAGTATACAGTCTACTCCTGTTCAGGTTTACCTAAATTCTTACTGATTTTTTAGACAGCTGGAGAAATATGAATATAGACTTAGTATTAGATGGTGTAAGGAATTATTATGTTATTAGTGATAGTGATATTGTGGTTAAGTAAGAAATGTCCTTATTTTCATAAGATGAATACTCAAGAATTTAGGGGCAAAATGTCATGATGTGTGTAATAACTTTTAAAAAACCACAATGAGATATTATTTCACATAATGATATTGGTAAAAGTAAAAAAAAAAATCTGAAAATACCAAGCATTGGGAAAAAGAAATATCTACCTGATGCTGGTGGAGGTGTAAATAGGAAAATTGGAGAGTAATTTGGTATCAAGTAATTTGGAAAAGCTGAAGATGAAATTGCCTCCTACCCAGCAGTGCTACTCTTTAGATTTATATCCTAGAAAAATTCTCCTACCTGTGCAGATGCATATTCCAAGTGGTCCCAACTCATGCTAGTTAGAAGGTTTTTTTGTTTTATTTATTTATTTATTTAGGCTCTGCTGAGTCTCAGTTGCAGCACTTGGGATCTTTGTTGTGGCATGTTTTTTAGGTTGCAGCATGTGCAACATGCAGACTTTAGTTGCAGCATGCAGACTTCTTAGTTGTGGTATGCATGTGGGGTCTAGTTCCCCGACCAGGGATAGAACCCAGGCCCCCTGCATTGGGAGTGCGGAGTCTTACCCACTGGACCACCAGGGAAGTCCCTAGTTAGAAGTTAAATGTATATGTCCACCATCTTCAGCATGCGTTTTTCCAACACTCTTCCCAGTCTCTTTTTCATTGTATCCTCACTGGAATCTATCAACAGAAGTTCTGTCTAGAAAAAATCTGAAGCAAACTATTAACAAAGGACACAATCTTAGCATATAACTTTGTACAAGAATACTATATAACAGGTGGATCAGTAAGATATTACTGTCTTCTGATATGAATATTGCATCACCTGTGATGTGATCTAGCCAATAAAGTTTGATTTAAATCTAATCAAGCCTTTGGATCTAACTTGCAGTTTAAAGGATATCTAGAGGAAAGAGAAACATGCTAAACACCACCACATGGAAGCAATCAGACCAGAAGGTGGGCTATTCCACAGGACAACCAGCCTTGTCTATTCAGCTAATCAGTGTCATGAAAAAAGGGACTGTTCAAAATTAGAAGGGGCTTAAGGGACACAATAAAGAAACTAATGCAGGGACTTCCCTGATGACGCAGTGGTTAAGAATCCGCCTGCCAGAAGGAAAGAAATCATAAAGATCAGAGCAGAAATAAATGAAATAGAAACAAAGAAAACAATAGCAAAGATCAATAAAACTAAAAGCTGGTTCTTTGAGAAGATAAACAAAATTGATAAGCCACTAGCCAGACTCATCAAGAAGAAGAGGGAGAGGACTCAAATCAATAAAATTAGAAATGAAAAAGGAGAAGTTACAACAGACACTGCAGAAATACAAAGCATCCTAAGAGACTACTACAAGCAACTCTATGCCAATAAAATGGACAACCTGGAAGAAATGGACAAATTCTTAGAAAGGTATAACCTTCCAAGACTGAACTGGGAAGAAACAGAAAATATGAACAGACCAATCACAAGTAATGACATTGAAACTGTGATTAAAAATCTTCCAACAAACAAAAGTCCAGGACCAGATGGCTTCACAGGTGAATTCTATCAAACATTTAGAGAAGAGCTAATACCCAGCCTTCTCAAACTCTTCCAAAAAATTGCAGAGGAAGGAACACTCCCAAACTCATTCTATGAGGCCACCATCACCCTGATACCAAAACCAGAAAAAGATGCTACAAAAAAAGAAAATTACAGACCAATATCACTGATGAATATAGATGCAAAAATCCTCAACAAAATACTAGCAAACAGAATCCAACAACACATTAAAAGGATCATACACCACGATCAAGTGGGATTTATCCCAGGGATGCAAGGATTCTTCAATATATGCAAATCAATCAATGTGATACACCATATTAACAAACTGAAGAATAAAAACCACATGATCATCTCAATAGATGCAGAAAAAGCTTTTGACAAAATTCAACACCCATTTATGATAAAAACTCTCCAGAAAGTGGGCATAGAGGGAATCTACCTCAACATAATAAAGGCCATATACGACAAACCCACAGCAAACATCATTCTCAATGGTGAAAAACTGAAAGCATTTCCTCTAAGATCAGGAACGAGACAAGGATGTCCACTCTCACCACTATTATTCAACATAGTTTTGGAAGTCCTAGCCACGGCAATCAGAGAAGAAAAAGAAATAAAAGGAATACAAATTGGAAAAGAAGAAGTAAAACTGTCACTGTTTGCAGATGACATGATACTATGCATAGAGAATCCTAAAAATGTCACCAGAAAACTACTAGAGCTAATCAATGAATTTGGTAAAGTTGCAGGATACAAAATTAATGCACAGAAATCTCTTGCATTCCTATACACTAATGATGAAAAATCTGAAAGAGAAATTATGGAAACACTCCCATTTACCATTGCAACAAAAAGAATAAAATACCTAGGAATAAACCTACCTAGGGAGACAAAAGACCTGTATGCAGAAAACTATAAGACACTGATGAAAGAAATTAAAGATGATACCAACAGATGGAGAGATATACCATGTTCTTGGATTGGAAGAATCAATATTGTGAAAATGACTATACTACCCAAAGCAATCTACAGATTCAATGCAATCCCTATCAAATTACCAATGGCATTTTTTTACGGAACTAGAACAAATCATCTTAAAATTTGTATGGAGACACGGAAGACCCCAAATAGCCAAAGCAGTCTTGAGGGAAAAAAACCGAGCTGGAGGAATCAGACTCCCTGACTTCAGACTATACTACAAAGCTACAGTAATCAAGACAATATGGTACTGGCACAAAAACAGAAACATAGATCAATGGAACACGATAGAAAGCCCAGAGATAAACCCACGCACCTATGGTCAACTAATCTATGACAAAGGAGGCAAAGATATACAATGGAGAAAAGACAGTCTCTTCAATAAGTGGTGCTGGGAAAACTGGACAGCTACATGTAAAAGAATGAAATTAGAATACTCCCTAACACCATACACAAAAATAAACTCAAAATGGATTTGAGACCTAAATGTAAGACTAGACACTATAAAACTCTTAGAGGAAAACATAGGAAGAACACTCTTTGACATAAATCACAGCAAGATCTTTTTTGATCCACCTCCTAGAGTAATGGAAATAAAAACAAAAATAAACAAATGGGACCTAATGAAACTTCAAAGCTTTTGCACAGCAAAGGAAACCATAAACAAGACGAAAAGACAGCCCTCAGAATGGGAGAAAATATTTGCAAACAAATTAACAGACAAAGGATTAATCTCCAAAATATATAAACAGCTCATTCAGCTCAATATTAAAGAAACAAACACCCCAATCCAAAAATGGGCCGAAGACCTAAATAGACATTTCTCCAAAGAAGATATACAGATGGCCAAGAAGCACATGAAAAGATGCTCAACATCACTAATTATTAGAGAAATGCAAATCAAAACTACAATGAGGTATCACCTCACACCAGTTAGAATGGGCATCATCAGAAAATCTACAAACAACAAATGCTGGAGAGGGTGTGGAGGAAAGGGAACCCTCTTGCACTGTTGGTGGGAATGTAAATTGATACAGCCACTATGGAGAACAGTATGGAGGTTCCTTAAAAAACTAAAAATAGAATTACCATATGACCCAGCAATCCCACTACTGGGCATATACCCAGAGAAAACCATAATTCAAAAAGACACATGCACCCCAATGTTCATTGCAGCACTATTTACAATAGCCAGGTCATGGAAGCAACCTAAATGCCCATCGACAGATGAATGGATAAAGATGTTGTGGTATATATATACAATGGAATATTACTCAGCCATAAAAAGTAATGAAATTGAGTCATTTGTTGAGACGTGGATGGATCTAGAGACTGTCATACAGAGTGAAGTAAGTCAGAAAGAGAAAAACAAATATCGTATATTAACGCATGTATGTGGAACCTAGAAAAATGGTACAGATGAACCGGTTTGCAGGGCAGAAGTTGAGACACAGATGTAGAGAACAAACGTATGGACACCAAGGGGGGAAAACCACGGTGGGGTGGGGATGGTGGTGTGCTGAATTGGGCGATTGGGATTGACATGTATACACTGATGTGTACAAAATTGATGACTGATTAAAAAAAAAACAAAAGAATCCGCCTGCCAATGCAGGGGACACGGGTTTGACCCCTGGTCCAGGAAGATCCCACATGCCGTGGAGCAACTAAGCCCGTGTGCCCCAACTACTGAGCCTGCACTCTAGAGCCCGCGAGGCACAACTACTGAGCCCACGTACCACAATTACTGAAGCCCGTGTGCCTAGAGTCCGTGTTCAGCAACAAAGAGAAGCCACCGCAATGAGAAGCCCGCACACCGCAACAAAGAGTAGCCCCCGCTCGCCGCAACTAGAGAAAGCCTGCACGCAGCAATGAAGACCCAACGCAGCCAAAAATAAATAAATTTATTAAAAATAAATAAATTTATTAAAAATAAATAAATAAATAAATAATAAAGAGACACAGTGGGATTTTCCTGGTGGCCCAGTAGCTAAGACTCTGCGCCCCAATGCAGGGGGCCTGGGTTCAATCCCTGGTCAGGGAACTACATCCCACATGCTGCAACTAAGAGTTTGCATGCCACAACTAAAGATCCCACATGCCGCAACTAAAGATCCCGTATGCAACAAAGATCTGTGCAACAAAGATCCTGCACATGGCAACGAACACCCCGCATGTCGCAACTAAGACCTGGCACAGTCAAATAAATAAATAAATAAACACTAAAAAAAAAAGAGAGAGAGAGAGAGACAGAAACGTTGAAAATAAATTGATGGAAAAAGACATACCAGACAAAAATTAATCAAAAGAAAAAGCATTATTAGAAATGAAGGGGAATCTCTACATAATCACAGATGATAAAATTCATAAGGAGAAATTAATAATTCTTAATTTGTATGCACAAAATCATATAGTCTACAGATATAAAAAGCAAAAACTTACAGAATTATAAGGAGACATTTATAATTTCTAACAACAATGGGAGATTTTTAACATATCCCTCAGAAATTTCTAGATCAAGCAAAGTAAGAAATATATTAGCACACCATAGATTAGCAAACTTGCATACAATTAGAGAATTTACATTCCTGTCAAGTACACATGGGACATTTACAAAAACGGCAAAAATTCACTATGTATTAGGACACAAAATAAGTCTTAACAAATTGCAAGGTTATTATCATATAAGACCATATGCTTAGACCACAAAGCAACTAAGCTAGAAACCTATTTTTTAAAAGATACTTTTAAAGCTCCATATTTTTATAATTTTGAAATACAGACACACAATTTCTAGATGAGTCACAGGTCCAGTGAAAGATACTACAGTAAAGAGATTATACATGGACAGTAGCTGCAGTCAGAATAACCACCAGATTAAGTTTATGATCATCCACAGTAATTTTTCTAAGATCCACCTGACTTTTGTAGAGGCCAAACTGTGAATTAAGTGGGGAGGGTTAGGAATCAGGACCTCTGCTTCCTTCAAGTCTTTAATGGGAGCATCAATCTCTGCATTTCCCCCAGGGATGCAGTACTGCTTCTGGTTCACTATCTTGGCAAGGGGTGGAAGTTCCAGAGACTTCCACTTAGCCCTCCCTACCACAGTGACCCCATAATGATCCCATAGGGCAGAGGCAATGTGGGGATTCATCCAGCTGCCAAATATATCTAATCCAATTATACTTCCAGTAACCAGGGAAATAACCACAGGTCTGGATATTTCTTTTTCCCCAGTGTACAGTCATCTAGTAAATGGCTATAGGTCCCTTTGGGAAATGCTTGGAGGAAGATTAAGGTGTTTATTTGTGGCAGCAGTGCAAGGTCCTTCCTCAAGGGAACCTGGCCTTTTCAAAAGGCTCTGGGTCTGTAAACTGACTTAAGCCTCGGACTGGGCGAGAGGGCATCATTCTCCACTATGGTGACTCAAGTTAAGTTTTTGGGCTACCAGACCTAGAGTTTTTCCTGTTATATAGATCAAGCAATATTCTAGTAGGCTGATTATCAATTTTGTTCCTAGGGACACCATGATCAATTAGGTATCACTAAAGATCTCTGCAGACCAGAATGTTCTGATTACTGAAATACCCGTGATGCCCTTTACGGGTGAAGGTTAAGTGCTTACACTTGGCCTCTGCTACAATGGAATATCATCATCTTCATTGAAATCAGGCATCTCCTACATGCATAACTGGCCTACAATGGACAGCAACCACAGAACTTTTCAAGGGTGTGGGTGATCCCTCCGCTAATACAGGCATACCTCGGAAATATTGCAGGTTTGTTTCCAGACCACCTCAAAAAAGCACATACTGCAATAGAGCAAGTCACACAAATTTTTTGTTTTTCCAGTGCATATAAAAGTTATGTTTACAGGGACTTCCCTGGTGGTCCAGTTTGACTTCATACTCCCAATGCAGAGGGCATGGGGTTTTTTGTTGTTGTTGTTTTTGAGGCAAGGAGTACGACTGTATTCAGAAAGCCAGCAGACCAAGAAGATGGCAGACTACAGTCTCAAAATAACCATCTTCGAGGGCACGGGTTTGATCCCTGGTTGGGGAAATAAGGGGCTGCGCAGGGTGTGGCCAAAAAAAAAAAAAAGAAAAAAAAAGTTATGTTTACACTATACTATAGTTTTTTTTTTTTGAAGTATATAGTTGATGTACAATATTACATGTCTTGGGTATACAACATAGTGATTCACAATTTTTTAAAAAAATATTTTATTTATTTATTTACTTAATTGGCTGCTGCCGGGTCTTAGTTGTGGCAGGTGGGATCTTCGTTGCGGGATCCAGGATCTTTTGTTTTTAGTTGTGGAATGCGGGATCTAGTTCCCTGACCAGGGATGGAACCCGGGCCCCCTGCATTGGGAGCATGGAGTCTTAACCGCTGGACCACCAGGGAAGTCCCTGATTCCCAATTTTTAAAGGTTATATTCCGTTTACAGTTATTATAAAATATTGGCTATACTCCTTGTGTTGTACTATGTATCTCTGTAGCTTATTTATTTTATAAATAGTACTTTGTACCTCTTAATCCCCTACCTCTATCTTGACCCTACCCCCTTCCCTCTCCCCACTGGTAACCACTAGTTTTTTCTCTATATTTGTGAGTCTGTTTCGTTTTTTGTTATAATCACTATTTTTCAGATTCCACATTTAAGTGATATCATACAGTATTTGTCTTTACCATGCTGTAAACAAAAGTGCTGTCATCCAGGCTTTGTTATTCCATTTACAGAGCACAGGCAGAGTAGATTTAGCATAATTCTTAAGGGCCCTAGGGCTTTTGGAAGGGCAAATGAGCACTGGCTTCAACTTAAAGTCATCAGCTGCATCAGCCCCTAACAAGAGAGTCAGCCTGTCCTTTGAAGCTTTGAAGCCAGACACTGACTTCTCTCTAGCTATGAAAGTCCTAGATGGCATCTTCTTCCAGTGTAAAGGCTTTTTCATCTGCATTGAAAATGTGTTGTTTAGCATAGCCACTTTTATGAATTAGCTAGATCTTGTGGCTAACTTCCTGCAGCTTCTACATCAGCACTTGCTGCTTCACCTTGCACTTTTGTGTCATGGCGATAGCTTCTTTTCTTAAACTGCATGAACCAACTTCTGCTAGCTTCAAACTTTCTTCTGCAGCTTCCTCATCTCTCTCAGCCTTCATAGAATTGAAGAGAGTTAGGGCCTTGCTGTGGATTAGGCTTTGGTTTAAGGGAATGTTATAGCTGGTTTGATCTATTGAGACCACAAAAACTTTATCCACATCAACAATAAGGTGCATCATGTCCAACATCATTGGACTCCTAATTCTGCACCAATATGAGATACCCCTGAATCTGTGTATAGTTTAACTCTTACCTTGTGGTATACCTGTGTCTTATGGGAGCATCCAGGGTACTTGCTACTTCCCGCTCCCTGGTCTAAGATGTTTTCAATATAGTGGATCAGTATAATACTCTGGAGACTATCCAGGTGATCAAGGTCATGTTAGCCTATATTGTGACAGAGAGCAAGAGAGGGTGCAAGGGAGTAGTCCTGGGAAAAACCATGACTGTACACTGGTGTCTATTCCGTGTTGAGTGTGAACTGTTTCTGAACTTCCTTGCTGATAGAGATAGAAAAGAATACAATTACCAGATCAAAAGCCATATGCCAAGAGCCAGAGGCTATGTTGGATTATCAAATAGTCCACCACCATCCACCATAATCAATCTGGTTTTTACAGGAGCCACAGTAGTGAAGAAAAAAAAAAGGAAATATAACAACTGCATTAAGTATTTGAGGATGATGTTAATCTCTGCCATTCCATGTAGGATGCAAAACTACTTCTAATTGATCTTGGCTTGGTGGAGGTAGGAGAGACTGTTTTTGGGGCTTTTACTTGTCTTTTCCTACCATTATGGCTCTTACTCCATAGATCAGGGAACTACTAGGAGGGTTCTATCAGAGTCTAAATAGATCCATTCTTACTGTGCTTTTGGGAATTAGGGATATTACCAGAGGATTGTTCCACAGACCCATACGACCTACTGTGAAAAAATCTTGGGTCAGAACTCCATTTATCACCCACCTTCCCTATACCATTTAATAGGGGGGCCATGATGTCGCTTTTTGTATCCTGATACCAGTGTCATTCCGGATTCTAAAATCCACATCTCACAAAAGATCTTGTGGTTCCTCTTTTTTCCTGTGTACAGTCCCCTTATTAAAGTACAACAGGTCCCTTTAGGATTAGAGGAACTTCTACCGTGCTGTCACAGAGTCCTTCCTCAAGATAATTCAGTCTTCTCTGGGTCTGAGAACTTGTTCTGGTCTAGCAATTGAGTGAGGGATAAGATTCTTCTTTTCAGCAGCAAACATCAGCCTTTGGCTCATTCACTCTTGTTTCTTTTTGATTATATAGGTTGAGTTAATATCCTACCTGGCTTTCTATCTACCTTGCACTGGTAATACTTTGGCCTATTAGCCATTGCCACAGATCTCCGTCTCTTCCCTCTAGTTGCCATTCTTGCTTTGCTGCCTATTATGGTAATTATGTCTGCCTTGCCCCTGACAAGTAAGTCAGGGCCTCTACTCTTTCAAAATCCTATCATCTCCACTGACACTACGGACTCCAGTTCCATATCAGCCTCCTCTATGATGAATCCTAGCTTTCATAGAACAGCTACTACTGATATTCTCAACAATGTCAGTGCTCATCTCTAGCAGATTTCTTATTGCTTTATTGAGGGGAGTGTCCTCTGGCCTCCCAGGGAAAACAGTCAACTGACGAGTTCTTTGATTTTAAGGTAAATTTATTCTAGCACGTCTACATTTTTTTTTTAAAGACAATTCCTTCTATTCCTTTTTTCTTAAAAAAAATTTATTTATTTATTTATTTGGCTGCATTGGGCCTTAGTTGTGGCACAGGGAATCTTCATTGCAGCATGCAGGATCTTTAGTTGCGGCATGAGGTATCTTCATTGTGGCATGTGGGATCTTTAGTTGCGGCATGCAGGATCTTTTAGTTGCAGCATGCAGGATCTTTTAGTTGCAGCATGCAGGCTCTTAGTTGCTGATTGTGGGATCTAGTTCCCTGACCAGGGATTGAACCCAGGCCCCCTGCATTGGAAGTGCAGAGTCTTAACCACTGGACAACCAGGGAAGTCCCTAGCATATCTACATTTTAACTTTTCCAAGGCAGTTCCAGCACCTCCACCTCTCTCACTATGGGGTATTGTTTTCCCAAGCTTTAAGGAGCTTTCTCAGTGATGTACTAGGATCAGTTCCAGGTGTCTTTGCCAGGATATTAAATCCTATATCACAAAAGAGTGTCCTTATATTACTATGTCTTCCTTATCTGGTCTTATATTCCAGTCCCCTTGTTCCAGCACCCTCAAGATCCCCATCCCCTGGTACATTCTCCCAGTTACTACTGGTACATATTAACCGGATTCTGCAAGTCTTTTGGTGAATAATTTATTTTCTCCCAAAGTAGAGTCAGTATTTCCCCAGTTGGGCCATAATAAAAGATCCAAATTATTAGCCTAGAAGTCACGGAGGAATTCGGGGGCAAATCTTGAAGAGGGCAGGTATCACTTACAAGGCATCTGCCGCAGATGTAGGAAGTGCAGGCTAAGAAAGAGTTGTAAATGGCCTGGTTAAGCACTGAAGGAGTTTTCCCAACCCAGAGCCAATCTGGAAAGACCTAGAGAGTAATTTTCCTTTCCTTTTCTTTCTTTTGTTTTTCCCCCCATAATATTCAAGATATCCGGTTTTCAACAAAAAATTATGAAGCATGCAAAGAAACAAGAAAGTATGGCCCATTCATGGGGGACAAAAGAATATCAATAAAGAGATATAAATGATAAAACAAACCAAACAGAAATTCTGGAGTTGAAAAGTACAATAACTGAAATGAAAAATTCACTAGAAGGTTTCAAAAGCTGATTTGAGCAGACAGAGGAAAGATCAGTGAACTTGAAAATAGGCCAACTGAAAGTATCCAGTCTGAAGAGCAGGAAGAAAAAAAAAAAGGATGAAGAAAAATGAACAGAGCCTAAGAGATCTGTGAGACACCATCAGACATACCAACATATGCATAATGTGAGTCCCAAGAAGGAGAGGAGAGAGAGAAAGGGGCAGGAAAAATATTTGAAGAATTAATGGCTAACCCCCACCCCCACACCAATTTGATAAAAGACATGAATATATACACCCAAGAAGCTCAATGGACTTCCAGTAGGAAAAACTCAAAGGGATCCACATTGAGACATATAATCAAACTGCTGAAAGCCGAAAATAAAGAGAATCTTGAAAGCAGTAAGAGAGAAGTGAATCATAATGTGCAAGAGATTACCAATAAGTATTAACAACCTATTTTTAATCAGAAACCGTGGAGGCCAAAAGGCAGTGGGATGACATAACTAAAGTGCTGGGGTGAAAAAAAAAATGGGGGTTCCCTGGTGGTTCAGTGGTTAGGACTCAGTGTTTCACTGCTGTGGGCCTGGGTTCAATCCCTCGTGGGGGAGCAGTGTGGCCAAATAAATAAATAAAGTGCTGGGGTGGGGGTGGAGGAAACCTGTCAACCAAGAATTCTATATCCTGCAAAACTATCCTTCAAGAATATAGAAGAAATTAAGACATTCCCAGATAAACAAAAGCTGACGGAGTTAACTGCTAGGAGACCTGCTCTATAAGAAGTGCTAAGGGAGCCCTTCAGGCTGAAATGAAAGGACATTAGACAATCTACATGCAAAATGATGATTGTGGAGCCTTACCCCACATAATATACAAAAATTAACTCAAAATGGCTCAAAGACCTAAAAGTGAAAGCTAAAACTATAAAACCCTTAGAAGTATGTATATTGGGAGTGATAAAGTATATTAAGAGGTGAAAGCATAAAAGGATATATGGCCATACATACCTTTCCATTTACTATGAATATCCTATTTCCTGTGTGTGAGAAAATAAAGACAAATTATTAAAAATGTTGATTTGGAAAACTTTACCATGTTCCTTCCAAGAAACATATTCAATTGGAAGGAATAATGCTGGAAGGAACTAAGTTGGAGGAAGAAGAGTGTTATGGACTGAATTGTGCCCTCCTCCATTCATATGTTGAAACTCTAATGCTCAATGTGACTGTATTTGGAGATAAAGCCTTTAAAGAAGTAATTAAGGCTAAATGAGGTCCTAAGGGTGGAGCCCCAATTCAGTATGAGGGGTGTCTTTGCAAGAATAGAGACACCAGGAGTGCATGTGCAAAGAGAAAGGTCATGTGAGGACCCAGTGAGAAGGCAGCAGTCTGCAAGCTAAGGAGAGAGGCCTCAGGAGAAACCAAACCTGCTGGCATCTTTTTTTTTTTTTTAAATAAATGTATTTATTTTATTTATTTATTATTTTTGGCTGCATTGGGTCTTCGTTGCTGCACGCGGGCTTTCTCTAGTTGCGGCGAGCGGGGACTACTCTTCGTTGTGGTGCGTGGGCTTCTCACTGTAGTGGATTCTCTTGTTGCAGAGCGTGGGCTCTAGGCACGCGGGCTTCAGTAGTTGAGGCATGGGGGCTCAGTAGTTGTGGCACACGGGCTTAGTTGCTCTGCAGCATGTGGGATCTTCCTGGACCAGGGCTCGAACCCGTGTCCCCTGCGTTGGCAGGCGGATTCTTAACCACTGTGCCACCAGGGAAGCCCCCTGCTGGCATCTTAATCTTGAACTTAGTCTCCAGAACCGTGAGAAAATAAATATCTCTTGTTTAAGCCAACAGCCTGTGGTATTTTGTCATGGCAGCCCTAGAAGACTAATACAAAGAGCCACTAATACTTGACAATAAATCTTTAAAGGAAACTTTAGATCATGTAGACAGAATGGTTGCTGTTGATTACAAGAGATCATGATCATGACATGAACAGAAAAATCACATTCAAAAATGCAATTTCCAGCACAGTCTAGGGTTATCAGAAGCTGCATAACACAAGCAAAGGGAATGTAACACCTGTACATTTTGAGTTTCTGGTCATGCTTTGTCAATACTTTCAGAAGCTGATTCACAATCATCCACTTCTGACGACTCCATTGCCAAGGAAAGCAGACTATCCACCAGCTTCTTGGATCTGACAATGGATGAACCTCGGACATTTACTGTTTCACTCATTTCTTCCGAAGCTCATTCTTCGTCACCTTCATCCACCCCTAGACACCAACAGTGACTACAGCCTCCATATCTCCCTTCTCATCTCCAAACCTCACTCAGGAAGCACTGCAATCTTCAGTAATCATGTTTAAAAACTTGCCTTGTTTATTATTGGTAAGTGTTATTTGCCTTCATTACGTGTCTTTAACATATTATTTCACTGTTCATTTACATTACAGTACATGTTTGTTACAGTTAAAAGGAAAACACAATTTGTACCTTATAGGGTTACTGCACAAATAAAGTCATTAGTGAGTTAATTAAGTGTTAAACAATTAGATAGCTGGTGTTTTAAAGGCTTTATCTTAAGCAGAAAAACCTCATTGATTGTTTTATATATGTGTGTGTATATATATATTTTAGAGTGTTTCAAGTACTGAAGGAAATTGGTTGGGGCTTTTAGATGTGCTGGGAATATATTATTTTTTTCTACTTAAAATAATGATGCACAGACTCCCACTACCTAAAAATTCACTATCCAACATGTTTTTACGAATGGATTAAATCCTCTGAGGGATGCCTGAACTAGAATATGAGGTACTAGAAAGAATAAAGTCATATCGTTATTATATTGTTGTGAATATTACATTTCATTAAAGGACACATATGATCAACCACCAGTGATGCTAAAATTGATCACTCAATTTACAGTTAACGCTTTTCCTCTTCAGATTGGAAAGTAATCTGTGTGGTGTTACTTTGGCTCTATATGAATGTTTACAACAATCAATCATCTATTGGGTTTTTTTTTTAATTTTAATTTTTTTGGCTGTGTTGGGTCTTTGTTGCTGCGCGCGGGCTTTCTCTAGTTGTGGCGAGCAGGGGCTAGCCCTTATCGTGAGGTGTGGGCTTCTCCTTGCGGTGGCTTCTCTTGTTGCGGAGCACCAGCTCTGGGCCGCCAGCTTCAGTAGTTGTGGCTCGCGGGCTCTAGAGGGCAGGCTCAGTAGTTGTGGAGCACGGGCTTAGTTGCTCCATGGCATGTGGGATCTTCCTGGACCAGGGATCGAACCCGTGTTCCCTGCATTGGCAAGCAGATTCTTATCCACTGCGCCACCAGGGAAGTCCCTCATCTATTGGTTTTAACACCAGTTGATAACCCTTGCCTGAATCAATAATTTCATTGGAGTTTGTGAAACTATGTTTTTCTAATTATTTTGTTTCTTTCACATTGTTTACAAGAAGTCTGTGAAGGCTTCTTCATTAACTAGGACTATTTGGTTATCCTAAAATAAATTTTTACTGGAAGAGCAAAATAACGCTTAATATTTTCCCTTTAATTACCAATTTTCAAAGTAAATGTTTTAAAATTGGTAACAAAAGTAACCATTGAGACTTCTTGATTTACTCTCATTTTGAGTATCATCATAAAATAATGAATTTCACTGAATCAGTGTTAAATTCAATCATTATTCTTTTAGTTGCTAAGATTGTGACAACTTTGTTCAGCGGGGACACTTTCATATGGGCTCCTAGGTCCTTTTGACATGACATTATCTTCTAAAGCTTTCTTGCTTCTTAACATGAAAAGGTATCCCAGGTGCACTTTGAAAAATGTCTGCTTCTAGACATGGAATCAGCAATTTCTCCAAGAAGCCATGCTTAGTTAGTGGAATTACATAATTCAAAGTACACATAAAGGAGTCTTAAAGCACACATAGTCTTGTTTCTGTCCTTAGCTCAACTTCTTTTCCCGTTGTTATTGGTTTCTTGTTTATCCCAGTAGTGCTTCTTTTTGCAAATATACTTTTCTTATTTCCTCCCTACTCTTACTGTCTCTCATACAAAACAAAGCATGTTATATGTTATATATATCGTTCTGCACTTTGCTTTTTTCACTCAACAATATATGCTGGAGGACTTCCCTGGTGGCGCAGTGGTTAAGAATCTCCCTGCCAATGCAGGGGACACGGGTTCGATCCCTGGTTCAGGAAGATCCCACATGCCGCGGAGCAACTAAGCCCGTGTGTCACAACTACTAAGCCTGTGATCTAGAGGCCGCGAGCCACAACTACTGAAGCTCGCGCACCTAGGGCCCGTGCTCCGCAACGAGAAGCCACTGCAATGAGAAGCCCGCACACCACAACAAAGAGTAGCCTCCGCTCGGCGCAACTAGAGAAAGCCCCCATGCAGCAACGGAGGCCCAAGGCAGCCAAAAATAAATAAAATAAATAAATTTTAAAAATATATATGCTGGAGATCTTTCTAAATCAATACAGAGAGCAATTGATTATTTTGTTTTCAAGATTCAAGTAGAAAGTTTTATTAACTTGGACTAGAACACAAACCAGAATGTTTAATATAAAATTTCTGATTAGATGTTCTTACTGTATATAACTATTTCCAAATTTATTTCTCAATCTTTTAAAAAAGTGACTATATATATATATGCAAATTATAATCAATACAATTCTCTAGAGCTCATACATGTAGTTGGCATTTTTATTCAGTCCACAACTATGCATAAATATATCTATCCATAAACAACCAATGCCATCAAAACACAAGGGCTCCCCCTCTTTTTAAACTTAACTCACAATACCATTATCACAGCTAAAATTTTTAACAATAACTCCTGATATCATCAGATGTCCAGTCAGTTGTCTCATAAAGGTCATAAAATTAAAAAAAAATCTTTTTAAAACTTTATCCAAGTAAGGTCCACGCATTATGATTGGTTAATGTCCTTTAAAATCTTTTAAACTACAGATTACCTTCCATCGCTTTTTTCCCCTTGCAATTTTCTTTTTGAAGAAAACTGGTTATTTATTCCCCAGAATTTCTTACAGTCTCAGTTTTGCTGATTGCATCACTGTGGTATGGTTTAACATGTTTCCCTGCCTTCTGCATCGTCTGTGAATTGGTAGTTATATCTTGAGGCTTGATCACATTCAAGTTCAGTAGTTTTGGCCAGACTAATTAATAGGTAGTGGTGGTGTTTTCCATAAGAAGCACATAAAGTCTGTTTGTTTCTTTTTTGTGCTATTAGCAGCCACTGATGCTCAATGCCTAGATCCATTAGCTCATTAGTGGTTCATTTATTTTTTTATTGTGGTTAAATATACATAACAAAATTTACAATTTAAAGCATGTTTTAAACCATTTTTAAGTGTACAGTTCAGTGGCACTAAGTAATTCATGTTGTTGTGCAACCATCACCACCATCCATCTGCAGAACTTTTTTCATCTTTCCACACTGAAACTCTGTACCTATTAAACAATAACTCCCCATTTCCTGCTTTCCCCAGTCCCTAGGCAACCACCATTATACTTTGTCTCTATGAACTTGACTGCTCTAAGTCCCTCATATAAGCAGAATCATACAGTATTTTTCCTTTTGTACCTGGCGTATTTCACTTAGCATAATGTCTTCAAGGTTCACCTATGTTGGAGCATGTGTCAGAATTTCTTTCCTTTTTAAGGTTGAGTAACATTCCATCGTATATAAATACCACACTTTGTTCATCCATACATCGGCCAGTGGACATGCTACAGATGTGGTACCGTTTCTTACAAGCCAAAAAACTACAAGGCAAAACAGAGCTTATATGGAAACATACATCACAGCAAAATCATTAAAGTTGTTTTAATTGCATGTAGAGTCAAGAACAAGAAGCAAGATCTCCATTCCTACACAAATTTTCAACAGATACATATTCTGAGCTCAAACTACAGTTCCAGCAATGTTTTTCAGACCTCAGTGCAAGTGCAAAGGAAATTTCTATATTTCATTTAACTGTGCAATTGTGGCACTTCCACCTAACCTTCAATTGGATGTGCTTGATCTACAATGTAATGATGTGATAAGAGGCAAGTATGAAGATAATATAAATTACAGAATTCTATAAATGCCTTTCAAGTGATGAACGTGCTCAGTTAAAATCATATGCTCTTGGGATTGATACCAATATTTGGCAGTACTATCTGTGTGAAGACATTTTCAAAGATGAAATACATAAAATTTTATTATAGATCAGCACTAACAGATGAACATTTGCAATTGATTTTAATGATAGGAAACACTAAGTCTGAACCCCAATTAAGCAGCAGACCCGTACTACAAAAATTTGTGCTCAATTATTATAATTTGAATTTTGTCAATAAATTCAAAGGAATCATGGGAGTTTGTTTTCCTTAATTTCTATGTACCTATATAATATCCTTGATTTTGCTTCTTAGCATGCAAAGCCTAATATTTACTATCTTATCCTTTATAGAATAAGTTTGCCAACCCCTGGTCTAGAAGAACCCTGGTCAATACATGCATCTGCCCTTGATCCACTCCCAAGTTCTATTCCTGTTTCCCACTCATTAAATGGCCTCCAATTCAACTGCTCAAGCCAAAACTCTAGAAGTCATACCTGATTTTTTACTTTCCCACAATCTCTATATTAATCTGTTAAAACGTTGTCAGCCCTACCTCAAAATATAATAACAGCTTTAATCCATCTCCTTCTCTCCATATCTGCTGCATTTACTCACCTCTTGTCTGCACTAATGAAATAGTCTAATTTGTTTCCCTGCTCCCACTCTTGGCAACCCCCCCCTTTTCTTTTCTTCCAAGAATCTTGCCCTTTAATGATCCAATATTCGCTCTATAGCTATAGGAATCTCTTTAAAATGTGAAAAGATCATTACTCCCCTACTTTAAACTCTTTATCGCCTTCTCATTGCAGTTAGAATAAAATCCGCATTCCTCATCACGATGTGCAAGGCTCTATATAGCCCAGCCCACCTCTTCAATCACATCTGCAATGAACTGAATGCTTATGTCCCTCAAAATTATGTTAAAATCCTAATCCCCGATGTGATGTTACTGGGAGGTGGGGCTTTGGGGTGATTAGGTCAGGAAGGTGAAGACCTCATGAATGGGATTAGTGCCCTTATAAAGAGACTCCAGAGAGCTCCCTTTCTCTTTGCACTATGTGAAGATACAGCAAGATGACTGTCTATGAGCCAGGCAGCAGGTCTTCATGACACTGAATCTTCTGGTGCTTGATCTTGGACTTCCCAGCCTCCAGAACTGTGAGAAATAAACTTCCATTGTTTATAAGCCACCCGGTCTGTGGTATTCTGTTACAGATGCTGGAATGGACTAAGACAACATCTCATTCCTCTCCAGGTCCACTGGTCTCATCAAATATACCTCCCTTTCTCTTCCTTGGCCTTTACATCTGCTGAACACTTTACTAGAACCACTTTCCTTGCCCTGTTTTGCATGTCTGGGTCTTTCTTTTCCTTTGGATACTAGATAAATGTGTACAGTATGCCTTCCTTTTCTGTTACTCTCCACCTTATTGCCTGTTTTATTTCCTTTCCTTTTTGATATATCTATGAAATACCTACATAGCTGGTTTATACATCTGTCTCTTAAAGTGACAATCCAGGGCCCAATCCCCTGTGATACCTTCTGCTTTTTTCATCAGTGCCTGGTACACAGCAGACACTTATTGCTGAAGGAAGGCAGGAAAGAGGGAAGAAATCTAAGTGGGTCTGGGGGTCACGGAAAACTGGAGATAAAAAACTAAGGGTCATCAGTATTTAAATGCTTTAACTCAGGGGACTTCCCTGGTGGTGCAGTGGTTAAGAATCCGCCTGCCAATGCAGGGGACACGGGTTCAAGCCCTGGTCCGGGAAGATCCCACATGCCGCAGAGCAACTAAGCCTGTGCGCCACAACTACTGAGCCTGCGCTCTAGAGCCCATGAGCCACAACTACTGAGCCCATGTGCCACAACTACTGCAGCCCGCATGCCTGGAGCCTGTGCTCTGCAACAAAGAGAAGCCACCGCAATGAGAAGCCTGCGCACCGCAACGAAGAGTAGCCCCCACTCACCGCAACTAGAGAAAGCCTGTGCACAGCAACGAAGACCCAACACAGCCGTAAGTAAGTAAGTAAGTAAATAAATAAATAAATAAATAAATAAATGCTTTAACTCAGAAGAGTGGATAAAAATCACCCAGGAGTGTATCAAGTTAGAAGATGGGGGAAAGGGCCCTGAAAAACTCTAGCATTTATGAGAAAGGTAATAATTAAAACAATAACATCTAATCCTTAACTGAGTGCTGTATGCTTCACTTCCCTTTTAGTTGAAAATATTTTCCCTTTATGTATGTGACCCTTCCCTGAGAGAACCGATCCCTGTAAAGGTGTGGGGAACTACTGTTCTCACTCATAATAACAGTTGACATTTATCGAGTTTACTGAGTGCAAGGCACTGTTCTAAGCATTTTACATGTATTAATTCTCACAACCCTATGAACATAATAAATGCTAATGAGAAACTACAGAGACAGAGAGTGAAGATATAGCACAGAAAGGATAATTAAAAGAGCAAAGGCTCTGGGAAGGGGTCTAGCCTTGGACAGTAGAAGGGACATCTCTTCCACTATAAGGAGGAAAGGACAGCAGCAGAGAGGTGCACGTTTAAGTTTGTTTAAACCAAAATCTTTCATCATGGAACTCAATCTCCCTATAATCCTATAACTTGGAAAGAAAACCCAAACTTCTAACATGGTGTCTTAATTGGCTTTACAGAAGTAGTAAAGTGCCATGGGGATTAAGGAGAGGGAGGAAGCAATTCTGCCCTAAGTTTGGACACCTATTCAGTGCCAGGTATATCTGAGGCTTTACGGATCCCAAGATGGGCAACATATGGAGATTGTAGGGGTGGGCCTCTGTTCTTGTGGGCTGGCCAGCACCCATTCCCCACTCTTCTGCCCCAGAACTTCAATTTCCCTTGAGGATTCCAGGATTTGTTGCCTCAATGGAACATATGATCAAGGTGCTCTGGTCAGAGGATGGCCCTGAGGCCCAGAGTTCTCTCCTGGGAAATTTTATCTTGAGATGAGTGACAGAAGAAATAAGATTGACTGGGTCATCATCCCAAAACACATGACCAGAAAAATTCCCCAGTTCCTGCTCCCTGAACCCCTGGAGCTGACCCAGGTCTTGTCCTTCCAAAGGCTGGTCTTTTAGCCCTTCCTTCCATTCCAGGAGCCACCCCACATCCTTCAGATTCCTGTGTTGATAAGGTTAGTCAGAGCCAGTTTCCATTGCTTGCAACCCAAGGATCCTGGCCAACAGATATAGTCAGCTACAGAACGTGTGCCAAAAGAATGACAGGTGGGTGGGATGGTAGTAGATCCAAGGTTGGCAGCCTCCATCCCTGACCCCTTATCCAATGTGGTCACAGTCCTTACAGTGGGGATGGTATCATGGCAAGGCTCTTTAGAAAGGCTGACAGATCCCAGCTACAACTCACCTTCTCAGCCATAAAGTCATATTTCTTAGCCCCTTTAGGTTCCATACCTATTAACTTTTGAGGAACGTGCTTTGGCAAAGGCTGTCACTCCTGGCTCTATAGTTGTGACTTCAACTCATGTTCACCATTTCCACATCAATTCAGCCACCCACACCCACTGCCACACTCTGGCAATGGAGTTCTTTGTGAAACCTCTGGTGACCCATCATAGGACTTTACTCAGCTTCCTTTGTGCCACTACAGTAGCTTGTACTGTCTCCCATCATGGACTTACCATACCACATTGTCATTATGTCTAGCTTTGGTAGTAGCTGTGAACTCTCTGAGGGTAGAGTATAAGTCAGGGTCGAGTACAGTGCTTTGCAATAAATGTAGAACAAACCAAACAATAAACATTAATACATGAAGTCAGGGAATATTATAGGTAAAGATCATGTGAACAACCCCTTAAAAAAAAGAAGACAGAGAACCAGTTAGGAGGTACATACCACCCACCCCACCAAAAAAAATTTTTTAAATAAAAAATAAAATAAACAAAACAGTTCAGACTCTGAAAAATAAGGCAACTTACCAGAAGTTATTCAGGGGCAGATCAGGGCTGAGAATCTGGCCCACTGACATCCAGAACAGTGTTCTCTGCAGCAGTGTGAGACTATCTGATTCTTCCCCCATCAACATAACCCAGCCGCATAAGGAATATGTCCAAGTCTTTGCAACTCTGTTCTCACATCGTCTCTCCCATATAAATGACTCAGTTCAGTCCACTGTCAGCTTAGCTTTCACGGCAAAGTTTATTTGAAGAAATTAAGAAACTTATGACAATCTCCCCATTCCAACATCTATCCTTCTATGTGTCGACCAAGGGGCTGTCAAGTGTGGGTAGGGATGGAAAGGGAGGGGGTGAGGTCCCACTGTGCAGTTATTTCTCTAGTTTTCAGCATGTGCCATCTCAGCCCTGAGTCCCTCTGACCATAGCCACTTCTTCAGAGCGGTGGTGCTACCCTGAGCGTATTTTAGGTCAGTGGCCATCTCCTGAGTTCACTGGTCACATTCCAGTCAGTGTGATCAATATGGATGATCAGTGGTGGTCAAAGGTAGACAAGAGAGACTTCCCGGGCAGTCCAGTGGTTAAGACTCCGCGCTTCCACTGCAGGGGGCGTAGGTTAGACCCCTGGTCCAGGAACTAAGATCCTCTATTAAAGAGGGGTCTAAGTGACACATGGAATGCTCAATCTGTTAAAGTGCTCAACTACAACATACAAAAAAAAAGGTGTTGCAAAATTACCTACTAGTGAGAAAGCAATTTATAATCTGAAGGGATTCTGGAAAATTTTAACAAAAGTATATAAGAAGACCTCTACTCACATAATTTCAGCAATGATGAGGGAGAGTAAAGCTTAGAGCTTAGTCTCCAGATTACTAGAACTCTGAATCAAACATATCTCTAGATGGAGACCAGCTCCCTTAACTACTCACAGAGACTGAATGAAATATTTATCATAATTTTTCTTGCTAACTCCTCTCTCATCAAATAAACTTCTAATCTGAATTCCAGTTTCCTGTATGAAAAGAATATCTATTATGGGCAACTGATCAATTTATATATGGCCTGTAAACCACTTTCCTGTAGGGTAGTTAGCCAAAACCTGGAGTGAGATGAGAAATCAGAGTTTCCAAATCGGTCAGGTTGAAGCCCACACCCAAAAACAAGAGGTCCATAATATAGCTATCCTCTTGGCATAATTAACAAGATACAGGATTCGGGTGCCATGGTAGTGAGGGGTAAGTATCCAACAGCAGCAGTGGCTCCCTTGTCCTGGAAGTTAGTGTATGGCCTCAGTAGTCACTTGTAAGTCCAGTGAGCAGTGGCCCAGCCCTGGCCCTTGCACAGGTCCCGGTGGCGAAGGAAACAGGCATGGACTCGGAACCGGCGGCCACAGTGAGGACAGGCATGCAGGGCTCCAGCGTGGGTCTTCATATGCTCTGTTAGATGGTGCTTCAGCTTGAAGCGCTTGTTGCAGATGCCACAGCCAAAGGGCCGAAGGCTGAAAGTCAGCATGATGTGCCGGTCACGCTTTGGCTTCACTGCAAACCGCTTCCCACACAAACAACCAAAGCGTTTTCCATCTGCAGGGGGTGCCCCGCCTAGCTTCACAGGCCCATGCACAGCTTGCCCTGCTCCCCCAGGTCCCCCACCCCCTGAGAGGATTTCATTCCCATGAAGATCCACTGGTTTCCAGGATGGACCACCTCCTCCAGATGTTGGCCCTGCTCCTGAGGGCAGCAAGAACCCTAGCTCTCCATTCTCTTCAGTGTCCCCTCCTAGAAACACTTTGGTCTCCTCCTTTGTTCCTCCAGACTGAGTTCCGCCTCCTGATATCTCCTCCTTGGGCTCAAAGGGTTCCTGCTTAATGTAGAAGATTTTGGGAGGCAGTGCAGTATGAGGGGCAGGAGGCTCAGGTGGAGCACTCTCGCCCTCTGGAAGTCTGCAAGGAGTAGTGGATGTGGGCAGGGTGTGGGATGCAGGAGGGCGAGGAAAACCCCCTGACCCTCTCTGAGGCTGAGGCGTCTGAGGGGGTGCTGTTGACCCCTGGTCCTCCTCATCTTCTTCTTCCTCCTCCTCCTCCTCCTCCTCTTCTTCAACTTGAAGCTGTAACATATCTCCCAGTTCACTCCCCTCCCCTCCAACGGGGCTCTGGGTAGAAGCAGAAGACTGCGCCACAGTCTGGAAAGGGGAAGAGCGGATGCACCAGCCTCCTGGAGAGGATGTGGTGGAAAGAAGTGTGTGGAAAGGGGTCGCTCCCCGAGTTGAAATCCCACCACCTGAGTTTTCTAGTTCTCTAAGGATCTCTGAGCACTGATCTACCACTTGCCACATCTGGAGACCACTGGCCACAAGGAGGTGGGCAGGGAGAGCATCCAGTGGCAGACGGAGGTGTCCAGAATAAATGAGCTGGAGCAGCCCCTCGAAGGCGTCGGCTTCGATGACGCTGGGCAGGGTGAGACGTGGTGCATCCCCCAGAAGAAGTTTATCGTGGAAGTAAGGAGAGGCGGCAGCCAACACCGCTTTGTGGGCCCTAAGTTCGCGGCCCTGCACCAGGAGGGACACGTCACAGAACTTTCCCTCCAGCCTGTGGCGGTTCAGGGCCTCCAGGAGTAACGAGCTATGCTGAGGGAACTCGATCTGGATCGTCCGTGGGGCTGGGTTGCAGGCCGGGGAGGGGGCTACGGGAGGCAAAGGCGTCGAGGTATCCATGGCCTCCTGGGGAAGAGAGAAACCCCAGAGGGGTCGAGTACAGGACGTGAAGGGCGGGGTAGATCCCGCGCGAGAAGAGGGTTGTGAAGGAAAGGGACGGGGTCACAGAAGCTCTGGATAAGGGGAACCGTGTCTCCTCAAACGCCCGCCTCCCCTGCCCCCCAACGTGTGGAAACTTTTCAGTCGGCGGCGGTTCGGGCAGATCAGTCCCACGCACTCCGCCACCGAGAAAACGAAAACAAACCACAACAAAACACCAACCGAGGCTTGAACTTCCAGGGCCTGTGGAGATGAGGAGGTCCTTCAGCCGCGAGCCGGACCTCGTCGGCCGGGTCGGCTTCTCCCCGCCGCTCCGCTCCCACTCACGTGCCCGCAGAGCCCGGCTCCAGGGGAGGTGCGGCCACCCGGAGACCGCCAGCGCCTGCCGCCCGGCTCTTCCCGCCGCCACGCCCCCGAGAGTACACACGCGGCCCGGCGTCCAAGGCGCCTCTGCAGCAACCGTACCTCCCCGGCCGGAAGCCGCCGCCTCCCCGCCGGACGCGGACGCCGGGGCGCTGGGCGGTGCCAGGGAGGCAGCCAATCGGGGGACGCCGTCCTACAAGCCTCATGTTGATTGGTTGCGCGGGTGAGAAGGCGGTGCTGGCGAGAAGCCTCTGGCCCCAGCGGGGCTGCAGAAGGGGTGGGAGTGCCCTCCGGTGATTAAACAGCCCCCGCCTCTAGTAGGTGCTGAGAGGGCGAGATTAAGCGGGCACTTACTGTATGGGCTACGTATTGACCGCATCACCTTGTATCCCTCGGGCTCCGCCACCAGCGAGGTAGGTTTTTCCATCCCGTTTCCTCGGGGGAAACCGAGGCTGGCAAGTGGTGGCCCTGGGGCTGGACCCCACATCAATGAGGCACCATGTTCTTTCCTCCATTCCGCACGGGAGCATTTTAACTAATTTTTATTTTTTCTCTAACTAGCAATTAAATAAACTTCATTTCTAGATAATTTTTTTTTTTTTTAGATATTTGAAATACAACTTTATTCTGATTCTAAACGAAAAGGAATGGGAATGACAGTAACAAACAAGATTCCATCACTGAATAGTGTGCTGTGACTGTAGCAGTCTTATATTTGAAACTCAAGGAGGAAACAACTGTGTTCCAAAACACAAATATGCAGGTCCAAAAAAATGAAGGTTTTTTTTTTTTTTTAACTGCCACATTCACTCCGAAGCCCATTCATCTCCTTCAGCATCCCAAAGATTAAGCACATGTTCTGCTTAGCTATATAATAAAGTGGCAAACACCCTGCACCACCGACATCACAGGACAGTTGCCTATAAAACTAGACTTCTGACTGTGGGCTCCAGCTTCACTTTCTCACAGGTCATCATGTTCATCCGGGAGGGCAGTCGTCTGAGCAGCCTCTAGATCGTGCTCGTACTGTGCTGCCAACGCTGGGTCCATGACCACCTCTGGTGGGGCGAGAGCAGGAATGGCGACGAACTCCAAGTTAGGGTCTCCGATCAGTTTTCTAGCAAGCCAGAGGAAGGGCTTTTCAAAGTTGTAGTTACTTTTGGCAGAAATGTCATAGTACTGAAGATTCTTCTTTCGGTGGAAGACAGTTGACTTTGCCTTAACCTTTCTGTCCTTAATATCCACTTTGTTGCCACACAACACGATGGGTATGTTCTCACACACTCATACCAGATCTCTATGCCAGTTACGCACGATCTTGTAACTCTCGATATTACATCAAACATTATAATGGCACAGAGCTTGGATATAATAGCCATCTCTCAGTCCACCAAGTTTCTCCTGACCAGCTGTATCCCATACATTGAACTTAATAGGTCCTCTGTTGGTATGGAACACAAGGGAATAGACCTCAACACCCAAGGTAGCTACATGCTTCTCAATTTCACCAGATGATGTTTCACAAATGTAGTTTTACCAGTTAGGTAATTATTTTTAAGGTACACGTAGATGTATACTTGGAATCTTTTATCAGAGAATGCTGCCGTTCCTTTTTTTTTTTTTAATGTTTTATTTATTTAATGCTGCTGTTCCTTGATCTCTTTACTCCTTCGGGTTAAGTAGTGCAGTGGTGAGGGGAGAGACAGACGGAGGAAATTTGGCCAGTGCAAAACCCCTACTCTAAAACAATAAATCTCCTCGCTGATCGGGACAGCGATATTCTAGGGTGAAGACTACGGCACCACACAAGGATATACTGTTCCTCCTAGGCTGTCAGCTTCCTCTCAAAAAGCAGCTCGTCACCCTGCTGGTCCTCCTGGAGGTCCCAGCCTAGGAAAGTCAGCACAGCAATAAAAGAACAATCTCCGTTTATTAAACATGATTTTTCTGTTTCACCACACACTCCAGAAAAAAAGGAAATGGGGCTGGGAGTGGAGAAAAAGGGACAGTGCCTGGGGATAGAGTAGGCTGGGAGTGGGGTAGGGTGGGGAGGGAGAACGCTGAAAACAAAATAAAATAGGTAGGAAGAACATCTCCCTACCCTTAAGGTGGTGGCCGGGGGAGGGAAGCATGGGGGGGAGGGGGCCAGGAAGCTCTGTACAGAGGGGTTGCCCCCAGCCCCCACACACACACCCCGGATATGTACAGTACAAACCCCAGATAATTACAACAGCCAAAGAAGAGAAGAGGAAAGGGAGTCCAGGGGTAGGGTCTGAGGTTGGGAAAGCAAGGAAAGGGCACAGGGATAAAATTTCACATATTTACAACTTTTATATAAGTATAAATTTGGCCCCGGCTGGGTGTATGTGTATAGTGGGATGGGACTGAAGGGGAACTGTCCATACAAAAGAAAGAAGGGTGGAGTCTGGGAAGAGTCTCAATACCAAACGCAAGAAGGGATGAGGGGGCAAGGCTGGGTAGGGGACAGCAGTCAGGGAAGAGGGGGTGCCAAGGAGGGGCTTCTCCCCTCCTGTGACCTACCCACACCAAACCCCATCCATCCTACCTCCCCTATCCCGCCAGAGAGCTATGTACAGAGAAACACCGAAAAATTGTGGACCTGGCGGGAGGGAGGAAGGTGGAGGGAGATTGGGGAGGGGGGGGAGGATGAGAGGGAAGCCCAGCCCTGTCCTACCTCCCCCGGGGGACAGAGTCATGGAAGGGGGCCCCCAACACCCCTCCTCCAACACAGGTCCCCCCACCCTGGGGGAGAGAGACATGGCTTTTCCTAGAGTAAGTTCCCCCCTCCCCCTGGGAGTAGAGACCAAGAAAAGAGAGGGGAGGGGCAGCGGGGCTGTGTGTGTCAGGGTAGGGCAGATCAACTAGTCTGTCCTCCCCAACATACACCCGCTCCTAAACCCTAACCCCTCCCCCAAACCTCAATTCCGCCCCACCCAACACACTGGGGGAGGGGGGGGCACAAGCCCCCTCACCCCGCTCTGGGACCAGCCAAGAGCAGATCAGGTATGGGAAGAAGGGGAGACAACTCCCATTCCCCCCTTGCCGCCCCCTCCCTGCCCCGGTGGCCCCTCCACCCCATCTGGGTTCTGGGTGGGGAGGGAGTAAATTTAAGAGTGGTAGGAGGAGAAGGAGTTTGTGCGTGCTGAGCCCCCCCAGACGCTCCTGAGAAATCAAGGGGTAATAGGGCCCCCTCACCTGGGGTCCCCTCCCCATAACAAGGGGGACAGGGGAGGCCAAAATGGGGCGGTGGAGGGGAGTTAGATTGTCAGCTCTGGTTACTGCTAAAAAATCACCCTGAAGTTGAAAGTTTGGAGGTGCCGCACCCCCACGGTGGGGTGAGGGTCTGTCCCCCAGTGCTCAGGGGAACGATGAGGCAGAGGATGGGGATAGCACCCCGGAGTGAAGGGGTCTGTGTGGGGTAGGTGGTGTCCTGGGGCAAGGGTTCCTGGGGGTCACAGGGGGAAGCACCCCAACAGGAAGGAAAAGGGAGCAACTGAGGGTCCCTGCTCTCCCTCCTGGAAATGGTGCAGTGGGGGTGGGGGACTGGTGCCCCCCAGGGAGGCATTCAGGGAGGCAATCCCGCTGTCCCTCGGCGACGTCCAGTCCTGGTGGTTGGTGCCGTTCCAAGGTGGGGTGCACAGGGAGGGAGAAGGAGGTCTGTGATGCAGGGTGGGCTAGTGGTCTGCGGTGTTTCGGAACTCGCCGTTCTCGGTGATCTGCAGCCGGGGTGGGGGAGGTGGGGCTGGGGGGGCCAGGCCGTTCCAAGGTGGGGCCAGCGTCACACGCGGGTTTGTTGGACCCAAGGGGGGAAGCTGCCTCTCCTGCAAGACACCAAAGAGGAGAGCGCGGACTTATTGAGACGCTTCGCGGGGGCCTGGGTGCCAGCCCCCTAGCAGTGGCTTGCCCCAGAGCTGGCCCACTCCACAAACCACGTCCCACCCCCTTCCCCCAGGACACCCCCACCCGCATCCTCCTCCTTTGTTTCTCACCTGTAGGAGAAGTTACATCTTCTGGGATCAGGGAGAAGAGAATCTCACCCCTGACTCCTAACAGGGGCCTTCAACCCAGGGAGTCACATCAGGAACCCAGTTCAAAAGAAGTAAGTTTCCTATCTCACCCCCAACCTAACCCTTGCATCTTCCCCTTCCCAGTGCCCCCCCTCCCAGGCCACCCCCAATCAGAGGTGGGAACTTTGTGTAGAGGGAACAAGGGGAAGCAGTACAGCAAAACCTCATTAATCCAAACTCCCATGGATTGGGGATTTTTTTCATAATTTGAACAAAAACTGGGCTTGAGTTTTCCTTTATCTGTGAAGAAAGGGTGTGCTAAGCAAAATTAATAGTGGGAACGTGTCTGTGGGAGGGAATATTTAACCTATACCAGAAAACAGACTTTTCAATCCCATCTACTCATTAACACATGCTCCCTGAGGGCCTCGAGTGGGAAAGCCTCGTTCATTGAGTTCTACTTACTGTATATAGTATGAAGACATGCATTTCATTAAATAGACACTGTCATTCAGTTTTGTCACTTATTCAGAGTGGCCAGCTTCTCAAATATAATATTCCAAATTAGAGAGGTTTAACTGTACTGGGGGGAAAGGAAGGGGATTCAGGGAAGTGATGTGGGAAGGAGAAAACACTGTGGGAGGGGCCGCCTCTCGCTCACAATAACGGCAGGAAGGAAAGGACTAGGAGCTTCTGCAGAGACGCAGCATGCCCCAAGCTCTGCATCCCCAGGAAACAGAAGGGCTTCATTACTTTCCACCCCCACGCTCCTTTCATTCCCTCACCCTGGGCTTCCAGTTAGAGGGTGAGGGGTACCAAACCCTACTCCCACCCCTGGTCCTATTCTACCCCTTCCTACCCCTCCTGGACCAACTCCTGGCTCCTCCCCTCAGCTCTGGCTTCTGTTCCTCTGCTGGGAGAGAAGAAAGCCATGTGTTCTACACTTTGGGTTGTTTGCTTAGGCTTTTAAAAATACAGGCACATAATTAATTTTTATGTTAATGGCTGATTTGCAGAGGGACCAATACTTGAAAGGGGTTTAGAGAAAGTGTCCAAATTATTTCCTGGACCATAGGGCATTGAATCCTGGCAACCTAGCTGTGTCTGACAGAATCTCTAAAAGATATAAAAACTCCAAGCAGAGGCTCCCAGGTCACCTCTCCTCATCTCTCAGAAGGTCACCCAAACCCAAGATTTAAGCAAAGCCACCCTCTTAGCTTGCCTCTCCCACACTTTGCACAGCCAGCGAGAGAGGAAATCCTGTCTGGTAGGGTATCCTGAGTGTGGCAGGAGAGCAGGGGAAGGAAACCTCAGATTCCCTTCCCTCTGCTTGTCTGCTGGCAATGGCACACAGGCATGCCCCCAACACCCCCATGGACCCAAATTTAGAAAGGAGATAAATTAGGGTGCCATTATTCATTTTACAAAAGAATTCACCACAGGAGTCCTTTAAATGGTGAGGTCCCCTGGTGCCTTGCAGCATCTGTTTTTTAACTCACCAACTACTTTGACAGAGAGGCCGGGCAGGCAGAGAGTTAAAATTACAGTGTGAGGAGACACTGCCCACTGCAGATCAATCCCGCAGAAAATAAAGCATCTCAGAAGTGATGTCAGTGGCTGACTGGTTCCCATTTACTGGCCTTTCAGGTAGGATTCTGTGTCCGGCAAGGCCACTGGGTGGCGGGAGAGGGGGAGTGAGTGGCATTAGCAGCCCAGGGCTGTGAGCACCGACGAGAGGTTATTTAATCTGCTGGTTCTGGCATCTCTGCCTTGAATCAACATGGCTACAAAGCCCACGATCTTAGTTAGGAGGACACCTCCCCCCACTTCCAACTCCCAATGCCACATGCACCAGTCCACATCCTAACATCTGTCAAGGTTCCCTTCTCGCTCCTTCTCCTTGCTCCACTCACCCTTACTGTCCTGACATCTGAACAGCATCCTTTCCCGGCACCCCAAAGTCTCCCTTAATTAATTACCCACTCTTATTTCCCACCCAGTGGGGCTGAATAGGAGCCCCAGATGCCTTCTACCTCACAGATGTAAGGAAGAGAGAGAAACAGGTGAGGGGTGGGAGGAAGGAGGGCTCTCTACAGAACCAAGGTGTGGGAGAAGGAAGAGGAAACCCCAGCCTACCTGCTGCAGCCAGCACAGCCCCTTTAGCCAGAGGCCCCCAACCCAGCATCACCACCACCCCTTTAACAAACCCTGACCCCAACATCCCAACCCCCAAGGACGCTTTGGTGAAATGCGGGGTGACAGACATACACTGGAGAGGTAGAGGAGGAGGACTGAGAGTCAGGAGGAGGCCGCGGGGAGGTGTGTAGGAAGGGGAGTGTGATCTGGGGATGTGCAGGCCATCTAGGGTAAGGTGCTTGGTACTGGTCAGGTGTCGCTGAACAGTTCTGGGAGGCGGCAGGAAGTGCTCTTGGGACAATGCCTG
Source organism: Balaenoptera physalus (assembly GCF_965194825.1). NCBI lineage: Eukaryota > Metazoa > Chordata > Mammalia > Artiodactyla > Balaenopteridae > Balaenoptera > Balaenoptera physalus. The sequence continues at coordinate 41,138,696 of NC_138896.1, forward strand.
GGGAGACAGGTCTGTGCAGGAGGTGTCCGGAGGGTCGGGTCTGTAGAGGTCCTCGGGTGTGGGGGGCAGCAGTGAGCAGGGGAGAGGCTCCGGAGAGTCAGAGGGGAGTGGGCTTCACGACCAACCTGCAGTGGTCCGGAGTCACCTCCCCCTGTGTCCTCCGCCCGTGGTCAAAGCGGAACCAGGAGAATTACCTGATGAGGAGCTGCAGGGGGAGAGAGTGGGGTCATGGGGTCAGGAGCCTTGGTGGTGCTGGGGGGGAAGCCTGGAGGTCAGAGCAGAGGAAAGAGGAGCATGGGTGGGAAGTGAGCAGAATTGGGGGAGAACGAGGGGTTAAGGGGGCAGGAGGGAGGTCCTAAAGGTTGGCTGGTGAGAGAGAGGGAGAGCAGCCGGGAGCTGGAGAGGCCAGTCAGGAGTGAGGACCACAGGGAGAGGCAAGCCAAAGAAGGCGGCTAAGCCTTCAACACCGAGGGAAGGAAGGAAGAGCTTACAGGGCAGGGGGCTTTCAGGATCTGAGGAGTCGGGAAGAGGAGGCCCAGCGGTGACTGTCAAGGAGTGATGGGGACTGGGGGGCCCAGAGAACAGCAGTGACGAGTACCCCACGTCCCCAGGGCACCAGCCAGAGCCTGGGGACACTAGCACTCCTACTGCCCTGGGCTCTGTTCTAGCAAACTGCAGCCTCTGGCCCTCCCGTCCCGAGAGGAGCTCAGAGGAGGCCAAACTCCCTGACTCACACAGGGGCAGGCCCAGCAGGGGCAGGGGTCCAGGAACTTGGTGGGGTCTGAGGTTCTGGTAGGAGGTCCTGAAACGCAAACAGAAGTGGGAAAGGCAGGGTGGGGAGGCACGGCAGGGGAGGGGGGCTGACACTGCTGGGAGTGACAAAGGCACAGACGATGGGATGAAAATGGGGTCGCTTGGGGGCTGCCAGGAGCAGCCAGTGGACAAACGGAGAACAATGGGAGAGACGGATGGCGATGGGGCTGGGGTGGCTGGTGCAGTGACTGCACGAAGGACAGTGGGATGGATGGGGATGGGACACGGAGAAGATAAATGACATTGTAATTTCCACCTGAGCGTCGAGCAGCCTCTTCTTGGGTTCGGGCAGCGGCTCAGCCATGGCGGGGTGCTCCCGGCGCAGCTCCTCCTCCACCAGCATCAGCCTGAAGGGACGGGCTTCAGTGGGGTTAGTGGCGGGCACGGGCGCGAAGCCTGCCTGGGGAGCTCACGATCCCGGGGAACCCCACCGCTCTATGGAAAAAGCCTTGGGCATCCTTCTCCCCTGTGGTCAGAATCCCTCCATTGTTCTGACTCCAAAAGACGCCCTGTCATTCACCTTCCTTTCAGGGACGCTCGCATCTCCCTGCTAAGGACGGGTTTCTGTGCCTCAGAGATCCCCTACCTACCACCAGGCACCCCGGCCCTCCGTGCTCCCCCTCAGGACTGTGCCGTCCATCAGACCCTGTAGCTGAAGACCTGGCTTCTCCATCCCCCACCCCACCTCACCGAAACTAGGCCATCTCCAGGGCAGCCCCTAGACACCCCTCGCCCAAGAGGGATCTCTACAATCATCATTCCCGGACTCTCCCTGCCTTCTGTGAAGATTCTCAAGGTGACTTCTCATAAAGGATATCAAAGCAGTGGTTTTCAAAAAGGTTTCCAGTCAAACCTTTTTCTTCTAATTAATCTTACTCAAAAATACATTTAGAATGGGTGGAAATGGATCTGGCTCTGGTTGGAGTGGGGGGTCCTACCCAGTTCTCTAGCTAACTGATCCCCTTGTTGAGACACCTCTTTGGAGTCCAGGGCTTGACAGAGCACAGGCTAAAACAAGCGTCATTTACTTTCTGATGGAATACCTTTCCACGGCTGCAGAGGAGGGTGGGCCCAGGATGGGATGGTCAGGGGCTACTATGGCCAAGGGACCCCTGCTTAGATTTGGGGTGAACATCACAGGCTGGGTCGAGAATAACCAGTGGGGAGTCCCAGGCTAGGCCAGGTCCAGACACAGAGAGATGGTTGGACAGTAAGAGGTACATTTTCCAAGGGCTTCAGAAGTTACTCTACTAGGAGAGAGATCAGGGTTTAGTAAAGGGACATTTAATGCACTAAGCGGGAGGTTTCTTTCCATCTGGTGATGACGGAGTGGGTGGCATCCCTGGGAGGAGGGTGGTGGGCTTTCCTCCTGGTGTCCTGCGTTGGGGGATGGGGGATGGTGGTTGGGGGCTGGGGGGAGCTCGCTGGCCCTCTTCAGCCTCAGGCTCTCCCTTGCCACTCCTCCCCGGGCCGCCCCTCACCTGCCAATGATGCTCTTGATCTGTGAGTCCTTCTCTGCCTGCTGCTGCCTTAGCCTCTTCTCGCTCTGTTCCAGCCGGGCCTGATACTGCATCAGGATTTTGCTGGTCTGTTCTTCCTGGGACAGCAGCCTCCGCTCATACTCTTCCAGCTTCCGGTTGGACATGTGCAGCCGCTCCTTCAGCGAGTGGATCTCCTCCTCATACTCCTTCACCTGCCCGCCGGGCACACGACCCCGCACTGTGAGGGGGGCTGTGCCTGACCCCACCACCCAGCCTCTACCCCTGCCTGCCAAGCACAGCCGCTGTGTGGTGAGGGACACCCCACCAGCTTCCTCCAGCCCTTCTCTGCCTGTTGGTCATACACACACACACAACTGGCCTTTAAGAAGGCCCTAACGTGCGGCTGAGGCTCCCTCAAGATGGAGCAAAATGGTGGACTCCCCCACCCTAGAGGTACACACATGCCCTCACATGTGCATCTGGACACGGGAGGACCCACACAGGAGCCTGGACAGACTCACAGACACAATGTGTGGAATGCATTTTGGCCTCAGCTTGTTAAATGGTGCTGGAAATAATTTATTATAAGGCCTGAAGATAGTCTCTTAGCTCAAGTCCATCTACATCAATCCCAACATTTTCCTTTGCTCAGAGACCACTTCTCCCCAAAAGCCTCTCTGCTCCCCCAAGTTGCAGTCATGTATTCTGTATATATAATCTAACCCTGCAGCTACCCTCTTCTTCAGGGTCCTCGCAGAAACGGCTCCCAAGGAACTTTCTGCTAAGTGTGTGAAGGCCAGAGCTCCTGCTGACTTTTGCTCGGGACCACCACCAGCTGAAAGTCTGGACAGTCTTTCCACACGTGGGCCAATACACACCACCCTCCCCCCGACCACCAACCCTCTGTCACCGATGCCCACAGGACAGTGACTGGTAAGCCGTGCGTGGGTCCTGGTACGACCACTCTGCCCCTCGCCCAATGTACAGCTCCCACTGCTAGTGAAGTAACTTCCTCTTTCCTGAGAAGTCACAGGAGCCAGGGCTTCAACATGTTCTCCCCAGGGAAGAACACAGAGGCAGCCTAATATAGAGCATGCTTTTCCCCAGACAGTCTATGATGTGTGTAACCCAAAATAACAGAGTTGGAATGGGTTTTCCAACGGACTGTATCTGGCCTCCCCTGACAGACTGAGGGCTTCTCAGGAGAAGACATCGGGTCTTTGTCCTTTTTTTTTTATCGTAACTACCTGACCACAGATGTTGCCCTTGGAAGGGACTAGAAGCCTGCCCTGTGGGTAAAGGGTAAGACGGGGCTTGGGGCAGGGAGGGCCCTGCGTACCCTATCCAGCCGGCTCTCGTCCATGGACTTCGAGTATTCCTTGAGCTTGTACTCTTCCCGCTCGATGTGGGCGCTCTCGATGTCAGCTGACAGATGAGGCATGTTGGAGACCCAGGCCACCGTCCGCTCGGAGGCTGGCATCGTGGGGTTCAGCGTGGATGGCGTCTGAGAATGCTGGGGCAGGGCGAGGTGGGGGCAGAAGGAGAGAGGGAAGGTGGGAGGAGGCGGAGTGCTTTTAGAGGGAGGGAGCACTGCCCAAAGAGACGAGAGTCCCCTTCCTATCCCCCGCACTAGATCAGAGTCCCCAGCCTGTCCCCTGCGCTAGCACTCACCTCGTGAATGCTTTATTAGTTATTCATCATATCTCCCCTCAGGAGCCCCATGAGGGCAGGGAGTTTTGTCTGTCGTTCACTGCCAAGTGCACAGTGCCCAGAACAGCACGTGGCGCAAAGCAAGCCCTTTACGAACATTTGTTTAATGAATGAAAGGAAGTGAGAAAATTGTAACTTCAAACCACAGACTCTGTTCTACCACCCCCCCCAACCCGTTTCCTTCTTTCCTCCCTGCTCTTCACCCCTCCGGCCTTCCTCCCACCCCCACCTACCTGCTTGGTGATGGAGGGCTTGAGCCCCCCACCCCCTCCGCCGCCGCTGCCCCCGCTGCCCCCAATGCTGCCCTCTTTGCTGAGGCTCTGTTGCCGCGGACGGGCAGGGCCATAACTTGGCTCCGGTGACTGCAACAGGTTCCCGCTGGACGGCCGGGGTTTCTGGGCAGCGCTGACTGTCAACTGCTGAGACTTGCCTCTCTGCAACGGAGGCGGCTGGCCCCCGCCACCCCCGCCGCTGCCCCCACCGCCGCTCCCACCTCCAGGCCCTGGGGGAGCGGGCCTCTGGGGACCAATGGTGATCTGGGGAGGAGACAGCATGTGCTGCAGGTTGTCCTGGAGTGAGAGCTGCCGACGGGTGAAGTCAGTGCCAGAGGGTCCAAACTCATCACTGTAGCTGTGGCTGTGGAGGATGGAAGCAGCGGGGGGCTTGGGGACCCCTGAGGAGAGGTCCTCGCTCTTGCTATAGCCATGGAATGGGGCGAAGGTGTCCCCTGGGGGCTCTCCACCTCGGTGGTGGTGATGGTGGTGATGGTGGTGATGGGAGGAGGGTGGACCGTGGCCTCCGCCCCCTCCGTGGCCCCCTGGGGGGCCTGGCCCATCAGCAGCCATGTGGAAGAGAGGATTCTGGAAGGAGAGGGGTATGCGCAGTTGCTGGGCAGGGACACCGTCCGTGGTGACGCCCATCTGGCTGAGACGCATGCCGGCCGCCGTGATGGATGAGCCGCTCCCCTGGGAGAGGCGGCCTGCAGGTGCGGGCCGCAGCCCCAAGGCCGCAGTCAGGGAGGCCTGGCTCGAGTGCAGCAGGTCCCCGACGGCTGCCAGGTTGGACACACTGCTGCTGTTGAGGCGGCCACCGGGCCCATCACCCTGCAGGTCCAGCATGGAGACGCTCTTGTTGACACTCAGCATCTTCTGCTCCGGTTCTGTGATGTCCGAGCTGCTCGTGCAGTACGCGGGTGAGGACCGGGCCAGGGGTGGGCGGCTGACATAGAACAGGTCTTTCCCCCCACCAGGCGGCGGTGGGGGGGGCTTTTCCTTGGTTGGGGAGGGGAGGCGAGCCATGTCCATAGAGCTGCAGGAAGGGAAGCAGGCACACGAGTGGGAGGTAAGACCCAGACCACTGGCAGTAGAGCCTCTGTGGTCCAGCATAGGCCTGGGGTGAAGAGTGGGACCCGCAGGGAAGGGCTGAGAGCTGATGTTTGCAGCTCGGGAGAGGGCAGGCAGGCTGGGGGGATGGGAGGGGATGCGAAGGAAATAGGATGGGACAGGGCCCCTCCGGGAAGGGAGGGAGGCCTGGAGAAGGGGAGATGGGGCAGCAAGGAGGAGGCATGAGGGGCAGGTCTGGGCAGATGTGGAGGAGATGAGGGTGCATGGAGGAGAAGAGGAGTGGAGGGAGGTGATGGCCACTGGAGTCGGGGTTGCGGGGGGAGCAGACAGGAGAGGAGAGGAGGGCGGGGGAGGGGAGAGCCCCTCACCTGTTGAGGCCTCGAGCCATGAAGGACTGAAGGTCGATGGAGCTGGAGAGAGATGGGAAGAGGGACGAGCACAGACAGAGAGAAGGAGAGAGGCAGGTGGAAGTTGGGGATGTGTGGAAGGAGAGGCGGGGATGGTGGGATGGGTATGGCATCATGGAGGGAGAGATGCGGGCAGAGGAACGAGCAGGATGGTCATCAAAACAACGAGCAGCAGCTGCAGCTCTGTGCGCCTCCCAGCCTGGAGGCTACTGTAGTGGGGAGGCTCTGCGGGGTGGGGTCCAGGGGCTACTGCTCTAGTGCTGAATTGGGGCAAGGTCTGAGGGGTCCTGGTGGTGGGGCTGGGGATGGTGCTGCTTTACCAACTAATACAGAGCTATCTGAATGTTCTGACACCAGGTGGCTGGTCCAAGTGTACAGGCTGAACCCAAGCTCTGAGCAGGGAGAGGGACCTCCTAGGCTTACGCCAGGCTGGAGCTGGCGGAATCTCAGCATGTTTTGGGGGGGCTCTACATTCCTTGCTCCCTCTGGCTTGCAGCTAACTACTGACTGGACCTGTCTCCTTACCGTCTTCTCTGAGAAAACGCTTCTCTTTCCTTTCTTTCAAGCCCTCGAGAAAGGCACATGGGGCCCAGCGGAGTGTATCCAGGACAGAAGCATAAGGGCGCCTAGGGCACAGGCTTGGGGCCCTGGGTGCTCACCTGTTGAGGTCCCGCATCACGTAGCCCTGCATCTCGGCCGAAGGGCCCCGCAGCACCACAGGCTGAGGCCGGGGCCGCTCGCTCTGACGGCTCGGCTGCCGTTGGATGTTGGGGTTCCTCAGAGCTGTGCTGATGTCGTTGAGGAGCCGGGGCAGTGGGCCCAGCTTCAGGAGGGCTTCCTGGAATGGGGAGGCTATTACCCGGGGGCTAACAGCCCAGCTTTAAGGGGGCCTCAGAGAGTTCAGGTAGAAGGAGTCTGAGCTGGGGAAGTGGCATTGGAAGTGGCAGTGACATGTCTGGGAACAGGAGGGGGGAAGAATCTGCGCAGGGGGTGGTCTCCGGGCTACAGGAGCCTCTGGAGACCTGAGGACGGGCCAAGGGGCCTATGCTCACCTTGCTGAGCTGGGGCAGCACCTCCCAGAGCAGGGCATGCAGCGTGGAGAGCTCTCGGCCCAGGTCGATGTAACCCTCAAAGCTACTGCTATTGGTCAGTGTGTCCAGGTTGGAGATCTCGTACAGGAACTGCTGCATGGAACCCCACTCCAGCTCCAGAAACTCATTCATGAAGCCCAGAAAGTCCTCCTTTGAGGTAAACCTGGCCAAAGCATCCAGAAGGTACAGGTCACACCCAGAAGGCCTCCAACCCACGCCTGTCTCTAGGGACTCAGGAGACCCTTCCTGCCCACTCCAGCCCCGTCTGACACCCAGCCTGAGGCTTCCCTCACTTGGAAAAGTTGGCCAGGTTCTGGATGACCTTGGCGATGAGGGTGAGGGTTCGCGAGGTCTGCTCATCTGGGTACTCCTGCATGAGCCCAAAGAGACTGGGTGACATGATGGCCGGGCAGAGGAAGCGCAGGAAGAGCGAGGCGCTGATCAGCCGGTCTGCGATGTCCTCCCGGCCCCTCTCTGCGCAGCGCAGCCGCCAAGACGCAAACACCTCCTTCAGCTCCCTCGGGAACACGCTGAGGGGACGGGGTGGGGAGACAGAGAGAGAGAGAGAGAAAGAGAGAGACCGGGACTGAGCCCCAGAGACCCTCAGCTTCCAGGGAACATGCTGAGGGGGGTGGAAGGAGGTGAGGGTGTGGAACCCTCACAGAGGTGAGAGTGACAGGGAGGGAGGGAGGGAGCGCAGGAGGAGGACAGGAGGCTGCTGGAGGAAGAGGGCTATGGCAGAGGGGACAGAGGGGACAGACAGGGTAGGGAGAGAGAATGGAGGGGAGAGGAGGTGAGGGAAGAGGAACACGCGGGAGAGAGACAGGGGCAAGTGTGAGAGAGACAAGGAGAGGAGGAGAAGAAAGACACCAGGGAGAGACAGAGATGGGAGAGAGATGGAGGGTCACTCGAGGTACAGGGAGCTCGGACCCCCCAACTCTTCTGGATTCCAGGGAAATGGGGATGGAGGTGTCCCAGGCATGATCCCCAGTCCCTGGAATGGCTCAGAGCTCACTCTCCCCACCTCCCTGGTCCTCCTCTTCAATGTCCCATTGACACCTTAAACTCTAACTGGTGTAAAGTGGAGCTCAGCATCGCCCCCCACACCTCCAACCTCCACTGGGCTCTCCCTCCTGACTCCCCAGTTCTGTCAGTGAGGCCACCGGTCTCCCAACCACCAGCCTCATGGCCTTGGGAGTCGTCCTTGCTCCCCACAGACATGCCCCCTCCTTTCCAATTAGCCAATGACTCCTGTTGATCCTTTCCACAGAGGGTCCTTACAGTAGCCCCTTTCTACTTTTCCTGCTACCATCCTGACTCAGGTTATGATTTCCATGCCTGACCCATTAACAACAGTCCCCAGCTAGCCTGGACTTCATTCTCCCTACTCCAGCCACCCGCCACACCCACCTCCACTTAAGAATTAACCTTCTCAATCATGATACTGCTTGGCATCCCACGACCTACCAATGAGCTCCAACTCCTTTACCTGGCAGCGGAGGCCTTCAGATTCTTAACTCTCCTCGCCCTGTCCAGACACGTCTCCCACCACTCTCCACTGTGAGCCACACGCTCCACTAAACTACCTCTGCCTGCTGTCCCAGGACCTCTCACCTTCACACGTGGGCCTGTTCCACAGCCTTCTCCCAAAACGTCTTCTCAGCCCACCATATCTATACATCAGAACCTGACCCAGTCTTCCAAGTGCAGCCCTGGCACCTCCTCCACGAAGCCTTCCCTGCTTATCTCAATCAAAGATCTGCCTTCTCTGACCTTATGTTGCATTGTGGAGGCGTGGGGGGGGGGTACCCTCACCTGGAACTTAACACATACTGTACCGTTCTGCGGCTTTCTGCGTATCTAATCTGTCCCTACTCATTCTGGTACAGGTCCTCTGAGGGCAGGGGCCAAGCCTCATGGCTCTCTGTCTGCTCTACGGCACCAAGCACAATGCTTTGCCCATAACTGGTTCTCAGTCCTCTTTGAAGATGGACAGATGGATGAACAGATGAACACACGACTCCCCCAACCCTGGCCCCCCAACCCAGGGTTCCCAGTCTCACCAATGGGAGTTGACCACCTTGCACAGGGCCAACTCACAGCACATCCGCAGGTTGGCCTGGTGCTCTGCCAGACTGGACGCCGTGCACTTGATGGGGTCCACCTCACAGTTCTCCTCAGATTCATACAGAGCACGGATGAATTCCCCTGCGGAGGTGGGGGCACAGCGGAGGGCGGTCACACTTTCAAAGGGCAGGGACAGGGGCTGCCAGGGTTTGGGGAATCTCGGAATCAGGTTGGAGGGGACTCTGGGCCCAGAAGCATCAAGCTGAGGCAGGGTGGACTTGGAGTCTGGAGTAGCTACATTTAGGGCTGGGGTGGGCATCTGGCGGGTTTGGGAAGAACACCTGTGGGTGGGCCATACCGATGGCATCCTTGAGGTATTTCTGACCAATCAGTCTCATGTACTCTTCTATGGCTTTAGTGGCGAGAGTGTTCTCGCGGAATATGAGGTGCTCCCGTTCCATGAACCGGTCCACCTCGGACATGGCCATGTCTGAAAGGAAGTCCTGGGGGCCAGGAAAAGGCAAGGGTCAGCCTCTGTCCAACCCAAGCTGATGAAGACAGACGTGCCCTACCCTTACTATCCCCGCGAGTGCGCACTCCCAGGTCACCTTGTCCTGAGGGCCCAGTACTCACCTTGGCCTTGCCCGTACTCTGCAGGATGTGAACCAGTGCGCTGGCGACCTCTTCCTTGCCCTTGACATTCAGGGCGGGCTCCAACACCGCACACAGCATCCGATAATGGTTGGTGACATACTCTGCAAACTCCTTATATAGCTCCATGGGCAGGATGCTCATTGTCTGGTAACGCGCTTTCAGCCGCACAGCCGGGCAACCTCCTTTGCCCTTGCCCCCTGAGCCACCCCCTGAGCCCCCTCCCCCTCCCGAGCCCCCCATGCCCCCGGAGCCCCCACTGCCTGTCGGCAGGGTCACGGGGTACCACTGCTCTGTGAAGTGGCGCCCAGCCAGGGTGGCCACAGGCACAGTCACCAGGCCGACATAGCCCGCCTTGTCCTTCTTGCGCTTTTTGTCTGAGTCACGGTACAGGTGCAGCCGCAGGGCCCGGACGGCTGGCAGGTTGTTGAACTCGAAGTGCTCGCCCCAGAAGACGGTGTCCCCCGAGGCCGAGCGGGGCTTGGAGGTGGTGCGTGCATACAGCATATCATCCAGGCAGAGCTCGCAATAGTACCGCTTCTTGGGGGGCAGTTCCCGCGCCTCTATGATCCACAGCTTCAACACGTTGTCCACCCGGCGGCTGTTGTCCTGGCAGGGTAGGGCGGGCACGGCAGATGAAGGGGAAGGGACAGAGAGACAGAGACACCAAAAGAGGAGAGACGGTGAAAAAGCCAGACAGTCTCCGACACCAGCAATCACAGGGCTGAGAAGGCGTGTGCGGGATTAAACCGTGTCACCCCGGAATTCATATCTTATAGTCATATTAAGTGACTATAGTCACTTAAGACGTGGTCGTACTGGACAAGGGTGGCCCCTAAATCCAATGACTGGGGTCTATATGGAGAGGGAGATTTGGAGACCAGAGACACACGGAGGGGAGATGACCACATGAAGATGGAGGCAGAAAGTGCACAGATGCAGCAAGAAGTCAAGGGATGCCAGAGACTGCCGGCAACCATCAGAAAGTATGAAGGGACAAGGGAGGATTCTTCCTAGAGCTTCCGAGGGAGCAAGGCCCTGCTGACACCTTGATTTTTGACTTCCGATCTCCCGAACTGTCAGAGAATAAATTTCTGTTGTGTTAAGCAGTCCAGAGAGTGGTAATTTGTTACAGCAGCCACAGGAAACTGATACAGAGGGAGCTCATACATCAGATGACAGAATTCGTATTGAGAAAAGATTTTAAAAGCTAGAATAATAAACCCAAAATATTAAGGTGTAATTTGAACAGGAGAACTGAGGAGTCCTTCAAAGACAATCGGAAGGTAATTGCAAAAAATGCATAAATGCAGAAGGTGAGACTATATAGTTAGTGTGAAAAGGGCCTGGAGGATGACAATTGACCAGTGAGGCTCAGGTGATGCTACAGTGTGAAAAGAGCCTGGTGTTTGTACTCTGCATGGGGCAGATCACATCCAGCATCTTGGGTCTAGTTTTTAAGAAGGACATTGACAAACAAGGGTTCCCACAGAGGAGGCCAAGAGGACTGTGAGCTCACTGGAAACTGGGAAACAAAGAACAGCTCACGGAACTGGGAGCATTTCTCCTGGGAAGAACACAAACTCATAGAATTTTTGAGCCAAAGGGACCTTAGAGATTATGTAGTTCAACACCATTCCTACCAGTCGTACAGAGAGGAAACCAAGGTCTAAAGACTCATCTACCTGACAAATCTATGTGTCCTGCAGAAACACTGCAAGCGGGGGCCAGGCGCCCACCTGTCAGGTATTAGTGGGACATCCCTGCTTGCAGGGAAGATGCACCAGAGGACTTCCAGAGCCCCATCAGTTCCGTAAGTCTATGATTTCTATGGTAGGGAAACATCATAAGGTAGAAAGAAAGGAAATAGAAATGGCGGACTCAGAGGAAAATGGGGGTCCCCTCCTCCTCGGTCCCCTTCTCCCCTAGGCCCCCAGTTTCCCCAAGGCAGCTTGACCTTTGCCTTGCCCATGCTGTCTGTGTACCCTGTACTCCCAATACCTTGTTGGGTTTTACCGCCCGCTGTAGATTCTCGATCCATTTGTCCCTTTCGGCCGCAGAACGACAGGCAAAACATTTTGTTCCTGATGATGTTGTTACCTAGAGAGGGGTGTGGAGGTCAGCTGGGGCTCTAGAGGGGTGATGACTCCCAAGGACTGAGAGTCCACCACCATCTCTTCCTCCCCGGCCTATCCTCCTTTCTCCCAGCCCCAGAGGCTTCTGTTTCCTTGACGTCCCCACCTCTGCCGCTTTCTCCAGGACTCTCTGCCCTCCCCCTCTATGACCCCTGCCCTTTGGCCCTCCCCAGCCCCCTACACCCAGTACCTCAAAACAGAACTCCTGGCCCAGGATGGAGCTGTGCACTGGCTTGATAATGGAATCTTCATCCAGGTTGAGCTCCAAGGCCTCGGCCGCACTGCTAGGACTCAGCAAGGACTCGTGAGAGTGTGACTCCTTAAAGCTCTGCATCAGCCGGGCCCTGGCAGGTGGGGGTCCAGGAGGGAGAATCAGCTCCCCACTCTGCTTACACACCCAGAGGCCTGCATCGCCAACCTGGCTCTAGGATGGAGACCTGGGGAAAGGGGCTCCTAAACCCACTTCCCACATGTACACAGACACAGACAGAAAGAAACCCAGCCTATCCCCGGGGAAGGACATGAATGATGTGAGAGACATGAGAACCCTTTAAGAAATTCCCTCCCCTCAGTCCACCACCTAAGGGGTTGTGAGGACTGGGGACACGTAGAAATATCTCAACCCAGAAAGGGACCATGGAAGAAAAAAAAAAGAACAGGTGGGCCTTGGACACTTCTAGGTGGGACTTCTATATGACACCTCCCCCGCCAAAACCACAGCTTCAATATAAGGGGAAAAAGGTGGGAGTAAAGAACCAGAAATACAGGGGCTTCCCTGGTGGTGCAGTGGTTAAGAATCCGCCTGCCAATGCAGGGGACACGGGTTCGAGCCCTGGTCTGGGAAGATCCCACATGCTGCGGAGCAACTAAGCCCGTGAGCCACAACTACTGAGCCCATGTGCCACAACTACTGAGTCTGCGCTCTAGAGCCTGTGCTCCGCAACAAGAGAAGCCACCACAATGAGAAGCCGGCACACCGCAATGAAGAGCAGCCCCCACTCTACGCAACTAGAGAAAGCCCGCGCACTGCAACAGCGACCCAGTGCAGCCAAAAATAAATAAATAAAATAAATTTAAAAAAGAAAGAAGCAGAAGTTCAAAGATGTTGGTCTGGGCCTTGGCACACAGGTAGTGACTAAAAAGCACTTAATAAATCCAAAAATGAACGAGCTAAGATGACAAGTTTTAGCAGAATCGGGGGAAAGAGTGAGGGAAAATCATAAGAAATAGAAGAAGGATTTTGGGCAGAAGAGTGACAATGGAGATAAGGGACTGAAAGTGGGGACTGGGGAAGAACAGATAGGGCGAGAAGGAGAAAGGAGGAGGGAAAGGTGTGTGCAGAAAGACAGGATGGGAGAAGATGAGAGGCCACTGGAGAGCTGGACGTGGGAACAGAGGTGGGGGACGGGGTGGGGGTGGGGATGAACTTGGGAAAATCAGTGCGGGAGGGCAGAAGGTGAAAGGCACTGAGGGGAGTGGAGGCCGGGACCACAGGACAGTTTGCTCAGAGCCGGCTAGGGGATGAAGAGTAGAGAGCAGTAGGGAAGCGGGAGGGGGAGCTCGGGTGTGGGAGCCTCCATGGAGCTATTTATAGCAGCCCCGTCATCTTGGGCTCTGTTGCCGTCAGCACGACGCTCCCCCGGCCCCCCGCCCCCGCGGCCAGGAATACCAGGCCCTCACACCCCCCCCTCCCCAAATCCAGCTCCGGTGACATGGGAGGGGGGAGGGGAAGGTGTGACTCACCTATCCCAACCTCCCCTACCTGCCCCATCCCGGGGGCGGCCAGACGTGGGGGAAAGGAAGGACAGGGTTCTCCCTGGGGCGGGGGGGGGAGGGGGAAACCCAAAGAGGGACCCCAAAGAGCAGACCACAGGAGCGAACAAGATTTCCTTCAAGCCCAGCCTCGGAGACAGTGCCCTCTGGACTTCTCTGCGGGCTTCTTCCTCAGGCTTCAGTCCACGGATTAACCCTCCAACCTCCCCTCCACAGTCTGTTGACCTGCATACCCATGCCACCTCCCCTTCTCTGTCACGCTCTACGCTGCACCTTCTCTCCTCCATAATACCTGCCAACCCCACCCCACCCTGCCACCCTTCCCTCATACCCTCTACTTGGATCACACTCTCCCCTCCTACCAACCAGCCCACCACCCCTTCCCTGGATTCCTTAAATGTTCCTCCCAGGCTCTGTCACTCCTTCTCTGTCCTTCTGTACAGCTCCTTCCATCCTGGGCTGAAGCCCATCCTTCTGTCGGTCAGAAGAGTCCATCCCTCCTTGGCTTCACCTTCACCCCCTTTCCTGCCCCGCTGCTCACCCTCTCTGGGCACCCTGCACCCCGCCCCTCTCCTGCTGCTCCTCTGTTCTGACTCCTGCCCCACCACACCTCTCAATCAACCTGAAGCCATCAAGCTCTACACTCTGAGAACCCCCACCCCTCCAACCTCACTCTGGAGGCCCCTACACTGCATCCAACTCATCCCACCCCGCTCTAGCCCACCACTCCAGGCCCTGTACCGGTCATGGTCAGCACTTCGGAAGCGAGGCAGTATCTGGCGAAAGCTGCTGGTCCGGTCAAGTTTGGGTTGTGACTTCGTACGTTTGATGGAGCTTTTTAGCCTCCGGCTCAGGAAGCCTTGCTGGGTGGGGGGGAAATGGGGATAGGTGTGGTTTGGGGTAGGGTCAGTTCTACCTCCTCACCGCTCAGCTGGTAAAGAGTCCCTGGATGAAGGTGGGATGGGGGGGAAAAGGGAAATCTCTAGAGGCGAGGAAAGGGGGATAGGAGCCCTGCTACCAGTTTGTCTTCCTGTGCTCTCACGGATGCGAGTGTACACACAAACACACACACACACCCCAGCCTGGAGAAGGTGGGAGGGCTGGTCTGAGAAGCAGGGGGGCAGAGCCAAGAAGGGGGAAACCAAAGAGGTGGGGGCACACACACACATACTCTCTTTCTCTCTCTCCCCTCCTTCCCCCTTTCTCATAATCCTCAGGCTCCAGCTGGGGCTGGAGGGGAGGGGACCCAGCTGAGCCACATCTGGCAGGCGCCTTCACTCACCGAGGGCCGAAAGGGTGCAGCGGGGGCGGCCTCCATGCTGTACTGCTTCCCCCCTGGGACGCTCTTCCTCCTCGAGCGACCCAAGTGGTATTCTGGAGGGGAGAAAAGGGCCGTAATGGAAGTTGGGGGGGGGTCGCCGTTAGCCCAGGTTTCCACCCCTGGCCCCAGCACACTTGCCCACCTCCCTCTGCCCCTTAGCTCCAGCCTCACCTACCCCCCGGAAAGCAGCAGGAAGAGCAGCGGCGGCTGAGAAGCTGGCGGCGGGAAGGAGGGGGCAAGGAACCCGAGCCGGAGCCCCCGGAGGGGGACGGGGTGGGAGGCCTTAGGCCCATGACTGGGGCTGGGCCTGGCAGTCAGCAAAGGGGCATGGCTGAGAGGGTCAGTAAAACTCCAGGAATAAAGGACACCGAAGATCCACAGAACCTAGGTCCTTGGTGCCCACCCCACCAGGAAGGGGCGAGCTGGTGAGGGAAGTTGGGTTAAAGGTCATTGACCAGAGGCAGGCCTTCCTCCTCCCTCAGCTGGGCACATCTTCCACCTGGCCCCCACTCCTGGAACCCCTGTCTGTCTGGAGGGCTAGAGCTACCTCCCATGACCCCCTCCCTGGACTGGAGGGGGAAGTCTTGGAAGGGACCTGTGAGGAGTGGAAGCGGAAAAAGCCTGGGGACAGAAAATTCAAGGAAGGGGTGGGGGGGAGGGGAGAAGGGGCTGGTTCCACGTGCACTGCAGTGGCAGGGACTCAGAAGTGAAGGGGGGAAGGGGAAAAGAGAAGAATGCAGGGGAACGGGCAGGGAGTGGGGAAGATGGGCAGTGGGGACTCGGGGGACTCCCAAGTGAGGGCAGGGAGAGGAGGAGGAGGGGAGGTGAATGCCGATGAAGCTCAGACTGCTCAGAGTCAAGAAGGGTGGCAGCTGGGAGGAGGGAAGCTGAGGCTCTGCTGCCAGGGAATTTAGAGGGGCCAAGTGGCTAGAGGAGAATGAAAGTGGGGGGATGCCAAGCTCGGGCTCCAGCTCCAGAATGGCTGCCCAGGCCTGGGCTCCCCCCTCAGCCCCACAGTCACCACTGCAGCCAATGGGGGGGCAGGTGCTGCATCAGGGGCGGGGCTACCATCTCCATGGCAACAAGAAGCTACATGCTGGGGGGGTTGGACCGGAAGAGCTGCCTGTTAACCCTCTAGTTTCCAAAACAAGGGAGGGCCACAGCTACACATTCACTGTCGGCTTCCTGAATTGCAAATCTCCTGCAAATTGCCCTAGAATCAGTCTCCAGCTTCCCTAGGCCTCTAAAGCCTGGGTGTTAGGAGATGTGCACACAAAAATGTGGCTCCCATGACACAGGAACCCTTGTCAGTCCCTCAGGAACACATGTGTAAAGCACAAAAACATGCACCGAGCTGTGGGGGGTACGTGCACATAAGACCCATGATACAAAAAATAAAAAGGGATCTAGGTGCTTATGAGACATACAGGCAACTGTGAGCATGGGGGGTGCCACGGGTCCACATTCTGAGACCCTGGGGCCCACATACCCCACAGGATACATGCTTAGACATATGTGAGCACTGCAACAGGGGAGTACATACTTGGACCCAGACACTCACATGAGAGCTGCTAGTGTGGATGTGGGGCCCGAGTCCCTTGGGCAGTCATGTGGGCAGCACGTTACAGAAGGGGACATTTAACCCAGAGACACACACAGGGCCCCCACACAGGGGAAGCCACTTTAACCTCTAAAACACATGTTTGAGTATACCATGATCCTGACCACATCAAGGTATCCCCGTATCCCCAAAGCACAAATATCCTTCATTCACATGAAAAGTACAACCACAACCACTGTCTCAGGACAACCCCTTCTTCTCCCCCAGCCCTTCCCTGACTCCAACACATGAATCCCTGGTTGCTACCAGAATACAGACAGACCAAGGAGCAAACGTGTTAATTACCCTTCTGTTACACACTCAACAATGCATCTAAGGGTTCAGAATATCTCCTTCCTAGTCTTTGCCTTTCTCAGGTCTAGCTGCCTGTCTCATGCCATGCAATGTAGCTCAAGCCACTATTTTCATATGCAAGCTCCTGTAATAAAGGCAGAAAGTCTAACTTCAAATCCACTAAAATTCCATTTTGGAACTAAAGAATTAACAGAAGGAGAACGGATTTGCTAATTGGTTTGCTTGGTTCTTGAAGTAATATAACCTTATACATACAACCAAGCACTAAGATCCATGAACTCACATATAAGTCAGAGGTACACGGAGGCCACATACACATACACTTACAAAGACCCTCACTGCCACAGTGAAAAGAAGAGCAGAAACACAGAAGGGAAAGGGGCGGAGTGACAGAATCACAGGACATCCTGTTACTAGTGCTGCATGCAGTGACATGTGCAGAAAACAGGCACACGCCCATGTCCACACACAGAGCAAACCTGATAAGCATACACCACGATCCTGGGTCTCCATGTCCCATCCCTGCACCATGTATACACGCATGCACACGCATAACAGCCACCTACACAGACCCGTAACACAGGCATTGTGCACACACCCACACATGTACACACCCTGTATACACATACAATTGCACTCACACACACACACACACACACAGCGAGGGCTTAGACTCCCGCCTCTCCAACCTCTCTAATTTTGCCATCACCCACAGAATCTCCCCCTGCCCTCCAATCCCCCAAATCCCTAACCTTCCCTTTGGCCTTTCCTCCCTGTCACACCCAGCTGGCAGCTCTCAAGGGGAGCCACAAAGGGAGGCTGCCAAAGCAGGTGGAGGAACAGAGTTGGACAGAGAGCAGAGAAATGAGGGGCAAACTCTGTGCTGGGAACAGGAACCTCTAACAGCAGTTCCTGCCGTGCCAGGCCTCACTGTGAGCCAGCCTCTATGATGGCCTCCCCTGATCCAACCAAGCCTGATCCTACACGGCCTATACAAATCCCAACCCCGTCTTGCCCTTTCTCCTCTGAGATCACTTTACCGAAGGCCTGACTCTCTCCGCCCCACAAGCTGTCTCCCCAGCTTCCAGGCCCCTTCTCTGCTGTCTCCAACCAGTTCCCCATCTTAAAACCTCTTCTCCTCTCTCCTCTCTCTAAATCTGGCTCCACTATCTCCCACCTTCCCAGCTATTCTCCAGCTATTCTCTCTCCCAGGCTCTCTCTCCTCTCCAAGCCTCTCTCATTCCCCCTCTCCCCCAACTCCCCACTTTTCCTCTTTACCCGGCTCTTTCCCTTTTCAGCTTTTCTGTCCCCACTCCCTAACCGAGCAGGGGCTCACACCTGCTAGCCCAAAGGTGTTTCATACATGGTAGGATTCCAAGGAACACACTCACACACTTACTCTCTCCCCCTACTTGCACACCACCCACATCCAGACACGCCCTGGACACCCATGCTGGGATTGACACAGATACCCAGGCCAATGATGGAACACACATGCAAAGACACACACTTGCCACCAGGGACACAGAAAATCCTTCTCATGCAGCCACACATCCCCACACACAGGAGGCTGATAGGAGGTGAGCCCCAGCAAGGAACATGCATTCTCAGGGTCAGAGGTGACAGGTACCAGTATGGCCAAAAGCTGCCCCACAAGCCAGTGGTCAGCCCAGCAGCCCCCTAGGCAAGAGGGGCAGAGAAGCCGGCAGAGGCAGGATACGACAGGACAGACTTGAAAACCGCTGGCTGCACATGTGTGCACGAGGAACTGGGCCCCCGTGTGCACATGGCACCAACACACAGTGGACACGAGCCTGGACAGCGACACACACGCGGACACCCGGGCTGCCACCTCCACCGAGGGTCTCCAAGACCACCCCACACCGGCCGCCCCCGCGCGCTCGAGACCCTGGCCCCACGAGGCCTGTCCCCGACCCCCCGACCTCCGCTGTCCCCCTCCAGTTACCATAACTCCCCCCACTCGGAAGATGCAGCGAGAACATGCGGAGGGAGCAGCTGCCGCCGCCGCCGCCGCCGCCGCCGCCGCCGCCGCCGCGGCCTCCCCACCCCCCTCCCGGCGCCCACGCACACACGCGCCCCCGCCCCCAAGAGCGCGGCGCCCCCCCACGCGAGCGCTCCTCGTCCGCCCGGCCCCGCCCTTACCTCGCACCGCCCCCCGGGGGGGTCGGGGGGGGGGTGTCCCCGGTGGGGGAGGGGCCCCGCCCCTGCGCGGGGGAGGGGCGGGGTGCAGCGGTAGAGGGGGCGGCGCGGCCCGGCTCGCGCCGCCCGGCGCGGTGGGGGCGGCGGCGGGGCCCGGGACGGCCGGGACGGCCGAGCGGTGACGGCCGCGGGAACGGCTCCCTCCGCCGCCGCTCCCGCCGCTGCCGCCGTTGCCCGGGCCCCGCCGCCGTTGCTAGGCGACCGCTGCTGCCGTGGCCGCCTCTGTCACGAGCCCCGTCGCCCGGAGACAGCGCGAGAGAGACGCGGGAGGGGGACGAGGGGACCCCCAAAACCAACCGGGCCTCCCACCATCCTCCTGAGCAGGACCCCCCATCAAAACCTCGGAGGGAACGAGGGGCGGCGGCTCCACCCAGCAGAGGAGGAGCCCTGGATGCCGATGCCCCTCAAAGGTCCGGCGACCTCTCCTGGGCTCGAGTCCACAGCCTCTGCACAGACCTTCTCAGACCCAGGTCCCCAGGGCCCCAAAGACTCCTATGTTCCCTGCAGCACATCCTCCATGCCCTTTACACATTCCACGTCCACCTGAGACCCCCAAACGTTCACCAGCTATCAACTCTTTCGCTAAACCCTCCCCCTAAATATATATACCCCTGGACCCCCTCCCAACCCCTATTGAACCTCCAACACAAACACCTCCACATACCGTCCTCCAACTCCAAACACACATGGGTGCCCTCCCCCTAAACACACAGGAGACCCACACCAGAGACCCCAGACCTGAGGACTGAGGGTAAGGAGAAAGAAGGGGAATATGTGGGCTGAGACGCCAACCACCGGATATATGATAAATATGCTCCACAACCATGTGACCATTCTGGCCTCGACACACAGGTATGCACACATGTACACAAACCTTTCCCAGACATGGACATGACTGACTCTCTCTCTCTCACACACACACAGATGTGACAGACATCACACACATTCTCTGTACACACTCCACCACCACCACCTGGCTTTGCCTCACAGAGATGTGCTACCCACACACCCCCATGGTCAGAAGTTTCCATGACAATGACACACACCCCTGGCCACCCATCCACCCAGGGTCCCAGAGCTGTCCCCCAAGGGCAGTAAGGCCTGGGCCTATGAGAAGAGGGCTGAAGGGAGCCAAGGGATGGAGACAGGCCACTGGCTCTCTCCAAGGAAGAGAAACTGGAAGCCTGGTTCCCTGAGGGGAGGGGTAGCTGGTGGAAGAAAGGGGTCACAAGGGGTTGAGGGGATGAAGGACCTGGACCCTTGGTCCTGGAAGGGGAACAGAGTGGTAGGGGGCAGTGACAAGGGGGCTTCCGGGGGCTGAGGGCGTCTCTCTGCACCTTGGCTGCAGATCTCTGTTCTCTGCCTTCATCTCCCCTCACTGTTCCCATGGAAACCTTTTAAGCGAACTTCTCAGGAAGACAAAAATCTTTTTTTAAATGACTAAAGAGGGGGGTGGAGGGGGGGCAGAAAGAGGGAGGGAGGGGAAGAGACAGATGGAGAGAGGGAGAGTTGGAGAGACAGACTGAGCACATAGCTCCACAGACAGGCAGAAAGGAGATGAGATGGGGGTCTGATGGAGATCCACCGGGAGCAGAGGGGAGAGGCAGAGGAATCAAGAGGGATAGAGAAAATAAAGAAATCGGGGAGGAAAGAGAAAGAAGGTGACAGAATTGCAGAAAACAGAAACAGCTGATGAGAAGAGGGGAAAAGGGGAAAGAAAACAGGGAGGGTCCACAGGCCAGAAGGTCTGGAAGAAGAATCAGGAGCGTGGGGGTGGGGCAGAGGTCTGGGGGCCGGGCAGGAACTAGGTCATTCTTTCCAAGATCCCAGACCTGGGGCTGGGAGGGGCAGGGGACACTCGGACAGGAAGCTAAAGATCTAAGGAGACTATTTTTGCAAGCACCGGGGAAAGAGTCAAACTTCGCTGCTGGAGAGGAAAAAGGGAGCGAAACAGCAAGGACCGCTGGGGCCTCTCACCCACAGCCTCCGTCCCGCTCAGATCCCAGAGGAGGGCGCCTGCTCCGCCCAGGTTCCCACTCGCAGAATTCGAGACTTTGTCTCCGCCTCCTCCCGGCCCCTGACAGCTCCCTCGGTTCCCGGACTCCCCCTCCCCTGCAACCCTGTCCACCTTCAGCCCTCTCCCCGCGACTGTCCGGGGCACGAGAGCCTGCTCGAGCCTGCTCGGCCGCCGTACCATGCTCGCCGTGGGGCCGCCCCTCCACCGGCACGGAGACTGTGCGTCTCAGCAGTTTGTTGCGACTGGACTCGCTCCTCCGGTCCCGGATCAGAAGGGGGTGTATCTAGGGGATGCGGGGGGGATGGGGTGTCAGACCTCCCTGGCCCAGGCCGTCCCTCCTCTTTCCCTCCCCCACCAAGGAAGGATGAGCCTGCCTTTCCACCAGGCCTGACCACCTTCTGCCCCCGCCCCTCTATACTCTTTAAGTGTCTCGGGATGAGTGGATTTCTCGATTTCTCGTTCCCTTCTCCCTCCGAGTCTGTCTCCCTCATTCCCTCCCGTCCCACCCTCCTCTTTTCTTCCACCATTTCTTTTGAAACACCCTCCAGGGAATTCCCGCAACCCCTCTGGCCTTCGCTGCTCCCTGAATCCACTTTCCCCTTGACCTTCAGTTCCTCCATTCTCCCTGTTTTCCTCCCAACCTCCCACCTCCCTCACCCCCTTCCCTCCCTCCGTGGCTGTCACGGGGGTAGCAGAAGCTGCATTTATAATCAGAATCCACAGCTTGTCTCCCTCCCACGGCCAGGCTTGCGGCCAGAATGGGACCCAACGTCCCCACCCCCCAGAGGGCTTGGTCACCTCCCCCCACCCTTCATCTCCTTCCATCGCCCCCCACTCAGCCTCTCTCACTTCCCTTTAGCCATCACCTCTCCCTAAGCCTCATCCCCAACTCGCCCTTGCCACCTCCTTCCTAACCTCCCCCTCTCCACCCCTCCAAGAACCACCCACCCCACTAGTCCCCAGCCCAGGCTCCACAACTCAGCCAATTCCAGCTCCCTGTGGCCCTACACTCTGTCATTTCCCACTCCCCCCCTCCGCACCCTTCCTATTTCAGTCTCTGGCCACTGGTCCCCTGGACCTGTCTGTCCCCATCTCTGTCATTCCTTCATCCCCCCACCCACTGTCCTCCCTCTTCATCCTCACACAGTCTCCAGTTTCCCCAGTTCATCCTACAGACCTCAAATCCTTGGTCAAGGCCGGTGACCACTAGTGAATCACTCAAATGCCCCCCAGTGCCTAAAACTTGACTCCCCAAACCACCTCTCCCTTGAGTCACCGTGTCCTCCCCTGGACACTTGGACTTGACTCTGTGCCTTGGAAGCTCTCTACCCAGCCATCTCTCCACACTCACTTGCCCCCCAGATCCCTTGAAACCCTGGTTAACCTCAACTCCAGTTCTAACCCTGCCTCGCTACACCCTCCCTGACAGCTTTCGGGGCACATCTCTCACCACCCCTCTGGTCTTGCAGGCTGCCCTATCACTCTCTAAAGCTGGTCCCCAAATCACCCCCACTCCCAATCACACCTCTGGGCGTCCACCCTTCATATTCACATCTTGTTTCCTCTGATGGACCCTCCACTGCTGACCCGGCTCCAAAATCAGAACCCACACTCTAATCACCCTGCATGGCCGCCACCTCCCACAAGGATGCTCTGTTCATTTCACATCTTTCACTCTGGCTAGTCCCTGCCCCTATCCCACTCTTACTCCTTTAGACAACTTCCCATACTCCCAGTTCCCCTCACCCCAGGCATCTCTTCCCTTATATTCCTTCCCCACGTCCCTGGCGAAAGCCCTCCCAGTATCTCTCTAAACCCTGATCTCAGCCTTCCCCATCTTCACCGCCAACCACACCCAGGCCTACTGACCTCTGTCATCTCTCCTGGTACCCTGCAGCCCCTTCCCAGTTTCCCCACTCAGAGACACCACTCTCTGAGTCCTGTACTCTGCCCCACGCCAGGGAAAGGATGGGGAGTGGTCAGTGATGGGGCTTACTGAGTGGGGGGAGAGGAGAGGGTCCCAAGGATTGCTTTGGAGACAATCCCTCCAAAGTGATCCCCATGTCTTTACCCCTCCTCCAAGCCCCTTAGTTTCCCTTTCCTAGCCTAACCTATCCCACAATATGAGCAGGGTGAAACAGGAGGCACCCACAAATCTTTAGAACCATATCTCCTCCCCATCACTGTACATGGCCCTCAAAGACACCCTGGCCAAGGGGAGAGAACACCTGCCCCTTCTGACATCCCAACCCCAATCTCAGTGGCCACCCTCCTCCCACCATTTGCCAGTGTTTCTCTCTTTGCCTTCTTTGTGTCTCGCGTCCCTTCGCTAATGAGGATTCTCCCCATCCTTCTCTCCACATTTTCCCACACTACCCAGAGGTCTTTTCCCAGCCTTCCCACCCTGCTCACCTCGTCCTCATCCAGCATGAGAAGCTGGTTCCCCGAGATGATGCAGAACCGAGGGTTCCAACCAGGACGATCATATGGGGAATGAACGTATTGGGTTCGGTGCATAGGGG
This sequence comes from Balaenoptera physalus, assembly GCF_965194825.1. Taxonomy (NCBI): domain Eukaryota; kingdom Metazoa; phylum Chordata; class Mammalia; order Artiodactyla; family Balaenopteridae; genus Balaenoptera; species Balaenoptera physalus. The sequence continues at coordinate 41,162,162 of NC_138896.1, forward strand.
GTCCCCGTACATCTAGGGGGCAGAGACACACAGAAACGGTAAGGGAGGCTCTATGTATTTGGGAGACAGAGGTGTCTAAAATGGCAAGAAGAGAGTCCATAAAGGGGCAGAAGGGGAACCCACCCGCCTAGAGGAGATCACAGATGGGGGTGAGGCCCTCGGTAACTTTACAGAAATAGAAGATAAGCTTCTCTATCTGGGGAAAAAGAGGTGAGGGGAATCACATCACAGGGGGCTCTGGAGACTTGGCAGAAGAAATACAGAGGAGTGGTTCAGAGAGGGGAATTATATGATGACAGAGAAGGTACAAGTTTGGAGGCAGAGAAAGGTGAAGGAGCTCTCCAACCACTTCAGAAAAATAAAGAGGTGGAGGGTGCAGCAAAACTGGCAGAAGAAAAACACAGGGAGGTTGGTGGCAAGTGTCTGGGAAGAGGGAGGGCATCCAGATAGCTGCAGAAGACAAGGATTTGGACGTGGCACCACCCATCTGCAAGGGAGTAAGGGGAAGACTACAGAGCTGTGGGAAAGAAGGATGGGGATGTAGGGACATTTGGGTCATGAGACTCTGAGAGCTAAACATCTGGAAGAGAGAGGGAGTGAGGGAACTTACCCGTTCCCAGAGTCAGAGTCATGAGAGGGCCTCCCCTCCTGCCTCTCCTCTTTCCTCCACTCCCTCCTCCCCTAGCCCAACCCTGCTCATCCTTTGGGGAAAGATCTGGTTCTGCTAGTGGTGGTGGGGAGTATGGGTCTTGTAGGCATCTGGCTGTGGAGGGGATGGGGAGTGAGGAGGTAGGAAATATGCTGTTTGAATGAATACTGAATTGATGTCTTCCCCTACTCCATGCCCGGAGGTCGGAGGTCGAAGATTCAATACTGTCCCCCTACGCCACCCCCTCCCCCCCCGCCACCCTGCCCCGGCCGCGTCTCCACGGACAGGATGGGAGCCAACTCTACAAGTTAGGAACCTCTCCCCAAGGCTCGGTAAGGAGCTTGAGGAAGAAAGAGGGGAGGGAAGAATGGAAGATCCAGGCATGTGACTTAGAGCGGGTCTCCCAAGACTAAAGCTGGGGTTGGGGACAAAACTTCTAAAACAGAAGAACAGTAGACTAAGGGTCACCCCTGCTCAGAGACCCCCCCCCCACCCAGGGTCCCCCTTCCCCAACTTTGCTGTTCTTCTTCCCATGCCGCCATCCCTGCAAACTGCTTCCCCTTTAAACCCCAATGCCACACACCATCACAGGGACATAGGGGACAGGCCCTATAGAAGACAGAAATCAAATTGGTGGCATCAAAGTGATAGAAAATAGGCTTAAGGAATCAGAGTCAGAGTTTAGAGGAAGAAAAATCCTGTTACCTTTACAGGATAATTAATCATGGGTATATTGCAGGAAAAGAACTGGTCTTTGAACTTCATTCCAACTGAAAGCTCTGAATAGGAGTTTTGAAAAATCTAGCCCCTTTCTGTCTATAAACGTGTTTCAAATTTACCCAATCTGCAGGTCAGAGTCAGAGATGAACCCCAAGAATACAGGTATCTAGAAACCCCAATACTTTGAAACTCTCACTATCTCAATGCCACCTCAGAGATTCTAACCAATACCCTCTAGATACAGAGATTACCAAAACCCAGGCTCTGGGACTGCAGACACTGCAGGAAACATGCCCACTGCAATCAGACCCTGAGGACCCCCAGAGGAGACATCTGTTGATACATATCATCATTACGGGAGGGACTGGTTCAGGCTGCAGCCACAGGGAAGCAAGTTAGACTTCAGGGGACACATTCCAGGAGCGGGGAAGGACATGGGGAACTTAGCTTAGGAGCAACTCTGGAAATACACACACACAAATATTGTCTGGACTTAAGTAAGGATGATTCTGGGAAGCAGATGCAAGAGACAGAAACACAGTTGAGAAAGGGGAAAGATTTACTAGGATGAGCAATTCCACGGGGCTCAGATGGGGATCTCTTGTAGGTCCTGTTCCAACCACCAAAACCTGTGTCTTTGCTCCCCAAATCTCCAACACCCCAGGAAGTAGAGGGGCCAAGAAAAGAGGAATGGGTGATAAGAGCTGGGGTCTTAGGGGAAAGTGAGTAGGCACAGACTAGTGGTGATAAGATGGGGAATGGGGTGGGGAAGAGAGGATGGGGTGGAGAAGAAATAACAAGGATGGATCTAAGAGAAAAGGAGACAGGAATGATGGTAAATCTTTAGGGACAGGGAATATACCAGAAGGGCCCAAATGGACATGGGGCAGAGGAAATGAGGTGGACCTCACAGGAGTACTAGGACAAGGGGGTCAAGAAGGAGGGGGCAAAGAGGTGGTAGAGACATAAGGGAGCTACCAGATAGAAGTAAGGGAGAAAGAGAATGGACACCAGAGAAGGGACTGATATAGGGGAAGGACAGAAGGGGGACTCATATAAGGAACGGACACCATATGGGGGGAAAGATATAGGTGATGGACACCAGAGGAGGGAGGGGGAATGGAAATAAGGATTGGAGGTGGGGGAGGGGGGTAAAAGTGGTGAAGTAACGGAAGTGGATAAGACCCCAGGGATTACATTTCAACGGTCAAGGGACTTGATGAGGGTCAGAGTGTGGGGCAGGGTCCTAACCCGCCCCCTACTCCCATCACTCAGTCTTACTTGTATTGCCCCCTCCCACCCCCCCAACAAACACACACTGAATTTGGCCCTCCCCCTGCCCTGGTCTCTCCTCCCCCAACCCATTCCCCATTCTCTCTCTCCTCTCTTCCCTCCATCTGGACCCTCCATTCCTCTTCCCCCCTCCCCCCACTGCCTCCTTCTCTCTCCATCTGGCCCCTTCTTCTCTCCCTCCATCTCCTGTCTTTTTCTACCCCCTACCATACTCTGAGCCCCCCACCATATTCTACCCCCATCTTCTTGGTTTCTGTTTTCACCCCTATGTTTTCATTTTCTTCATTTTCCCCTCCTAGCCCCTCTCCTAAAACTCTGTCCTTCTATTTCCTTGATATTTTCCTCATCTCTCAGCTCCCACCTCCAAATTATTTCTGCAGCTCTTCCCCCAACCCTGTCCTTCTATCTTCCCACCCTTTCTGGCGATCTCTTTCCCCTTCATCATTTTCCCCTCAGTCCCCCTTCAAGGCCTGTTTCTTGGCCCCTCCGGCCCCTATCTACCCCTATTCTCTGACCTCCAATCCCTCCTTCCCCATTGCTCCCATCCCCGCCTTCCCGGTCCTCCTCTCCCCTTCCATTTCAGCTGCTCCCCTCCCTGGCCCCAGCTCTGCCCAGCCCCCCCGCCCCTCCCCCCTTCTCCCCCCCCAACTGGCCCTCCCCCTCCCCTCACCACCGTACCTCTGAAGGGGGCATAGGACATCGCGGGGATGCTCCCCCGATGGATGGAGGCGCGAGACCTGCTCATCAGGCCTGGGGGGGAGGGGGCGGGGGGGCCGGGGGAGAAAGAGAGGAGAGAAAGAGGGGGAGAGAGAGGGGGAGAAGGAGGAGGAGGTGGAGGAGGAGGAGGAGAGAGGAGCGGAGAGGAGCAGAGAGGAGCAGAGAGGAGGAGAGAGGAGGAGGAGGAGGAGAATAGGAGCCAACGGCAGCAGCGGCAGCAGGGAGAGGGAGAGGGAGAGAGAGAGGGGGGGGGCGGGGGAGCGAGCGAGAGAGGAAAGAGCAGGAGGAGGAGGAGGAGGAGAGAGTCTCTGCAGCCCCCACCCCTACTCAGTGAGAACCAGAGAGGGAGAGACCCCTGACTCAAAAACACACCAGAGAGAGAGCAGTTCTAAAGATGCAGACCCCAGACCCTGAGATGGGGAGACCCCAGACCCACAGAGAAAGATACCTTGCCACCCGGGGTGGTGGGAGGGCGGGGGATAATCTGAGGCACAAACCCAAAGTCTAGAGAAAAAGAGACCCCAGTCTCAGAAAAAAGACCTCAGACCCCCCCGCCCCCCACTCTGAGAGATGGGTCAAAGGTCAAAATCTGAGCATCCAGTCTCTAAAAGGTTCTCCATAGCCACAGAAATCTTAGACTCAAGACTCAGACGGTGATCTCAGGGACTGAGACCTAAGAACTAGACTCAAAGAAATAGATGAGACCCAGATTCAGAAAGAACCCAGACCTAGAATTAGGTCTTTGAGAACTCAGACCCAGAGAGAGATATGAGACCCCAGACTTAGATCTCAGAGAAAAGAAACTGCAGACTCGGAGACTGACAACTCGAGAGACACAGAAACTCCAGACCCTGGGGGCGGTGGGGGCGGGGCCAGAAGAGACACTCAGCTAGCCCGGAGATGCAGAACTCAGAGACCCCAGACTCATAAAGAAGAGTTTCTAAGATCTCTGAGAGAGGGTGATCGCGGACCCAGAAACCCCCTAAACAAAAACCAAGGAAACTCAGTCCTGAGAAAGATGCCAATGCAAATACTGAAAGACCCCACAGAGATCTATCTCAGAGACGAACTCCAAACCCAAAGACAGAGATCTCAGGGAGACCCCAGCCCCAGAGAGGCAGGCATGAGAGAACTCAGCCTGGGAAATGCCCAGTCATACCCACAGAGCAGACCAGAGACCCCAGACCTAGGAGGGAGGGGGAATACTGGGTAGGGGGTGACGCAGAGCGTTTTTCTCCCTGCCTCCTCCCACCTATTTCTCCTCTCATTGGCCCCTGTCTCCATTTTTGGGTCACAGGATGTGCTTGGGCCCCAGGGAGGTTATGTAGGACAGGTCCTGGCTCCTAGGGGGATGGGTTAAGGGAAGGAGACCCAAGACTGAGAGGTAGACCTGTCCCGGAGAGTGAAACAGCAAGGGGATAAGGGACAAAAGAACCATCACTACTTCCTGGTGTCCTCTCCATATCCCCAACCTGCAGCCCTTCCTCCACACCCCATACCGATTCACCAGTCTGTCTCCAGCTTTGGGGTTTCAGTTAAGAGGGCTGAGCGCCCTCAGCCCCATTTTAATCATCTTCTATCCCATTTACAGGGTCTCACTCTGTCCTTTTTTTAAAATGCATCTTTCCTCACCTAGGCATGGTCTTGCCATGCCGTGTCTGCCTAATCACTCCCCCCTACCCAGGGACAGCTGGTTCCTCAGGTTATACTTGTGCATTCCCCAATTCAGGCATCTGTCACTCCTAACCAAAATGGCAGGGGGCGTTCTCTCCACCCCCTTAGGTTCAATCTCCTAAGACCCTCCCACTCCTTAAGGCCTCGGGAACAGTTTAGGGGCTGTTACTAGGCACATTCTGGGGTTTAAGGATGACTCCCCGCTCCACAACCTGACGCATCGACTCTGCGGGGTCTCCAGACCCCCCTTTCCTTGCGCCAGGTCTCTCATCACGTGGCCTGCGAGGCTGTCCCGCGATTGGTCTCTTCGCGTAGCTCATTGAGGTACCGCCGCCTGAGGGGACCAGCCCCCTCACGTGACAGTGGAACGCCGCTGCTGCTCTCCTCAGCCTGCAATAGGCCGTTTCCGGTTTACACGGAAACGGGTGTCCCATTTCCGTGCACGTCTGCAGATCCGTTTGTTGATTGGTTGGATCCCTCTTCGCCCCTCCCTCACTAGGAGGCGGGACAAACTGGGCCACGTGAGGGCAAGGATTGGCTGGCTCTGGGGGTTAGGGCGGTCCGGCTTCTACTGTCACGTGGCCAGCGCTGTTTTCTTATCACGTGGCTGCTGCCCAGGTAAGAAGAGGCCGCTCTTCCTAGCTTTGGGGCCCTTTCTCGGCGTAACGTGTGGCCTTTGATATTCAACTCTCCTCTACCAGCATAGGCTGCATGAGGGGGGGGCGGGCTCCCGCATTCCTGCTCGGCGGAGGGGTGAGTGACCGGCCCCGCCTCTTCCGGTCCTCGAAGCTTCGACCACCACCCGCACCCCAAATCCCAGAGGTTGGCCCGGGAGGAGGTAGTGAAAACCGAGTCTTTGTCTTAATTTTCCAAGTTTCTCTCTCAGCTTCAGGGACCTTTTCCTTTGGGGTGCAGAAGAGGGAAGGCAGAGCCTGAGTGTCTATCCAAGCAAAGGGTTCCTGGGGTGCAATTTCCTGGGGTATTTATGGGGAGACACAGAATTCACCTCCTGCTCTCAGGCCGCTCTGCTCCTCTCGCTTCTTTGGATGCCGGCCCTGCTGCCTGTAGTCTACCGCCTTCTGTTGCTACCCCGAGCCCTGCTGTCCATGGCTTCAGGAAGCCCCCCGTCCCAGCCCTCGCCGGCCTCGGGCTCCGCCTATGTTGCCGGCTCGGTCTCTGCAGCCTTTGTCACCTGCCCCAACGAGAAGGTCGCCAAGGAGATCGCCAGGTGGGGACCTCAGTGTGGAGCGAGGAAGGATGCTTAGGAAGGGAGAGTTGGAGGTGGGGGAGAAGAGTGTCCTCCCGCTGCTTCCTGCCTGTCTCTGGGCTGCCAGTGCAAAAATCCGGGTCACGGGGTCTCTAAATGGGGCTCTCTCTTCACCTTCAGGGCTGTGGTGGAGAAGCACCTGGCAGCTTGCGTCAACCTCATTCCTCAGATTACATCCATGTGAGTCATAGAAGTTGGGGGGTTAACCTACCTTTCGGGTCTGACTGGCAGTCTTTTTTCCTTTGGGGAAATCTTTGCTGCCACAACGCTCTCTTCCTGACCTTTTCAGCTATGAGTGGAAAGGAAAGATTGAGGAGGACAGTGAAGTGCTGATGGTGAGAAACGTTCCCTCACCCAAAAAAAACTTAATTCCCTGACCACTTACTTTGATCCCCGTCCCTCGTCTGAGATCCTGAAATCAATTTCACCCTTTGATTCAACTGTCTTCCCCCCCTTAGATGATTAAGACCCAAAGTTCCTTGGTTCCAGCTTTGACAGATTTTGTTCGGTGAGGACTTTATGGGTAGAGGTGAGGGTGTGTCCTGTGGGGTGGGACTTGCTAGGCAGTCTGAGGGGGTGGGCTCCTTCGGGTAAATCTTTTAGTGATCCCCCATCTTTTTCCCAGTTCCGTGCACCCTTACGAAGTGGCCGAGGTGATTGCATTGCCTGTGGAACAGGGGAACTCCCCGTACCTGCATTGGGTGCGCCAGGTTACAGGGTCAGTTCCTGAGTCCGGCACAGCCCCACCGTGATGAGCCTTTGTTTTTGCCACGTTCCCTTCATATACTTCAGTGCCCCCAGCTTTCCAGGTGATGACCGGACCCTTAATAAAGCTTTAGTTCTGTCATTTTCCTTTTTCCTTGTCAAAAAGTGAATTTGGTTGGGAAGATCAGAAGTGCTTCTAGTCCCTTTGTTCTCATCTTTCAGAATGACTCAGAGCTGCTAAGTTTATTTATCTTTATTTCAATGATACAGAGCCCAGGATCCTTTATCATCCTCCCCTCCTCAGTCTCCGTCCCCAGGGGTTAAATAATTTTTAAAAATATTTAAAAAGCTGTAACAAAATAACATCAAAGGAAATGGGAAGAGGAATGGGGGAAGGGTCAGGAATCATGAAGGGAGTAGAGAAGAGAGAGCCTCTTCCCCAACCCCCCACCTGGATTCCAGCCTGGGCAGTAGGGTGAAGTACCCCCTACCGCCCCAGGTACATCCCAGCTGTAGGTGAGGTCAGAGGTCAGGGTATGAAAGTGCCGGTGTATGTGAATGGGGAAGTAAGTGGGCAGAGGCAGGCCGTTCAGAAGATGCCCCCTCCTCCCCACTCAACCAGGTACTGCACAGAGCCATCAGGCCGTACTCTCCGAGCAAGGACCCGGACGGGGTCCCCTCGGGACAGGTAGCCGACCCCACCTCGGACTCCTCCCCCAGTTCCAGGAGACAAACTACGGCACAGGGGAGAAGGGGGTGCTGAGCGTCTAGGAAGACCTGGGGAGGGGGCTGGGACTGAGGAAGATGAGGCAGTCATCGAGTGGGGGGCACTTTTAGGGAGGTCTGTGGGGAAACCAATGTGAAGTTCCAGGGGTGACCTAGGGAGAGAAGGCAATTGTCAGTCCAGACGGAGATTAACGACTGACCAGAAATGGAGACCGTATGTGGATTAGAGGAACAAAAAAAACGGTTAGAGACCAAGGAACTTAAGAGCACAGAGGCGAAGAGCACAGAGGTATCACAGGTAAAGGAGTAGAATCTCACCTGTCTGGGGGTTCACCATCCCCAGAGGTCCCTGCGGTGCTGGCAGAGGGGTGGAAGGAAGCGAACATCCGGATGGGACTGCTAGGGTTGGGGGAGGGGGAAAGTCAGGACCCGAAGCAGGGGAACAGGACCCTCTCCCCTGAGAGGGCAGAGCTCAAACACTACCCTCAAGGAACCCCTGTCCCCAGAATACTGGGAAGCAGACATTGGCTCTAGGTCTCTCTAGGAAAAGAAATGGGCAGCCAAGGGAGAGAGGGGAAAGAATTCTGGGTGAGAAAGTCCAGAAGATGTAGACGACTGGAAGAGAGGTTCCAAGGGAGTACACCTGGCTGGAGGCAGGAGGTGCACTGACCTGGGCAGGCAGCGGGCATCTGTGGGCCGGAAGTTGTAGCCGCTGCTGCCCTGGTAACTCTGGTTAGGGCTGGAGGGTGGTGGAGACACTGAGGCCTAGAAGGAGCAGAGGACTGAGAGATAATCCTTGATTTCTTCCCACACCACCATTTGCCCCACGGGGTGCCCCTGCCCTTGTACCTGCAGTGCCCTCTGCAGACGAGCCCGCTCCCTCTGCTCCTGGGGCTCGGGCTGGTTGCGCACTGCTGAGGGTGGCCCCAGCTCCTCCATTTTCCCCTTCTGCCTCCTCCTCAGGGGCTCTGGCTCCGGCCTCCGGCGCTTCCCCAGGGGACGTGAGACCCCTCCCCCAGGGCCCTGCCCTGAAGGGAAGCTGTAAGAGGCCTCCTTATCCCCCCAGCCCCCTCCCGGACACCCCAAGACCTCCCCGTTTCCATACATACACCCTGAGAACTTCCCCATCCCCCCTGGACCAGTGACCTGGTGGGGGCTCCATCTCCAGTAGGGGGCTCCACAGGGGGAGGGATCCGAGCATGGAGACCAAACAAGCATTTCCTCTTCTTAATCTCCCTCCCTGAAATGAAACTGGGGTAAGGAGAGAAATAATATAAGGTCAGTGCCGTAGAAAAGGGACCCTCCTGTGCCATTACTCAGTCCTTTTCAGAGGTGATCTTCCAGGTGGGCTGCAGCCCCTCCCCTCCCAGGCTGCCATACCATATCTCCATCTCTTTCTGAGCCTCCCTCCAACTCACCGGTCCTTGTGGCTATTGAGAGCAGAGAGGAGCCTGGAAGAACGTTCTCCCTTGGGGGTGTCTGAGAGCTGGGGGAGGGGAAGGAAAATGGGGTCAGGGGAGCAGTGATTCTCTCCCTTCCCCTCTTCTCCACATCTCCCTAGTCCACCCTGACCCCCAGGGCTGCACTACCCCTTACCTCCCCAAGGAGCAAACTGTCCCAATTCTCAGAGGTGAAGGGGAGGATCTCACGGTCAAAATCAAAGTATTTTTTCTTACAGCAAACGCTGAGGTGGTAGAGGACAAGATGGGCCACGTCCACCCTGGAGAAACATTAACTTGTCAAGGTGGTAGAAGGGTTACAAAAGCCAGGGGGTGTCCCAAGGCGGGGGGCTGGGGCCTGTAAGGTGAAAAACTGGGGGTGCTGAGGGAGGAGTTACACTGAGGTCATGCCCCATCCAGCTCACCAGCGAAGCTGTAGCCTCCGGACCTTCTCAGGGCCCCCCCGACACACACAGCATTCAAACTCATAGAACCTGGACATGGGCAAGAGGGAGAAGAATACTTTTTACAGGAAAACTACATCATGCTGGTGGTGGGGGGACTCCCAAGCAAGGACGGGGCCAACGGGTAAGCAAAGATGCAGAGGTTGGGAAGAGACCAGGTCTGGGATGGAAGGGTGGGGGACGGAGGTGATGGAGCAGAGCTCTTGGAGAGCCCAGCCAGGCTCACCTGTCCCCGTAGAGGAGGGGCTTGCTCAGACACTGGGTGCAGGCCTCATGGAACCACTGTAGGCAGCTCCTGCACTGCAGCATCTTCAGGTTCCACCTGAGGGGAAACACGGGACCAGTGACCCCCAAATACCCCTCCTTAACTGCCCCAAACCCAGCTCACCACCTTCTCCCACACCTTCAACACTCCAGCCAGCCACCGTTCTTTCTCCTTCATTCCCTGCATCCACCACCGCCCGCACAACTCATTCCCTAACCCCCGCCCCTCACTACTCACTCCCCAGGGCCACCACAGTAACAGTAGCTCTGCTGCCGGTTGCTCAGATGCCCAGCGTCCCAGTCCAACCCCTTTAGTCCGTACGGCAGGGAGAGCTTCATGCCCAGCATGGCCCGGGCATAGGGGCCCTTCTTCAGCGCACCTCCCCTCTGCAGGTGGAACAGGCAGGCGGCCTCAGGGGTGGGGGAAGAAAGGACTCGGGAGAGGCTGGGGGTGGGAGGCTCCCACAGGAAGGTGCCTTTACCTTGGTAGCGATGGCAAAGACGCACTGGCGGCAGACCCAGGATGTGCCCTCTCCCTCTCCGGGGGCTGGGGCCCTTGGAACGTGGCAGTCCTGGTGATAAGCTGAATAACGATAGCATTGATAGACCACTCATTGCGTTGCATACCTGTCTGCACTAGGTGTTGGGACAGGAGGAGTCTTACCCATCTCATTTCATTCTTGACCGTGGTCCTGCTGGGGTGGGCGTGTTACCTTTATTTTAATAGCAGGTGAGGCAGCTGTGGCTCTTAAAAGTTTAGGGACTTGCCCAAGGTCATATGGATAGAAAAGGGTGTATTTGAACTACTTTCTGCCTGCAGAGCTCACATGTCCCATCCCATGTTTGCCGCTCCCTGTGCTGGAAGGGAGTGAGGTTACAGGGTTGAGGAGACGGGCCAGAGCAGTGACTTGGGGACTCAGGCCAGGACAGGTGGTATGAGGACCAGTGCTAGAGGAAAGAGTGAGAGGCAGCCTGGAAGGCCCAGGGCAAGCTGGACCATTCAGGTGTCCCGCTCTCTCACCGTGGCGACACTTCTCACAGCTGACCAGCCGGTTCCCAGGGACCACAGTCTCAGAGCGACATACACAGCAGAGGAGTTCCTCCCCAGGGAGGGCAGCTGTGAAGAACAGAGTGTCAGAAGGCCTGTCCTTAAGCCCTTTCTGCCCCCCATACCAGGTTTCTGTTTTCCACGGGATGCACACCCTCAGGCCTCTCACCAGGGCTGATGTCTTTCCATAGAACCAGAAACTGGGAATCATCCTCAAACTGGACCAGACACACCTCCCGAGCACTGTCCACCTGGAATGGGTGAGCACAGAAGATCAAATGGAAGTCAGAACTAGATAAGGGAAATGAGAAAAGGTGACAAGTCAGAGATCAAAGGTCTTACCTTTTTGATGGTCCCCAAGTATAGCAGCCCATCTGTCCATCTGGCCAGCACATCTTGACCCTCCCAAAGTCGAGGCCTGGGGCCTGAGGTGGGAGCAGGGGAAGCTGGGTCCCAAAGTGGGGGGGCACCAGAGCGGCTCAGCCGGGGGGGCTGTGCCATTGCATCCTGGGGGGGCCTAGCTAGAAATGCGATGGGAGGAGAAAGTTATGAATACTGAGGAACTGGTCCCCATTTTCTTTGCCTATTTTTCTGTCAAGGACTCAAGCAGGTGTGCCCCCAGTCTCCATTTCCCTGAGACACCTGGATAGGAAACCACTGGGCCCCCCTCCCGAGCTTCTTGACTCCAACTCTCCCAACACAGTCACCACTGGCTCTCTTCTCCCTACCCCCCCTACCAACCTAGTTCTCTAGTTTCCCAGCTTCCAGAGCTCCCCTGGGATGTTATATCCTGGCCTTGAGATTTTAACAGAAACGATGGTTGCAGAGGCAAAGGTTACCACTCAATTTCTACTACCACCTTCTACTGCTGTTTAGAAGGATCATAATTGGGGTACTGTTTCCCAGAGATGTGTTTTAGGAGCTTTTTCTGGAGATGTTTTCCAGAGTGGAAACGGTTGCCTCCCGGGCCCGCGTGTCTCATTCAGAACAATCATTTTGATGCCAGGTTATGTCAGGTCACCCTTAAATTCGGGGCTCCCGCCCCCGGGTTAGATAACTTCCCTGAGTGCCCCGGGAGGGGGGCGTGTCCCAGTCTCGGTCTCTACTCACCATGACGGCGAGTCCGAGAGGGGACTTGAGTCGGCCCGACCCGATGCCCAGGCGGCGCGGCTCTCCCGCCCGCGCCCTGCGCGCCGACCCCCGGCTCCCTGCCCCCCCACGGGCGCCTCCCGCCGCCTCCTTACCAGTGACAGCTGGGGCCGCCGGGAGCCGGGCAGAGGCAGACGTGGGAGACCGAGGCGAACCCCCCGCGCGGGGAGGGCACGTCTGGGCGTCGGGGGGCGTGCAGGCAGAGACCGGGGGGTCCCCAGGCCCAGCCCCTCCGTCCCGGCGGCTCTGGGGCGTATGACGCAGCAGCCAAAGCAGCGGCAGCGGCAGGAGGAGGAGGCGGCGGGGGGAAGGAGGGGAGGGGAGGGGAGGGAAGGGAAGGGAAGGGAAGGGGAGGAAAGGGGAGGGGAGGGACAAACCGGCTCGGGGGGAGGGTGGTGGGAGGGGAGGACTGGGGGGAAGGAGGAGCCGGGGGGTAGGGGGGCGGGCCCCACCTCACCCCACCTCCCTCACCTCCAACAGGCCTGGAGAGTGCCGAGCAAGCAGCGCCTTCTCCGCGGATGGGGCGGGCGGACTGTCGGACCCGGCGGGAGAGGGAATCCCCGCAGCCCCATCCTCCAAAGGGAGACTTGCCCTCGGGGCAGGAAGAAATTCCCCCTCCCGGCCGCCGGCCTCCGGCCGAGCCCTCACCCCAGCCTTATCCGTTAACTGTCCCCTTAACCTTCAGGGTCATTCCAAGTCCCACCCCCCCAGCCCTAGTTCACGACCCCGCCCTCCACTCACCCTTCTCATTGCCCCCGCCACGCCCTCCTCCCTCGAGTGCCCCGCCCTCCCCCCGCCTTTGCTCCGGCCCCGCCCTCGCTGTGCCTAGCTGCCCCCCCCGCCCACCGTCGCCGCGCTTCTGCGCACGCGTGACCCCTCCCGCGCGCGCGGCACCTGGGAGGACCCAGCCCCTCATTTACGGGGCGGTGGCCCTCGGCGGTTGGCGCGAGGGAGTCGGTGCTTGCGTCCCGCCCCGCGCTTCCAAGGCGGGCCCACGGACCGGGAAGGCTAGTACCGAGGCGGTGACGCCGCCGAGAGCCAGCCAATGGGCAGCGGGCGGGGCCAGCCCCGCCGGTTCGAACGGGAAGGCAGGGAAAGAGCGGGAGGAAAGAGCCAGCAGTTTGTGGGAGGGAGCGCCAGCCACGCCCCTGGGCTCGGGTTCCTACCTTCCCACACTCGCCAGAGGAGTTCCTGCCCCGGGCTGGGGTGGCCTTCGGCAAAGGGGAAACAGAACTAGTGACTGTGGATACCTAGTGGGCAACTCCTAGGCGTGGACGACGGGGGCAGGGTATGGGAGCTGGAGGCCACCCCACTCCGGGGATTGTCTGTTAGGGAGAAAAGCCGAAGCCCTAACCCCGCGCAACACACACAAATGCTTGGCAGAATGGAAGATCCACAGTTTCCATCTTTACAGGTATGAAAAATATCTCCCTTATTGGGCAACCGCTAATAAAACCTTTATTAAAAAAAAAACAAACAAAAAACCCTCTTCTTTATTTCATAGGCCCAGGTATCACAGTGCCCCCCTCCCAATAAAGCACCCCCCACCGCACCCCCTTCCCCGTGTGTCTCACACACACACACACACACAAAATCTAGATCCATCTTCATTTCCTATTGGCCTGGGCAGTACCAATAACACACTGGTTCACCTGCGGGCAGGGGGTTTAGACAAACAAAATAAAGTTTTCAGAGTAACCAAAAGAACAGTTTTCTCCAAATCACCTCCCAACCCCCAATATTAGGGCTGCCCTCAGAGAATCCTAAAATAAGGGCTCTGAAAGGAGGTTCAGGCTGGTCTCAGTTCTCCCATGCCCACGAGGTATTCTAGGTCTGGAAGAGGAGGAAAGGCCTGAGAAGGGACAAAAGCCCCACACAGGAGCAGAGAGAGGAGCTTCTGTTTCTAGCAGTACCTCGGACTAGACACCCCCAAAGCCCTCCCAACACTAATGCTTAATAAGCTAGATAAAACAAGAACAACACAAATTTAGGAACCAAGGCTATTTGGAAAATTAATGATTCCAAGCCTAGGGGAGGAAATGTACAAGATGGATCTGGAGTAAAGACTACTGGGGACCTATCTAAAGGACACAGGAGCCAAGGTGGAGCTTCCACTGGCCAAAGATGGGCAATTTGAGCATCAGAAAGAATAATGACCGCAAAGGATATATACCAAAAGTACAAGCATCTGTAAGATGTTACCTCCTGGATAAAAACTCACTGTTCACCTTTGAAAGTTGCCAGGATACCAACTTATAATACTGAAAATTGATAAAGAATCTAGCATTTATCCTATCTTACCTATATGGACTGAATTTCAGAATAACCAAATAGATGGCAAGGGGGAGTTATTTACAGAAGAATTGTGATTAATAAATGTAGAACAACTGAGAAAATTAGAAAATCACCATTTTAAAAAAATCACCATTTAAAAACTCCCTAATAATGGATCTAGATAGCATCACTGATAAAATCACTAGGGGAAAAAGTTGATAGGGAGTGTTTAAATGGATAGATCAGGCTGACAATACCCAAATCCAATGATCAATTTTTATATCATTAAAAGTGGAACAATTAGGGGGAGGGGGAAAAAAAGTGGAACAACTAGATACTAGGTGCCTCCTGATATGATGCAATAGAAAGTGTATCACACCATCGAAGTTTTTTTCCCACGAAATTTAAACCTTATTCAAATCAAGCCTCTAAATCTACAAAAATTGTGAAGGAAAGAGGAAGCAACCAGCCAAAATCTAGAATATGGTATATTCTATAGGACAAATGACCCTACTTCTTCAACAAATAAATGCTATAAAAGGGGATGAGATTATTATAGATTAAAAGAAACTCGGACTTCCCTGGTGGCGCAGTGGTTAAGAATCCGCCTGCCAACGCAGGGCACACGGGTTCAAGCCCTAGTCCGGGAAGATCCCACGTGCTGTGGAGCAACTAAGCCCATGTGCCACAACTACTGAAGCCCGCGCACCTAGATCCCGTGCTCCGCAACAAGAGAAGCCACCACAGTGAGAAGCCCGCGCACCGCAATGAAGAGTAGCCCCGGCTCGCCACAGCTAGAGAAAGCCCACGCACAGCAACGAAGACCCAATGCAGCCATAAATAAATAAATAAAAATTTAAAAAGAAACTCGAGACAATTTCAACCAAATGAAATGGGCGGCCCTTGCTTTGATCCTGAACAGAGCAAACCTAATGTATAAAAGGCATTTCTGAGACAATCGGGAAATTCAACATCAACTGGGTATTAGAGGATATTAAAGAGTTCATGTTGTTGGGTGTTAATGATGTTGATAGAACTTTACTTGGGGACTTCCCTGGTGGCGCAGAGGTTAAAAATCCACCTGCCAATGCAGGGGACACGGGTTTGAGCCCTGGTCCGGGCAGATCCCACTTGCCGCAAAGCAACTAAGCCCCTGCACCACAACTACTGAAGCCTGTGCACCTAGAGCCCACGAGCCACAACTACTGAAGCCCGTGCGCCTACAGCCCATGCTCCCACAACGAGAAGCCACCGCAATAAGAAGCCTGCGCAGCCCCCGCTCGCCGCAACCAGAGAAAGCCCACGCGCAGCAATGAAGACCCAAAGCAGCCAAAAATAAATAAACTTAAAAAAAAAAAAAAAAAGAACTTTACTTGAACTTGCAAGCTTGCAAGGGAAATCCTGATTAAAGTAGAAGACCAGGGCAGGGTGCTAAGGTGGCTGACTACTACCATGGCAGCAAGAGTGCAGAAGGGCACACATGATCAGAGACCCCGAATAAAGCCAGAACACATCGTAGGGCTATATATACCCTCAGGAAAACAAGTAACCAGAGGAAAAAATTACCCTCTGGAGGCAGACAGTAAAGAAACATCCTGACTTAACTCTAGTAGAGGGAGCTTAAGTCTCCTAGAGAATTCATGGCCATGGACACAGCTGATCTTCGTGGGGATTGGAGCCTGAATTCACACTATTTGGAATAGTCTGAAAAACCTGTACGTCTTTGATCCAGGAATTCCATTTCAAGGAATCTCTCCCTAGATAGTTAGATGTAACTAAACAAATATAAAATGATAATGTACAAAGTTAGCCAACATGGCCTTGTTTGTAATAGTAAAAGGGTGGAAACAATCCAAGTGTCCAGTAGAGGGAACTGGTGGATAAACTTTGGTGCATCCACACAGTGGAGTCCTAGGCAGATGTAAAAATAATGGGATCATCTCTGTGCTGGTGGGGAATAATCCTGGGGCTGTCTTGTTAATCAAAAAAAGAAAAAAAAAAAGCATGGGACAACATAATATATGAGAGGGGGAAAAGAGATGTCTTACATAAGAAGGAGGTAAAACCCATGCATGTTGCTTGTATTTGCAAAAAGAAACATTGGAAGGATAAGTAAAATGATAAATGATGAAAATGATTACTAGGGCAAGTGGGGAGAATGAGGACGGGGCGGTGGTTAAATCTCACTTGTTGTATATAGCTTTCTATTGATATAGTTTTGACCTTTCAACTACCTATTTTTAAAAACTTAATTAAAAACCCCCAAATGTCAATAGTTAAAAAAAAAAAAAAAAAAAAAAAGGATCCAGGTAGGTAGTGCCCCAGATGCCTGGCAAATGTACATCCATTCTGGATGAACCGTGCCCCCTGGTCTGAAGGACAGCAGGGTAGGGGTGGAGAAGCCTACATAATCCCCAGGAGGCCTGACAGGGATGGGACTGGTAGTGACCGCACCTTGGAGGCAAAGCGTAGGGAGTTGAGGGACTCGGAGACGTTCTCTTCCAGGGGGGAAATGTTCACAAACATGAGCCTGTGGAGAGAGAGGGGGCCAAGCCCCAGCATCAGTGGCTGGGCAGAGCCTGCACCAGGTCTTCACGGTGTTGCCTCCCCCACCCTGACCCCAACATTGTGGTTCCCAGCCCACCCCTTCCCCTCACATCTTAGCGCTGCCGCCCAGAGAGTTCTGCAGCAGGTAGGTCAGCTTGCTGTTCCGGTAAGGCACGTGGGACTCCTAGAGGGTTGCGGGGGACAGGTGGTTAGGACAGGGCTGGGTTCAGCATGGCCAGCCCCAACCTCTCCCTGGGGTCCGCCTGCCCCCACCCCCATTACTACCTTGTTGCTCAAGGCCATGATGACCAGCCCCAGCGTGGACAGGCTGCTGTTAATGGCCTGCGTTTCCCGAAGGCGTTCCCGCTCCCCAGGGCCGAGGGCCAAGCCGGGGTCTAGCCGCTCACTCCCAGCCAGGTCCACAAGGCTGAGGGGGGCCGCGCACTGCAGGCCTCGGCCAGCATGCTCCCCAGAGATCTGCAGCTGGAACACGCTGTGACTTCGTGACGATCGCTCATTCTGGGCTGTGCGGGCCACAGCCCGGTTCTGGCGGGCCAGATGGAGCAGGGCCTCCACCTGGGGATGGAGAGCAGCAAGAGGCAAAGGCAGGCAGAAGTCAGTACATAGCTAGGTCAGGTAAGGCAATGAGCAAGACTCAGCACCTGCCCTCCTGATGCTTTCTTTCTAGCCAGCAAAAGAATAAGTAAAATACACAGTGTGTCCGAGAGTACTAAGGAGTAAAATAAAACAGAAAAATAGTGTGTGAGGGTGACGGTTGCAATTTTAGAAAGGATGGCCAGCAGGAATTCCCTGGTGGTCTAGTGGTTAGGACTCTGTGCTTTCACTGCCGGGGCCCGGGTTCAATCCCTGGTTGGGGAACTAAGATCTCACAAGCTGTGCAGTGCGGCCAAAAGTTAGGGAAAAAAAAAAAGGATGGCCAGGGATGGCCTCAATGCCTTAAAATCTTAAGTGAGGGAGCAAGCCCTTCCAGGAGAGGAGCAGGAATGTTCTGGCAAAGGAGACAGCACGTGCAAAGGCCCTGATCTGAGGGTGTGACGAGCAGGCTGAGGAACAGCCGGGAGGCCAGCATGGATGTCATGAACTGAGCAAGAAGAGTGGGCAGAGGTGAGACCTGAGATTGACGGGCAGGGCCCAGTGGCACCTGCTTTAGCAGGCCCATCACTTCTCTCCACTCCTTGGTTCCACAAAGGCGGATGCACCTCATAGCCCACCAGCCAAAACTGAATGTGCAACCTACGCTCACCACTCACCCTTCCTCATCCTCAACGTTCTCCTGCCCCTGCTCGTCCACCTCCATCCTTGTCACCCTGCCCATGCCTCCCCAGTGTCCAGGCCTAGTGCCCCTCAGCGCTTACCTCTCTCTCACAGGAGACAGGAACATATCGGGCGTTGGTGACAGTAAGCTCCTCGCTCCCCGGCCCTGCCCGGCGAATCTCACACTCACCCCCATGGCCCTTCCGGGTCCCAGTGGCCAGCAGGTCTCGGACAGTCTCATTGTAGATCTCTACGTAACTTGCCACAAAGCTGTAGGTCCAGCCCTGGCCACTTAGCTCCTGGGCCACAGAAAAGAGGTGCCGCAGGGCCCGAGGGATCAGCCCCTCCACCTGGGGGTCTCCCCCAGGCCCACCCTCCATGGTGAAGGTCTTGCCGCTGCCTGTCTGGCCGTAGGCAAAGATGCATACTGGGTAGCCATCCAGGGCTGACTGGACAAGCATGGAAATCTCTTCAAACACTTCGTCCTGTCCACTCCCTGGTGGGAATACCCGGTCAAAGGAGAAGTCATGGCGGGTGGGGGCGGCTGGCGCCCCACTCAGGGTCCCACGCCGCTCGTCAGACCGGGAGAGGCTGAGCCGGGTTGGAGGGTCGGAGGGCCCGCTGGGGCCGGAGGGAAATAGCAGGAAGCCAGAGGGTGGGGTGGACTCCCCTGGAAGGACGGGGCGGACCCGGCAGAAGACACGGACATTGCCTTTGAGTTCCTGCAGCTGGTTGTGTAGCCGCCGGCGCTCCATCTCGAGCCCATGGAGACGTTCTTCCCGCTTAGCCAGTAAGGCCGTCTGGGCTGCAGCTTCCTGGCGCAGGGATGCCACCTCCGCTTGGCTGCCCGACAGAGCAGCTTCTGATGCCTGTAGCCTCCCCTGTCCAGAACAGAGCAGACACAGAGGGTGAGATGCAACCAAGAATAAGAACAAGTCATGATGGGATGCGGGGGTGGGAGGTGGGCTGGGCCCTGCCCCCAAGGACTTCACAGTCTGGTAAAGAAAGAGATACGGAAATAGGAATCATAGTACTAGAATAGGGAGTGCCATGGGAGCATCCAGAAGGGGCACAAGGAGGATGATATCTAGGCTGACACCCAAAAGTATGGGAGTGGACCAAGGGAAGGATGGAGTGCAGAAAGAATACTCCACAAAGAGGGACGTGTATATGCAAAATGCCCTGAATTGAGAATCGAGTCATTTGAGAGACTACAAGTAATGCAATCTAGTTGGTGCTCGCCAAGGAGTCAAATGGATGAGAAGAAGGAGAGAGAATGCGTGGGAATTTTTATCAGGAAAAGAGAGAAAGAAGAAAGGGGGTGGAGAAGTAGAGGCGACACAGACCCGCGGGAGATACGGAAACAGAGTCAGGATAGGGTGAAGTGGGGCAGAAAGCAAGACAGAGTCAGGAGTGGGTGGGGGGTGGGGGCGACGGGGGAGCAGGGTAGTGAACGGAGGTGTACTTCCAGTGAGAGGTGGTCAGGGATTCGAAGCCCAAAGTGACTTCCAGGCAACCTAGAAAGAAGGGTCAGCATTTGGCGTGAAGCTGGCCCTTACCTCCTGCTCCTCCAGCCGGGCAGCCAGTCCCCTCCGCTCCTCCTGCAATTCCAGCTGTTCTTTCTGGAGCTCTTGCACTAAGCCCTCCTGCGTGCCCAGCCGCTCTTCCAGCTCCAGGACTCGGGCGCTCAGGTTCCCCAGCTCCCGTTGGCCCTGCTCAGCCTGCGCACGCATCCTGGCCAACTCCTCTTCCAGTGTCCTGCGCTCTGCCCCCAGTTCCGTGGCCTGTTGCTGGGCCTCCCTGAGCTGGTTCCGCAGCTGTTGGTTCTCCTGGTCCAACAACTGGGTCCTCTCACGGCAGCATTTCAGCTCTGCGTTTAGGTCACATAACTGACCCTTTAAGTCCCAGGCCGGACGTTTGCTGGGTTTCTTCCTTCCCACCGCAGGAGGAGCAGCTGTTGCTAAGATGGGCACAGAAAAGACAAAGGTCAGGGAACTCTTGGCTCTGTCTCGCTCTCTCCTCCCTCCTAGACTTTAGGGCCTCACACCTGACCCTCCATCTCCTTCTTCTTCAGACAGGGAAGAGACCAAAAGGATTTTTCTGGGTACTCACCACCTCCTCTTCCCTATCCCAGCCTCTCACCCAAGGATTATATTTGTCACCTACTGCCAGGCTTCTGGGCAGGAACAGCAGGGCCTGGCTTCTGATTCTTCAGCACTAGAGAATTGGGGAGGTGACATAAGGAATTATAGCATCAGGGTCCCTCCACCTCCATCCTTCTCCCTTTACCCCCAATCCCTTCTCGGCCCCAGCTCTAAAGCATTGTTACCTGTGGCGACAGCTGTGGAACATCGGGGTCCTGTCTTCCTGGGAACTTTCGGCACTGTCGGGAGATTGGAGAGAGGAAAAGCAGAGTCATGATTCTCAGGGTGGCATGTACTCTTGCTGGGCTGAAGGCAGAGGAGCTGCTTTTTCAGAGGATTAGAAGAAATAAGATAACTTCCTTCTTTCCTTAAATCTGACCAACTCCTAGAGATATCCTTCCTAGGACCAACAAGCCAAGAAACAAGTTGAACCAAGACAAGCAAAAAGAGCAAGGGGGCAGAACCAGGTGTAAAGTACGCTAGCATGTGTGTAAAACATGTTGGGGAACACACCCATATTTGCTTGCAAACCCACAGAACATCCCTGGAAGGACTCACAGTTGCCCCTGGCGGGGTACTGGGTGCCTGGGGAACATGGGCAGGAGGGAGATTTTTCACTGTATAACAACTTCTGTGCCTTTGGAATTTTGAAACAAGTGAAACATATTACCTATTCAAAATAAGCTAAGATTGAAATAAAAGAAAAAGAAAGAAGTGAGTTGAAGAGAACTGGACTTTGTGCCCTGGAGCCCACCTGCGGTCTGGCCTTGTGTCTGTGGCACAGTGGTGAGGGCCGTTGCTCTGGGGCGGGACGTGGCAACTTTGGTGCCCAGGCCTCGTGTCCTTTTCTGGGGAAAGACAAGGATGGGGGGGGGGCGGAGTCCATAGTTACCCTCTCTGATGGTTTTATACACACACACACACACACACACACACACACACACACACACACACACACACACACACAAACATACATGAATTTCCAAACCCAGCTCACCTTCTCAGGCTCCAAGTCCTCCTCCATCTGGTCAGGACCCCTCTTCAGCCTGCTTCCCGGAAGAGGGAGCCGGGAAGGGGCCTTGGCCAGGGCTCTCTTCAGCTCTATGTTCCCCTTCACTTCCAACAAGGGGGACCTCTGCTGGGAAGAGAGAGACCCTTCAGACAATACCCTGTGGCCCAAATGTCCCAAGAACTCCCGTTTATGGCCCCCTAGCCTAATTCTCATCAGCACCAACAAGCATTATATGAGTACCTCTTGTGCCACAAACTGCGGCTCACAGATGATGTGCCGTCTAAAAACCATGGAGAGAGGTGGGACGTAACACAATCCCTAAGGGAATAGCTGGACAGATGCTGAATTTCAGCTAAGTTTAAGGGCAGTACTTAAAAAAGCAGGGAAAAGGAACACTTCTTTCAGAAGGCAAAACCTTAAGCTTGCACATGGTACAGCTGGGAAACCACTACGCCCTTTCAGGTAAAGCTGAGATCATAAACAAGGGAGCGAGTTGGAAGAATAAGGTTGAAGACTGGGCAGGAGGAGCAGGTAACATTTATTAGGAACTGTTTCAAATGCTTTATCTGTATCAACTGACTTAAACCTCCCAGCCCACTGAGGAGGAGCTATTATTAGCCTCATTTTGCAGATGAGGGAAGGAAGGCTGAGAGGTAAACTAGCTGGTCTAAAGTCATCAGTGAATAAAAAGCAAAGCCAGGGTTAGAATCTAGACAGTCTGGTTCTGGAGGCCATGTTTG
Source organism: Balaenoptera physalus (assembly GCF_965194825.1). Lineage (NCBI taxonomy): Eukaryota > Metazoa > Chordata > Mammalia > Artiodactyla > Balaenopteridae > Balaenoptera > Balaenoptera physalus. The sequence goes on from NC_138896.1 coordinate 41,184,269, forward strand.
TAACCACTTGACCACACTGTCTCATAGGGCATTGATGCCAAGCTAAGGAGTTTAGGCTTTAGCCCTGCATATATGGAGAGCCAGATACAGTTTCTGATCAGGCATGTGAAAAACATACAAAAGAGCCTATTATAAATAATAATAGGGACTTCCCCATTGGCACACTGGTTAAGAATCCACCTGCCAATGCAGGGGACACGCGTTCGAGCCCTGGTCCAGGAAGATCCCACATGCAGCGGAACAACTAAGTCCATGAGCCACAACTACTGAGCCTGTGCTCTAGAGCCCGCGAGCCACAACTACTGAAGCCCGTGAACCTAGAGACTGTGCTCTGCAACAAGAGAAACCACCACAATGAGAAGCCCGCGCACAGCAACGAAGAGTAGCCCCTGGTCACTACAACTACAGAAAGCCCACGCGCTGCAACAAAGACCCAATGCAGCCAAAAATAAATAAATAAATAAATTTATAAATAAATAAATTAATAATAATGAGGTGTAAGTAGGCTGACTTGCATGGGGAAGACGAGGAAGCAGGGGCATGACCAGTCTGAAGACCACTGAAGTACAGGTATGAAGTAGGGGCGTGGGAAAGAAAGATCCTCTCCTCTAAGCAGCCCAGTTCAGTGCCTGGGGATCATGCCCACCCTATGGTTACTCCTACGTAGGATGACCAACTATTCTGGTTTGCCAAGAACTGAGAGGTTTCTTGGGACACAGCATTTCAGTGCTAAAACCAGGTCATTCCTATGCAAACCAGGACAAGTGGTCACCCTACTCCTATCCCACCATCAGGAAAGCACAATGTATAGATCAACTTCTGATTTTCACTATAGGTAACTATTAATTCCAAGGCCAATCTCTCTCTGCCCTTCAGTTTACTTCATTCATTCAATATTTACAAAGTGCCTATTACATGCCAGGAAACGATCTGGATTCTGGAGTAATAGACGTGGTCCCTGCCCTCAAGATTGTGACAGGACAGTAGGCAAGCGAAGCATTTAAAGAGATGATTAAATCTTTACCAAGTGCTATCATAAAAGGATCCCAAAGGAGGGGGTGGGCATCCAGTTTAGATGGGGAGAGTGTCAGACACAATTCTACAAAGTATTTTTAGGCCAAGCCTTGAAGATGAGGAAGAGTTGGCTTGATGGGCTTGGGCCAATGAGGAGCATTCCAAGCAGAAAGCAAGGAGAGGGACTTGTAAGGAATGATAAATTATTCTGTTCAAGTGAACACAGGGATGTGCATAGAAAGTGGGGAGAGGAGAAGAGAGGTAGAAGGGAAAGACTGTGGCAGTGGTATGCCGTGATAAGGAATCCGGGGTCTACTGAAGACAAGAGGGACACTGATGATTTTTAAACATGAGAATAGTATGACTCGATCTTTACTGAAAAAGTGAACTGTGTGCAATGCAAAGAATGAACGGAAATAGAAGATGAGGGTTATCACAGCAGAGGGATGGCGTCATTCCTTCATTCATCCATTCAACAAGGATTTGTTGCACTAGATTTGTTGAATGACTGCTCTTCTAGGCTCTGGGGTGAAAGTAATGAATGTAAAGTCCCTGCCTGCCCAGAGCTTACTTTCTAGGGCAGCCTTTCCAAACTGGGGTACAAGAGAATTAAGCTCTACAGAAAATGATCTGTTTTCTCAATTCTCCCAAGAATATAAAAAACAGCTCTTACCATCCTAGGTGCCTCAGAGAGAAGTTAATGCATTAGATACAAAGGATACCTTAGGGCATTAGATCTTAATTCTCTCAGTTGAGAGGGGATGTTCTAAGAGTTTGATGGCTAAGCAGAGCTGGCGTGAGGGTGGGTGGGGAGGGGGAGTAGCCAGAGGTCAGGCAGTGAAGGAGATGGAGTCCAGTCTGACTCCAAGAAGCCTGCCCTGGTTCCCAAGATCACAGGAGGAAAATCTGGGTTTGTTTGTTTTTTAATTAAACTTCTCATTTTAAAACCATTGTAGATTCACATGCAGTTGTAAGAAATAATATGGAGAGACCTGAGAGTGCCTGAAGGGCTAATTTTTAAGAGATGCTAAGTTCAACTTTGGGAAAGTGAGGTTGAGGATGTTCACAGAACATCACTAAAGAGAAAACTCTGAAACAATTTGATATCCTGGGTTTTAAATTTTTAGCTTATTGGTTTATTGTCTTTCCTTACATTAGACTGTGAGCATCACAAGAACATGCCTGTTTTGTTCACAACTATAGAACCAGAGTGACCAGTACAATGTCTGCTACATGGTAGGACTCAATACTTTTTTTTTTTTCATTTTTGGCAGCGCCAAACAGCTTGTGGGATCTTAGTTCCCCGACCAGGGATCGAACCTGCGCCCTCAGCAGTGAAAGCACGGAGTCCTAACCATCGGACTGCCAGGGAATTCCCTCAATACATTTTTCAAGGAATGAAATTAGATGTCCACCAGCAGGGAAATGCTCAAATAAACTGCAATACATCCAAACCATTGGCTCCTACACAAATAAAAAGGAAAAAAAAAGGAGGTGGTGTTCTCTTTTCCTGCCACCTGCAGAAATGTGCACAAAGAATGCTAATTTTAATTCACTTTAATCAAATGTAGTATGAAAACTAAATTTTTAAGTATTTCAAGGTCAAACACTGAATTTTTAAATTACCTGTGCCCTTCGTTCTCCCTACACTACCATAGTGGATCAACTAAAGACCTACCTCCCTGGAATTTGTGTGGGTTCAGAAAATGTGTTCAAAGGTTTGTTTATACAGGGCAACTCCTAAGAGTACAGTATTTATTTTTCTCCCATCTATAAAGCTAGACAGGATGACTCCCAACTTTCCACAATAAGCATATGCACTTAACCTTCTATAAAAACAGATTTTCATGGAACCCCTCCTATACCCACTTCCCTGGATCAGAGATGGATGCCCTGCTACTAAGGAATCTCCTGCACGTGCGCATCCGCTCCCACCCTCACCCACACAGGAACAGCACCCCAGCAACCCTTCCTTCTCTCCTCTGCACCATCATTTTCACTCTCTCCTGGATCATTCCAATCAGTATATAATACATGCTATTATTACTTCCAACCAAAAAGAGTTTTTCTCTCCTAACCCTGTCCCAGTCAGGCTTTCACTCCCACCATTCCACCAAAACTGCCCTCAAGGTCACAAGTTTGCTTGTGTTGCTAAATCAATTCTTTATCTTTTTGTTTCTTGACCCATCAACAGCGTGTGATACAACTGATCACTCTTTCTTCCTTAATACACTCACTTCATTTAGCTCCTGGGAGACCATCCTCTCCTGGTTTTCCTACCTCCCTGGTAGATCCTCTTCATCTCCCCAAACTTTAACAGTGGTCTTTCTATTCTCTATCTACACTCTAGGCCACTCCTATGGCTTTAAACACCATTCATATGCTGACAACTCCCAAACTATTGTCTCCAGCCCAGACTTTGACCCTGAAGTCATGTGGAACTAACCTTCTCAATGTCTCCACTTGGAAGCCTAATAAACACATCAAACTTAAGGCATCCAAATCTTAACCTCCTGACATCCAAGCCTCCTTCAACCTTGCTCTCTTGCAGCTTCCTCCATCTCAGTTGATATAAATCCATCTTTCAGCTGCTCAAGCAAATACACCCAAAGTCCTCTCATTCTCTTACATACCACAAAGTCTAACATCAGCAAACGTGGCCAACTCTATCTTCCAAATAGATCCAGAATCGGACCACTTGTTACCACCTCCCCTGCTACTACCATGATCCAAGTTACCATCATCTGTCACCTGGATTATCACACTCTACTAGTTCTCAACTAGGGATGGTTCTCAACTAGGGATGACTTTACTCCCCAGGGGACGTTTGACAATGTCTGGAGACACTTTGTCATGATTAGGTGGGGGTTGCTACTGTCATCTAGTGGGGAGAAGCCAGGAATGCTGCTAAACAACAGACAACTTATAGGACAATCCCCCCTGCCCCCCATAAGAAGTCAATAATGTGAAAGTTGAGAAAACCTGCCCCATTCCTAAAAGCTCTCCTTGTTTCTATCCTTTCTCCCTTACAGTCTAATCTCAATGCAGCTGCCAGAGTGGTCATCTTAAATTGTAAGACAGATCTTGTCTCTCTTTGCTTAAAACCATCCAGTGATTCCCCATCTCACTCAGAGAAAAAAAATCAAAGTCTTCACTACGGCCCCGTTGAGGAGCAATGCGTTCAACACCCCCCTCTCTGTTACCTGACATCCCTTCCCACAACCTTCCCCGTTGCTCATTCCATTTCGGGTTTGCTACACAACTCTAGTGGCTTTGCTCTATTGGATTCCCTCTGCCTGGAATGATCTTAATAACTACTTGCCTGTTTCCCTCACCTCTTTCAAGTCTTTATTCAACTCTCACCTTCTTAATGGAGCTTACTAAGACAATCCAATTTAACAGTCTATCTTGCCAGCTGGCCTCCCTTCCCTCTCTTAATCTGCTCAAAATTTTCCTTTTCTCCATAGCCCTTATCACCTTCTTAACAGCATTATATAATTTACTTATCACATATTGCCTGTCTCCCCATGGAATGGCAGCTCCGTGATGACAGGGATCTCTGCTTGCTCACTGCCGCATCCCAAGGACATAATAGGTGCTCAGTAAATATGTGATGAATAAATATGAGAAGGTTTCTATTCTTTTTCATTGTCACATCACACTGCTCTGCTCTCTGGCTGGCAGGATACAAAGAGTATCTCTTCAAGTTGAAACCTGACTTTGGGTAAATCTGAATGTGAATACTAGTAAACAGAGGATTCAGGCAGGAGGCCTTTTCTGGCACCAGAAGTCAACCCACTCTCATTGTCACAAACACACCTCTCTCCACTGGAGAGGGGAGGCTGCAGGTGGTTGTGAGGTGCGGCAGGGCACTGATGAGAGAAGAAATTAAGTTAACCAGTCCCACTGAGCAGAGATCTCTGCAAAACCTGGGGAAGGAGAGATAATGAGGAGTCCTTCAGTTCACAGTACTCCATTCCCCCTCTCCCCTTCCTACACCCCGAAGAGGCCGCAAAGAGGAGAGAGGACACGAAAGGACATCAGCAGGGATTTGGCCTCAGACACCACTTCCCTAGAGCTAGTGGTCATCTCAGAACTCACACTGCAATAGTGAGTAGGAATGGACAGGTGGGAACGTGTTCAGACAAGCCTGAGAATTCGAAATGGGAAATCCTGGAAACATGAAAGTGAGCAAGGGCGTGGGGGACACCCTGAAGCTGCGGGAAGGCAGGCAGACTCCCCCCACCCCCCACTCCTGGGGCTGCTCCCTGCCTTCTCCACTCTCCACCCCTCATCCCTTTCCACTGTGCGGGGGCGCACGACCTTGGCCCTGCAGGCTGGCAGAACTGAGGCCGCCGGCACGTCAGCACTGGTGGGGGGTGGGGCGGCCAGCTGTCGTCCCCGCGCCGACCCCTACTCACCTGCGGCTCCATGTCCAGCTCCGTGCCACACACGCCAGGGAAGCGCAATGGAAGAGGACAGGGCGCCGGGGCTCCTGGGACCCGCGTTCTCTCGCGCGCTCGCGACACAGAGCACGCGCGTTCCGGGCTCCGGCGCTGCCAGCCCGGCGCCACACCCGCCACTTTTGAATTTCAACGGCCGCTACCCTGCTCACCTCGCTCCGCACTCAGGGGCCAATCGTCGCCGCCGCCACAGCCGAGGGCCAATCGCAGCGCCCTCCACCTCCCGAGGCCACACCCCGCCCGGCCACCGCCTTCCCGTTCCTGCTTCCCCTGCACAGGGAGGCAGGCGGGTTAGTCACACTTCCGGCCTCACTGTTTCTTTTCTCACCCCACCCCTCCTCTAGCTGGAGTCGCGCTGGACTTCCGCTCGGCTCCCGGCCGCCGCTCGCTGCGTCAGAAATTGCAGGGAACACGCCGCCCTAACGTAGCTCGTGTGGGGGCGGGGACGCTGGAGGAAAGGAATCACGCGTGCGCAAACAGAACCCGTGCGGGGTGCGGAGCGGGACCAGCGCCCCCTAGCGGCGGCGGTAGGAAGCGCACCCGTTAGTCCCGACTGGATCGATGTGATTGCGGATGGTGCGCGACGTCTCCCAGATGCTTAGAACTGATCCCGGAAGTTGATGCTGGATCTCTTATGCGGGTGTCAGAGTGGCTGAGTCTGCCCATTCCCCGGTCTCTTTGGCATTTCTCACCAAACTTAAGGACCTTGAGTACAGCTTGGCGCTCCATGGAAGCCCGACGGTGGAATTCGAGGCCCAGGAGAGGATTTTTCTCTCCAGTCAGCCTCCTCGCCTTACCTCCTACGTACCTGGGCGCTGTTACTGGTGCTGGAGAACTGGCTTGAGTCTTTCCGAGTCTAGAGTCCATGGAGGCCTTACTGCCTACGTTTATGGAATATTTTTTATGCTTTTCAGACTAACTGTACCCGTGCATTATCCCTTTTAATGATCCCTCAATTCACTGGGCTTTTACTATGTGTCAAGTGCTTTGCATTTCTTATTTGCAAGCTAGATGAAGGAGCCAGGTTCAGAAAGGTGAAGTAACAAGTACAAAGTCGCACTGCTGATTGGGAGTGGATCTAGATTCCACTAGTTTCAAAATCCAAGCTATGGGCCTTCCCTGGCGGCCCAGTGGTTAGGACTCTGAGCTTCCACTGCAGGGGGAACGGGTTCGATTCCTGGTTGGGGAGCAAAGATCCCACATGCTGCAAGTCGTGGCCAAATAAAACAAAACAAAAAACCCCACCAAGCTATATCAGTTATCTCACACTACTTCTAATAACCTTAGTAACAAAAACAACAACCCCTTACCTGTGAATAATTTGCAGAGTTGTTCTACTACTCTTAGTTACCAACCATCCTGGGGGTAGGCAGGGCAGGGATTTTATTTATGAGACTGAAAGGCAGGGGACTTAAGGGATTTGTCTTGGTGCATAATTGGAGATTGACCGAATTGGAACTCAAGCCACATATCTTCTAATCCAGTGCTTTGACTTGAATTCAAACGTGCTTGTGATGGGGAGCAGACTGTGGGGAGACACAGTGTCTAAAAACCCTGCCATCATCCCCCAACCTTTGAAATCCTAGGAAAGTACACGGAGCAGGAGCTTGAAGAGTGAGTAGTGATGGAGGAAACTGGGAAAGACCAACACTGGATGGGTAAAGAGAACTGAGAAGGGAAACATGAGAAGAAATGTATATCAAAAGACATTTATCAAAGTTAAAAAAGAAATGTTAGACTAGGAGAAATATGGACATTAAAGAGGAAAAAGTTTATTCATCTTAATCGATGCAGAAAAACTACTCAAAATATTCAACATCCATTGATATTGAAGAAAAAAAGAACATAGCCTGTTAAAGGACATCTTCAAAAATCCAACAGCACACATCACAATAATGGTGAAGTGTTGAAAGCCTTCCTCTTTTTATTTATTGCGGTGGGCGGGCTTTTCATTGCGGTGGCTTCTCTTGTCACGGAGCATGGGCTGTAGGTGCGCGGGCTTCAGTAGTTGTGGCTCGCTGGCTCTAGAGTGCAGGCTCAGTAGTTGTGGTACACCGGCTTAGTTGCTCCGCGGCATCTGGGATCTTCCTGGACCAGGCCTCGAAGCTGTGTCCCCTGCATTGGCAGGCAGATTCTCAACCACTGCGCCACCAGGGAAGCCCAAAAGCCTTCCTCTTAAGATGAGAGACAAGGCAAGGAAACCTGCTCTCAGTAATCCTAGTCAATACAATAATGGAAGTTTTAGCCAGTCCAATAAACAACAGCAGCAAATATATAGACGTTGGAAAGAAACAAGAATTTCAGTATTTGCAGATGAAATATACAGTATTTGCATGTGTAGCAACCCCAAAAGAAAATTCAGGTGGAATTAATAAGTGAGTTTAGTAAAGTTGCTGGGTGGGAAATCAATACAGAAAAAAAATCAATATATAAAATCTATTGCATTTCTATCAGCAGCCATCAGTCAGAAAGTGTAACTTTTAAAATGTACCATTTGGTTGCAATCATTGTTGCTTTTGTTGTGGTCATCCATGTACAATGCTTGGTGTCAGTCTATTTATCTCTTGTAAAAATAAAATACAGTGTGTGTGTGTGAAAAAAATAAAAAAATAAAAAAAATAAAATGTACCATTTGGTTACATAACTATATACATATATAAAAGTCAAGCTATGCACTAGATTTTTGCACTTTATGTTATACTGCAATAAAAATTTTAATAAAAAAATACCATTTGCAATAGCAATAAAAATACAAATTACTTAGGAATAAATTTAACAACTGGAATGTAAACCCTTTGTGGAGAAAATGATAAAACTTATTGGAAGATGTTCAAGAAAATCTAAATTAATGAAAAGATATACTATGTACTTGTAGAGAAAGACTTGATGTTGTAAAGATGTCAGTTCTCTCCAAGGCCTTGGTGTTGAGCTAAGGGGGATGATAGAGTCCATGATGCCTGGTCCTGCTAGAGTCTCTCTCATCTGCCTATCTCAGAAGCAGGCTGAGTGGGACTGCCCTTGGTGGTCCTTTCCCCCTCGCCAGAGATTCCCTCCTGCAAGCTGAGGAGGATTTCTTACCTTGGAAATCACATTCCTGAACCCCGTGTCCCCTCTTCCACTGCTTCTCTTCCTTGTTTCTCTGGCGGATTCCCTTCTCCCTGCCCAGCCCTTTGTAGGCCTCTCCACAGATGGCAAAGTGTGCAGTAAAGTTACCTTATGATTACCAAAGGGGAAAGGTCGCGGGGGAAGGATAAGTTAGGAATTTGAGAGTAACATATACACACTACTATATATAAAATAGCTAAACAACAAGGTCCCACTGTATAGCATAGGCAACTATATATTCAATATCTTATGATAAACCATAATGGAAAAGAATATATTAAAAAATGTATACATATGTATAACTGAATCACTTTGCTGTACAGCAGTAATTAACACATTGTAAATCAACTGTACTTAAGTAAAAAAAAAAAATTTAAAGAAAAACGAAAATATTTAGAGGAAAACAAATCCATCATTCTGCTAGCCACAGAAACCACTGTTTGTATTGTTGTACTGCCTTGCAACCTTTTTTCCATACCTGTTGTTGCCTAGTTGAAATTCCAAAGATAAAAACCAAACAGAGAAACAAACCAAAAAATGTGAAAGACTCTTTAGATAAACAGAATTTAGTATATCCATAAAATGGACTATTATTCAACCATAAAAAGAAAGTACTCATACATGCTACAACATGGATGAATCTTGAAAACATTATGCTGAATGAAAGAAGCCAGACACAAAAGGCCACATATTGTGTGATTCCATTTATCTGAAATGTCCAGAATAGGCAAATCCATAGAGACAGAAAGTAAATTAGTGGTTCCAGGGACCAGGAGAGGGAGGAATGGTGATTGGCTAATGGGTACGGGTTTCTTTTTGGATTGATGAAAAGTGTTCCAAAATTAGATAGTGGTGATGGTTGATCAACTCTGTGAATATACGAAAAGCCAATGAATTGTACATTTTAAAAGAATGAATTTTATTTCTCAAAATTGTTATAAAAATGTCACTCACTTTTCAAGTACAATTCATCATTTCTTAAGTGCCCACTCTGTCATGCATTGTGCTAGGCTCTTGGGCTACACTGATGAAGGAGATAAACATCTCTTTCCTCCCAGAGCTTCCAGTTTGGGAGTGAAGGGGACACAGACAATAAAATGTTACCATATGGTAGAAAGAAGACAGGTGCTAGAGTCAGATCACCTTGCTCAGTCAGAGGTGAGGAGTGGGAGAAGTATTTCCAGAGGAAGTTCTCATCTCAGCTGGGAGCAGCAAGATAAGTAAAAGTAAAGAGAAAAAGCAGCTTCCATTTCACAGGGGTGGAGACATGTGGGTGCAGGCCAGGAGCTGAGGTCCCCAGCCAGAGGTGGTTGATTTCTCCCAAGTTGTTCTCCCTGTATCCCAGAATTCCATTTGATAACACAACCAAGGCATAGGTAGATACCACTCCTGTGAGGGAGAGACCCACTCACTTCCACAGACAGTCCCAGGGAGGAGTGGGCCTTGTGATTTATTCTGGAGAGGAAGGCTTCCGGCTCATCCCAGAATATTCCAATGCTGCAGTGACCCCCTGGTTCTTGTCTGCAGGCTCTAGGGAAAAAGGCACAGAGGGGCTCTCCAGGAACCCTCACACACTCACCTTCTGGAAACACAGTGAGCAGAGGAGGAGCTCTACTCCAGATCATTTGCCCCAAATCCACAAGTGACCGTTATGGAGATCTCTCCAGGCACCATGATTTGAGTAGCTCATGGCAGAAGAACATGACTACCATTAGGCCTGAGGTGCACCATCAGCCTTTCATCCCCCAAGGAAAGAAGTGTTTGGGGTGAGAAAAAAGCCCCCATATTTTCTAGGCTGAGTAGGAAGTGAAGACCAAGATGACATGATGACAAGGCAACTCAAAGTGTGCCGGGGCAGGGGGCAGTACTTTTGCATTTTGAACCATGTGAATATATTACACAATAAGATAAATAGAATGAAAAGAAAATGAGAATAATGAAATATGTTTTCCTGTCAAATCGATAATCCCATACATTATTGCTGGGAGTATAAATCGGTACTTCTTTCCGACAAGTTCAGGAAACTTGATAGTACCAAAACCTCTTAATGTAGCATTCTAATTTAAGAGTTTAGTTTAAGGAAATAATCGGAAATATGCACAAAAATTTACGAAAGCATATATATATGTATACCTGAATCACTTTGTTGTACACGTAAAACTAACACAACATTGTAAATCAACTACAAGAAAAAAAATTTACGAAAGCAAATTACTAAAAACAAACAAAAATTTCACCAATGGACAATTTTTTTTTTTAATAAAGTAATTTGTGCCCCATTTAACGCTTTTTTTAAAAAATTTTATTTATTTAGTTAGTTAATTATGGCTGTGTTGGGTCTTCGTTTCTGTGCGAGGGCTTTCTCCAGTTGTGGCAAGTGGGGGCCACTCTTCATCGCGGTGCGCGGGCCTCTCACTATCGCGGCCTCTCTTGTTGCAGAGCACAGGTTCCAGTCGCGCAGGCTCAGTAGTTGTGGCTCACGGGCCTAGCTGCTCCACGGCATGTGGGATCTTCCCAGACCAGGGCTCGAACCCGTGTCCCCTGCATTGGCAGGCTGATTCTCAACCACTGCGCCACCAGGGAAGCCCCGTGGACAATTTTTAAATAGAAGATGATAAAACTATATTGCATAATACAAATTCAATCTATACACACACTAGGGACAACACATCTACTGTGTGGGCTGCTGTTGGTTGATTCAACCCAGAGCCAAAACTGACACAGCCTTATGAGATCAAGCATTCATACTCCTGGGCATATATCTGGAGAAAACTCTAATTTGAAAAGATACAGGCACCCCAGTGTTCATTGCAGCACTGTTTACAACAGCCAAGACATGGAAGCAACCTAAATGCCTGTCAACAGATGAATGGATAAAGAAGATATATTGCATATATATATGCAATAGAATACTACTTAGCCATAAAAAAGAATGAAATAATGCCATGTGCAGCAACAAGGATGGATCTAGAGATTATCATACTAAATGAAGTAAGTCAGAAGAGAAAGACAAATACCATGTGATATCACTTATATGTGGAATCTAAAATATGACACAAATGAACTTATTTATGAAACAGAAACAGACTTATAGACATAGAAAACAAACTTATGGTTACTGGAGGGGAAAGGGGGTAGGGAGGGATAAATTAGGAGTTTGAGAGTAACAGATACACACTACCATATATAAAATAGATAAACAACAAGGGCCTACTGTATAGCATAGGGAACTATATTCAATATCCTGTAATAAACCATATAGAAGAAATATATATATATAAAACTGAATCACTTTGCTGTACACTGGAAACTAACACAACATTGTAAATCAACCATACTTCAATAAAAGATAAAAAACCCAAAAAGTGACACGGCCCTGCCCTTAGAGAACTTATAGCCAAATGAAAGGACAGACATGAAACACAGAGCCATATCATTCAGTGTACGATTGTAAAGCGAGATGGAACAATGAAAGAAAGGCATTTGAGAACACGTGGCACATGACGTAGCCACTGAAAATTGTGATTTTGAAGACTCGACAGTAACAGGTGTGGCACAAAAATTTTTACAAATTTAAAAAGACTGTAATTCATTCAATCTTGGTTCAAACCAGTAACACAAGTCACGGTGATATCTAATGGGAAACATTGCAAGAAAAGAACTTGTTGACATGAGGTTTTTCAGTGCAGGATTGGTACAGGTACAGGTGTAAGTAGTATCCTGGCAGACTCCAGGTCACAATCAACCAATATTTGGCAAGGGGAAGAAGGTTTTTTAAGATTTTACCTATGCTCTGTCTCTAATAAAGGTAACTACCATTCCATTTTAAAAAGTGGGATAAAGTCTGGTAGCCCTGTGCTAAGCTACTTCTAACTCCAGAAATTATAACCTAAAATTGAAAGCCTTAATTATATGTTACAGGAAATTGCATTTGTCAGAATGTTTGTTATAGCAAATTATGTTTGTTCATTTCGAGATAAGGTTATATTTGTTATATGAAGTTACATTTGTATAGATACCTTATATTGATAACCCATTGTTTATCCCATTGTTAACCCAGCCAGGAACTTGCTGATTTTGTTATAATTAATCATATCTGTGGGGCTTCCCTGGTGGTGCAGTGGTTGAGAATCTGCCTGCCAATGCAGGGGACACGGGTTTGAGCCCTGGTCTAGGAAGATCCCACATGCCGCGGAGCAACTAGGCCCGTGAGCCACAACTACTGAACCTGCGCGTCTGGAGCCTGTGCTCTGCAACAAGAGAGGCCGCGACAGTGAGAGGCCCGCACACCGCGATGAAGAGTGGCCCCCGCTCGCCACAACTAGAGAAAGCCCTCGCACAGAAACGAAGACCCAACACAGCCAAAAATAAATAAATAAATAAATTTATTTTTTAAAAAAATCATATCTGTGTATTATCTTGCCAAGTTAGATTCCAAATCTCGAGTTTCTCTCCTTGTGGGTTGTATAAGTTAAAAAAAAAAAAAAATATCATAACACATTTGCTTTCAAAAAACACATCACTATATCTTTTTTTTTTAACATCTTTATTGGAGTATACTTGCTTTACAATGGTGTGTTAGTTTCTGCTGTATAACAAAGTGAATCAGCTATACATATACATACATCCCCATATCTCCTCCCTCTTGCGTCTCCCTCCCACACTCCCTATTCCACCCCTCTAGGTGAACACAAAGTACCGAGCTGATCTCCCCGTGCTATGCGGCTGCTTCCCACTAGCTATCTATTTTACATTTGGTAGTGTATATATGTCCGTGCCACTCTCTCACTTCGTCCCAGCTACACTTCCCCCTCCCTGTGTCCTCAAGTCCATTCTCTATGTCTGCGTCTTTATTCCTGTCCTGCCCCTAGGTTCTTCAGAACCATTTTTTTTTAAATTCCATATATATGTGTTAGCATATGGTATTTGTTTTTCTTGTTCTGACTTACTTCATTCTGTATGACAGTCTCTAGGTCCATCCACCTCGCTACAAATAACTCAATTTCGTTTCTTTTTATGGCTGAGTAGTATTCCATTGTTTATATGTTCCACATCTTCTTTATCCATTCGTCTGTCAATGGACACTTAGGTTGCTTCCATGTCCTGGCTGTTGTAAATAAAGCTGCAATGAACATTGTGGTACATGACTCTTTTTGAATTATGGTTTTCTCAGGGTATATGCCCAGTAGTGGGATTGCTGGGTCGTATGGTAGTTCTGTTTTTAGTTTTTTGAGTAACCTCCTTACTGTTCTCCATAGTGGCTGTATCAATTTACATTCCCACCAACAGTGCAAGAGGGTTCCCTTTTCTCCACACCCTCTCCAGCATTTACTGTTTCTAGATTTTTTGATGATGGCCATTCTGACTGGTGTGAGATGATACCTCATTGTAGTTTTGATTTGCATTTCTCTAATGATTAGTGATATTGAGCATCCTTTCATGTGTTTCGTGGCAATCTGTATATCTTCTTTGGAGAAATGTCTATTTAGGTCTTTTGCCCATTTTTGGATTGGGTTGTTTGTTTTTTTGATATTGAGCTGCTTGTATATTTTGGAGATTAATCCATTGTCAGTTGCTTCGTTCGCAAATATTTTCTCCCATTCTGAGGGTTGTCTTTTCATCCTGTTTATAGTTTCCTTTGCTGTGCAAAAGCTTTTAAGTTTCATTAGGTCCCATTTGTTTATTTTTGTTTTTATTTCCATTTCTGTAGGAGGTGGGTCAAAAAGGATCTTGCTGTGATTTATGTCATGGAGTGTTTTGCCTATGTTTTCCTCTAAGAGTTTTATAGACATCACTGTATCTGATCTTCCACAAAGGAAAGCATTTATAATGTAATGTAAGTGAAAAAGACCACCATCTTGTATATACACTACATCCAAAATTATATTTAGGAAATAAAAAAGGATGCATAAGAAAAAGAGTGGGGAAAAATAATAAAAATGCTAAACTTTTCACCATGTTTACATATGTCATGTAACATGGTTATCATACCTAGATACGAAAAAATTACTTTAAAAAAGCTTCCCTTGAGACTGACGATACCTCTCCCAAATGATATCAATTTACATTTTTGAGGACACAAAAGTCAGACGGGGGACGATGGAAAATTTCAGTTCGCGTTTTTCTACCCAAAGACTAATAGAGATATTTAGTCCATGTGGTAATTTCCCCAGTGGCTTTCCAGTTTTCAGAAAGATAAGAGAGCTCCTGACATTAAATCCAAACAGATGGCTGGAGTTGCTTTTGCCATCTCTTCCTTCCTCTCCCTGCTCTCCCAAACTACCCAAATCCAGTGAAAGGCACAGATCTAGAATAGGAGGGGAAGCAAGACTGTGGCTGAGAACGGCTGTGTGGCACTGGGCTTGAGGGCATCTTCAGAAGCAGGTGTCATCCGTGCTTCATGTCAAGCTACACGGGAATCTTATTTCTAACCATGTGTCAGAAAATTCCACTATGACAAACGGTAATGAATGAAGGTCCCGGAGAGTTTTTTATGCTGGAAATGTTCATATCTGGACTTAGAAATAAGTGGTCATTTAAGTGGGCTAGAAGTTTGGTTAGAAGAAAGAAATGTGGTTTTCTATATCCTACTGTCATGTCTTTAATGGGAAATGGAAGGTGTTGAATAAACCAGGGGGTCTCTGCACACACTCTCCTGCCTCGAGACCCCTGCCTCAGACATGAAGACCTCCACCTCCAGTCTCCAGAAACAGTTGCCAAGGAGGCATCACTCACCACTGCCATACCCTCCATCTGCGTGGACAGGCATCCCAGAAGACAGCCACTCCAAAAAGCAGTGTCAAAAGTCCAGGCAAGATACGCCCTTTAAAGTAAGTCTAGGGAATCATCTTCCTTTGTTTGGTCACTGCTCCTCAGAAAAACTGAGTTATTAAAGAAAATCAGTGTTAACATCTTGCTTCATTTTTTGCAAGACTCAAATTCAGTGTAAAAATCGCTTGATCCTGGGCCAATTGTAGCATGGAGCCTGGGGCTCCTCCAACATGCCACACTGTGCTGGGTGCTAGGAATACAGCAGTGAATGGGACAGACATGGTCCCTGACTTTTCTGAAGTTCTTGCCAGTGAGGAGTACAAACAGATGAGCAGATAGGCAATGACAAAAAACTAAGAGATCATGAATGTGACATACTTAGCACAGCACGTACAACACTATGAGTTATTGCATCACTGGGCACGGAAGGCCAGAGCCAGACTCTTCAAGTGCGCAGAACTGAAAAGGGCTGGAGCACAGAACAATCTGGGGAGATGAGGCTGGAAAAGGTGCAAGGTGGTCAAAGGTGTCCTTAACCTCGTGTGTGTCCCTGGCTGTTGGCATCGCTCCACCAGCTCCACTGGCCCCCAGGAAAGTCACCCACCTGCTCTACAGTCTGCACCTTACTCCAGGTTGTCCCCTGGGCGTGGCTCTGCCTACCTCCTCCTCAGACTTTCAAGACCTCAGGTCCGCAAGCAGGCCGGCCCTTCTCTTCAGCTGATGTGGCGGCGTCCGAGGTTAGTCTCTAGTCATGCAGCTCAAAGGGATGGACGGACCTCATATAAATGAGACTGCTCTTCTTGCTGCCCCCTGCCGGTGGCTGTGTGTAAAAGGCAGGGGTGCCACATCCTGAAAACCATCACATTCCAGGAAGACAGCGATTGTGTCCTAGAGAGACGGAGAGAATATATGGTTGAAACATGGGTTGACGTATGTGTGGATTATCAAATTCCAAGCGATCAGTTTAACATGACCAGAAAACAAATCCTTTACTTTTTCCTGCGTACTCTAAGTCTTGCGTTTGCGGTCATAATCAGTGAAGCTATGTAACAACCGTTGAGAGAGTTGTCAGAAGCCAGGATTCATACATGACACAGCATCCCAGGGAATGATGTACCAGTATTAAGTAAACAATATGAGGGAACCTCAAAGGCGAGAGATCTATGTTGTTCCAATACAAACATATTCCAAAGAGCCATGACATTGTATTTCCTCAAGGCGTGAGGTATGAAATTATCCAGGAACGGTACATCGAACAATATAGAACAAGAAACAATGGTTCCTGGACCTGAATGGGAAGAGACGATGCCTGGAAACCACAAAAAATCTTCATATGTACAGATCAGACAGTTAAAGAAATATGTAAGTACATATTTTGCCCATTAATATAAATTTTCACCAATATATCACTATACTTCACTTGGGCCTATGTATTTTGTAGTATATTTTATTTTTTTAAAATGTATTTTGTAGTATATTTTACAATCAATTTGTTTATAGATTTTGCCCACACACTGTAGGTGCGACCCTGCCTCGACATGTCCAAACACAGCTTCTCGCAGCAATTGCTCCTCATTTTGTGCCTGTCTCCCATTTTCTGACCAGTCTTGCCAGAAATCTAACATTCTTCCTCCAACTACCCTCTCTCCACCATCACTGCAAGCCTCCTAACTCACCCACCTCTGAGCCCTGCAGATTCTACCTGCTGCGCATCCTGCCATATCTCCAACCTCTCACCTCTCACCTGGACTACTACAGCGGCATCCAACTGCCTCTCCCATCCTCTCCTAATTCCCACTGACTCTTTTTCCACTTTGAAGTCAGGGTGATCTTTCAAAAGTGCAAATACCATCCCATCACTCCCTGGATTAAGAAGCATTGCCTCTCATTGCTGAAGTCTAAAGTGCAAACTCCTGGGGACTTCCCTGGTGGCGCAGTGGTTGAGAATCCGCCTGCCACTGCAGGGGACATGGGTTCGATCCCTGGTCCGGGAAGATCCCACATGCCGCGGAGCAACTAAGCCCGTGCGCCACAACTACTGAGCCTGTGCTCTAGAGCCCATGACACAACCACTGAGCCCGCATGCCGCAACTACTGAAGCCCACACACCTAGAGCCCGTGCTCTGCAACAAGAGAAGCCACCGCAATGAGAAGCCTGCGCACTGCAACGAAGAGTAGCCCCCGCTCACTGCAACTAGAGAAAGCCTGCGTGCAGCAACGAAGACCCAACACAGCCAAAAGTAAATAAATAAAATAAATAAAATAAAAATATATAATGAGATGTCTTTTAACACCATAATCACAAATTGATATTTTATCTTTTTTTAAAAAAAATTTTTAGTAGACGCCATTGTTATATTAAGCCTTTTTATCCATTAACACGTATGTCTATTTATTTAGGTCTTCTTTAGCATCTTTCAATAAAATACGGTAATTTTTCTCAGAAATATCTTGAACATTTTTTTTGATTTATTCCTAGTTATCTTAAAATGTTTATTGTATTGTAAAGGGTTTTTATTAAATTATGTTTTCTTGCTGTCTGCTACTGCTATAAAGGAAACTAATTGTTTTACTTATTAATCTCTATTCAGTAATGTTTCTAAGCTTCCCTATAAATTCTAATAATGTGTTGGGTTTTCTTTTCTTTCTTTCTTTATGTTTGGCTGCGTTGGGTCTTCGTTGCTGCGCGCAGGCTTTCTCTAGTTGCCGCGAGCCGGGGGGTAGTGAAAGCACCGAGTCCTAACCACTGGACTGCCAGGGAATTCCCCTAGAATTACTTTTTTTTTTTTTTTTTTCCCTAGAATTACTTTTAATTAATTTAAACTTAAGTTTAAATAGGCACATGTGGCTGGTGGCTACCATATTGGACAGCACAGCTCTGTAACATGCAATTATATAAGTAGACCACAAATAATTTTTCCATTCTTTTATTTATGGATATTATATTTCCAAACTATTGCTATATAAGAAAATGCTTCAATGAACATACTTCTCTATGCCTTCTTATGCAAATATGGGAGAATTTGGATATAAGTTTATGAGTGGAATTATATTGTCAACTCTACTAAATATTGCCAAATGGTCTCCACAGTGGTTTTTCCAGTTTACACTCTTACACAATGTAAGAGGGTCCCTATCTCCCCATAACCTCAGCAACACTTGATATTACCAGACTTATCTTTGCCAATATGATTGATGTCAAATGTTATCTCATTGTTATTTTATTTTATTTTAAGTATTTATTTATTTAGGCTGCTCTGGGTCTTTGTTGTGGCATGCAGGATGTTTTTTAGTTGCAGCATGCGGACTTCTTAGTTGTGGCGTGCAGACTCTTAGTTGCGGCACGTGAACTCAGTTGCAGCATGCATGCGGGATCTAGCTCCCCCTGCATTGGGAGCTCGTAGTCTTACCCACTGGGCCACCAGGGAAGTCCCTCACTGTTATTTTAAATTGCATTTTCTGTTTCTTCTTTGAGGAATTGTCTTTCATACTGTCTTCATTTTTCTCTTGGGTTGATTGTCTTTTTCATAATGATTTGTGGAAGTTCTCCATAAATTCTAGATGGTAATTCTTTCTTGGTTATATGCCTATATATGATGTCTACTATAATTTTTTTTTATTATTCGTTTAATTTTTGGAATAGCAATAATTCACATGTATTCCAAAAGGTACACAAAGATAACTAGGGTTGACTGAAAAATATTCTCTCCCTGACCAAACTCTAGCCAGGTTCCTCTAAGCTCTTTTTCTGCTTTGGCCTGCAAAGACTTAAACAGAGGACTTCCCTGGTGGTGCAGTGGATAAGACTCTGTGCTCCCAATACAGGGGGCCTGGGTTCGATCCCTGGTCAGGGAACTAGATCCTACATGCATGCCACAACTAAGGAGCCCTGAAGGTGCAACTAAGGAGCCCGCCTGCTGCAAATAAGACCCGGCACAACCACATAAATAAATATTTTTTTAAAAAAGACTTAAACAAACATGAACATAATTTCCAACAGTTCAAGGCCACATCCCCAGGATGACTTTTGCCCCCCTTAAAGTGTCTGCCTGAGAAAACACAAAGTTGCCAAAATAATCTTGTTTGTTCCAGTCAACACCTGAAGATAGGGCCCCTGTCTCCTGCCCTCTGTGGGAGGGTAGGAGTCTAAATTGGATAAGCACCAGTTAACAAACCCAAATGGATTTCACATGGACCAAACCCCCACTTCCTGCTTTTTGTAATTTTTCACTTCCTTGACTCTACTGAGCTCCCACTCACCCCCCTCTCTATTCCCTCATTCTCCTTTTAAAATGCCGAGTTACCTCTGTACAAATCCAAGTTGAGCTCTGTTCATGGTGGACTCTTTTCCCTAATGCATTAGTATACTACTGACTACAATATGTTCTTACCATATTAACTAGTGTCCAACATTTTTTATCTTTGAATAACCCAGCAATTCTACTCCTAGGCATATACACAAGAGAAATGAAAACATATGTCCACACAGAAACTTGTACAAGAATGTTTACAGCAGCATCATTTAATGATAGCCAAAAGGTGGAAAAAGCCCAAATGTCCATCATCTGGTAAGTGGATAAACAAATTGTGATTTATACGTAGAATGGACTATTATTCAGCCGTAAAAAAGAATGTAATACTGATATGTTCTACAACTTCGATGAACCTCAAAAACATTATGGTAAGTGTAAGAAGCCAGACACAAAAGGTCACATGTTGTATCATTACTTTTATATAGTATATACAGAATAGGCAAATCCATAGATATAGATCAGATTAGAGGCTGGGGTCAAGGGAATATATGGTAAGGCAAACCCTCAAACTTGTTTTCTTGGTTATTCTTGGCCCTTTGTTCATCCATATAAATTTTCGAATCAGCTCATGAAGTCCAGAAAAACTATTACTGAGAATTTTTATTAGAATTGCTTTAGATTTATCGATTAATTTGGGAAGAGTTGACATCGTTGTTATATTATGTCTTTTTATCCATTAACACGTATGTCTGTTTATTTAGGTCTTCAATAGAATACGGTAATTTTTCTCAGAAATTTCTTGAAAATTTTTTTGATTTATTCCTAGTTATCTTAAAATGTTTATTGTATTGTAAAGGGCTTTTATTAAATTATGTTTTCTTTCTATCTGCTACTGTTATAAAGGAAACTAATTGTTTTACTTATTAACCTCTATTCAATAATGTTTCTAAGCTTCCCTATAAATTCTAATAATGCGTTGTGTTTTCTTTTATTTATTTATTTGTTGGGTTTTATTTTATTTATTTATTTATTTTTGGCTGCGTTGGGTCTTCATTGCTGTGCACGGGCTTTCTCTAGTTGCGGCGAGCGGGGGCTGCTCTTCATTGCGGTGCGCGGGCTTCTCATTGCGGTGGCTTCTTTTGCTGCGGAGCATGGGCTCTAGGGTGCGCGGGCTTCAGTAGTTGTGGCTCGCGGGCTCTAGAGCGCAGGCTCAGTAGTTGTGGCGTAGGGACTTAGTTGCTCCGCGTCATGTGGGATCTTCCCAGACCAGGGCTTGAACCTGTGTCCCCTGCACTGGCAGGTGGATTCTTAACCACTGTGCCACCAGGGAAGTCCATGTGTTGGGTTTTCTATGTAGATAATCAAATCCTTATAAACAACTAATCATTATTTATGTATTTTTTTTAATTGTCAAGTTAGTATTGATAGTATACACACACACACACACACACAAACACTGCTTGGTCTGATTTGCAAAACTTTTGTTTAGGATTTTTCCCACTATGCTTGTCAGTGAGTTTCATAAAATAGTTTTTTTGGCTGTGCCACGCAGCTTGTGTGATCTCAGTTCCCCAACCAGGGATTGAACCCAGGCCCTTTGCAGTGAAAGCGCCGAGTCCTAACCACTGGACCGCAGGGGAATTCCCCCAAATAGTTTTTTTTTTTTTTTAATTTTATTTATTTATTTATTTATTTATTTATTTATAGCTGCGTTGGGTCTTCGTTTCTGTGCGAGGGCTTTCTCTAGTTGTGGCAAGCGGGGGCCACTCTTCATTGCGGTGTGCGGGCCTCTCACTATCGCGGCCTCTCTTGTTGTGGAGCACAGGCTCTAGATGCGCAAGCTCAGTAATTGTGGCTCACGGGCCCAGCCGCTCCGCAGCATGTGGGATCTTCCCAGACCAGGGCTCGAACCCGCGTCCCCTGCATCGGCAGGCAGATTCTCAACCACTGCGCCACCAGGGAAGCCAGGGAAGCCCCCCCAAATAGTTTTAAAGTATATACTCTTTTATCTCTTCTCTGGAAAGGTGTATGTTGTTGTTGTTGTTAATATTGGTTGTAACTCTGTATGCAGGTAATGATAATCTGATGAAGCGTTCTTCTACCATCAGAAACAACTTTTACAAAACAGTGAGCCCCTCAGCCTCCCACTCTTTTACTGGGTTCACTTCTACTCACCCTTCGGTTCTCATCGTGAACTTCACATCCTTAGAAAGCTCTTTGCTGCCTCCCACACTAGGTTAGATGTCTGTGTTCCATGCCTCTCATAGCACACTTTATTTCCTCTATCATAACTCCCTTCACATTTCACTGCAATGTCTCACTGAATGTTAGTATTCTCAGCTGGACCAGAAG
Organism: Balaenoptera physalus; assembly: GCF_965194825.1. Classification (NCBI taxonomy): domain Eukaryota; kingdom Metazoa; phylum Chordata; class Mammalia; order Artiodactyla; family Balaenopteridae; genus Balaenoptera; species Balaenoptera physalus. The sequence goes on from NC_138896.1 coordinate 41,206,227, forward strand.
CTGCAACCTCTTTTTTTTTTGGCCGCACCACATGGCTTATGGGATCTTAGTTCCCTGACTAAGGACTGAACCCAAGCCCTTGGCGGTGACAGTGCGGAGTTCTAACTGGACTGCCAGGGAATTCCCTGCGACCTCATTTTTGTTCACCACTACGCCAGTGTTTGGCACATGGATGACACAACATTACCCATCAATAAATGTATGTTGACTGTTTGATTAAATGAATGAGTGAAAGAAGCAGCCACAAAATGGGACATGAATCAAGTTATCCCTGTATATGGGAAATTTTAAGCTACCTGTGAAGACCTTCTGCTTTAGAACAAGGGAGAAGATAAGAACCAAGAAAGACTGCAGCCTCAGCTGTGGGAGCAGAGAAATATGGAAGGAGGTGGAGGCACCATCCAGGTCCTTCTGTGCAGAAGCTCAGTATGAAAAGACAGTGATGGAGGGCAGAGACATGGCAGTACCAGGGACCCCACCATTACTGGAGGCCTGCTAGAACCCCAGGGTTCTACCAAAGATGGCCCTGGACACTTAGAAATTCTGGGAGGGTCATTGTGCCACCTGAGAGCTATGCAGGATCTTGGGGAAGACAGCAGAGATTCCTCGAGATTCTCTCACAGATAGAGGGAGGGGCTTGGACAGGGTTAGATTTCTCTTATTACTGCAGGCAGAGTCCCCCGAAATATCAGTTAAAGTTTCTTGTTTTTTTTAACCCAATAAAAAATGGGCAGATGATCTAAAGAGACATTTCTCCAAAGAAGACATACAGATGACCAAAAGGCACTTGAAAAGATGCTCAACATCGCTAATTATTAGAAAAATGCAAATCAAAACTACAATGAGGTATCACCTCACACCAGTCAGAATGGCCATCATCAAAAAGTCTACAAATAGGGCTTCCCTGGTGGCGCAGTGGTTGAGAATCTGCCTGCCAATGCAGGGGACACGGGTTCAAGCCCTGGTCTGGGAAGATCCGACATGCCGCGGAGCAACTAGCCCCGTGAGCCACAATTGCTGAGCCTGCGCGTCTGGAGCCTGTGCTCGGCAACAAGAGAGGCCGCGATAGTGAGAGGCCCGCGCACCGCGATGAAGAGTGGCCCCCACTTGCCACAACTAGAGAAAGCCCTTGCACAGAAACGAAGATCCAGCACAGCCATAAATAAATAAATAAATAAATAAATTAAAAAAAAAAAAGTCTACAAATAATAAATGCTGAAGAGTGTGTGGAGAAAACAGAACCCTCCTACACTGTTGGTGGGAATGTAAATTGGTACAGCCACTATGAAGAACAGTATGGAGGCTCCTTAAAAAACTAAAAATGATCCTGCAATCCCACTCCTGGGCATATATCCAGAGAAAACCATAATTAGAAAAGATACATGCACCCCAGTGTTCATAGCAGCACTATTTACAATAGCCAAGACGTGGAAACAACCTAAATGTCCATCAACAGATGAATGGATAAAGAAGATGTGATACATCTTCTATGTGATACACAGTGGAATACTACTCAGCCATAAAAAAGGATGAAATAATGCCATTTGCAGCAACGTGGATGGACCTAAAGATTATCATACCAAGTGAAGTAAGTCAGACAAAGACAAATATCATATGATATCACTTATATGTGGAATCTAAAAAAAAATGATACAAATGAACTTATTTACAAAACAGAAACACTCACAGACAAAGAAAACAAACTTATGGTTACCAAAGGGGAAAGGTGGGGGGAAGGGATAAATTAGGAATTTGGGAGTAACATATAACACTACTATATATAAAATAGGTAAACAACAAAGTCCTATTATATAGCACAGGGAACTATACTCAATATTTTGTAATAACCTATATGGGAAAAGAATCTGAAAAATATGTAACTGAATCACTTTGCTGTATACCTGAAACTAACACAACATTGTAAATCAACTATACTTCAATAAAAAATACATTTTTTAAAAGTTTCTTTTTTTTAATATTTTTATACTGTATGACCAAATTATATCCAAACCTCAGAAATTAGGTTATATTTTTTAAATTCCCAAGTCCATGGCGGTGAACACGCTTTAGTGTAAACAGAAGTAGAAATATAATGTTGTACACATGAAACTTACCTCTATTAAAAAAATCTAAAATAAAATTTTTAAAAATCCCCAAGTCTACTCAAGGCAGAGATGGCTCAACGGCTTCTGCGGGCCCCTAGAGAAACCTTCCTCACCATGTCCTGACCCCACTGACTCATGCTCAGTAACTATTATGTTTATTCTACACCTGCACCTCAGTACCAGTAAGTGCCTTGTACAGAGGTACAAGAAATTCAGTCAGTGGAAAGACATGATATCCGGGTATCCTAGCTTATCTGTCTCATGTGACTTTGACTAGCATCCGTTAGCCCCTTGAGCTTCGATAACTGAGTACACTGGCAAATGGACCTTTAGACTTGCCATGAGGCTCATTAGGCCCTGCTCCTAGACCGTTTGTTCATTCATCCAATTAACCCTGCCTGAACACCTCCTGTATGGGAGACCATGGTTGGGTCAGTCTCTGGTATCTACCTAGAGAGCTATTTCCATGTGACTCAGAAATATTGATCTATAGAGTAGACTTGAAGGCCTCACACAAGATTTGGAAGGCAGGATATCATAGCAGGTAAAAGCATGTGCTCTGGAGACAAATCCTGCGTTCAAATTCAACCTCCAGCACTTACTTCTCTGGACCTCATGGAAAAATAGGGCTAATAAGAGTCTTGTCTCAGTTAGGATGCATTCAGCTGTAAGCAACAGAAAACTCAGCTAATAATGAAGACATTAAATTGTTTCATTTTACAAAAAGATCTGGAGGTAGGCAGCTGGTAAAGCCCCTCACGTATATCATCCAACAAGACCTAGGCTCTCCTCATCCTGCTCCATCACCCTTGGTGTGCTGGCTTTTGGGACCCCTGTGATACTCCATGATTCTCTTGGCACGTGGGAAACTTGGCCCCTGTATTTCCCAGATCAATTTGGGAGTATTACTTCTTGGGGGGTGGGCAGGGGACAATGGCCTTGTGGTGATTCGGATTATTATTCCCAGTTATTTGTTCCCTTATCATTTAAGTATACATCCCTGTCCTTTGCTGCATGACTTGCTTGGGCCAACAGAATGTCAGAAGAAATGATATAAGCAGATGTAATTTTGTAATTTGACTTGGCCTCTTACACTCCTGTGATGTGACAAGAGAAAAGTAAAATCCAGACCTCTACTGTCCCTTCAGCTTGGGCCCCAGAATAAAGACCCTGGACCAGAACTAAACACAACCAGAAGCCTGGAGTCCTATCCATCCTGATCAAGCCCAACTTGGACCAGCCAAACCACAGCCAACTTCCAGCACTATGAACATAAAAATAAATGGTTGTTATGGTAAGCCATTGAGATCTTGGAGATGTTTGTTTACGCAGCAAAAACTAACTATTGCAGGCCATTTTGGGGGCCCTACCAATGTCTAAGCTCTTTATCAGGATCAATTATCTTACACCAAAACTCAGAGGTGTGAGGCAATGAAGTTTATCTATAAGCAATGTGGCCTTTCTTACAATGCTCATCTAGTGGGTAGCAGTAAAGGCTGGAGCTGTTTCAGTACAATGCCATAGAGTAAACATGCTGTTCAGATACTTCTTAGTCTCTCTAGGTAAAAACGCTCAGAATCTCAGAAGTCTTCTCTCCTCCCAGGCTTCTTGCCAAGTAGCTGTTGGGAGTGCATGAAGAGAGAGAAGAGGCTTAAATTCTCTTGTGGGGGACAGGTGTAGGAGGAGAATGAGGGTCCTCGTGCTCTCACTGCGTCCTTTGGCTCCTCTGGTGTTTGGGTCAATATGTACTTGGTCATGTTCACCCTGTTGGTCTTTGGCTAATGTCAGCACTTAGAGTATCTCAAGGGTCTCTCATGGCTGGGTCTGATCTCACTGGTACTCCCTGGTTGACTCAAACTCCCTGTGGTTCTGGAGAGCCCAGTGGACCCCCTGAATATCTACCATGTCCCCAGTATAGCCCCTGACCCAAGCTGTCCAAACTGCACACCTCTGTTGCCCATTCACCACCTTCCTTCCACTCCACGCCCATGGCTCTCAACTCAGTACCCACCTAGGGAAGAACTAAAAGTGAAAACTAGACCCTCTCTCCCTCTTGTTCACCCTGGTTTGCCCATGTATCTATATTGGACACAAGTTTGTACCAACTTCAGTGATTTCTTCTATTTTCTGGCTGTTTTTGAAGCCATTTCCCCAATTCCAAGCTAAGCCTCTTTGATGTCTATCTCATTTTCACCTCCCGGCTTTCTTCTTCAGTCCCCAAGACAAGAAGGGGCAGGCTTCTCTTTTATTCCTTTCATACCATATCCTTGGTTTCCTGGCTCTAGTCGCCACTTCAGAAGACAGGATTTCCTTTTGGAAGCAATCCTTTGAGGTAAATGTTATGATTGTCATTATGGACAGATGAGGCAATCAGAGACGAGAGATTAAATTAACTCTTCCTTTGGTAGAAATTTGGATCTAGATCTGGATCTTGATTGTGTTAAATGGGAGCTAAATGAATAAAGAAAATGATTTCTCTCTGAGTCCAATTTCAAGCCTATTGTCTTGCTGAACAATCCTATTTTTTAAAAAAATAAATTTATTTATTTATTTATTTATTTTTGGCTGTGTTGGGTCTTCGTTTCTGTGCGAGGGCTTTCTCTAGTTGCTGCGAGCGGGGGCCACTCTTCATCGCGGTGCGAGGGCCTCTCACTGTCACGGCCTCTCTTGTTGCGGAGCACAGGCTCCAGACGCGCAAGCTCAGTAGTTGTGGCACACGGGCTTAGCTGTTCCGCGGTATGTGGGATCTTCCCAGACCAGGGCTCGAACCCGTGTCCCCTGCATTGGCAGGCAGATTCTCAACCACTTCGCCACCAGGGAAGCCCGAACAATCCTATTTTGAATTTCAATAGATGCATATTAGCTCTTTTCTTCTCTTTATATTCCTTCTGAAACAATCCTAATCTTCTCACAAGCAGATTGATGCCACTACCAAATAAGAAGGAGGTCATTTAGTTGCTAAGGGCAAAGAGAAAAGCACATGTATAGTTTCTCCATACATTACTCATTCCAGCTCCCTGTTTCTACCTGACTTCCCTTCTCCAAAGTCTAGTGAATTTTTATCTAGTCCTCTGTTTGTGTGCATGCACACATGTGTGAATATGTGCGTATGTATGTGTGTGAATGTATCGAATGTGTGACAGTGTTGAGAAAAATGAACTCTTTAATTATTCTTCTAACACTGTTTCTTTTTTTATATAAATTTATTTATTTTATTTATTTATTTTTGGCTGCATTGGGTCTTTGTTGCTGTGCGCGGGCTTTCTCTAGTTGCGGTGAGCGGGGAGTACTCTTCGTTGTGGTACATGGTCTTCTCATTGCGGTGGCTTCTCTTGTTGTGGAGCACGGGCTCTAGGCATGCGGGCTTCAGTAGTTGTGGCTCACGGGCTCTAGAGCGCAGGCTCAGTAGTTGTGGCGCACGGGCTTAGTTGCTCCTCGGCATGTGGGATCTTCCAACTGTCTCTGTGCTGGTGGTCAGAATGCAGTTAACGTCTTCCACCTGGTGGAGGTTTTAGTATCTGCAAAACAACTCAAGGATATGGCTCAAGATATGATCTATAGCCCCTGAGGAGGAACTAAATGTCCTTGAGTTTGTTTTATGGCTAAAGTATTATTACTTTGTCTTGCTTGACTGTTTTCCTTTGTTTCTGCATTCTTTTTACTTCTCTGATGAAATTTGCTCTTTGAAACTTGGGGAAGGCCTAGGAGGCTAAGGCTTTTTTTTACAAACAAGAGGCAGGGGACACAGTGGGAGGTGGGGGGGAGGTCTATCCCCAGGAAGGTCCTGCAGGGTCCTGCTTGGTTTCAGTAGGTATTATCATTCTTACTTTTTAATGGTGAGGGAGCAGAGCCTGAAAGAGGTTGAATAACTTCTCCAAAGCCTCACAGCTAAAACATGAAAGAGGTGGGATTCAAACCTTATCCACTGTGACTACTAACCTCACCATCCTTTCCCTATATTAAGGTGCCTCTTGAGAGAATGTGCTGGCACTACATGGGGACGACTCTATAAAGATGAGTATTTTCGGGACTTCCCTGGTGGTGCAGTGGATAAGACTCCACGCTCCCAATGCAGGGGGCCCAGGTTCGATCCCTGGTCAGGGAACTAGATCCCATATGCATGCCGCAACTAAGAGTTCACATGCCACAACTAAGGAGCCCGCCTGCCATAACTAACACCCAGTGCAACCAAATAAATAAATAAATAAAATTTTTTAAAAAGGTGAGTATTTTCTTCTTTGTAGAAATTTATTTTTAAAACAAGCATAAAAGTAAGTATACCTAATCTGGTTTTAAACTAAAGGGATCAGATTTAAGCCACTGCAAAAAAAAAAAAAAAAAAAAAAAAAAAAAATCACAAGTGGAGAGGGAGGCCCCAGCTCCCTTGCCATGTGCTAGAAGGAGCTCAGACTAGGATGAGTCCAAAGGTCACCCAGTCTGGAGGTACTTTTGGGAGCATTTCCTATTCTTCTCTTTAAACTTAGGCTTTTGAAGCATATAACCGTGGGTGAAGAAAACAATACCCATGGTTCATTCTTCTTAAAGATTTTTAAAAATTCTAAAATGTATGTTTTCTTCCAGACCAGCATATACTTTTAGCTGCCTTGTATGTTTGGCTCTTTTCAAGTACAGTCTAAATGTTGTCAGACCTTGGTCTGTAGAGGAAGTTCCTCAAACATTGAGAACTCAAAGTTCCCCTTCTGGTTCAGTTTTGGTTATCTGTTGATATATAACAAACTGCCCCAAAGCATGGTGTCTTAAAACAGTAACCATTTTATTGTTTCTCACAATTCAGTGGGTCAGGAATTCTGGCAGGTCACAGCTCACCTCTGAGCCCTGTAGTGTCCACTGGGGCTGGAAGGTCCATGAGGATGTCTTCACTCATGTGTCTAGAGCCTCAGCTCGGAGGGCTCCCAGTGGCCAGGGGATGACTAGAACTGCTCAACTGTGGTCACACTTCTGAGGCCTCAGTTCTCAGTGCTTTGTCATGAAATCTCAGGGTCTCTCCCTCTCCGTGTGGCCTCTCAGTGCAGTCACTCCAACAGGGTAGACAGACTTCTTACTTGGAGATTCAAAGTTCCCAGAGAGTAAAAATAGAAACTATCAGGTTTCTGAAGGCTTAGGCTCAGAACTGGCACATAGTCACGCCCACTGTGCTCTATTAAATCAGGTCACAGGGCCAGCATAGATTCAAGGAGAGGGGACTACACGAGGTTGTGAATATTGGGAGGCATCCACTGGGGATCACCTATGTCACAGACCACCACAGGTCTCAACCTGCATTGGCCAGTCCTGCAAACAATTCCCTCTCCTGGTATTTCTAGATGAGCCCACAAGAGGCCTTACATGTGTTCATAAACATCAGCTGTGGCCACCTTGAAGCATCTGCCATGTTCTTCCTCTTCTATTCTGCTTCAATGCCCACAGTTCTCAAAACCACTCAAGGATGTTTTGCTTTCTAACCCTCATATCTCACTAACATCCATTCCCACTGGAAATAAATTCTTTACTATAATTGGTTTATGCAATGCATTCTTGATGAACTAGCCAATGTCTTTTTGCCTTCCCTTGGGACAGTAATGCCTCAGGGTTTCACTGAGAGTCCTTCTTATTTATCACAAATCCTGAAGGCTTATCTGGATGATAGAAAGTTCCCTAGAGGTTCTACTTTGTTGCAATACTTAGATGGTTTGCTTCTTTGCTCTCTTTCTCAAGGCTCCTCCCAGGGAGACAGCATCCAGTTTGCTAAAGCTTTCAGCCTTAAAGGGACATGAGGTTGCCAAAGAGAAAATGCAGTTTGCCCAAACCCGGATTTGATATCTGGGCATCTGCTATCAGAACAAGGGCTACACCTAGATCCAGTTAGACTTCATGTTATCCTAAGTTTCCCAAAACCCAAAACTAAGTGCCAACTGTGAGGTTTTCTCTGGATAATTGGTTATTGCCAAAACTGGATTCCAAATTTCTCTCTTATGGCCAAACCTCAGTATGTTTTACTCAACAATAACAACCCCAACCCAATTTTATGGAAAGAACCGGAGGACTAAGATTTAAGGCTTTAAAGGAGAGTCTGATGAACCCACACGCCATTAGGCATCCCAATTATCAGATTCCCTTTTTCCTTTTTGTATACGAAAACTAAGGGAATGTCCTTCGGGTATTCACCCAAAAACACAGGGACCACCATTGACCCATTATGCCCCTTGCCTTAGAGCCATTATGGTCACTGCCCTTTAGGTTGAAGCCACTGAGAAAATTGTTGTGGATCCCCTTTAGCCATTTGTACCTCATGCAGTAGAAGCGCCCCTGAATTCTCATTACACTGAACATTTCTCAGCCAGATGCCTCTCCTCCTATGAAGTCCTTTTGTTAAATGGTCTCATGTAACTCATTTATGTTCTAGTAATCGTAACCCTGCTACTCTTCTCCCCTTTTCACCAGTGAAATCCCTCACAACTGCTTACTGCTGATGGACCACCTTGTGATTCCTCTTGATGATCTCGAGGAAATTCCTCTGGGTAATTCTGACTTCTTATGGTTTACTGATGGTTCTTATTTAAAAGGTGACAACAGTAAATATTGTGCTGGATATGCTACTACAACTCCTTTTGATGTTGAGGCAGCATCCTTACCTATGGCCAACAGGCTGAATTATATGCTTTTACATGGGCTTGTACTTCAGCCAAGGACAAAACTGCCAGTATTTATACTGATAGTAGATATATTTTCAGAGTAGTTCATGATTTTGGAATGTTGTGGAAGCACTGTGGCTTCCTTACTTCCAGTGGAAATAAAATTAAAAATGGCCCCTATGTTCAGAAATTATTAGGTGCAATACTTTTACCTGCCACTTTAACTATTGGTAAGATTCTGGGGCATTCTGAGCTTGACTCTCTGGAAGCTAAGGGAAATCACCTTGCTGATATTTCCACAAGAAATGCTGCCCTTAAAGGGACTACCAGCAGCCAAACTTCTCTCACAGTCCAAAGGGATATTTCTCCCAAATGATAACTTAGAAAAACTGGCTAGAGGAGCCCACCAGAAAAGGAAAAATAAGATTAGGAATTCAACAGTTGTTGCTTTGACTCTAAAATTCCCACTCCTCACCACTGTACATGGATTAACTCATTGGGCTACTGACAAAATGATAGCATTCATGAATCAATATTGGTGAGGAAGCATTAACAAGGCCACAAAAAGTGCCCACTTCACTTGTCCCACTTGTCAGAAGTATAACCCAGGGAAGACTATTCATACTTCTCCTACATTTAAACTGCCTAATGGACCATTCAAGATCTGGCAAATGGATTTCAAACAACTTCCTCCATCTCATGGATTTATGTTTTAGTCATGGTCTGTATGTTTTCACTCTGGACCAAAGCCTTCCCTTGCAGATGAGCTACTGCCTCTATTGTGGCTAAAATCCATTTGGAAAAGATTATCCCTACCTGGGGAAACTCCTCTCAAACTTCATTAGTGATCAAGGAACCCACTATATTGGCCAGATACCTCAACAAGTCTGCACTGTTTGGCCAGTTTTACAATGCTTTCACTGTGCTTACTACTCTCAATCCTCTGGTTTAGTCGAATGCACTAATTGCATCATTAAGACTTAACTGGCAAAATTTGTAGAGGTCCTTCAATTACCTTGGAGAGACCCTCCAAAAGCATTGCCATGGGTCCTTCTAAGTCTCAGATCCACCCCTTTTAGAACTCATAAACACTCACCCTTTAAGATAGTCACAGGATGCCCAATGCACTTGGCTTCTGCTTCTTTTGACTCACAACTGATAAAGGGAGAGACACTCCAGTATTGCAAAGGCCTAATTGCTTCTATTAAAAATAACCATGCCTTGGTAGAGCAATCTTTCCACAGTGCGTACTCAGGAGAGGAAGACCTTAAGCATCACACCTTGCAAACTGGAGACATCATCTATTGGAAAAGAAACCTCTGGAAGGACTCTCTTCAGCCTCTCTGGAAAGGCTTTTATCGGGTACTTCTTTTTTTTTTTTTTATAAATTTATTTATTTATTTATTTATTTACTTATTTTTAGATGTGTCGGGTCTTCGCTGCTGCGCACGGGCTTTCTCTAGTTGCGGCGAGCAGGGGCTATGCTTTGTTGCAGTGCGCGGGCTTCTCATTGCAGTGGTTTCTCTTTGTTGCGGAGCACGGGCCCTAGAGAGCGTGGGCTTCAGTAGTTGTGGTACATGAGCTCAGTAGTTGTGGCTCGCAGGCTCTAGAGTGCAGGTTCAGTAGTTGTGGCGCACAGGCTTTCTTGTTCCGTGGCATGTGGGATCTTCCCGGACCAGGGCTCGAACCCGTGTCCCCTGCATTGGCAGGAGGATTCTTAACCACTGCGCCACCAGGGAAGTCCTTATCGGGTACTTCTACCAACTCTTGTGCTGCCAAACTCCAAGGAATAGACTCTTGGATTTACCTGACACACCTAAAGAAAGTACTGAACCCTGAGTGTATCTGCACATCATTTGGTGACCTGAAAGTAAAGATTCCCAGAATTGAAGCAGATGACATCTGATGAGACAGCTTTCCCAAGATATCCAGACCAGGCCTGTTGAAAAATTTTCCCCAAACCTTTTTGATGATATAATACTTCAGAGAGGGACTTCCCTGGTGGTCCAGTGGCTAAGACTCCATGCTCCCAAGGCAGAGGGCCTGGGTTCGATCCCTGGTCAGGGAACTAGATTCAACATGCCACAACTAAGAGTTCACATGCTGCATCTAAAGGTCCCACATGCAGCAACTAAAAAATCCCACGTGCCGCAACTAAGGCCCAGCATGGCCAAATAAATAAGTAAATATTAAAAAAAACAAAAACAAAAATTTCAGGACGTCCCTGGTGGCGTGGTGGTTAAGAATCCGCCTGCCGGGCTTCCCTGGTGGCGCAGTGGTTGAGAATCTGCCTGCCAATGCAGGGGACACGGGTTCGAGCCCTGGTCTGGGAAGATCCTACATGCCGCGGAGCAACTAGGCCCGTGAGCCACAATTACTGAGCCCGCGCGTCTGGAGCCTGTGCTCCACAACAAGAGAGGCCGCGATAGTGAGAGGCCCGCGCACCGCGATGAAGAGTGGCTCCCACTTGCCGCAACTAGAGAAAACCCTTGCACAGAAACGAAGACCCAGCACAGCCATAAATAAATAAATAAAATAAAATTAAAAAAAAAAAAAAAAAGAATCCGCCTGCCAATGCAGGGGACACGGGTTCGAGCCCTGGTCCGGGAAGATCCCACATGCCCTGGAGCAACTAGGCCCGTGCTCCACAGCTGCTGAGCCTGTGCTCTAGAGCCCGCAAGCCACAACTACTGAGCCCACCTGACACAACTACTGAAGCCTGCGTGCCTGGAGCCTGTGCTCTGCAACAAGAGAAGCCACCGCAATGAGGAGCCTGCGCACCTCAACGAAGAGTAGCCCCTGCTCGCCGCAACTAGAGAAAGCCCGTGTGCAGCAACAAAGACCCAATGTAGCCATAAATAAATAAATAAATAAATAAATAAATAAATAAATAAATAAAATTTATATAAAAAAAAAAAACTTCAGATGGTATCCAGTGTCTATGATCTTGATAACATATGGATTTTAGATAAAAGGTACATGAGAGTTCTCCCTCCTGCCCCTCCTTGTTGCTCAAATGTGACCTTGATAGGTTTTCAATCTGTGCATTTTCTCTCTGACATAAGACACTACAACCCAAGAAAGATCCTTCCTGATACAGAGGGACAAAAAGCCGTTGAAACTAGAAAACCTGTCTCTGGATCTGCAATGCTTTCAGAGAATGATCTTGATCAAAAGGGAGAAATGTAAAAAAAGTAATATCAATAAATAGAAACCTCAATTAAATACAGTCAGGAGACCAGCAGGGGGAGCTCTCACACCCTGCGACAACAGCAGAGACCAATAGGAAGAAGAAAGACTCCTCTTTCCTGGCAAGGACTCGGCCAGTGAAAAGCCATGGATTCTTTGTTTGCTATAGCCCTCCCAACTTCCTTTTCCTCTCTGTAAAAGAATTCTCCTTCCCTTGTCGTGTAGGGACTTGCACGTGCCTCACCAGACTGCAGATCCCAAACTGCAACTCTCTGCTGATCCCTAATAAGCCTATCTTTGCTGGAGAAATATCTGGCAGTCTACTTACTTTAGGTCAACAGTACTAATTAGAGAGTCTCTAGACTGGAGGACATCAGAGAGCAAGGGTGTCATCCTGAAATAGGAGGATTAAGTGAAAATTTAGAGTTTCCCAATGAAAGTTGAGATTCCCCGTCTTTCCCCCCCCACTTAGCTCACAGACCCTGGCAACCAGACTGTAACCCTGCAGACAAGAGATTGTCCAGAAAATATGACAAGGACAAAAGAAAAGACCTAAAAATACAGATGCAAGTTCCCAAGTAACAGCCCAGCTAGGTCACTACAGCAGACATCACTGCCCCCACTCGTATCCTCTGGGCAATCCCACTTCAGTGTACTCCTGCTGACTACCAGCTGCCAAAATCTGAGCCTCTTTGCCTGGAGTCTCTCTCCAAAGCCAGGTAAGGCGACCTTGCCCAGGTACAAGGCAGAGGCCAGAGGTTCTAAGGAATTAATACCTTCCTCCGCAGGAGAAGCTCTCAACCAATGACTGTCGGAATTTGTTGTATAAATACTCCAGCTCTCTTGCCCTTGTATGCAATAATTCTGAGGTGTGTGTTTTACGCCATTTTCCCAAAGTTACTCCATAGCAGTAAGCCTCAATCACAGTTAGCTTTACAGCTGTTTTCTCTTCCCTGTCTCACTTTCCTACTCCCCTACTTATGTTTCCACCAAGTACTTCCACTCAAATACATGGCTTTAGGGTCTCTTTTGGGAGAATCCAAACTAAGATTATCATGTTAAAGTTGAAAAGCCCCATGCAAAGTGAACAGATCTTCTAATGAGCTTTTTAGTGCACCATTTTTTTAAAAAATTTATTTATTTTTGGCTGCATTGTGTCTTCATTGCTGCGCATGGGCTTTCTCTAGTTGCTGCAGGTGGTGGCTTCTCTTGTTGCAGAACATGGGCTCTAGGTGCACAGGCTCAGTAGTTGTGGCACCCAGGCTTAGTTGCTCCACAGCATGTGGGATCTTCCCAGACCAGGGATCGAACCCGTGTCCCCTGCATTGGCAGGCAGATTCTTAACCACTGTGCCACCAGGGAAGTCCCACCACTCTTAAATATAGGCAGACAGCCAAGGATCATCAGAAGTTTAAGAAAAATCCCTAACTGGAAATATAAAGATCAAAATAAGAAAATACCTCATAGGAAACAGAGACTAAAAAGGAGGAAGAAAACTTGCTAAAATATCTATTATTAATTTCTTCAAGAGAGTTAAGAAAAGAAATTACATTCATGAAACAATAACAGAATACTATAAAAAATAATATTCAGAGAATATAACAGAATTCTTGAAAATGAAAAAATATATATGATAGAAGTGAAAAACATAGAGATTTGAAAGATAATGTTGGTGAAATCGCCCAGAAAGTAGAGCAAAAGGAAAACAATATGAAAAATGAGGGGGAAATAGGATTAAAAATTTTAGAGAATCAGTCCAAGAGGTCCAGTATCTGATTCTGGGAGTTATATAAAGAAGGAAAACAGCTGGAAGGATATAACCAAAGAAATAATTTAAGAAATTTCCCAGGACTGGCAGATGAGTTTCTAGAATGAAATTAAGCCCAGCACATTCAACAAAAATATGCCCGTTCCAGAGTTATATCATTTTGAAATTTCACCAGTGAGGAAAAAGAGACGATCCTAACAACTCCTAAAGGAAGATAAAACAGGTTTTGTTTTGTTTTGTTTGGCCGCACCACGTGGCATGAGGGATCCTAGTTCCCCGAACAGGGATCAACCCTGCGCCCCCTGCAGTGGAAGCGCGGAGTCTCAACCACTGGACCACCAGGGAAGTCCCCTAAAAAAGGTTTTATACAAAGGATCAAGAGCAAGAATGCCATCCATTGGAAGCAAGAACACAGTGGAGCAATGCCTTCAAATTTCTTAGGAAATTTTTTTGCAATCTAAGATTCAATACCAAACCAAACTATTAATCAGTGTATGAATAGGATAAATACATTTCCAGACATACAAAGTCTCAAAGCATTTACTTCTCGTGCACCTTTGCTCTGGAAACTTTTACAGGATGTGCTCCACCACAACTAGGAGATAAACAAAAAAGAAGAAGGCTTGATATGCATGAAACAGGAGGTCAAACACAAGGGAGGAGGAAAATTCCTAGGAGGACAGTGAAGGGAGACGTCAAACACCAGAGCTGTTCAGCAGGACTGGAGGGCAGCCACTTCCCACTGGAGCTGATCAGAGGCTTCGAGAGGGAATTTCATTTAGAAGATGTGATAGACTACTTGATGTGTTTGAACAAATTGAGAAGAAATACATACTGGAAGATATTTGGGGGTTGAATTAATGGTAAGAACATAGAAACAATACACAAAAGGGCAATTATTAGGTCAAGGGAAAATGAGAGTTTATCCAGTGAGTAATGTTTGTGCAGTCATAATAGGTTAATGATGAATATCCATCTAAGCAAAATGAGCTATAATGTACTAACTCTGTAGAGTGACAGATGATAACTAGACTTATCATGGTGATCATTTCATAATGTATAAAAATATCAAATCACTATGTTGTATGCCTGAAACTGATATAATATTACATGTCAATTATAATTCAATAAATAAATAAATAAATAGTTTAAAAAATGGGCTATGTTGGACTGGAGAAATGGGCAGATGGGTGGGAGGAGGGATGTTGTTTCCCAACTATGTGAATCTTTAGACTATATGCATGAATAACTTTGATTAAAAAATAATAAAAGTATGAAATTAATAGCAAAATAAATAGCTAAGTGAAATAAGGTTGGGACTTCTAAACAGGAGAGGAGGTAAAAGTAGAGATCAGCAGTTTACTTTTCTTTTAAAGCCTTTTTAAAATTTTTATTTATTTATTTATTTATTTATTGGCTGCGTTGGGTCTTCGTTGCTGCATGTGGGCTTTCTCTAATTGCAGCGATCGGGGGCTACTCTTCATTGCAGTGCGCGGGCTTCTCCTTGCAGTGGCTTCTCTTGTTGTGGAGCACGGGCTATAGGCACGCAGGCTTCAGTAGTTGCAGCACGTGGGCTTCAGTATTGTGGCATGCAGGCTCAGTAGTGTGGCTTGCAGGCTCTAGAGCGCAGGCTCAGTAGTTGTGGCGCATGGGCTTAGCTGCCCGGGTTCGAACCCGTGTCCCCTGCATTGGCAGGTGGATTCTTAACCACTGCACCACCAGCGAAGTCCCTATTTTTCTAATTTAAAAAAATTTGTTATTCTTTGTTATTGTTCTGCCTTTTTTTTTTTTTTTCCTGCTGTGCCTCACGGTTTGCAGGATCTTGGCTCCCAGGCTGGGAGGTCAGGCTTGAGCTCCTGTGGTGGGAGCACCGAGTCCAAACTGCTGGACTAACAGAGAACCTCAGACCCCAGGGAATATTAACTGGAGTGAGGTCTCCCGGAGGTCCTCATCTTGGCACCAAGACCCGATTCTACCTAACTGCCTGCAAACTCCAGTCCTGGACGCCTCAGGCCAAACAACCAGTAAGACAGGAATACAGCCCCACCCATCAAAAAAAAAATGAGACGACTAAAAAATATGTTACAGATGAAGGAGCAAGGTAAAAACTTACAAGACCAAATAAATGAAGAGGAAATAGGCAACCTACCTGAAAAAGAATGCTGAGTAATGATAGTAAAGATGATCCAAAATCTCAGAAATAGAATGGAGGCATGGATCGAGAAAATACAAGAAATGTTTAACAAAGACCTAGAAGAACTAAAGAACAGACAGTGATGAACAACACAATAACTGAAATGAAAAATACTCTAGAAGGAATCAATAGCAGAATAACTGAGGCAGAAGAACAAATAAGTGACCTCAAAGATAGAATGGTGGAAATAACTGCTGAAGAGCAGAATAAACAAAAAAGAATGAAAAGAATTGAGGACAGTCTCAGAGACCTCTGGGACAATATTAAATGCACAAACATTCGAATTATAGAGGTCCCAGAAGAAGAGAAAGAGAAAGAGAAAGGGTCTGAAAAAATATCTGAAGAGATTATAGTAGAAAACTCCCCTAACGTGGGAAAGGAAATAGCCACCCAAGTCTAGGAAGCGAGAGTCCCATATAGGATAAACCCTAGGAGAAACACACCAAGACACATATTAATCAAATTAACAAAAATTAAATTCAAAGAAAAAAATATCAAAAGCAGCAAGGGAAAAGCAGCAAATAACATGCAAGGGAATCCGCGTAAGGTTATCAGCTGATTTTTCAGCAGAAACTCTGCAGGCAGAGTGGAGTGGCAGGACATATTTAAAGTGATGAAAGGGAAAAACTTACAACCAAGATTACTCTACCCAGCAAGGATCTCATTCAGATTCACTGGAGAAATAAAAAACTTTACAGACAAGCAAAAGCTAGGAGAATTCAGCACCACCAAACCAGCCTTACAATAAATGCTAGAGGAACTTCTCTAGGTGGGAAACACAAGAGAAGAAAAAGACCCACAAAAACAAACTCAAAACAGTTAAGAAAATGGTAATAGGAATATACATATCAATAATTACCTTGAATGTAAATGGATTAAATGCTCCAAACAAAAGACACAAGCTGGCTGAATGGATACAAAAACAAGACCCGTACATATGCTGTCTACAAGAGACCCACTTCAGACCTAGGGACACATACAGACTGAAAGTGAGGGGATGGTAAAAGATATTCCATGCAAATGGAAATCAAAAGAAAGCTGGAGTAGCAATACTCATATCAGATAAAGTAGACTTTAAAATAAAGAATGTTACAAGAGACAAGGAAGGACACTACATAATGACCAAGGGATCAACCCAAGAAGAAGGTATCATAATTATAAAGATTTATGCACCCAACATAGGAGCACCTCAGTACATAAGGCAAATGGTAACATCCATAAAAGGGGAAATAGACAGTAACACAGTAATAGTGGGGGACTTTAACACCCCATTTACACCAATGGACAGATCATCCAGGCAGAAAATAAATAAGGAAACACAAGCTTTAAATGACACAATAGACCAGATAGATTTAATTGATATTTATAGGACATTCCACCCGAAAGCAGTGGAATACACTTTCTTCTCAAGTGCACACAGAGCATTCTCCAAGATAGATCACATCTAGGGTCACAAATCAAACCTCGGAAAATTTAAGAAAATTGAAATTGTACCAAGCATCCTGGAGTAAAGAAAACCCTCTTACACTGTTGGTGGGAATGTAAAATTGATACAGCCACTGTGGATAACAGTATGGAGGTTCCTTAAAAAACTAAAAATAGAACTACCATATGACCCAGCAATCCCACTACTGGGCATATACCCTGAGAAAACCATAATTCAAAAAGACACATGTACCCCAGTGTTCACTGCAGCACTACTTACAATAGCCAGGTCATGGAAACAACCTAAATGTCTATCAACAGATGAATGGATAAAGAAGATGTACATATACATAATGGAATATTATGCAGCCATAAAAAGTAACAAAATTGGGTAATTTGTAGAGATGTGGATGGACCTAGAGTCTGTCATACAGAGTGAAGTAAGTCAGAAAGAGAAAAACAAATACCATATATTAATGCATATATGTGGAATCTAGAAAAATAGTACAGATGAACCTATTTCCAGGGCAAGAATAGAGACGCAGATGTAGAGAACAGACGTATGGACACAGGGGCAGAAGTGGAGGGTGGGATGAATTGGGAAATTAGGTTTGACACAAATACACTACCATGTGTAAAATAGATAGCTAGTGGGAACCTGTGGAATAGCACAGGGAGCTCAGCTTGGTGCTCTGTGATAACCTAGATGGGCAGGATGGGGGGGATGGGAGGCAAGTCCAAGCGGGAAGGGATATATGTATACATATAGCTGATTCACTTCATTGTATAGCAGAAACTAACGCAACATTGTAAAGCAATTATACTCCAATAAAAAAAAAGTTTAAAAAAATCTCAAAAACAAACAAAAATTCATGAGGAAGACATAATAGTCCTAAATGTTCATGCATTGAACACAGCTCCAAAATACATATAGCAAAACTTATAGAACTGAAAGTCAAAATAGATAAAACCACAGTTATAGCTGGAGGCTTCAATACTCCTGTCTCAGTAATTGATGAAACAAGTAGACAGAAAATCAGCAAAGGTAAAAAGATCTGAACACACTATCAACAGATTTGGCCTATTTGACACTTATAGAACATTCCACCCAACGACAGAAGAACAACATTCTTTCCAAGGGCACATGGAGCGTTCATCAAGATAGATAACAGTCTGGACCATAAAACAAGCCTCAACAAATTTTAAATAACTGAAATCATAAAAAGTATGTTCTCTGACCACAACTGAATTAAATTAGAATGATATCTGGAAAATCTCCCAAATATTTGCAGGTTAAACAACACACTTCTAAATTACCCATGGGTCAAAGAGGAAGTCACAAGGGAAACTAGAAAATATTTTGAATTGAATAAAAATGGAAACATAACATATCAAAATTTGTGGGACACAGCCAAAGTGGTGCCTAAATGGAAATTTAAACATTAAACTAGAAAACAAAAAAAGTTTCAAATTATTAATCTATGTTCCATCTTAAGAAGCCAGAAAAAAAAAGAGCAAATTAAATTCAAAGTGAAAAAGTAAGAAATAAGGAAGATTAGAGCAGAAATCGATGAAATTGAGAACAGAAAAATAGAGAAAAATCAATGATACCAAAAGCAGGTTATTTGAAAAGATCATTAAAATCAATAAACCTATAGACAGACACTAAGAAAAACTATTTTTAAAAATCTGTAGGAGCAGAAATCAGATCAGTGCTTGCTAGTGGCTTCATGATGGGGGAGGCGATTGACTACAAAGGAGCCTGAGGGAATTTTGAGGTGGATGGAAATGTTCTATATCTTGATTGTGGTGAGGTCTGCGACTGCATACATTTGTCAAAACGCATGGAACTGTACACCTAACAAGGGTGGATTTTACTGTATGTAAATTATGTCTCAATGAACCTGAAGTAAAAGAAAATACAAGAGTGCATTTTAGCACTTTATGTAGGAGAATTTCATGAAATTTTTGTTTTGGATGCGTGTGTTCTGGATTGCAGTAATAAAATGTTTTTTATCCCATAAATTGTAGTTAAAAAAGAAAAAGCAAGTCATTGCCCGAGAACGTGCCAAGGTCTTCCCTGTCTTGCGACTTAACACTAGCCAGTCGCTCTGCCTGAAACACTGGGACAGTTCATTCTCCGACTTCAAGTCGCCCCAGGGAGTCATTTCCAGGCCACTCTATCAAGAAACCCAATGCCTCCCCTCTCTCTATAGCTCTAATTCTCTCTCACGCTGTTTATTTCCTTTATATCACTTACTACAATCTATAATTTTTTTATCTTTGTAGCAGTACATTGAGTCTGTGGGCTTGTAGGTTGTAATCAGATAATAGCTTTATCCTTTTCCCCCATTGTCCCTGGTAACCTGCCCTGTGGAGCTAGTTCTTTCTCTGCCTTTGAACAATACTCAGGAAGGTCACAGAGCGAATCTGCTCAATCTCTCTATAAAAAGTCCTCCACACTTCATTTTAAATTAAGTTTCTTCCCTCGGCCAGCTATCACTGGCTTGACTTGGAAAGTTGTGCTGGGGAACAAAGACAGTGTGGCCGGATTCTTCTTTGTGAATTTCTTTCCAGACTCCCGCAGCATCCCACCATACCCATCAGTGCCAGATGCAGGGGAGGAAATGCTTTACTTAACCAGCACAGACTGGAAGTGGTTTTGGTTTCCTCTGGCTGTGATAGATGTTCAGATTGACTTTTGCTCTGTGGGATGTTTGTGGGTTTGTATAGCCCCATGATTGCTGGCTATCTCTCACCTGCACTCTGTATCCCAAACTTCAAATTTATCTAGGTGTGGAATTGGCTGCAATTCTCCCCACTTCCTGTTATCTGAGCTCTTTGCAATGTGCTCTTGGCAGCTACTCCATCAAAAGGTGGAGCTTGTTGCCACACTCCTGGAATCTGGATTGGCCTTGTGACTGGCTTTGGTCAATAAAACCAGGTGAAAGCAACCTTGTGCCAGCCAAGGCCTCAGAAAGCCCTGTACACTTCTGCTCTCAATCCCAAAACCCTGCCAGCCAACACCCTCAGGCTAGTCCTCTGGATGACAAGACCTGTGGCCCAGGCACCTCTTATCACCACAGCAACACCCAGGCAACCTTCAGAAGCAGAGCTGTCCAACTGAGCAGCTGCTGATCATAAACATATGAGTGAGCTTTGCTGAGATTACAAGAATTCCATACAGGAGCCCAGACCATGCTGCCAACCCACAGAAGCGTGAGTTAATTAAATGGTTAAGACACAAAATATTGGGATAGTGAGATACACAGTGTTAAAAAACAAACTGAACAGAGAAAATTTGAAGATCTAACTGGCTTTATTCAATGATTCATGAGTTGGGCAGCATCCTATCTAACAAAGAGGAGTGTGCTCAGGGAATTCCCTGGTGGTCCAGTGGTTAAGACTCAGCACTTTCACTGATGTGGGCCCAGGTATGATCCCTGGTCAGGGAACTAGGATCCCACAAGCCACGCAGCAGGGCCAAAAAAAAACCACCAAGAAACTGGGTCTTCCCTGGTGGTGCACTGGTTAGGAACCTGCCTGCCAATGCAGGGGACACGGGTTCGATCCCTGGTCCTGGAAGATCCCACATGCCGCAGAGCAACTAAGCCCGTGCGCCACAACTACTGAGCCTGCGCTCTAGAGCCCGTGCTCTGCAGCAAGAGTAGCCACCGCAATGAGAAGCCCATGCACCGCAATGAAGAGTAGCCCCTGCTTGCCGCAACTAGAGAAAGCCCGCGCACAGCAACGAAGACCCAACTCAGCCAAAAATAAATAAATAAAATAAATAAATTTATTTAAAAACAAACAAACAAGCAAACAAAAAAACTCACCAAAAAACAAAGAGAACTGTGCTCTGAGGAGATGTTCAAGATGGAAAGATTTTATAAGCAGAAGGAGGATGAGACAAGGAAGTTAAGTGAATCTTCCAGGGAAGATCCCCTTGCGTTAGGAGAAGGCAGGGGGTCTTATCAAGCTGATTGCTTCACTAGGATTGATCAGGTACTTTCAGACTAATTGGTTTAAAATTCCACTCCTGGGAGAAGTGGAAACTACAATTAAGTTAGGTACTAAGTCTTAGTGGGGCTTAGCATAAGTGACTCCATTTGGGGCCTGTTGTTCCTTTTTAAAAACAGCAATTAGGACTTCCCTTGTGGTGCAGTGGTTAAGAATCCGCGTGCCAATGTAGGGGACACGGGTTAAAGCCCTGGTCCAGGAAGATCCCACATGCCACGGAGCAACTAAGCCCGTGTGCCACAACTCCTGAATCCACGTGCCACAACTACCGAAGCCCGTGTGCCTAGATCCCGTGCTCTGCAACAAGAGAAGTCACCGCAATGAGAAGCCCGCACCCCAACGAAGAGTAGCCCCCGCTCGCCACAACTAGAGAAAGCCCACAGCAACGAAGACCCAACGCAGCCATAAATAAATAAATAAATAAATAAATACCAAAAATAAATAAATAAATAAATAAAAACAGCAATTAGCTAACTGATACAGTCTGTTAAGAAGTATCTGTGCCAGGGCTTCCCTGGTGGCGTAGTGGTTGAGAATCTGCC
The DNA here is from genome assembly GCF_965194825.1 of Balaenoptera physalus. NCBI lineage: Eukaryota > Metazoa > Chordata > Mammalia > Artiodactyla > Balaenopteridae > Balaenoptera > Balaenoptera physalus. The sequence continues at coordinate 41,228,102 of NC_138896.1, forward strand.
TGCCGATGCAGGGGACACGGGTTCGAGCCCTGGTCTGGGAAGATCCCACTGCCGCGTAGCAACTAGGCCCGTGAGCCACAACAACTGAGCCTGTGCGTCTGGAGCCTGTGCTCCGCAACAAGAGAGGCCGCGATAGTGAGAGGCCCGCGCGCCGCGATCAAGAGTGGCCCCCGCTTGCCGCAACTAGAGAAAGCCCTTGCACAGAAACGAAGACCCAACACAGCCAAAAATAAAAATTAATTAATTAATTAATTAAAAAAAGAAAAATGAGTAGAGGCTTCTTCCTTCAACTCTAAAAAAAAAAGAAGTTATCTGTGCCAGCTGGATTCTTGTTCAAAATTTGCATGGCATACTCTTATCCCTTTGCTTTAATTTTTTGTGTGTCCTTATGAATCTTTTTAAAAAGCCAAATAACAGGACCAGAATTATTGTTTATTTTGGTTTTCCAAGCTAACTATCTTTTCTTGGCATAGGCTCTTTAACTCCAACTTTGTGAAGTAGAGATTATTATCTACTTTAGGTATAGTTAATTGAGTCAATGAAATTTAAAAGATTTGCCCAAAGTTACTTAGTTAGCATGAGGCAGAACTGGAACATGAACCCGGCAGTCTGGCTCCAGAGCTGATGCTATTAAACGCCATCTACTCTGTTCCCTGCCACACTGACAAGTATTTCCTGGGACGTGTGTAAACCAGTTTGAAAAGCATGAGTTTAAAATAAAGTATGTGTATATTTTACCTCCAGCCTTTACTTTCCCAAAGTTATTTCTAAATAACAGGCAGCACTCCCCAACATATAAAAATCTCTTTCAAATCAATATGAAAAATATTGACAACCAATAGAAAATGAGCAAAGACATAGATTATTTATAGGAAAGGAAATTCAAATGGCTTTTCAACCACTTGATTGAAATAGAAATACACTTAATTTCACTCCTAACTTTTAAAAGTAAATTAAAATAACAATGACACACTATTTCTTGCCCATCATATAGACACAGATATAGAAGTTTGATAACACTCTCAGTTGGCAGGGGCCAGGGAACGAAATTAGTACTGTCCACCCGTTGATAGGAGGGTACACCAGTGCAACCTCTACAGACAGCAATTTTATAGTATCTACTGAAGTTAAATATTTACATATTCTTTAATCTAGTGATTCTCCTTCAAAGAATATACATCTACACTGGACATTTTTGAGAATCTAAGGGAGCACTGTTACAAGCAAGGACTACCCCAGACACCTGCAGGTATGGTCACCCTGACTGTGAATTACGTACAAGGTTATTCATTGCAGCACCGTGTGTATTGGTAGAATAGTGGAAATAACTCAATTATTCATCAATAGATGAATGTTTACATAAAAGTACCATTATCCCTACAATAGAATGTAACACAATGGTTAAAAAGGAGGCAACTCTTCTAAATATTGATTTCAAGATATGAAGTGTAAAGAAGCAAGGCAGAGAACAATGAATATGATATACTACTGTTTATGTATTTTTATAGAATATATGCCAATACACGCTTGTATATGAAGACACTGTCTCTGGAAGCTAGCAGATTCAGGTTTGAGGGGCTCTGAAACTTGTACAATTCTGGTGGCCCTTTTTAAGAAAAAGAATACAAAAAGTACAAATACAGAATTAGCTACAAGGCCTGGGAAGGGGCCTAAGCAAGCAAGGGACGCTGATGCAGAAGCATAGTTGGCTTCACAGTAAATTGTCTCTATCTGGAAAGATGCAGGAGAAACCAGTAAAAGAGTTTGGCTCCTGAGAGGTGAACTGGGTGGCTGCAGGACACGAGAAAACAAGCGATGCACCTTTCTCCCTTTGGGATTTTGCACATATGTTACCTATTCAATAGGAAGAATTCCTTTGTAAATTAATTGCAGTGTCAAACCAATACAATTCCTAAATAACCAGAACAAACAGTAATTTCTCAGAAAAAGATACATTTCTTTCTTTAGAGACTCCCTTCATTTTCAAGACAGAAAAAGAAGATACATACCATTTTTGGTTGGTTGAGCTAAGGATAATAATGACAACTGTTGTTTTTTAAATACCAGTAGCTTCTTTCCCTCATAAGAAGAAAAATCTGGATCTTAAAATTGGCCTTAAGGTTTTATTTCTCATATACTGTTGATCATCTTACAGCACCTCCTTGCTGATTTTTTACAGCATCCTGTTCTTCTTTCATAGATACTCTAGCTTATCTATGAGGAAGTTTATTATAGTTTATGTGACATTCCCCTCTTCTCTCTGCCTCTGTTTACTCTGTATTTTGTTGTTGTTGTTGTTTGTTCTTTGCCACAGAGCCCGTTGTTCATAGATCTCTGCCTGTCTTGTCCGTCTGTCCATCCATCCGTCCGTTCTCGTATGTATCTGTGTATCTCTACGGAAGGGGAAAGGGGGTTTCTCATGTAAAAATCCAAAATATAGTTCTAGGAACACCCGTGTACTAGTCAGTCCGAGTGTGGCTGTGAAGCCCCAAGCAAGCCTTGGCACATGGGGCCAGACCCTTGGTCTGGGGGGCCATGCCCAGACCCGGGCCTCTAGGAGACAGTGGGGTCCCTGGCTTTGGGGGGCTCAGAGCCCATCAGCAGGGAGATGGTGGGGTCGTCGGCGTGGTCGTCCTCCTGCGAGAAGCAGGAGCCCTCCCCCAGCTCTAAGAGCACCGGTAGACCGCTGCCCCGCACGTCCACGTAGCCCGGGTCCAGCAGGAGCTGCTTCCCCAAGTCAGGGCTGCTGCTCTCTGCCTCGCGAGGCCTGGGGGTCTCGCGGGCCAGGCTGCTGTCAAGGTCGGGCAGGCTCCTGCCGGGCACTGTCACGGAGAGGCCGAACAGGTCCGGCAGGGCACTGGTGTCCACGCTGAAGCCGTGGCCAGTCGGCTTGGTCTGCAGGTCGCCCAGGTTGGAGTCCATGGCGTCCAAGTGGTCCCTGAGCTCGGTCCCCTGGCTGGACTCAAACACGCAGAGAGGAGGAGGGGCAGGGGAAGAAGCGGGCGACCCCAGACATCTGTGGAGCGCGAGTCAAATTGTCCAGGCGGGCTACGCTGAGGCACTTCTGGGAGGGATGGGGGGTGGGGCCGAGGCGGGCAGGCGCGAGAGGGGGCACCCCCTCCCCCCCTCCGCCCCCGCGTCCGTGAAGGGTGCGGCCGAGGCCGAGGCAGCCGACGCAGGCTCTTCCACAGGATGGAGTCAATGAGGGTGGTTGGGGACAGGGGCGTATCCACCATGGTGGACGGGTGCCCGGGACCAGCATCCTCTGCCCGGGGGCTCCGAGGTGGGCTGGGGGGCTCCACCTTGACTCGAACCAAGGGCCTACTGGACAGGGGCCTCTCGTCGTCTACGCTCCTGCCTGGACAGGCCAAGGGGCTACTGGGGCAGCTCAGTGATGTCAGAGATGATGGGTCCCGAGTTGGCAACAGCATCTGGGGAACAGAGGCTGCGGCCGCTGTGGGCTAGGTCGGAGCCGAGTAGGGCCCCGGGCCGTGGATGTGCTCCAGGGAGTACTGGGCATGGAATAACTGTCATACAGCCTCAGGGGGAATCCTTCTCTTCACCCCCAGGATCTGGTTCCACTGCACCAGCGAGATGAGGAACTGGATGAGCTTGTTGAAGACTTTCTGCTGCCGGGCGTGCTTCTGCCGCAGGCCAGCCACCTTCCGCCACAGGGCCTTGTTCTCTTGCTTCACGGTCAGCAGTTTGGAATCCATGCTCTCCTGCTTCCCCTTCATCCGCTGCACGTCGGTCAGCAGCTTGGTGACACTGTCCTGGGGAATCTTTATGTCCTCGCTCCTCAGAGTGGACACGCTGGTCACTTTCCTCTCGACAAGGGGCTGCTCCTGGCCGCGCAGGAAGCACAGGTGCTGGAACTCGGTGTCGTCCCCCTCTGGCTTGACCAGGCTGCCCTGCTCAATGCGGACCACCTTCCAGAAGCCACACATGTTGAGCTGCCCCACGAAGCTGGCCGTGCCGCTGTGCTTGGAGGACTTAGGTGGCACCTCCTTGGCAAACGGGCCCTGGTGGAGCACGTGGACGCTGCTGCTGCTCGGGCTCCAGAACGTCCGTGTCTTGGTTGCTCACGAAGATCCACAACTTGGTCAGGAAGACCTGGACGTTGCTGGGCTCCGCCGTGCCCAGGCCCGCGGGCAGATCCATCCCGGGCAAGGCGGGAGAGGCGGAGGGAGTGACCACGAGGACAGACCACGGGCCGGCCGCCACTGCGGGCCGCCTGGATGCGAACCGGGCCCGGGGCCTGCGGCCCACATGGCCGCCGCCATCTTCTGACGGGCAAGCTCCAGCCGTCGCCGCCCACTGGCCTCTTTTTAACTTTTTATTTTGATTTTTTGTTCATGTCCAAAGTCTCCCTCAAATACAGTATATGGTGGTCCTGACCTGAGCACTCCTATTTAAAAGCGAGACACCCACAAGCTGGTGGGCCACTCTGGAACCTAGGTGGGAACTAGTGGCCTTGAGTAATTGAGTGGGAATCCAGACTTTTAAATTTTTGAATCATGGGAATTCCCTGGCAGGACAGTGGTTAGGACTCCGCGCTTTCCTGCACACAGAATGGCAAATTTTTTGAATCACATTCAAACGTCAATATCTGTGGGTGTTTTTTCTTGAGGGAGTCAGTTGCCTCCTGGGGGGTGAGAGTGGATTGTCAGTCTTCTGGGAACCAAATGGGGAAAGGGGGCTGGTGGCTCACTGCTTGGGATATAGGTCTTCACTAAAGGCCCCTGTGTTCAGTATGGAGCCTCCTCTCTGCTCTCATTTGGGCTTGGTGTCCCCAAGGCCAGAATCTGTCTGGTTTGGCCTTTCCCCAGTCTTCTCCCAGCAGGATGGGCTGGCCTGGGAGTTGCCTGGTTACCAACTGTGGGGGGAATTAACTGCAGGTATCTCAGCTTCTTCAAAAACTTTTAATCCATCCTCCCCTTGCACCTCTGCTTTCACAGGAAACTAGAGCTGTGAAACTCCTACATCTTCCTGAAGTTCTGCCTCAGGAATTGCTTCTTGTTGCCCACAGCTCCTGCTCTCACCCTTATGTTTTGCTTTTTCAGATTAACAAGGTCAGTAATCACTCTTCTCTCAGCTCCACCAGCTTTCCAATTAAGATGTTGTCTTCTCCTGTCTGATATTGTCTCTCCCCCTGTTCTCTTTGTGCCTTTCTTATCCCATTTCAGGGAGGTTTGCAGCATGAGGTGAGAGGAACTTGAATGTCCAATTCTCAAGATTTAACCAAAAGAGCTTAAAATTACTTTCACGTTCAAAGAAATGAAGCATAAATTTGTCCTTGGATCCAGATATACCTTTGTTTGGGGATGGACTACTTCTGTAAACCTTTTGTTTAGCATTGGTGTTTTCATCAATTGATTCAAAAATATTTCTAAGTGTCCAGTATACTGCACAGACTGGACAAGACAGTGTTGGTTGCCAGCCTCATAGAGCTTTGATTCCAGTTTTGAGAAAGGAGACCCAGAGATAAAGAAGAGAAGACAATATGTATATATATATATATATATATATATATATTATAAACTGCAGTAAACATTATAATGAAAACAAATAAAAGGGATAAAGAATAATCCTATTGTCCTCCTCCTTTTCACATCCAAATAAGAATTGTTAGTATTGGCTTTTCCCATCCCCCACCTCCCACTCATTTTTCACAACCCACTCCAGTTGGTCTTCTGCCTCTTACTCTCCTAAATCCCCCAATGACTTGGATGTAACTAAATACAATACATTTCCAGACCTCCTCTTACTTGATTTCCCCAGCACCAGATAAGTGGACTTCCACTTTCTTGGGACACTTTCCTTGGCCTCCAAGACCCAACACTTTCTAATATCCACCTCTGTGATCACTCTTGACCTCCATTGCCTTCTTTATCCTGATGATCTTGGAGACGCACCAGCAGTGAGTGGTGGCTTGAAGCAAGATCTTAGTTCCCTGCCCAGCAATTGAACCAGGGTAGCCTGGATGAAAACCAGGAATCCTAGCCACTAGACCAGCAAGGGCTAGAGGCTAGAAGTAAATTTTCTCTGGCTCTTGCCTCCACTGAAAAATGCATTTCTCAAGGAGACAAAAACTGTAAAAACAGGTATGAAGTTTATTATTAGAGACACAGCACAACAAGTGGGAGAGCACACAGAGAAACAGTTTGTTTAGTTAAGACAGAAGCAAGGCAGAGATAACACACCTAGGGAGAAAGGGTGTGGGTGTCCTCCCTAATGAGGAGGAGTGCAGTAAAGAGGCAGTTAAATCATTTATACAGGGTGGCTCGTCCCGGTCTTTGTTTACCTTTGGCCAATTATCTGGTTTCTTTTTCCACACCTGACCTGTCCTAGGACCCTCCCCAACTTGCGTGCACAACTTTTTTCCAAGATGGATTCCAGCCCAGAGGCCTATGGGGGCCCTTGGCATCACCTATTCTGGGGTGGTGAGCCCTCCTTTTTGACCCCCAAGGAGCCTTTCTGCGCATGTGCAGTGTCTCCTTTGCCCCAAAGATGGGAAATATAGGACCTCTTGATCTTTCACTCAAACAGGGTTTAGCCCCTCTCTGTTCCTGCCATGACTGTTATCTTAAAGAGTCCTCAGGAGACAAAGCCTGGCTACTTACCCTGTTTCTGTTGTTATTCCTATTTCGAAGTTTCAGGAAATGCAAACAGGAGGCCAGTTGTAAATGCCTAGCCTGGAGCCCATCTATCTCCTGCCCCACTGACATTAAATATTGGAGCTGTCCAAAGCTTGAACCCCCTTCTCTTCTCATTTTGCTACCCTGGGAGAGTTCATCCTTAAGAACTGGAAATTTTAGGACTCACCTTCCTGTCTGGACTTCACCAATAATCCTGATGTTACTTTGCATACAGCCTTGACTCCTTTGCTCCTTCATCCTTTCCCAGCACTCTTGGCAAAGTCCTAACTCTGCCAACTCTGCCATTGCATGCACGTGGCTGAACATATCTGGAGGGAAAGGAAAACACACATCATGCTGACTGGTCTCACTTTGAATTTTTGGTTAAGTCTCAAGTAGACCTTGTGCTGGCTGACAATCATACTACATGTCCCTAGTCCAGTGGTCTTCACCCTGGAGTGTGCAGACTCCAAGGAATACACAAAGTGCTACAAGGGACAGGAAGACATGGCCAGTTATGAATGTATCCATTTTCACATTCTCTATTTCTGTATATCCTTTTCCTAAAACTGATTTACTTGCGAACTTTTGTGCATATTTTCATTTCTCTCCTCCTCTTTTGCCATTGCCCATTTGCCATTCTCCCAAGATGGGGAAATATAAAAACATCTGAGATGCTAAACAAAAGTACAATTTGAAATATTGTTTTTGAAAGTAAATGACTCTAATGATTGAGTACTGAATCCTTTAGCAAGTCAGGTGGTTTTCAATTCGTTGCTTTCAACAAAATTAAAAGAGAACCTAATTGAGTTTTCAACTTGAATATCATTAAAATACATTTAATGATGGCTCATTATGTGATTTTTGGCATATAATTCAGAAGGAGTTCAAAGAAGTGAGTGTCATTGCTATAATAAAAGTATTTCCATTCCCATTTACTTATTTATGTGAACAAGAACTCTCAGCTTTTATTCTGATGAAAAAAAAAATAGATAGAGAATTGTTACTGAAGGTTGTCCCATTTCAGCTATGCTATTCTTACGATTCAATGATACATGAACTGTTACCTAAAGCAAGCCCATGTGCCTGAGGCACAGTGAGGCCAAACAATACCAGAACATTATTGTTGTCAGAGTCTGGAGCAGAGAAAGGTTTATTGCAGGGCCAGGCAAAGAGACGGGTGGCTCATGCCTTAAAAAGCCCAGACTCCCCAAAGGCTTTCAAGCAAAGCCTTTTTCTTTTCCTTTTTTTTTTTTGGCCACACTGTAGGGCATGCGGGATCTTAGTTCACCGACCAGGGATTGAACCCATGCCCCATATAGTGGAAGCAAGTGTGGAGTCTTTACCACTGGACCACCAGGGAAGTCCCAGCAAAGCCCTTTTAAAGGCAAGATGAGGGAAGGGCGTGGTTAGTTGTTGCAGACTTCTTGGTGTGGGATCGTTTGTTCTTGCAGCTGTCCAGGTAGGTCAGTTCACAGGTCATGATGTTCCTCTAAACCTCCAACAAGACAAATGTTATTCTGTGTTCAGGTCAGGTCAAGGTCAGGCTATCCTGTATACTTGAAGCTATAGGCAACATTCTTTAACAAAAGGTGCAGAGCCAGCATGACTAAGCACAGGAAACAGAGCATAAAGATTAAAGTAAAAGGAGGACTTTCCTGGTGGTGCACTAGTTAAGAAGCCGTCTGCCAATGCAGGGAACACAGGTTCGAACCCTGGTCTGGGAAGATCCCACATGCTGTGGAGCAACTAAGCCCATGCACCACAACTACTGGGCCTGTGCTCTAGAGCCCAAAAGCCACAACTACTGAGCCTACATGCTGCAACTACTGAAGCCCACGTGCCTAGAGCTTGTGCTCTGCAACAAGAGAAGTCACCGCTCACCACAATTAGAGAAAGCCCACGTGCAGCAACGAAGATCCACCGCAGCCAAAAATAAATAAATAAATAAAATTTTAAAAATAAAAGAGGGCTTCCCTGGTGGCGCAGTGGTTGAGACTCTGCCTGCCAATGCAGGGGACATGGGTTCGAGCCCTGGTCTGGGAAGATCCCACATGCCGCGGAGCAACTAGGCCCGTGAGCCACAATTACTGAGCCTGCGCGTCTGGAGCCTGTGCTCCGCAACAAGAGAGGCCGCGATAGTGAGAGGCCCGCGCACCGCGATGAAGAGTGGCCCCCACTTGCCGCAACTAGAGAAAGCCCTCGCACAGAAACGAAGACCCAACACAAGCCATAAATAAATAAAAACAAATAAATAAAAATTAAAAATAAATAAATAAATAAAAGAAAAAAATAAAAGGAACAGATCTAATATGGAGTCGTATTTGTTCTTCCCTAATACAGAACTAGCTAAAAACCCATTAAAAGATGCATTGTGAATAAAATTTTATGTTTATTGATATCTATCAAAATGTATAATATATTTATGTGATTTTGATCAATTTGCTTTGTTGCTAATAGTTCAATCCAAAAGAAAAGTTTAAACATTTAGAGTATTATGGTTAAAAGAAATTAAAAAGAACTAATTTTTAAAAATATATTTTGTTACAGAGAAATATAGAAAGATCAATACAAGACTTTCACATATAAAATACATTAAGAAAAAATTATGTAGTGGAAGTGAATGAAATATGAATTCAAGGAAAACGTAAATAATGTAAAATGTCCAGCTTTTGAAGAAGAGTTTATTCATATGTTTTATCTGTTTTTTTTTAAAGATTTTTTTTTTTGGATGTGGACCATTTTTTTAAAAGTCTGTATTGAATTTGTTACAGTATTGCTTCTGTTTTATGTTTTTTGGTTTTTTTGGCCTGAGGCATGTGAGATCCTAGCTCTCCGATCAGGGATTGAACCTGTAACCCTGCATTGGAAGGCAAAGTCTCAACCACTAGACCACCTGAGAAGTCCCGATTCAAATGTTTTTTGAAAGGATGATGTTGAATATGAAAAAGCTATGGCATTGGGACTTCACTGGCGGTCCAGTGGTTAAGACTCTGCTCTTCCACTGCAGGGGGCGCGGGTTCAATCCCTGGTTGGGGAACTAAGATCCCATATGCCTTGTGGCACAGCCAAAAAAAAAAAAAAGCTATGGCATTTAGGTTCTATTGGTTACATTTAAAACAGTAATATAAACAGTCTTATTTTTAAATGTTGATATTTACAAGATACTAAAATTTTTACACTGTTTGTAGTTATTTAAATTTACAAGGAAAGAAATCAGATATGAAGTAAAAGATATGCAGGAGGTCACATAGTTTTCCAAAATGTTTTTAGGGAACATGCAAGCAAAAAAATTGAAGATTGATGAACGAGTCCTGGTACTATTAGTACACCCAGGCAAGAAGGGACTCTGCCTTGAGCCCACATTTAAGAGGACACTGCATGTCAACACACACAAACAATTTCGAAGGGACATAGGGGTATCTCTGTTACTAAGGATCTGACACTTAATTCTGGCACAGTGTATTAATTATCTCTCACTATATAAAATTACCCCCAAACTAGTAGCTCAAAGCAACACACATTATTTCATGATTTCTGTCAGTCAGAAACCTGGGAGAAGCTTAGCTGGATCCTCTGCTTCAGGGTCTCCCATGAAGCTGCAATCAAGGTGTTGCCAGTGATCTCATCTGAAGGCTCAGTTGGGGAAAGACCTGCTTCTAATCTTGCTCCACGAATTGTTGGCAGGATTCAGTTCCTTAAAGGTTGTTGGACTGAAGGTATCAGTCTCTTTTTGGCTATTTCCCAGAGGCCACCCTCAGTTTCTTGCCATGTGGGCCTCTCCAAAGTGGCAGCTTGCTTCTTCAAAGCCAGCAATAGAGTGCCTACAAGACAAAAGTCATGACTTTTAATCTCAGAATTGACCTCCCGTCACTCTTTGCCAAATTCTATTCATTAGAAGCAAGTCACTAGGGGACTTCCCTGGTGGCGCAGTGGTTAAGAATCTGCCTGCCAATGCAGGGGACATGGGTTCAAGCCCTGGTCCGGGAAGATCCCACATGCTGTGGAGCAACTAAGCCTGTGCGCCACAACTACTGAGGCTGCGCTCTAGAGCCTGCAAGCCACAACTAGAGCCTGTGTGCCACAACTACTGAAGCCCACGCGCCTAGAGCCCGCGCTCCGCAACAAGAGAAGCCACCGCAATGAGAAACTCACGCACTGCAACAAAGAATAGCCTCCGCTCGCTGCAACTAGAAAAAGCCAGTGCGCAGCAACAAAGACCCCACACAGCCAAAAATAAATAAATAAATAGAAGCAAGTCACTAGTGGGAATTCCCTGGCAGTCCAGTGGTTAGGATTCTGTGCTCTCACTGCTGAGGGCCTGGGGTTCAATCCCTGGTCGGGGAACTAAGATCCCACAAGCCATGCGGCATGGCAAAAAAGAGAGGAAAAAAAAAAAGAAGCAAGTCACTAGATTCAGTCTACACTCAAGCGGAGGGGATTACATATGGGCATAACCATCAGAAGGTGGAGATCACTGGGAGCCATTTTAGAAGGCCTACTAGACACAGCATGACCATAAGTCTAAACATCTGCTGTTATAATTAACACTATTCAAGTTGCAAGGAAATGTGTCTCCTTACCTCTTGTCCTCTATCATTGAAACAAGAGGTGCTGGTGACCAAATGCCGTGAAGATTCATAGGTTTTGCTGTTGCTGACCCTGCAGATGGCCACTTGTTTTGGATGCAGGGAGAATTTAGCAGTGATTGATAGTGATTAAGTAACAGAAAAGACAAATCAATTAACTTGTCAAACCTTCTCTCTCAGTCAGTATGAATGCAGTACCTTCTTACATAATGATGTATCCTTTCCCAGTAGGGTCACAGTTGCCCACAGTGGCTGAGGAACATGTTCCTGTACTAAACAATTAATATTACTTTTCAATTTGTATATATGCATATGTATGTATAACAAATATGACACATGAAGTTACACTGGCAACTAGTTATCTAATACTTGAATAGTTTTATTTTTATAAAAATATTTCATAAGATTTAATTAAAATTTCAAAAAGTTAAATTTTCAAATGGCAGCTTTCTTTTTTTTAAATTAATTAATTAATTTTATTTTTGGCTGTGTTGGGTCTTCGTTGTTGCTCGCGGGCTTTCTCTAGTTGCGGTGAGCGGGGGCTACTGTTCCTTGTGGTGTGCAGGCTTCTCATTGCAGTGGCTTCTCTTGTTGCGAGCATGGGCTCTAGGCACTCAGGCTTCAGTAGTTGTGGCACGTGGGCTCAGTAGTTGTGGCTCGCGGGCTCTAAAGTGCAGCCTCAGTAGTTGTGGCGCATGGGCTTAGTTGCTCCGCGGCATGTGGGATCTCCCCGGACCAGGGCTCAAACCTGTGTCCCCTGCATTGGCAGGCAGATTCTTAACCACTGCGCCACCAGGAAAGCCCTCCCTTCAAATGGCAGCTTTCTATAAATAACTTTTAATATTTATTCAGTATAATTTGCAATTTACACTTCAATTTTAATAGATGATTTAAATATTAGAAAAATAACATTTGAAAGATGATAATAATTTTACATTAACTTCATTATATGTCTTCATGAAAATATATTCAAATTATGTAAAGTTTGAAGTCAGTTGCATTTAACTTTTATTTTATTTTTAAATTAACTAGTTAATTTTTGGCTGCGTTGGGTCTTCATTGTTGCGTGCAGGCTTTCTCTAGTTGTGGCAAGCAGGAGCTACTCTTCGTTGCAGTGTGCAGGCTTCTCATTGTGGTGGCTTCTCTTGTTGCGGAGCATGGGCTCTAGTCACATGAGCTTCAGTAGTTGTGGCACGTGGGCTCAGTAGTTGTGGCTTGTGGGCTTAATTGCTCCACGGCATGTGGGATCTTCCCTGACCAGGGCTTGAACCCGTGTCCCCTGCATTGGCAGGAGGATTCTTAACCACTGTGCCACCAGGGAAGTCCTGCATTTAACTTTTAAATTCTTTAGCCCATTACCGTTAATAGAACACAGATTATATGAAAATCTCAATTATAACAACATAATTAGTGACTTTGCAAAAATGAAGATAAGAAAAATAAATGGTTTGAAATATATATTTATTAACTTGTAAATAATGCATGTCTCTTTTAAATTGAGGTAACATTGGTTTATAACATAAGTTTCATGTGTACAACATTATACTTCTACTTCTGTATACACTATAGTGTGCTCACCACCAAAAATTTTGTTTCCATCCATCACCATAAAGTTGACCCCCTTTACCCACTTCACCCTCCCCTCATCCCTTCACCTCTGGTAGCCACTGCTCTGTTCTCTGTATCTACGTGTTTGTTTTTGTTTGGTTTGGTTTGTTCATTCATTTATTTATTTATTTATTTTTTGAATTCCACATATGAGTGAAATCATACAGTATTTGTCTTTCTCCATCTGACTTACTTCACTTAGTGGAATACCCTCAAGATCCATCCATATTGTCTCAAATGGCAAGATTTCATCTTTTTTATGGCTGCATAGTATTCCATTTAATTACATACACCACATCTTATTTATCCTTTCATCCGCCAGTGGGCACTTAGGTTGTTTCCATAGAGTAGCTATTGTAAATGATGCTGCAGTAAACACAGGGGTGCATATTTCTTTTAATTAGTGTTTTCATATTTTGGGGATAAATACCCAAAAGTGGAAAAGGTGGGTCATATGGTAATTCTATTCTTAATTTTTTGAGGAATCTCCATACTGTTTTCCACAGTGGCTGTAGCAGTTTACATTCCCACCAACAATGTACAAGAGTTCCTTTTCTCCCTCCACATCCTCATCAACACTTGTTATTTCTTGCCTTTTTGATAGTAGTCATTCTGACAGGCATGAGATGATATCTTGCGATTTTTGATTTGCATTTCCCTAATAATTAGTGATGTAGAACATCTTTTTCATGCGCCTATTGGCCATCAGTGTGTCTTCTTTTGAAAAATGTCTATTTGGCTCCTCTGCCCATGTAAAAAAATCAAATAGTTTTTGAGTTGTATGAGTTCTTTATATATTTTAGATTTTAAGCCTTTATCAGATATATGATTTGTAAATATCTTCTCCCATTCGGTAGGTTGTCCTTTCATTTTGCTGATGGTTTCCTTTGTTGTGCAGAAGCTTTTTAATTTGATATAGTCTCCTTTGTTTATTTTTGCTTTTGTTTCCCTTGCCTGTGGAGACATATCCAGAAAGATATTGCTACAATTGATGTCAAAGAGCATACTGTGTATGCTTTTTTCCAGGAGTTGTATGGTTTCAGGTCTTACATTCAAGTCTTTAATCCATTTTGAGTTGATTTTTGTAAATGGTGTGAGGTAGTGGTCTAGTCTCTCTCTCTCTCTCTCTCTTTTTTTTTTTTTTTTTGCATGTTGGCTGTCCAGTTTTCCCAGCATCATTTATTGAAGAGACTATTCTTTCTCCAGTAATGCACATCTTTATTTTGTTACTCATCCAGCCATATCTGGCCCACCAAAAGAATACCTAGATACATGCGATAATAATTAAATGTAGTCATTTTGATAGTTTTTCAACTGTGTTGCTTTACACACATTCTTTTGTTGTTATGAAAGTAGACTTGGCAAAGTAAGAGTAAAGAACATACCTAACAGTTTATTAGCTTGATGATTAACTTTAAAAAATTTAGACCTATGATATGTGAGCCTCCATTTTTATTCTTGCCCTGGGGCACCTTCTTTTCTCTCCTCAAATCAACTCCCTCACACCCAGCTGATGACATTACTTCCTAGTTCACTGAAAACCAGGGACAACAGAAAAGAACTTCTTTTTCCACTTCCCACCTTCTCCTACATTTCTACCCTTAGACTCTGTCTCCCTCCAGGCATCACAAATGTGTCTATCTAGGGTCACCCCCTCCACTTGTGCACTGAATCCCAGTCCTTCTCAGTCAAGAGCATCACTCCTACAATTGCACTCCCTGGTCCCTGTCCCTGTCTACTCTGTCATTCCTATCAGCATATAAAAATACCAAAATATGCCCATTTTAAATATCCTTCCTCTGAGCCCACATTTCTTTCTACATTATGCTGCATTTCTTTCCTTCCCTTTAAGGCAACATTCTTTGAAAGGACTGGCTGTACTCTTGTTGTCTTTCTCATCTACTACCTTGTCTTGAACTCTTTCCATTTCTTCTGTCAAGAGGTTGGTTTATAGACTCACAGACATAGAGAACAGACTGTGGTTGCCAAGGATGGGGGTGTGGGGGAGGGGAGGATTGGGAGTTTGGGATGAGCAGATGCAAACTATTATGCATAGGATGGATAAACAACAAGGTCCTACTGTATAGCACAGGGAACTATTTCAATATCCTGTGATAAACCATAATGGAAAAGAATATGAAAAAGAATATATATATATATGTATAACTGAATCAATTTGCTATACAGCAGAAATTAACACAACTTTGTAAATCAACTATACTTCAATAAAATAATTTAAAAAAAGAATTGGGTTATGAGGTCCATACCTCCTCCCCTTAAATCTAAACATGTTTGTAACTGTCTTATAACCAACAGAATGAAGCAGAAGTCATACTGCATGATTTCTGAGGCTAGCTCAGAAAAGATTATACAGCTTCTGCCTTACTCATTTCAACATGCTTTTGGAGCCATGAGTGCCATGTAAGAATTTTAACTACCTCAACGTTGCCAGGCTGTGAAAAAGCTCATGCTACGTGGAGAGGACAAGTGTAGGTGTTCTGGCCAACATCCCCAGCAGAGAGCCAGCTGACAGCTAGCATCAACTGCCAGACATGTGACAGAAGATGCCTCCAGATGATCCCAGCTCTCAGTGGTTAAGTCACCCTCAGCCTTTAAGTCTCCCCAGATAAGGACCCAGACATCACTGAGCAAAGACAAGCCATCCTTACTGTGTTCTTTCTGACACAGTATTCCATGAGCATAATAAAATGGTTGTTTTACACCACGTTTTGGGGTGGTATGTTAGGTGTGTGTGTGTGTGTATGTATGTATGTATGTGTATACATATATACATTCATATATTTCCTAGCTCTATTTGCTGAGAAGGCCTAGGAACAATGGCATCATAGTAGCAATGAAGATATCTGGCACCCAGATCTTGGTTTCCAGATACTATCCTTTGTTAAAAGAAGCCAGAGAGGGCTTCCCTGGTGGCACAATGGTTAAGAATCCGCCTGCCAACGCAGGAGACACCTGTTTGAGCCCTGATCCGGGAAGATCCCACATGCGTGGAGCAACTAAGCCCGTGAGCCACAACTACTGAGCCTGCGCTCTAAAACCCTCGAGCCACAACTACTGAAGCCTAGAGCCTGTGCTCCGCAACAAGAGAAGCCACCGCAATGAGAAGCCCACGCACTGCAATGAAGAGTAGCCCCCGCTCACCACAACTAGAGAAAGCCCACACACAGCAACGAAGGCCCAACGCAGCCATAAATAAAATAAATTTATTAAAAAAAAAAAAAAATGAAGCCAGAGCCTCTTGAAGAAATGGTTGATTCCTGGGCTAAGTCAGGAAAAGTACAAATTGAGCCTGAATTACCTCTTGTACCAGAAAGTAAGGAAATGATCAAATAATGTTGTAGACATTGCAAAAGGACACAGGAAACAACTTGAAGCACTTTCTCATTTGCCAAATTTGGGATAATTTTTTTTAACCTTACTTTCTGTTTAATTCATTTTGCCAAACAAACATAGTGAAAACTTTAATCTGACTAATTGTACAGAAAATAGAATTTGTAGCAAACATAACAGCATAGACTTAAGTCCTTGGCAAGCTGGATCTCCACTGAGATCCCATAGATTGCCTTGTAGATAGCCTCCTGGGAGGGAGGTCCTAGGAGGGAGAGGCACAGATCTGCCAGTCCCTATCAGAAGCACAGGCTGCACGTGGGAAGGAAAAGCACAAAAAGTAGAACTGATGTTACTTGAATCTCTTATCACTACATGTGGAAGAGTTCTGATTGCTGGCCAAACTCAAGGTGTTGTCTTCCCAAACCCATAGTCCTTGGGCATCCTGCCTGAGTCCATAGGGGATAAGTTTCAAGTTCAATGGTTCTGAAGCCTCTGCTTCACCAGAACCTGCAACGTAAATTTGGGGGTGGGGGTGAAGGTGGGGAGGGGTAGACAAAGTCATAATTGCTGGTGTCACCAGTGCAGAGTCTGAGATCCCAGACTTCAGGACCTTGTTTCAGGAGGAAACAAGAGAGGGTGCCAGGTCACCAGCAAGAGTCCAACTGCCCTAAGCCTCAGTACTGTCAACCAGTGCCCCAGGAGTATGAGGGAGTTCAACAGCGGCGGCCTAAGGTCCCCACTAAGCTGCTAGGTGTCTGGGAGTCCCGAAGGGCGAAATGGGACTCGTTCACATCCTGTGCTTTTTGCGGATGACAGCCATAGCCAGCAGCCGATCCCTCTCGAGGAGTTCTTCACGGAGCTTGGCCTCGGTGAGACACTGGTGAGGATGCTGCCCTTCATCTCCTTCATCTTCACCTCCATCAGCGCCAGGATGTCCAGCTGCTTGTCCAGCTTGCACAGGAGCTCCTCCTCCGTGGTGCCTGACGACAAGTAGAGTGGTCCGAGCCAGTATCAGGGAAGCCCTCACCCCCCTCCCTGCCCCCCACCAGCTGGGGGCCCTTGGGGCACTCTGTGGCCTCCAGTCCTGCTGTAGCAGCCTCTAGCTCCGATGCCGCAGCTGCTGTGGCTGTGGCCTGTGAACTCCACTTGCACCACCAAGCCCATGGGCTTCCCATCTTCTCCCGTGGGAATGGTGGGCGCCAGGCGGCACGGATCCCAGAGTCTGGCGCCTCCCAAATTTGGGATAATTTGCGCATGAAATTAATGATGATAGTAACTGACTATAATTAATTAAATAAAATAGAAATGCATGGGTCCAGGCAATATAAATAAATATGGTAGTAATGGATTACAAGTTATTGAGTAAAATAGGAATCTGTGAGTCCATATGATATAAATAAATAAATGAATAAATCAGGGAGAAAGAAATGTTCTTTTATAGTCGATTGTTGACTGAAAACTGAAGAAGAAATGACGGAGTAAAAAAAAAAAAAAATCACCATTTAATAAACATCATCTGGCTTCCCCGGTGGCGCAGTGGTTAAGAATCTGCCTGCCAATGCAAGGGACACGGGTTCGAGCCCTGGCCCGGGAAGATCCCACATGCCTCGGAGCAACTAAGCCCGTGCACCACAACTACTGAGCCTGAGCTCTAGAGCCCACAAGCCACAGCTACTGAGCCCACGTGCCACAACTACTGAAGCCTGCACTCCTAGAGCCCGTGCTCCACAAGAGAAGCCACGACAATGAGAAGCCACAACGAAGAGTAGCCCCCGCTCACCGCAACTAGAGAAAGCCCGCGCACAGCAACGAAGACCCAACACAGCCAAAAATAAATAAATAAATAAATTCTAAAAATAAAAATAAACATCATCATGCTTATTCCGATGAGAGTCATAAAGGGATGCTAAGGCAGGTGGTGGAGATTTGGTGCTGTGCCAGATACTTAGGAATTACAAAGGGACAGTTATGGCTTTACGGTGAAAAACCTGCCAGACTGGTTTGGCAGCATCAGGAGTGAGCCGGTTTGCCTCCAGCAACTTCTGATGTGATACACAAAGGCCACATCGTTTCTCTCTTGCCCCAACATGCACTTAGGTTGGAGAGACATTGTACAGAAATGAAAACCCTGTACTCTTTAAAACTGATTCATGAAAGAGAAAGACAGACAAACTGCCCACATTGAAGGAGTCTGCAGATATGTGACTACCAAATGCGATCTGCGATCCTGGACCAAAAAGGACAGAGGCATTAGTGGGACAGCTGATGAAATCTGAATTGTACCTATAATTGGATAGTGGTGTTGATTTCCTGATTAGGATGGTGTATTTGTTTGCTAGGGCTGCCATAACAAAGTACCACAAACGGGGCGGCTTAAACAGTAGAAATTTATTTTCTTACAGTTCTGAAGGTTAGAAGTCAGAAATCAAAGAGTCAGCAGGGTTGGTTCTCTCTGAGGGCTGTGACAGAAGTCTATTCCATGCCTCTCCCCTAGATTCTGGTGGTTTGCTGGCAATCTTTGGCGTTCCTTGGCTTGTAGACACATCAACCCTAACTCTGCCTTCACATTCACATGACATTCTGGTCTTGACGTATGCTGGTATGGACGTGATGTTCTGGTCTGGACATGACGTATGCTGGTCTGTGTCCAAATTTCTCCTTTTTATAAGGACATCAGTCATATTGGATTAAGGGTCCACCCTACTGCAGTATGACCTCATTTTATTTTAACCAATTACATCTGCAACAACCCTATTTCCAAATAAGGTCATATTCTGAGGTACTGGGAGTTAGAGCTTCACTATTTGAATTTTGAAAGGACACAATTCAACCCATAATAGATGGTTATATTGGGGTTGAGAGAAATAAGCAAATATAACCAAATGTTGACAAATGGGGAATCAGGGTGGAAAGGATACCAGAGTTCTCGATACTGTTCTTAAGTGTTTTCTGTAAGTTTGAAATTACTTCAAATTTTTTTTTAAATTCAATAAAGTGCTGAATTTATGTATTACACAAGATCTTAGTGCTGAACCTACCATGGGGAAGGAACTATAAGGAGATGATAAAGGTGTTTGGGTGGCTTTATTGCAAACTTGCCTGAGACACAGTGAGGGTATCAGAAATTAATACATTATGTTTACACAGCACTTCATAATTTACAAAAAAAAAAAATCTTATTTCGTTTGTCCCTCCTGACAACTTTGTGAGGCAAGACTTTTTCAATTTTATAAAAAAAGTAAAGAAAGTTCAGGTGACTGGCCCAAGGTCCCCATCACACAACTGTTAAATGTAAACTGAGGCATGTTAAAATTTTAAGTTTATTTGAGCAAAAAATGCATTCAAATGGGGCCGTGCCAAACCAGAAGTGGTAATGCGTGCTCCTCAGACCTCAGCCAGAGGAAAAACTTAAATGGAGAAAGTGTGGAAACAGAGAAAGGAAATTATTTGATTGGCTATAGCTTAGCCCAGTTGGCTGTGTGTGATTGGTTGTCCTTTAGTGTTTTTTTGTTTTGTTTTGTTTTGTCTGTGCCTCCCAGCATGCAGGATCTTAGTTCCCCAAACAGGGATAGAACCTGTGCCCCCTGGAGTGGAAGTGCTGAGTCCTAACCACTGGACTGCCAGGGAATTCCCTCCCGTGGCATCTTGATTACATGACCTTGAGGCATTTACAGGTTTAGATTTTGGCTTGCTTAAATAGGCCGCCATGACATTAGAGCCCCTCAGTCTGATGGCCTCCTTGTTTAATTAACACAACTTATAAATGATTAGTTTGCACCCTGGTCCAGTTTTTTTTTTTTCTGACTCGTAATGACCTCCTGTGGCGGTAGCAAACGATAATACGAGTTGACTCTAAACAAAACTGTGACTTCCCTGGTGGTCCAGTGGGTAAGACTCCACGCTCCCAATGCAGGGGGCACTGTACCATCCCTGGTAGGGAACTAGATCCTGCAGGTATGCCTCAACGAAGTCAGCATGCCACAACTACGACCCAGCGCAGCCAAAATAAATAAACAAATATTTAAAAAACAACAACAAAAAACCTGTGACATCCTTTGTACCATTTTGGGGTAAACAAGTTCTTCCCAAGAAAACAATGTCTTCTTATTAAGATCAAACTGGAGTTTAGGTAAGAGACCATAGAGGCTCCAGATATGAGGTTCACTATGGACCCTTTCCTCCGCTGTCCACACTCCACCCCCCAACCACCACCTACGGGGCGGGTGTGGGCCGGTCTCCATATGGACTTCGATTTCCCTCATGAACTTTCAGGCCAGTGCCTGGGGAACAGGGTCAAGAAAAGGCCTTCAACCCGTTGCCACAAGACAGCCTCTTGGACATTTCCCACCAGCTACTCTCACACCACGCCCCTCGCGCACAAGCTCGCTCTTCCTTATTATTGCCCCAATAGTTAAGTCCCAATAGTTAAGTCTCGCACCGCTGGCCAATCATGTTCTTTCTCTTTTTATAAACCTCCGCCCTGGCTCCTGCAGTCCAATGATTGATATAATCGTCTTCGAAGTCACTAAGCGAGAGTGCGGGGTTTCAGCGCCGCAACCTCGGGGGCCTGCAGACCTGGGGAAGAACTACGCGGCTGCGTGGACTGTAGCTGCCGCTGCTTGCCCCCCCCAACCCCACCTAGGTTAGGCGTGTCCCCACCACCCACCCACCCCCAACCACCCAATGTAAAGCTGAAAAGGGCCTTAGGTGCTTGACTGAGAGCGGCTCACAGTAGCATACTAGGTCCACTTGTTCACTCTGTCTGTAGGGGCCCAAGACCTTGAGCCTTAAGCTTAGAGGCCCAGAATGACTTGGGCAGCTCCAGCTGGCATGTCTCTGTTGAGCCTTCAGCTTCCGAAACACAGAATTATAAAACGGTAAAGCTGGACAGACTTTAGGAATTGTTTAATCCAGACCATTCACATTGCATTGACTGTTCCAAAGGCTCAGAGGCCCTCCTCTCCTTTCTTTCTCTTGGTTGGGGGAATTAGGGTCAAGCTCGGCAGATGCAGGACTTGCCGACACCACGCCCCTTAATCCTGGCAAGGCTGAGTAAGGGCTTCCATCCCAGCCTCCGTGCTCCAGACAGCTGTCACACTGTGGGTTAGGATGGCTGAGGAGGAGGGTGATGTGGACGAGGAGGATGTGTTCCTGGCGTTTGCCCGGAGGCCCTCTCCTCCCAGGGGTCCCCTGCGGCAGGCCATGGACAAGGCCTTCTTCATCTTCCTGGTCCTCGTCCTGACACTACTGACTCTGGAGGCTGTTTATAAGCTGCTGTGGCTGTTACCATGGGCAAAGTTTGGGGACTGGCTCCTGAGAACACCTCAGATGGAGGAGGAGCTGGAACTGTGACTGCCTTTCCTATAAACGTCCTCTTTCCCTGCCACGGAGGTGAGAGGGGAGAAAGGGGGAAATGGGGGCTTTGGAGGGACACTTGGAGAGCTGAGAGCAGCTATCTTAAAATGTCTGCACCTATACCCCGGGAATTAATTTTGAAAAAGTTTATACTCCTCAAGTATTTTTAAGTAAGCACCTAAAACTTTTCATCATACATTAACATTGTTTCAAGGATGTAATTCCTGGCATACAAAAAATAGTCACATTTTAAAATAAAACAATTAAATCCATCTTTTGTGTGTCCAGGGGAGTTGAAATATCAGAGTGACTTGATATTCACCACCACTCGTTTAAAAATATAATTGGGAATCCTTCTTTTCTTCTTCCATCATTCTCTTTTCTCCTAGAACTCCTATTACCATTCTACTTCTCCACAGACAATTTTATGCTTTTATACTTGAAAGTCTTTTATTGACCAATCTATCACTCTTTCCTACGTAAACATATATATTAATTGAGATGAAAAATATTTTTCTTTCTTGTGACCATAAGACTCTAGTTTTTTAGAAAAATTTCTTCTGGGTTATCATTACAATTATGTGAGCAGAACTGATTAAATAGCATAAAGATTGTACACATTTTCATAGTTGTTAATATTAAAGGTACATTTTTTTTCTATGTTTCAGCTTGCAGGATCTTAGTTCCCTGACCAGGGATCAAACCCCGGCACCCTGCTTGGCAGCACAGAGTCCTAACCACTGGACTGCCAGGGAACTACCTAAAAGTACATTTTAAATGAGATAGACGAGGTGGTGCTTATGGTGCCTTGAAAGAAATAGGTTACATGTCTCTTTATTTAAGACAAGGTAAGGGAATTCCCTGGCAGTCCAGTGGTCAAAACAAAAACAAACACAAACAAACAAAACCAAAAAACAAACAAAAAACAAGGTAACATTATCCCCAGGAGATTTCATGATTGAGAACTACAGTATCCTTTTTTTTTTTTTTTTTTTTTTTTAAAGAGGGAGAAAGTCTATTGTAAAAGAGAAAAGGAAGAAGGAGAAGATCTACTGCAGGAATTTACTGAGGAAAACAAATTTTGGGAAAATTGAGAATCTGGAAATTAAGTCCCTTATATCTCCCAAATCCGAGTACCCTTGGGCAAGTCTTCATGTCCCCCATTTGAAGACTATAGGCTTAGACGACTGGAGAGAAGTGGTGTGGGATTCTTTAATGGAAGGGAGAGTTTGAGCTTCTGGGACTCTGAGGGCTTGGGGATGTAAGGGTCTGTGATCCCAGAAAGTGGCAAGATGCTCACCATCTGTGGAATTCGCAAGGATGCAGGAGGTGGGAAACTCAGCAGTTGGAACCGTGTTAACATTTGCGGTTTCCCCAGAAGCTCACCTTTGGACCCAGCTCTGCCTCCACGAGTCCCTCCAGCTTCCCTAAATCTGGGTTAGTTGTGTGGGGCGGGCGAGGCGGGCGTCAAAGTCGGTTTCTTCTCTCTTCCTTCTTTCATCAGCTCTCTCAGAGGAAGAGGACGAGAGAGACTGGAGGTATTTTACGAGCCTCATTTCGTCTCACAGCCCTCACAGCGGCAATTTGCAGATTCTTCTCAGAACCCCCTCCCCACATCGCCCGTCCTCAGGCCCTGGAGCTCCTGGACAAAGCACAGCCTCCTGGTCATCAGCGCCTGCGCCTCGGGAATCCCCTCCAGAAAAGGAAGGAGAACCACCCAGGTCCCACCTACTTGGTTGGTCATTAGTTCTGTGGTGGAGCTTGAAAAGCAAACCAACAACAATAGCAGTAATAATAACACATTTGTACAGCGTGTTGTGCTCATTTGTATGCATGTGTTATGACTTCACGATTGGGAAATGTAGGCAACTGGATGTAGAAGTAGCTTCTGGACAGCGACAAGGGAGCGCGCAGCCCATAGAAAGGAATGACAGGCGCAGTCGATTAAGCCGTGGAAACTGGTACCTGGCAGGTAGGAAAGCAGCGCCAGAAGGCTTGGCAATAGCCCAGTGGATGGAAAAGGTTTTATTTCCCTCTTAAGAGATTCCCGCCTTTCCGTGCATCCTTGTGCAGCCTTGGAGGGCCAATTCCTCAGCTGCCCTGTTCCGTTCCCCCCTCCCCTACTTGGAAAGGTGGCTCAGTCCTCCCGGCACGCGACTCGCCGGCGGTTGGGCCGGGATGCGGGAAGTTTCTGATTGGCGGAGTCGCAGAAGCACCGGGTGAAAAGAGCTCCACTGGCGGCGCGCCCCAATCCGGGGGTAGCCAGCGCCGTACGGCAAAATGGCGGCCTCCAGGTACTTGGGACGCCCGGAGGGGACAATTCTGCCGCCTGCAGGTCAGGGGGAAGGGAGCCGCAGACTATGTGGGTGGCATTGGAAGCCCTCGCGCGGCGGGTCTATCGTCACTTCCGGCCACGGGGGGGGGGGGCTGGATTCCGTACGACAATATGGCCGCGCCCAGGTGCCTGTAGGCGGAAACTGCGCGGCTTCCGGTCCGGAGTAGGGCCTGCGGTGGGAGGGGGAAGGAAGACGGAGGGAACCATGCGAGCTTCTGAGATCAGCGGCGAGGGTCTTCTCGAGAGACCTTTTCTGAGGTGGGGGCCGGACGGTGCGGGGAGCGAAGGCGGGGGCGGGAATGTCGAGGGAGAGGTACTGGGGGGTTCCGGGCGCTGAGTCTGAGGGGCAAGCTGTGGTACCTTCCTTCCTATCCCTGAAGGGGAGTGGGGCGGCCGGGGGCTGAACTGGGGGAGGGGGACTTGGCGGGAAGCTCATCTAGGGGAAGGACCGGACTCAGGGCTGGAATCTGAGTGGAATCAGGAGAGCCCAGTGTGGGGCTCACGATCGGTTACAGGTCCCAGAAAGAGAATGGGGAAAATTAGGGTGGGGTGAGAGGGAGGGGACTTGAGGTGAAATATCTCCAACCTAACGCCCCGGTTTGAGGAGAGCCATCAGAGGGTGGAATATGGAGATAATTTAAGTAGGAGAAAGGGAAATGGATTGTTGGGAGGGAACCTCCTTCGCCTAAGAGAGTCTCAGAGTTGGGGTGACCCTTCAGGTTGGAGTGAGGGTGTGGATTTGATGTGTGTGAGAGCGAAAGGGGAAAACACCTGAGGTGGTGCCAGCGGGGGTGTGGTATCTGTTTGAGGGGATGTCAAGGAAATCTGGAGTGCAATGTGAGAGGTCGTCCAGGGGTTGAGAGGAAGAATCAACTTGCCAACTATGAGAAATAGTGGGGAAATGCAACTGAAAGACCGGATATCGACGTGAGGGGTGGAGCTGGGGGTGGGACTTAAGGTTTTCAGATGGTTTGGGGCTCCCATAGTAAAGGGCCCAGAAAACATGGTACTAATGGTTGCTGAAGATAGGCAGTGAGGACACTGTTGGGCATGGCTGGGTGTTTTGAAACCCAAGAAGACTGGAAAATGTGTGAGATGAAGGGATGGGGCTATGCTGGAGGGGCTCTGTCTGAGGCCCCATCCCCTTCCAGCAGGAATTACGAAATCCCCAACACTTCCTCCCTCCGGGGGATTTGATCCCCCATGGCCACCGCTAACAGCATCATCGTGCTGGATGATGATGACGAAGATGAAGCAGCTGCTCTGCCAGGGCCCTCCCACCCACCCCCCAATCCGGCTTCACCCAGGGCAGAAGCCCCTGGCTCCTCCCAGCCCCACGGGGCTGGAGGAAGCAGTAGTTCGGGCGGCAAGAAATGCTACAAGTTGGAGAATGAGAAGCTGTTTGAAGAGGTGAGCTTTAGGGGAGAAGATTCTTGTACCCCAGGGAGGGGGATGGCTGACTGGCTCTCCTGTCCTTTCTTCCCCACTAACCCCACCTCGCCTTCTTTCTCTCAATCCCATCCCTTGTCTCTTTCCCCCTCCCTTTTTCTCCTGAACCTTCCAGTTCCTTGAACTGTGTAAGACGCAGACGGCGGACCACCCTGAGGTGGTCCCGTTCCTCTATAACCGGCAGCAGCGGGCCCACTCTCTGTTTTTGGCCTCGGCGGAGTTCTGCAACATCCTCTCTCGGGTCCTCTCTCGGGCCCAGAGCCGGCCAGCTAAGCTCTATGTCTACATTAATGAGCTCTGCACTGTTCTCAAGGCCCACTCAGCCAAGAAGAAGCTGAACCTGGCCCCTGCTGCCACCACCTCTAGTGAGCCCTCTGGGAATAACCCTCCTGCAGACCCCTCCTCGGACCCCACAAGTGCTGAGACCACTGCCTCTGAGGCCCCAAGGACCCATGGTTCCCGGCGGCAGATCCAGCGCTTGGAGCAGCTTCTGGCACTCTACGTGGCAGAGATCCGGCGGCTGCAGGAAAAGGAGTTGGATCTCTCAGAATTGGATGACCCAGACTCCACTTACCTGCAGGAGGCGAGGTTGAAGCGTAAGCTGATCCGCCTCTTTGGGCGGCTGTGTGAGCTGAAAGACTGCTCTTCACTGACAGGCCGGGTCATAGAGCAGCGCATCCCCTACCGTGGTACCCGCTACCCAGAGGTCAACAGGCGCATTGAGCGGCTCATCAACAAGCCAGGGCCTGATACCTTCCCTGACTATGGAGACGTACTGCGGGCCGTAGAGAAGGCAGCTGCTCGGCACAGCCTTGGCCTCCCCCGACAGCAGCTCCAGCTCATGGCTCAGGATGCCTTCCGAGATGTGGGCATCAGGTTACAGGAGCGTCGCCACCTTGATCTCATCTACAACTTTGGCTGTCACCTCACAGATGACTATAGGCCAGGTAGGCATTAGTGAGATGCTCCTTGGTAACCCTCATTCGTCAGGTGTGTGGTGGAGGGGGCGTCTCTCTAGTCCCTTCTTCTAGGGTTCTGGGTGAGTACACTGATTTTACATCTTCCCACATAGGCATTGATCCCGCACTGTCAGATCCTGCCCTGGCTCGGCGCCTGCGGGAGAACCGGAGCTTGGCTATGAACCGGCTGGATGAGGTCATCTCCAAGTACGCAATGATGCAAGACAAGAGCGAGGAGGGCGAGAGACAGAAGAGAAGAGCCCGGCTCCCCCAAGCCACCTCTTCCCACTCTGCAGACCCCTCGAAAGCCTCCTTGGATTCCGGTGAGGTATGGAAGGGAATACACCCTTCAGAAAGACCTTGTCCTTCCACTGCACTGGCCAGGAGGGAGTACGTGGTGACTGATCACGGCGTGTGCAGAAGGAACGCAAGAAGCAGCCCCTCTGGGGCAAGGGATTCCTTAGAGAAACTCCTTTGTCCCCTGCAGGGCCCTAGTGGGATGGCATCCCAGGAGTGCCCTACCACCTCCAAGGCTGAGACCGATGATGAAGATGAGGAAAGTGATGAGGAGGAGGATGAAGAGGAGGAAGAGGAAGATGAGGAGGAGGAAGAAGAGGAGGCCACAGATTCCGAAGAAGAGGAGGGTCTGGAACAGATGCAGGAAGGTCAGGGGGACGATGAAGAGGAGGAGGAGGAGGAGGAAGCAGGTACGTCAAGGAAATAGTCTTCTCGTCGGTTCCCTCTACTCTGTTGGGCATGAGCCCCCTGTTTGAGAGCCTTCCCTTCCTCCTCTTACTCCTAGTATCCTCTCAGCAGTTTTCTTTCCCCTAGTTCTTTTGCTACCCCTCCCCTCTTTTCTTCTTTTCCAGGGAAGGATGGAGATAAGAGCCCCATGTCCCCACTACAGATCTCCACTGAAAAGAACCTGGAATCTCGCAAAGGGATCAGCGGGTCGTCGGGGGAGCAGCAAAACAAAGGACTCACAGTGTCACCATCTTCACTGGCAGAAGAGCCCCCAGCCCCCTCCAGCGTAGTTGCTGAAGGCAGTGGAGAGCACCTCGAGGAGTTGCCCCTGGAGGAAGAGAGCCCTATGTCTCAGCTCTTTGAGCTAGAGATTGAAGCCTTGCCCCTGGATACTACTCCTTCCCCTGAGGAGAGGGACGTTTCCTCTTCCAGGAAGCAATCAGAAGACCCCTTCACCACTGTCTTGGAGAATGGAGCAGCCATGGTCACCTCCACTTCCTTCAACGGAGGCGTCTCTCCTCACACCTGGGGAGATTCCAGTCCTCCCCACAAGAAATCTCGGAAGGAGAAGCAAACAGAAGCTGGGCCATTAGGAAAGAGGTAACAGCAATAAGGAGGAGAAAGAGGGAAGCCAAGGAGGGACTGCGGGGGCTTTCTGAGAGGAATACTGTGGAACGGAGTCTGCGGGGAGAAACTGGATGCTCCCCCTCCAGCCTCAGGCTCCACATACCCTTCCACCCACATATGTTTGTGTCTCTAGCTATGTGGAAAGGCAAAGGGCAGTGCATGAGAAGAATGAGAAGAAGACACATACCCTGCCCAGCCCGCCTTCCCCCTTGGCTTCCATGGCTCCAGTTGCCGATTCCTCCACGAGGGTGGATTCTCCTAGCCACGGCCTGGTGACCAGCTCCCTCTGTAGCCCATTTCCAGCCCGGTTGTCCCACACCCCACAGTCACAACCCTCCAGGCCTGGTACTTTTAAGGTAAGAGGGGGAGGCTGTGTTTCCTGACTTCATTCTCTTTCATTGTTCAGTTTGGGGTTCTCTGTCTGCTGCACTCATCACCTCCTCTCTCTCTTTTCCCACCCCAGTGTTTGATCTCTGATAAGTCCTTCCCTTGGCCTCTCATCCGCTGTGTTCCAGACCTCTCTGACTCTCTGTCTCTCACTCCCCTGCAGATGAGTGTGGCCACACAGTGCGATCCAGAGGAGATCATCGTGCTCTCAGACTCTGATTAACTGCCTCCCCCTCCTCCCTGCCTCCAAAATGTTTTGGGATAGTATTTGGAGGACGGTGGGAAGCAGACGACTGAGGAAGGGATGGACTGAGCTAATCGCCTTTTGGTGGTTTCTTCTAAGAAAAAAAAAAAGCTTAAGTTTTACACAGAAACATTAATAAACAATAAAGTTCTTTTCTTATTGTATCCCTGTCTTTTCCTTGTCCCGCTCTCACCAGCTGGTGATTGGCACGAGCTGTTCTCTGGCTCAGGGTTAGCCGTGCCCCCGGGATAGCCCTGGATCTGTACTTTCCAGCTGCCTTCAGCACGCCTCTCGCGGAGTTTTTCTCGCCCTCAGGCCTTCTCCTTGCCCTCTGCCAGGCGCTGAAAAAATGTACTTCAGCCTCCTGAACGCGCTTTACTTTCTCACTTCGAGCGGTAGCAGTAAAAAGGCCAATCACGGGCCGACTCAAGGTTATTTAGCCAATCCAGGCCCGGAGGTAGGGGGCGGGGTTTCAGGGGGACTGTCTGAAGCTGGGAGACCGGGGCGATTAGATCCCGCAAACACGCTAATGGCCACAGCTCAGGGGCGGAGCCCAGGCAGCGACGGCCTAGACCCATCGCCAGTGCGAAGAGGCAGGCTTACCGAATTAAAGGGGAATGAGAGCTTCGGCCGAACCGAGTCCTCCGTCCTCAGCGGCGGAAGAGACCTGGTATCTTTAAGGTGGAAGGAAGCAGCTGTTCTTTAAAGGGGAAGTGGCCGAGTCGGCCGAGTATTGCCCAGCGGGTCGGGCGGGGTTCCCGCCTGTGCCTTTAAAGCCTGAGGGGCGGGAGGCGGAGCGGAGGCGGAGGGCGGAGGGAGTCGGCGCAAGATGGCGGCGGGAGGGGCCCAGGCTGCGGCTCTGGCCGCCGAGTGAGGGGCGGGGGGGCCCGGGGGCGCGCGGCCCGGTAAGCGGGGACGCGCGGGGTTGGGGGGCGCCTTCCGGGTGGGAGAGGAGGTCGAAGTAGCGCTTGGGGCGGAGCAGAAGGGGGCGGGTCCGATGTGGGCGGGGGTAGATAAGGGGCGGAGCCCAAAGCTATGGGCGGGTCTTGAGGTGGGCGGGGCCGAAATGGGCGTGGCTAGGGATAACTGGGGGCAAGGGGCGTGGCCAGTGAGAGCCGGGGGGCACGGCCTAAAGGGAAGTGGGGAGAGGGGTGGTTTTCAACACCAGAGCCAACCTGCCCCCCTCCCAAGAAAAGGGTACAGAACCCCAGAAAGGTAAATTTTGGAAAGTCAGGCTCTCAGGCAAATGGGAATTTCTGAGGGGAGGCACCCCACTCCCCAACAGCACCTTATTTCTGTAACGTCCAAGGAAAGAGCACTGGATTTGGAGTTAGGACAGCTGCGTTTGTGGGTGCTGCCACTTAATGGTGTAACCTTGGATAATCTCTTAATATTTCTGAGCCTCAGTTTCCTCATCTGTCAAACGGGGTTGAAAGGAATACCTACCTTATAGTGTCGCTGTGGGGAGTTACTCAGATAATGTGTGAACATGTTTTTAAACTGTAAAGGGCTGTGTCATTATGGGATGTTATCATTTTTCTCTCTTTCTTTCCAGAGACCCCCCCGGCCGCCCTCCTCCTTCCCTTGTTCCTGTGGCTGGGGGGGTACCCCTTCCCTCCACACCATGGAGCCATCTCCTCTGTCTCCCAGCGGGGCAGCACTCCCCCTGCCTCTATCGCTGGCCCCACCACCACTGCCCCTGCCTGCAGCGGCAGTGGTGCACGTGTCCTTCCCCGAGGTGACCAGTGCCCTCTTGGAGTCTCTCAATCAGCAGCGGCTGCAGGGCCAGCTCTGTGATGTGTCCATCCGAGTGCAGGGACGGGAGTTCAGGGCTCATCGTGCTGTCCTGGCTGCCTCTTCCCCTTACTTCCACGACCAGGTCCTACTCAAGGGCATGACCTCCATCTCGCTGCCCAGCGTCATGGACCCAGGCGCCTTCGAGACTGTCTTGGCTTCAGCTTATACTGGCCGCCTCAGCATGGCCGCTGCTGACATTGTCAACTTCCTCACAGTGGGGTCTGTGCTCCAAATGTGGCACATCGTGGATAAGTGCACTGAACTCCTCCGAGAGGGCCGGGCCTCAGCCACCACCACCACCATCACCACTGCTGCAGCCACATCGGTCACTGTCCCTGGTGCTGGGGTCCCCTCAGGGAGTGGGGGCACCGTGGCCCCTGCCACTGTGGGCTCCGTACGCTTCCATGCCTCCAGCCGGACCAGTGAGAATCAGTCCCCCAGCAGCAGCAACTATTTCAGCCCTCGGGAGTCCACTGATTTCTCATCTTCCTCCCAGGAGGCTTTTGCAGCTTCTGCAATGGGCAGTGGGGAGCGTCGAGGAGGTGGCCCTGTATTCCCCGCCCCTGTGGTTGGCAGTGGGGGGGCTACCTCTGGGAAGCTGCTGCTGGAGGCAGATGAGCTGTGTGATGACGGTGGGGATGGGAGGGGTGCAGTGGTCCCTGGGGCTGGGCTCCGCCGGCCCACCTATGCACCCCCCAGCATTGTGCCGCAGAAACACTGGGTATATGTGAAACGGGGTGGAAACTGCCCAGCACCAGCGCCCCTGGTTCCCCAAGACCCAGACCTGGAAGAGGATGAGGAGGAGGAAGACTTGGTGTTGACCTGTGAGGATGATGAAGATGAAGAGCTGGGGGGTGGCTCCGGGGTGCCAGCAGGGGGAGGACCTGAGGCTACCCTTAGCATAAGTGACGTCCGGACCCTGTCTGAGCCTCCAGACAAGGGAGAGGAGCAGGTCAATTTCTGTGAGTCCTCCAATGACTTTGGCCCCTATGAAGGTGGGGGTCCTGGGGCAGGGCTTGATGACTCAGGGGGACCAACCCCTTCCTCCTATGTTCCCTCCCACCCTTCGAGGCCCCTGCTTCCACTGGACATGCAGGGCAACCAGATCCTAGTCTTCCCATCCTCTTCATCCTCCTCCTCCTCCTCACAGGCTCCAGGCCAGCCACCAGGGAACCAAGCTGAACATGGGGCAGTGACCCTGGGGAGCACATCAGCAGGGGCCCTGGGCATGCCGGGTGGCACCGGTGGGACTCCTGGAGGGACAGGCAGTGGGGATGGAAATAAGATCTTTCTGTGCCACTGTGGAAAGGCCTTCTCCCACAAGAGCATGCGAGATCGCCATGTGAACATGCACCTCAACCTGCGGCCCTTTGATTGCCCCGTGTGCAACAAAAAGTTCAAGATGAAGCATCACCTGACAGAGCACATGAAGACACACACAGGCCTCAAGCCCTACGAGTGCGGCGTCTGCGCCAAGAAGTTCATGTGGCGAGACAGTTTCATGCGCCACCGGGGACATTGTGAGCGCCGGCACCGCCTAGGCGGCGGGGGCGGGGCCGGACCCGGACCCGGGGGGACTACCGGTCCAGCCTTGCAGCCCAAGAGAGAGTCCCCCGGCGGCGGGGGCAGCGGCGACGAGGCGAGTGGGGCTACGCCCCCGTCCAGTCGACGGGTCTGGTCCCCGCCCAGCGTCCACAAGGTGGAGATGGGCTTCAGTGGGGGCGGAGGAGCAAACTGAAGAGGCGAGCTACTGGGGGTAGCTTTCCGGGAAGAGGGATTAGGGATCACTAGCCAGGGGCGCTGTGGCCCCTAGGTGATCTCCCAACACACTTACCGTCTTCCTATCTCTATGGACTTGTATATATTCCGGAGAGGGAACCTCCTCGCACCATGGGCCACCCCTTTCTACTCCTCAGCCCCTCCTCCCTAAAGTATCACCGGAACTCAGCCCTTCCTTCCCTTCAGAGGGGTACGCTGAAGCCCCAGCTCCCGAGTAGGGCGCAAGTGGTGGGGGGGGGAGGGAGAGGGGGCTTGTTGAGTATCCTGGAGTCGCTGGGTCAAGGGTCAGGTGGTTGTAGTCTGTACCTGAAGTCTGTGTTTGCGTAGTTGTGGGGACCAGGCCTCTGAGCCCCACCCTTGTCCTAGAACATACCCTGCCCCCCAAAAGGATGTGCCCCTTATTTCTACCCTAATCCCTCCTCCTCCACCTTGGGGGTCCCCCAACTCCATTCTCATTGGGGAGTGGGGGAGTGGAGACAAGGAGGGAGTAAGTCGTAGGGAGTACAAGGGTTTTATTTTAAATCTTATTTTTTTTAAACGGTGATTAAAATATTTATTGGTCATTTCATTTGGCTTCCCGACAACCCCTATGTGTTTGCTGGGGACCTGGCCCAGGTCGGGGAAGGTGGAGTAAGGGTTCTCAGGGAAGTGGATTCGGGGTTAGGGTGGACAGGAGGGGGTGCCTCTGGTGTGGGAAGGCTCCCGGACTCTGTGGTGCTGGGTGGTTCAGGACGGCTGGGCGGAGCTGAGTTCCCCAGATCAGAACTGGAGAGGATGTTACGGGATCCCTGCCCAGCCCGTGGAGGAAGCACCTGCCTCCCCCGAGCCTTCCCCTAACCGGAGCGGAGATTTCCTCCGTCCCTCCTGCCGGCCTTTGGAGGAAAGTGAAAGTGAAAGGGGGAAGAGGCGGCTTCGGAGCTGAGAATATCGCGGCGCCATGAAGCCCCTGTCCCTGCTCCTCGCTGTGGCTCTGGGTGAGCGAACCCCGCAACTCTTAGCCCAGGGAAGCGGTGGGAGGTGACTGCCACCACGTCTGGGGGTCGGGTGGGGGAGGTCGGGTCACCTGACGTTGGGGCCGTCCCCTCACTCGCGCCCCTCCCCCCCAGGCTCGGCGACCGCCGTCTTGGCGGGACCCGCAGTGATAGAGTGCTGGTTCGTGGAGGATGAGGGCGGCGGCCGGTTGTCCAAGAAACCTGCTGCGCTGCTGCTGCGCCAGGGCCCGGAGAGCCCACCTCCCCGGCCGGACCTCGACCCAGAGCGCTACCTCAAAGTGCATGGTGAGTCATGCCGGACTCGCTCCCAACTCTGTCGCCTCCACTGAAACCCCCTGCTCTTTAGGTCTCACAGTGACCTCGGGCCTCAGTTTCCCCCTCTGTAAAATGAAACTGGATCACTTTTAAATCTCTCGCTACCGGGTAGTCTGTACCTTTAAAATTCCCTGGACGCTGCCCTCCCCGCCCCTTTCCTGGCGGAGATTCTACGGCAGCAACTTCTCTCTCTGCGCTCACAGACCCCGCGGGCACCCTCCTGGCCGCCTTCAGGCGATACCCGCGGGACGCCCCCGCGCCACGCTGCGAAATGAGCCACTACGTCCCGCTCCCTGCCTCGGCGAACTGGGTCAGCGGCTTGACCCCGGAGCAGAGCTGCCCGCGGGCCCTGGATGGGACTTGGATCATGGTAAGCATGTCCAGCCCGGTCCTCAGCCTCTCCAGCCTCCTTCGACCACAGTCCGAGCCTCAGCCGGAGCCTACTCTCATCACCATGGCAACAGGTAGCTACCGAGGGGAAGTAGAGATAAACGGGTAGATTCTAAGGGTCCAGATCAGCCGTTAACTCGCTATGTGGACTTGAGCGAGTCATTTCCCTAGTCGGGTCTCAGTTTCTTTATTTATAAATCGAGGCAGTTCAGCTAAAGTTAAGCTGTCTCTACCGCTTCTTCTAGTCCCAGTCTAGTTTAAACACAAGTGCGGTTTGGGGCGGGGCTTTGGAGACAGGCGGGGGTTCCTGACATCGACCTTAAGAAACTCGCTAGGCGACGGAGTTGGGAGGGTCTCAGAAGCAGGAACTTTTGCACCTTTCCTCCTAGATCTTGCTAGGCTCCCCCACATTTGCGGTTCACCCAGTTTAAAAAAACAGCCTTCGCGCCCCACCCACGCCCACATCCGGCACTGCGGCAATCAGCAAAGCACAGGCTCTTGAGCTCAAGTGCGTCGACCTCCCCTGACAGACCCTTCCCTATAGCGCGTGATGATGCCCTGACTCTGTGGTCACCGAATGGTGGGCTTGAGTGCGTGGAAGGGAAGCGGCAGGAGATCTAATGGTTCCCGCTGCAAGGACCACTTACTGCATTGTGTTACGCTGTTTGAGGCCCAGGGGTCGGGCACCTTGCTGGGCTGGGGCGCAGGGAGCGAGTGGGCCGATAAAGCAAGAATGGGGAAGATCTGACCGGGATTTGGGATTTCTCGGAGCTCTTCTCGGGAGGGTGGGTAGGATATTAACAGAGTCCTCGGCTTCCTTCAGTCTTGTGCGATTTTATGGAAATAATACAGCCTGACCGGCTGGTCAACCCCAGCCGAGCCCTACACCCTCCCTTCCCCAGTATCTTCTCCCTGCCACCCTCATCACCTAGAGAGAATAACCCACAGGGCTCAGCACCCACCCTGCAACCCTCACATCTGCCTACACCTCCATTTTTAGTCCCCAGACCTCGCCGTGGGCAGGGGCAGAGGCAAACTGCTCCTTGTGAGGACAGTAGCTGTCTCTAGTGGGCAGGAATATTTCCCAGGCTGTTGGCTTCACAAGGTGGGGTGAGAATGTCCTTTTCTCTCTGAATCTGCTTTTCCAACTGTAAAATGTGAATGGTTATTTCCCATCTGCCTTCCCATTGTTGTAACAATCAAGAGAGACACTTTGTTAATTTATTCACTGATTAAATAAATATTTATTATCACCAAGAATAAATTAGGGCCCAGTAGTTCTCAGTCCAGGCTGCAAATAAGAATCCTTTTGGAGGTTATACTGAAATCCGAGTTTTACTCCAGATGAATTAAATCAGAACCTCTGGGGTGGCCTTGGGTACTTTTAAGGGTCACAAAGGTGATCGGATGTAGAGTCTACTCTCAGGAAGGTTCCCATCAGATTTGTCATGGGTAATTGTAGAGTAGAAAGTGACTTGGACCGTAACAGAAGTGCAGATAGGGAGCCATGGGCGTGTGCCCAGGAGAGAAAATTATTGCATCTCACCCACCACCAGGGGTGAAAACTAGTTGCTGTGCTCAGTCCTCCTTTTCAAGCATTCCTACTTGATTAGGGATTTAAGAATATGAAAGTTGTTGTTTCAATGTAAAATTAAAAATGAACTCTTTCCAGGGTCACAGATCATCAGTAATTTTGCTAGTATGCATTTATACTTTATTTCTTACCAAATTAGTTGTCAAATACTCTAAAATGTTTGTTGAGAAATATACTTTCGTAACATACTTGTGTGTATAGTGTTTAATTCTCATCATTCTTTTAAAATTGTTATAGAAAGTTTCAATGACACACTAAAGTAGAGAACAGTAAAATGAACCCCCTATACACCCATTATCTACTTGTATAGTTATTACATTTTACCAAATTGTTTTACCTATCCTCCCCCAAACTTCTGTTCTTTTTTGGAAGTGTTTTTAAGTATATCCCATCGTATTATTTTACTCATAAGTACTTCAGTAAGCATCTCTATCATATAAGGACTTTAACAACCCCCGCCCCCGACAAGAGCATTATCATACCTAACAAAACAAACAATAATTCCTTAGTATTATTTAATTCCTGGCTCATATTAAATTTTTCCCCGATTGTCTCAATGATGTTATTTTACAGTCTATTTGCTTGAATCAGGATCAAAAAGAGGTCTATATATTCTATTTGGTTGTTGCAGCTGCTTGGGCTGCCATAACAAAATATCATAAACCAGAGGGCTTAAACAACAGGAATTTATTTTCTCACAGTTCTGGAGGCTAGAAGTCCAAGATCAAGTCCAAGATCAAGGTGCTAGCAGGGCTGTTGTCTGGTGAGAACTCTCCCCTTGTGGTTACAGATGGCTGCCTTCTGGCTGTGTCCCCACATGGAGGGGAGAGAGAGAGCTGTGGTGTTTCTTCCTCTTCTTATAAGGGCACCAGCTCTATCAGGTTAGGGCCTACCTTTATGACCTCATTAACTTTTATCACCTCCTCATAGTCCCTATCTCCAAATACAGTCACATTGTGGGTTAAGGCTTCAACATTTGAATTGGGGGGGTTGGGGGAGGGAGAACCACAGACATTCAGTCTATAACAGTTTTGTCTCTCTTTTATTTTAAATTAATTTATTTATTTTTGGCTGCCTTGGGTCTTCATTGCTGCATGCGGGCTTTCTCTAGTTGCGGCGAGCAGGGGCCACTCTTCATTGCGGTGCGCGGGCTTCTCGTTGCGGTGGCTTCTCTTGTGGAGCACGGGCTCTAGGCGCGCGGGCTTCAGTAGTTGTGGCACACGGGATCAGTAGTTGTGGCTCGTGGGCTCTAGAGCACAGGCTCAGTAGTTGTGGTGCACGGGCTTAGTTGCTCCGCGGCATGTGGGATCTTCCCGGACCAGGGATCGAACCCCTGTCCCCTGAATTGACAGGCAGATTCTTAACCACTGCGCCACCAGGGAGGTCCCAGTTTTGTCTCTTAAGTCTCTTTTATTTGTAATTGCCCCACCCCTTTAAATGCTATTGATTTGTCATTTGTTCTGTAGAGGTTCCCACATTCTATATTTGGCCAATTGTTTCCTCATCCTGTCATTTCCCTTGTTCCTTTTCCCTCCATATTTCCTATAAATTGGTAGGTAGAGCTAGAGGCTTGATTAGATTTGGGTTTAAATTTTTTCAGTAATACTTTATAATAGTTTTTACCATTCACTTTTTAACAGAAAAGCATACGCCTATATAGTACAAGCTGCAAAACAGGTAGAAATTTCCTTACCAACAGGTTCTGGCCCTGTTGTGCTTACATTTGTATTTTTACAGAGTCCAGGTTGTGGGATGCAGGTCTACAATTGCTTCATAAACCCATATTAAAGAGCACTGTTAGCTTAAGGTTGAACTGTAAAACCTTTAGGTTTTGTTTATTAATCCTACGGATTGATTCTTACAATTCAAAACTGTATTTTTGGATTTTAATAAACTAAATGAAATTGCTTACTTTTTTTTACTTTATTGAACAAAAACAATCCCATGAAGTTCAGAGAAGTTTAACCTTGTAGGCCTTAGAAGCTAGGATTAAAAATTACACAAAAATAGGGAATTCCCTGGCAGTCTAGTGGTTAGGACTCTGCGCTTTCACTGTCGAGGGCCTGGGGTTCAATCCCTGGTTGGGGAGCTAAGATCCCGTAAGCCCCGTGGCATGGCCAAAAAAAAAAAAATTACATAAAAATAACCACAAGAGAAAAAAATTACTTCTACCTGGAAGACCCAGACATTTCTGGCAGTGGAACAGATCTGAAGGACATGAAGTAGTTAGATGTTGGAGAAAATGGGGGAGGGACACTGGAAACTGAAGGAACCAAAGCAAAGCCCAGTGACTAGAGTTTCTACTGGTCACAAGAAAGGGATTCTATGTGGCTGGTTCTTAGGGTGCAAGAGGAGTCTGGAAAGATGGGTTGGGGGCTGGATTACCAAGTACCCTGAAAGCTGGAGTTTATAAATGATAGTGAACCATCAGAAGTTTTGTATGTGTGTGTGTGTGTGTGTGTGTGTGCCATTTTCCCAAAAGCCTGTTATTTTACTTGATTCCTACAAAAGGTAAGCAAGGATTAGATCATTGGACTAATGGGGAAAATAGAGATTAAGTCCTTTTCCCAAGATACCCAGCAAGTCCATCATGATGATGATGACAGTAATGAAAATAGTAACAGCTAAGCGTTTTCTATATGCCAGCTCCTGTTCTAAGCACTTTATTAGGCATAATCTTATTTATTCTTCTCAACAACCGTAAGAACTAGGTACTGATGTTATTCCCATGTCACAGATGAAGAAATATGAGACACAGAGCAGTTAGGTAATTTGCCCAGGGACACACAACTTGTAAGAAGCATGGCTAGGAATTGAACCCGGGCCATCTAGCTCCAGCGTGTGCCTTTAGTTGCTGGCTTCCTAGGTAGCTGGGATTTTTAAACAGGCAAGTGCCCAGATCAGACTTGTAGCCACGCTATTTGGTTTTAGTGTGGAGGATGAAATGAAAGGGAGAGAGATACTGATAGAGGATAGGGAGACCTGAGAGGAGGCTGTTGTAATTGTCCAAATGTATATTGATAAGAACTTGAGTAGGAAACATGTAAGATCTATTTGGGAGACAGAATTAGGGCCTGGTGGGGATAGCACATAGCACATTATATTTGGCAATCTGTCTCCTACACAATTTGAGGGCAGGGGCTGCCTGTCTTGTTTACTACTCTCGTCAACCGTGAACATCCTAGGTGCTCAATAAATATTAGTTGAATGAATTAATTAGAAGAAGGAGTCTTAGGGACTCCAAATGCTTGCCTTTAGTGCCTGGGGGCTGGTGGTGATCATTGGTCAAGGCAGGGAAGATGGGCATTGGAGCCGAGTGGGGAAATGTTCTAGAGATGCTATTGAGTTGGGGCACGTTATGTTTGTCTGGCAGATGGTTGGCTGTAATCACAGCAAACACTTTTGTAGTCATACTGTGTTCCAGGCACTGTTCTAAGCAGCTTTCATATATAGGTGTCTTTGTTATCCAGAATCAGGAACTGCATACATCTGAGTAGCAGGTGTTAAATGATTTAACCTTCACTACAACCCCATGGGATAGGTACTATCATCATTATTATCCCTATTTAGGAGATTCGGAAACTGAAGAGTAAAGTAACTGTTCCAAGGCCATATTAATAACTGCAAAGTTGGGATTAACCAGGGCAGCCAGGCTCCAGGCGCTCAACCAGCATATACTGCCTCAGTAGAGCATAGATGTCTGTGTTCAGGTTTAGTCTAGAGCCAGAACCTTCAAGAGTCAGTAAATACTCTGCATAGCACCATAGGGTTGACAGTCATTAGTCATCACTTCTTCACCAGCAAACCAAGAAAGGCCTGGCTCTTCAAAGGTGGGCGTGGAGACTGGTGGGCTGGTTCAGGTTGTGTCAGAGCACACTCAGATCCCGCTGACCCCAGAGCTGGTGCAGCATGGGCTGTGTGTTCCGAGCAGCCTTCAAGGGCTGTACCCACTCACTGCCTCTATTCACCTTGAGACCTCTCTGCTCACTCTGAGTCACACTGGGTCCCACCCAGTCCCAGGGCAAAGGGGATTTGCAGGGAGGGCTGGGAGATGGTGAGTGTCAGAAGGGAGGTGTCCTCAGAGGGGTGGGTAAATTAGAGTCGAGTCCCCCCCCCGTAACTCCATTTCTCTATTTTTTTCTCTTTCTTCCTCTCTCCCTCCCCACCTTCCTCTCCCCATCTTCCCCAGCTGTGCTGACTGTCCTCACTCACACCCCCACCCCTTGCATCCGAATGGGACAAGATGCCCTGCTGGACTTGAGCTTTGCCTACACGCCCCCCACCCCCAAGGCTGCTACCTCTCTGGCCCCAGGTCCCCCTCCCTTTGGGCTGGAATGGCGACGCCAGCACCTGGGTAAGGGGCACCTGATGCTGGCTGCGACTCCTGGGCTGAGTGGGCAAATGCCAGTTGCCCGAGAGGGGGCGGTGGCATTTGCTGCTTGGGATGATGATGAGCCCTTGGGGCCATGGACCGGAAATGGGACCTTCTGGCTGCCTGCAGTGCAGCCCTTCCAGGAGGGCACCTATCTGGCTACTGTACACCTGCCATACCTGCAAGGGCAGACCACCCTGGAGCTTGCTGTACAGAGTGAGTGAGGGGACAGGGGTCCCTGTGGGTAGAGGGTGATCACTGGGATTATGGGGACACCATGATGGGGGAAGGATGGT
Organism: Balaenoptera physalus; assembly: GCF_965194825.1. Taxonomy (NCBI): domain Eukaryota; kingdom Metazoa; phylum Chordata; class Mammalia; order Artiodactyla; family Balaenopteridae; genus Balaenoptera; species Balaenoptera physalus. Next base: position 41,267,923 of record NC_138896.1, read on the forward strand.
GGAGAAAAGGGTGCTGGGTGAGTAGAGGGAGACAGCTTGGGGGTCCCTGAGAGTCAGGGGGGCAATGGGTAGAGGGTCCCTGGGAATCTGAGTGGCTTTGGGATGAAGGTTCCCAAATCTGAGGGAGTAGGGGTCCCTGAGAATGGGGGCTTTGGCATGGAGATTCCTGTGAAACACCAATGGGGAGATGGCGGGTTCCCCATCCTGGGAGGAAAAAACCCAAACCCCTCAGTATTGGGGAAGCCAGAGGGCACACTGAGGGCCTCTGAGAGAGGACAATGTTGATTGATTCCCCCATGCTGCTTTCTTACTCTCTCCCCAGAGCCCCCCAAGGTGGCCCTGACACCAGCACCTCTTATATGGGCTGCCCCCAGGGAGGCACCCCCGGAGCTGCTCTGCCTCGTGTCCCACTTCTACCCTTCCGAGGGCCTGGAGGTGGAGTGGGAGCTCTGGGATGGCCCAGAGGGTCGCTTTCAGAAGGCCGAGGGGCAGAGGTGGCTCTCGGCCCTGAGCCATCACTCAGATGGCTCTGTGAGCCTCTCTGCACACCTGCAGCCACCCCCGGTCACCACTGGGCAGCACGGGGCACGCTATGCCTGTCGTGTCCACCACCCCAGCCTGCCCGCCTCGGGGCGCAGCGCCAAGGTCACCCTGCAGGTAGCTGGTAAGAGCCTGGAATATGGAGAAATGGGGAGGGGGGTGGGGAGGGGTGCCTGGGAATTTCAGACTCATTCTTGCCCCTTCTGCCTGCCAGGTCTCTCTGGGCCCTCTCTGGAGGATGGCGTAGGCCTCTTCCTGTCTGCCTTTCTCCTCCTTGGGCTCATCAACGTGCTGGGCTGGGCCGGTGAGTGTAAGCCCCACCCAGACTGGGACCCTTGACTGGCAGACATTCTCTTCCTCCTCTCAGAAGAAGCCTGACACCCATCCCTCTGCCCTTCTACTGCCCCATCCCATCCCTTCTAAATTTCTCTCCACAGCTGCCTACCTGGCAACTTCCAAGGATTCAACGGAAAAGGTAACAACACTCCACCTTCCTTTATTTTTCCCTTCTCATTTTATCCCCTCTGCCCAACTCCTCACCCAGGAGGGAGGCTGCTGGCTTGGTGGGCAGAATCCAGACTTGTAATTCACACAGACCTGCATTAAATCCTGCCATCTCAAACATGCTACACCTCAGTTTCCTTGGGTGTAGGGGGAAAAAACTGCTTAGGCAGCGCTGTCCAATAGAAATATAATGCAAACCACATATGTAAATTTAAATACATAATCTAGGGACTGCATTAAAAAGGTAAAGAGATATCTAATATATCCAAAATGTTATCGTGGCAACATGTAATCAGTCTAAGAAATTATAGTGTTTTTTCCATTCTAAGTCCTCAAAAACAGGAGTTTATTTTAAACTGGCAGCACACCTGAATTTGGACTAGCCACATTTCAAATGCTCAACAGACACAAGTGGGTGGTGGCTACCCTACCGGCCAGCAGAGCCTCAGAGGGCTCTTGGAATGATTAAAGGAGAAAGGGCATCTCCTCTGGAAGATGCAGGAGCAAAAGCACTTGGCACAGTGCCAGGCTTAAAACACATGGAAAATATTAGCCTCTTTGATCTGCCATCCTCTGTGCCCATGATGTTCATTTGTCTCTGGATTGACCATGAGCACTTCACCCTGCCCCGAATTCCTCACCTCCTTTTTACTTCTCTTCCAGAAAACACAGTGAGGCCAACTCACCACCATCCTGGGGCAGCCACCATCATCTCTGGTCTGAGCCACTGTAGTAACTCCCCCGAATTGTATACCCTTGGTTCCTGCTTCCTCCAGTCTCTCTCCAGTGAGCAGCTGCTTTCTGAAAAGACACAAGACATTCACCTTCTTAGGGCTCTAGAGCAGCACTTCTCAAAAATTTTGCTCTCAGGACCTCTTACAAATTATCAAGGACCCTATAGAGCTTTTGCTTATGTGGGTTATAAACTATAGATATTTATTGTACTAGAACTTAAAACTGAGAACAATTTAATACACAGGAAGACACAAGCACACGTTCCATTAGCTGTGGGGACGATGTCAATACACGTCATGTAGCTTCAGGAAAACACTGTACGTTTTTTAGAGAATGAGAATGAAAAGGCAAATAACAGTTTGGGATTGTTATGAAAATAGCCTAAACTTCGCATACCCCCTGAAATAGTCTCAGGGACCTCTGGGACAGAAACGGGTGCTCTAGAGGCAAAATCCATTCTTCTTGTCCTGGCTTGTGTATCCCTGCGCTCCAGCCACTGCTTACCTCTTCAAGCCCGCCTCGTGCTCTCTCCGGCCCTCTTCTCAATGCTCGTCACACCTACGGCTGATCCTTTTTCTTAATAGCCTCCCACCCTCCCTGGGTCCCAGAGCGCTGTTCCCTCTGCCTGGTCCACCCTCGCCCTTCCTGGGCTCCAGACCAGGTCAGCCTTGTCATTCCCTCAGATGGCCGCGTGTCCCTCTTGTGCGGTTCACCACGGTTGTATTTAAGTGATTGTGCGAGTCGTTGTTAAATGCCTGTCTCCCTGCCCGGACTGTCGGCTCCTCGAAGGCGAGGACGAGCCTGTCCGTACCCTGGTGTATCCCCCGCGCTGGCACAGGCCCTGGCGCCCGCTGGAGGGCGCTCAACATAAGAAGTTAGTCTTTTTGCGTCCTAAGAATTCAAATGCAGGTGTTGGATCAAATAACTATTGGAGGATGGAAGCAGCGGCTCGGCTTAGGGATCTCCGAAGGTCAGGACGGTTGGCCAGACCGACGCGGGGAGCGGGTCTAATCGTATGGGAATAAACTTGTTCAGTGCTTCCAACGGGTGCCTCAGTTCTTCCCCAGGGATCCCCTTTCCAAGCGCAAGGACACTTCCAATCACGTGTGGTTCCTTCTAACGACCCCGCCTCTCAAACGCCTCGGCTGCACCCAATCGCCCTTCGGAACTGATTGGGGTCGGGCGCCACTAATGGCGGACAGGACGCCCTCAAGCAGCCGGCCCTCGCGGGGTGACCGTACGTGAGCCAAGATCCAGGCCTTGGCGTCGGAAACCCCCGAGCGCCGAGTCCCTAACCGGACGTGGCGGCTTCCTGCTCCGCCCCCTTCCGAGGGGGCGGAAACCCAGGGCTCTCAAGAAAAGCTGGAGTGGATTTGGGCGCGCTACACGCGTGGGTGGGGGTGGGAGTGGAACCCCGCGGGCTGGAGTAACTGTGTCCGTCCCCGCCTAAAACGCTTCCCGCGGGAGTTTTAGCCTAGTGGTTGTGTTGGGGGAGAGGAATGTCAAATTTGGCTCCTGCCCTTCCCCGGGGGCTGGAGACTGAAATCTTTATACCAGTTCACGGCGGGCGACTTGGGTTCCAGGATCCCCGAGTCCGGGGGGCCCGAGGACAGCGGAGCTGGAGACCCGGGCTCCTGGGTCCCGGCCCCTGAGTGTCCAGCGCTCCTCTCGTCCGCGGCCCTGGCTCCTGTCCTCACTTCCTTCCCTTTTTGGCTCCTGCTCTCGGAGCGGGCGGACGTGGGGGGGAGCGGAAAGGGCGGGAGGGCCCGGGAGTCTGGCGAGGGTACAAGGGGGTGCGGAAAAGCCGGGGAAGGGACTCGGTCCGGGAACTTGATCAGGGGCCGGAGACCTACGGGAACAGCGGCCCGGGACCCGCGCTGCCCCCGCCCCTCCTGAGCAGGTCAGAGCCAGAGCACCCTGTGACCCTGCCCGTTCCCGTACTCGTGACCCCCTCATCCCCAAAATGCAAGGCCCCCCATATTTCACCCCTGTATCCCTCCTTCCCCCCCGCCCAGCCTCCCTGCAGGACTCCCATCCGGTTACCTAGAACCCACCCGCTTACCTCCCCTCCGGATCCCCCTCGCCCACCTGACTCTCCACCTGCCCCCCTCCTGTCTCTCCCCAGGCGCCCCCATGGCCCGACCCCGCTGATTCCTTCACTCGGCCATGCTCCCGCGGCCCCTGCGGCTGTTTTGGGACACGAGCCCCCCCGGGGGAGTCGTGCTGAGCAGCTTCCGGAGTCGAGACCCCGAAGAGGGTGGGGGCCCAGGTGGCCGGGGCGTGGGCGGGGGGCAGGAGGAGGAGGAGGAGGAGGAAGACGACGAGGTGAGACGCGGGAGGTGGGAGGTAGGGGGCGTGTATATTTCAGAGACTCTCCACCTTTCGGTGTCTGTGTCCCTTCATCTCTTCCTGCCTCAGCTACTTCCGCGCCTCTCGCTGGTGTCTGCCTGTCTCCCCGCTGCGGGGAGCCCCGGTGTTTCTGTGGTTCTGTGCCGCAGTGTGACTCAGGACCTGCCCGCAGGAACCTGCCCTGTTCCTGCCAGGAGCGTCTGTCTGGCTGTCCTGCGGGTCTCTGGCCCTCTCCGCCTGTGCCCGAGTGTGCCCGTCTCTCTGGGCTTGGTGTCTAGGTCCCTGTCTCCTTCCCTGTTTTTGTTTGGCGGGGAGGGGTTTGTTTCCACAGTAACCCGCTCCTCTGATTCCGGGACTGGGGAGGGAACCCTTTGATTTCGTGACCCCTCCCCCCTCTCCTGCCGTGCTCTGGGTGGAGGCGCGAAGCCAAGGTTCTCGGCCCTTGGAGGGACCATCCCGGGCTGAGTGGCGGGTGGTCACCTGCTTTTCCCCGGGACTAATGGCGGTGGCCAGGAGTAGGACTGGGGCCTCGGGAGGCCCCGAAAGTTGGATTTGAGGCCCGGAGGCTTTGGACTCCTGGGTCCAGAGTCTGGGTGAGGGCTGGGTGACTAGCAGGGCTGGTTTTTCGGGATCGGTTGGGGGAGGGGCTGGGTCACATGACACGCTTGAGTCTTCCCCCCACATCATCCCCACTTCCCCTTCTCCTTCCTGTACTGGGATCAGAGCCGCCACCTCGAGGGGGGTCTCCAGGGCTGAGGGACCCGGGGAAAGGGGGCTAAGGGGAAGGACTAACTCTTTGGGCTTGGTCAGTTCCTGCGGGGGAGGGCGGAGCATGCGGCTGTGCCTGTGACTGAGGTTTCAGCTTCTCAAGGTCTCTGCCTCAGGCTTTCTGCCTCTCTCGCTTCCCGTCTCCTATCCTTTGCACCTTGATTCTCCGCTGTTCTGGGGTTCAGCTCTGGGGGGAAGGGGCTACAGCGGTCTCCAGGACCAGGGTTCCTGCATTCCATCCAGCCCCCCACGGCAACCCCCTAGACTCCACCGGGCCCTGAGGCGGCTTGCGGGGGGCTGTCTGGGCCCCAGGGGGGGAGACCTGGGGTCACCAGTCCCCCCCACCCCTCGTACTCGCTGGTACTGTCCCCCGCCGCAACAGGTGAGGGGTACAGAGGGAGGAGTAGGGCCTGGGGCTGAGGGTTGGGCAGTGGGGTATGGTGTGGAACTGTCTGACCTCCCCTTCCTTGCTCCTCCAGGCCCCTGTGTCTGTCTGGGACGAGGAGGAGGATGGTGCCACCTTTACTGTCACAAGTCGCCAGTATCGGCCTGTTGATCCCTTGGTGAGATCATAACTTTGACTTCTCACCTCTGACCCTCCACCTCCCAGTTCCCCTTCCTCCGGCCAACTTTCTGGCCAGAGTGCCAGGTTGGAAGTTTGCAGACCGGACTCTGCTCTGTGACTTAGGTCAAGTCTCTTGCCCTCTCTGAATCTTAATACAGTGAGCCTGGATCATCTCCTAGGTCTGGGATTTCTCCCAGATATCTAGGGGCAGAGTTGAAAAAAGGGTCAGTGACTGGCCCTCTGTCTCCCCCAGGCCCCGAGGCCTCCCCCGCATTCCTCCCGGAGGCTCCGAGCTGGCACTCTGGAGGCCCTGGTCAGACACCTGCTGGACGCCCGGACATCAGGGACTGACGTGACCTTCACGGCAGCCTTCCTGGCTACTCACCGGGCCTTCACCTCCACGCCTGCCCTGCTAGGGCTTATGGCTGACAGGTCAGGGTCATAAGGGAGCAAGGGTCATTGACATGTCTGGACTTTCTAAAGCCAGAATATCCCGCCCAAATAGTCAAAGCCACTAGCATTTTGGAAAAAATGGACAGATAGAATCTCTTCCACTCCCCAGGCTGGAAGCCCTTGAATCTCATCCTACAGATGAGCTAGAGAGGACAAAAGGGTGAGTGACCCCTGATTCTTAACCTCACAGTTCCCTCCGCCCAGGCTGCAGCCTGACATCTGACCCCTGGCGGATTCCACTTCTCCCAGGGTAGCCATCTCTGTATTGTCAACCTGGCTGGCCTCTCACCCTGAGGATTTTGGCTCTGAGGTCAAGGGTCAGATTGACCGGCTTGAGAGCTTCTTGCTTCGGACAGGGTATGCAGCAGGGGAGGGTGTTGGGGGGGGCGGCGCTGACCTCATCCGCAACCTCCGGTCCCGGGTGGACCCCCAGACCCCCGAACTTCCTAAACCCCTGGCCCTCCCCGGCGATCCCCCTGCTGACCCCACGGATGTCCTGGTGTTCCTCGCTGACCACTTGGCCGAACAGCTGACCCTGCTAGATGCGGTGAGACCTTGACCTCTGACCCCCCCTGCCCCCTGCCCCCTACTAACCTGTCCCTGACTCCAGATCCTTACCGTGCTTCCAATCCTTCCTGATCCAGCTCCCAGTCTCCTCCGTCCACCCAGTTTTGACCTTGCCCCCTTTCCTCTTGATTGTTGCCCTTCAAACCCTGTGCCCCTCTGGTTCCTTGGCCACCTGAGATCCTCACACCCCCGATATTGGAAGACTGACCTCACTTGGCTACAAACTTTAACCTCTAACCTCCGCCCCACAGGAGCTATTTCTCAATCTGGTACCCTCTCAGTGCCTGGGGGGCCTGTGGGGTCACAGAGACCGGCCAGGACATTCCCACCTCTGCCCATCTGTCCGGGCTACTGTCATACAGTTCAACAAGGTGGCAGGGGCAGTGGTCAGCTCTGTCCTGGGGGCTACCTCAACCGGAGAGGGGCCTGGGGAGGTGACCATACGGCCACTCCGTCCCCCACAGAGGGCCCGGCTGCTGGAGAAGTGGATCCGTGTGGCAGAGGTAGGAGAGAGGCTCGGCCCTACTGGGGACTGTGGTGTGGAAAGAGGCCCACAGCTGCAGCCCCCTCTTGTGAACCCCACAGGAGTGCCGTCTGCTCCGAAACTTCTCTTCAGTGTATGCTGTGGTGTCGGCCCTGCAATCCAGCCCCATCCACAGGCTTCGGGCAGCCTGGGGGGAAGCAGCCAGGTGGGGAGGATGGGGCACTGGAGCCGGGTAAGGGCTGGGAGGGGGGCAACTGAGCCAGGCCCCTCCTCAAGGCCACTGCCCCCTGCTCCCCAGGGACAGCCTCAGAGTCTTTTCCAGCCTCTGCCAGATTTTCTCCGAGGAGGATAATTATTCCCAGAGCCGGGAGCTCCTCCTGCAGGTGAGGCCTGTTCCCAGCATTCCCAGACATCCCCCCCCACCCCCCCCCACCCCCCCCACCCCCATGTCTCCTTGTTCTGTCACCACCAGGAGGTGAAGCTGCAGCCTTCTCTGGAGCCAAATTCCAAGAAGTCCCCGAGGTCTGGCTCCCGGGGTGGGGTGAGTGACTAACTGGGGGTGGAAGCAGTCTGAGGGATGGAAGAGGAGGCACAGCAGGGTGAGGAGAATTCAACTTGTTCTCTGAGGCAATGGGATAGGAAAGTGCGGAGGGATGGAGAGCCCTTGGATCAATGGCAGGGGTGACTGACTCTTACCTCTGATCTCAGGGTGTGGTCCCATACCTTGGCACCTTCTTGAAGGACCTCGTGATGCTGGACGCAGCCTCCAAGGATGAGCTGGAGGTCAGTGGTGTGTGTGTGTGTGTGTGTGTGTGTGTGTGTGTGTGTGTGTGTGTGTGTGTGTGTGTGTGTGTGTGTGTGTGTGTGTGTGTGTGTGTGTGTGTGTGTGTGTGCATTGCGATAATGGAATGAGTAGGCCTCAGGGTCAGACAGACCTCCTTCCAGAAGGGGCTGCAAGGCAGAAGCACTGCCAGGACTCTGTTACTTCGGCAAGTTTGCTTAACCTCCCTGTGCCTTAGTGATCTGTAAATGGGAAACTAGTGACGTATCTACATCAACCTTTTATTATGAGAGTTAAATCAATTAATGTTTGGCGAGTGCTCAGAACATGCCTGAGATGTAAGCATATATAGGTAGTTTGCTAAATAAACCAATACTGGGATCTTGGGCAAGTTCCTTATCTTTTCTGAGCTCTAATTTTCTCAACTGTAAAGTGGACACAATTTTGACCCGTGATGTTCTATTTAAAGGGTAAGGTAGGGGGCTTAGGGCATGATGGATGAGAGGGGGAGGAGGGGGAGGGCCGGAGGAGTCAGAGAGGCCGAGTGAAGTGAGTGTTTGGGAGAGGGCATGTTCTCTCTGTGGCCGGGTTGGGACCCTCACCCCACCCCTTTATCCTTGCAGAACGGATACATCAATTTTGACAAGCGGAGGAAGGTGAGGGGAGCACTTGGGCTGGATGCTAGCTGTCCCTAGCCACATCCCAGGAAGGGGAGAGGAGGGCAAAGTCAGGGGTCCCTGAATTTTGGTGCCTGCAATCTGTGGGCTCCTTCCTAGGAGTTTGCTGTCCTTTCTGAGCTGAGGCAGCTCCAGAACAAATGTTGTGGCTATGACCTCCAACCTGACCCCGATATCCAGCGGTGGCTACAGGGGCTCCGGCCACTGACAGAGGCCCAGAGGTGACTGGCTGGGTGCGGTTGGGACTCCAGGGCTCAGGCTGGGCGTGGGGGTCAGTGTGTCACGCATTGACCTCTGCCCATTGCCCCCGTCCCCAGCCATCAAGTGTCCTGTGAGGTGGAGCCATCCAGTACCAGTGACCCTCCTGCCCCGCGGGTGCTTCGGCCAACGCTGGTCATCTCACAGTGGACAGAGTGAGGGAGTCAGTGGTTGGAGGGTGGTCTCTTGGGGACTTGTCCTTCTCCCTCTGACCTTCCCAATGTCCTGCCACTCCAGGGTGCTGGGTTCTGTTGGAGGTCCCACACCCCTTGTCTCCTGGGACTGGCCCAGTGTGGGGGCAGAGGAGGTGCCTGGAACCCCCGCTCCACTGCTGACCCGGCTGGCCCAGGTGAGCTCCGCTCCTGACCTCTGGTCTCAACACTGACCCTGACTTCGTGAATCTTTCTCCCTTGACCTCCCTGCCTTCGTGCCAGTTCCCTGTGTCGTTTGTCCCCAGCACATGAAGTGGCCGTCTGTCTCATCTCTGGACTCCGCCCTGGAAAGCACTCCAGCCCTGCAGAGTCCCGCTGACCCCAGCCACCTCTCTCCCCCCGCTTCCTCCCCGAGGCCTTCTCGAGGTCACCGCCGCTCAGCCTCCTGTGGCTCCCCGCTCAGTGGGGGTGCAGAAGGGGCCTCCAGGGGGGCTGGATATGGGGGAGGGGGGCCTGGGCCAGGGTCCTCTGATTGCCGCATCATCCGAGTCCAGATGGAGCTGGGGGAAGACGGCAGTGTCTACAAGAGCATCTTGGTGAGGGAGCTGCGGGCTGGGAGGTGGGGTGAAGGATGGTGCCCCGAGGGACTAGAGATGATGTCTTAGGTGTCAACAGCCAAATGGGAGGATGATTTTACTTTTAATTGACCTTTGGTTTTAGCAACCATGTTTTCTTTTGAAGGTTACTTTGCATTAGCTGGTGCACCTTGAACTTTGGGTGGCTGTATTAGATTTTCAGAACCAACAGCGGTTTCCCCACAGGGAGCAGCCCAGCAACTATGCGGGCTGGCGGATGGAGTACAGGGAGCCACCATGTTGGGTTTCCCTCTTCGCTCGAAAGTTTGGGCGTGGGTAACCTTTTCTGGTTGGGATCACTGCCTAGGGTTGGAAAAATGGAAAGCACAGGTCATCATGGCCAACTGATTGTTCTTTTGGTCTGCTGTCCTGCCAGGTGACAAGCCAGGACAAGGCTCCAAGTGTCATCAGTCGTGTCCTTAAGAAAAACAATCGTGATTCTGCGGTGGCTTCAGAGTATGAGCTAGTGCAGCTGCTCCCAGGGGAGCGAGGTCAGAGGCTGGGAGGGCAGACAGACTCTGGAGGAGAGTGCATCCACATCCGGGGGGTTGTGCGGGGAATGACTGTGTTTGTGCTTGACACCCTTTCTGAACCTACAGAGCTGACCATCCCCCCCTCGGCTAACGTCTTCTACGCTATGGATGGAGCTTCACTCGATTTCCTCCTGCGGCAGCGGCGACGGCCCTCCACTGCTACACTGGGCCGCGCCAGTGGCCCTTCTGCCTTGGGAACTCCCCCAAGTGAGGGAGGAGGGGGTTCTTTTCCCAGGATCAAGGCCACAGGGAGGAAGATTGCCCGAGCACTGTTCTGAGGAGGAAGCCCTGTTGGCTCCTAGAACTCATGGTGGCAGTGCCAGATGTGGGGAGCCATCCTGAATGGTGGCAGTTGCCGCACTGGGAAAAAATCCAGAAGGACGGCCAACCACCCTGGGGCAGTGAAGCGCCACTGGTTTACCAGACAGCCGAGATCCAGCCCTATGGGAACTGGTAATCTTGGTACCCAAGACGGATACCTGTGTATAGCTTCCCACTTTCCATGAATGCAGCACACAGCTAGTGCTGGGAAAAGGATCCGTTTCTGATTCCTGGCCACATCCTAGCATGCTAAGGGCCAAGGAAAGGCCTGGAAGTAGGGGGAAAGGAAAGGCCTGGAAGTAGGGGGAAAGGAAAAGCCTAGAGGCTCTGAGCCCCAGGGGAAGGGAATGGTAAAAAAAAGGTTCTAGTAGGAGTTCCTCTTCCTACTCTGGGGGTTCCTGTCACTGTGACAACACTAATAAACCAAAACACTACCTGAACTCTACTCCCGTCCTTGCAGTGTGTACGAACTAGCTGCTCGGAGTGGGGGTGGGGAGCTGGCTGAAGGTAGACACCATGGAAAAAGAGGGGCCCAATGTTCTCTATCCATGAAGAGCTGGAAGCAAGAACTTGGTGGAAACGGTTTCCTCAGAATGGTTTGTTCCTCCCCAGCAACCTCGCCATCCCTGGTCCCTTTATTTGCTCTTACATTTTTCTCCTCAGTTGCTACAAACTCATGTCAAGTACTAGCCATCCCAATTAAAGTGATCAGCATGAAGAACACCCCTGGCTCTGAATTTGTAAGAAACAATTTTAGGACAAAGAAATGGAAGAACAACTTTGTGGACAATGTATAAACTGGGAGACCTTACAATATTACAATGCATTATGTGCTGGGGCTTGAAATCAGTTTAAGCTACACTCAAATTCTAGGAAGAAAGAGACTAAAAAGAACTAATATGCCAGGGCTATTTTGAGGATGACAAGAAATCATAGCAAAGGAGGGTCACCATGTTTCATTCTGGGGTTAGAGAATTGTGAGTTCTTCAGTAAACTCACTTTCCCTAAAATCATTGCGTTGTAAATGCCCTTTTCATGTTTCCAACCAAGATAAGGAAGAGTTAAGGGTTCCACATACAGGCAAGAATTAGGTTTGAGACATTTCGGATTTTAGTCTCAAGAAAGAAGGATTACTCTGCCACACAGAGATTCCAGTGCAAGGATCTGGACCTGAGAGAGTAATGCAGGTGATAAACATATAAGATGGAAGGGACCAGGAGAATGGATGCAGACAATTATGACAGAAGCGGCTGGTCAGAAAAAGGCCAGGTATTTTCACATTTTATTAGCTACAGTATAGACCCTAGAGCTGCCTCATTTCCTCCCCTCCCCCCCACCCCCACCAGGACAGGGTCAGACCTTCCCAGGAGCCCCCGCTTTTGCTGCCTGGGCCCGCTGGAACTCCTGCTGCAGCTGAGCAAGGGTCTCTCTCTGTTGCTCTGACTGTCGCTCTAGGTCCCGGAGCTGGGATTCGTATCGCTTACTGAGGAAAGGCAAAAAAGCAAGTAAGGAAAAATTAGTGAGAGTTACTGTTGAGGGTGCTGAAAGCAAGAAGGAGATTGGTGGAAAACTTGAGATCTAAGGGGAGGATTGAGAAGAGGAGTTACAAGGGAAGGGTTGGAGGAACTGGACAATTGGAGGCTAACTCTGGAGAGCGACTCTACAATGGTTCCTCAACACCTTTATCCCAACGCATCAGGTACCTCACAGGGGGGTGAAATAAAGACTCACATCTCAGCCGTGATGTAGTCAAGCCTTTTCCCCACTGTGGCCCGAGCTTCCCCCAGCTCCTGTTTGACCAGCACGGGACCCAGAAGTTTAAAGACCATATTGGATCCATCCAGCAGGGCCAGTTCCTGATGGAGGGGTGGGACATATATGATCAGAATTACTGCCAGGACAGGTCCCTCCTCACCCCGTAAGTCCCAGTCTCTCACCTCTTTCACGATATTATTTTCTGTTAGTTGTGCCTCTAGTTTCTGCCTCCCTGACATGGATTTACTCAAATCTGGCAGGTGGGAGGAAAGACGTTATTAGACACACCACATGCGCCACCCGACCCCCAAAATCCTGATGAGAAAAAGATGCAGTTGAGGAAGTAGGCCAAGGACGGGGCAGCGAGTCAGTGGATGGTAAGAGTATAGAGGTGGGGATGGAACCGCACGCTGGGGCCGGGAGTAGGGGGGTGGGGTGGGGGCAGGGCAGAACACATTGTCTGGGTATGGCTTTGGGTTGTGAGGGAATTGGGGCGAGGCCACACCGACCCTGCTCCCTTACCCTTCTGTAGCTGTTGATATTTCTCAACTTCTCCCTGTAGCTTCTTCTGGATTAGCTCAGCCATGGCGGGGACGAAAGCCTGCGGGGAGCGGGAGCGGGGCGCTGGGTCTCACACGCTGGAAGGTACCCGAGCTCCCTTTTCTGGCCTGCGGAAATGACAGCCCTCCTGACAGGCAGCCTCTCGGGACACTGCAGTCTCTCCGGGTCCGGAATATCTGCTCCACCCCGGTGGCGGGTGAAACAGGACCCCAAACCCCTCAACCGAAACCCTGGCCCACTCACGTTCTCCCTTCAATATTGGTAAACCCGGAAGTAAACAACGAATGCCGGGAAAAGACAGCGCCGGAAGCTTTCGTCTGACGCATGCCGGGAAATGTAGTTCTAACATGTTTAATGAGCGGCATTCCGCTGAAAAGACTGGATTTGTAAGGTTTTAGGCAAGATGGGGAAACCAAGCTGGAAAAAGAAACTGCACGGTTGCTTGGGTCCTGGCCCTGGACAGCCTCTCTTTCATTACTCGGGCATAAGCTGCTGCACGGGAGGGCGGGGCCAAGGCCCGCGGAGGCCCTCAGTGGCGAGCGCGCCCTCAGTCAAGATGGCGCCTAGAAGGCCTTAGACCTGGGGCGGCGCTGATTGGATGAGGGTCGGAGAACTTCCGGGAGTTCTCCATCCGATTGTGGGACAGCTGAGAGGAGTTTGCACGTGTATCGTGGTTCGAGTGGACTAGATGGAGACGGTCCCCAAGCCCGGCAGTCGTGTCCCGCCCAAGAAAGACAAACTTCAGGGCAAGAAGAAGGTAGTGACCTCCTTGGGGTGGAAGGGAAGTTTTTAGCTGCGGGGTTGGAGGGGCGGGGCGAGGGGCAGCGGACTATCGGGGATCCTGATCTGCCGGCAGAAACCGCGGCGATACTGGGAGGAGGAGACCACTCCGACCGCTGCCGAAGCTTCTCCAGGTCCCCCTCGTAAACGGAAGAGGAATCGAGAGCTCCGCCCCCAGAAGCCAAAGAACACTCACAGCACAAAGAAGTCTCGGATTTCCAAGAAGCACCAGGTCCCGAAGAAACCACGGGAACGGAGGAGTCCAGGGCCTCAGCGGAGTTTGTCTGGGGTGAGCCTGGGACCTGATAGGGTGGCAAGGCAAGTCGCCTTGTGCTTGAGGGTACGAGGGTTGAGCCTGTTTCCTAATTGCCTCCTGCCTGCCCCAGGCCCAGGACCCATTTGCAGGCCCCGCCCCCGTCCCTGTGGAGGTGGTTCAGAAGTTCTGTCGCATTGACAAATCCAAAAAGGTGAGGACCAGTCGGAGAGTGGGGAGGGGTTGCAGGCAGGGAGTGTCTGGGTGAGTTGGATGGAGGCGGGGCCAGGTGGCTCTCCGGTGACCCCCATATCCCTTGGTTCTTTTCCCACTCTTTCTCCACCAACGATGTTGTAGCTGCCACGTTCTGAGACCAAAATCCGGAGCCGACTTGAGGCGGCTGAAGCTCAAGAAGAGGAAATAAGTGTCAAAGCTGCTCGTTCTGAGCTGCTGCTTGCTGAGGAACCTGGGTGAGTTCATTAGGACCCTAATGTGGGCCTCCCCAGCCCCTGCTTCATGGGGCTCTCGTTTCTCATTTTTATGTTGGTACACCCACTTCATATTAGGAAGCTTTAATGCACCCCTGATGCTCACTTGCAGGTTTCTGGAAGGAGAGGATGGGGAGGACACAGCAAAGATATGCCAGGCTGATATCGTGGAGGCTGTGGACATTGCAAGTGCAGCCAAAGTGAGCCTGAGGATGGAAAAGGGGCCAGTGGGTTGATGGATGCAGAGTAAGATGGGAGTGGGGACTAGAAAAAAAATTACCAAAGGGAGCCAGTTCTTTCTTTTTTTTCTTTTCTTTCTTTTCTAGCATTTTGACTTGAACTTGAGGCAGTTTGGACCCTACAGGCTTAATTACTCTCGAACTGGGAGGTAAGGAATTCCAGTTACTTCAGTCTTGCCCATCTCAGCCATACCAGTGTGTGTCTGGGTTGTTGATGTGGGGAGGGTCTTGTAATTTGCTTGCATGTGAGGGTGAGCGTGTATGGCAGCATTTCTGCTCTCACCTGGCGAGGAGGAGCTGGCGTGGGGCAGACCTCTGAGCCCAGGTGCCCCCCTGAACTGACACCCTGCCTGTCCTCCAACTACAACAGACACCTGGCTTTCGGAGGGCGCCGGGGTCATGTGGCCTCCCTTGACTGGGTGACAAAGAAGCTCATGTGCGAGATCAATGTCATGGAGGCGGTGCGGGACATCCGGTCAGTGGCCTTGGTCAGCAGCGGTGGGGCTGAGACAGCCTATCCCTGATTGAATGACAGCCAGTGACTCCCTTTCACGTTGTACCGTTACTCCGCTCCTCCCAGGTTTCTGCATTCGGAGGCACTGCTTGCTGTCGCCCAGAACCGCTGGCTTCACATTTACGACAACCAGGGCATCGAGCTCCATTGCATCCGCCGCTGTGACCGCATCACACGGCTTGAGTTCCTGCCTTTCCACTTCCTCCTGGCCACAGCTGTGAGTGGCTGCAGAGCACAGGGACCGGGTGGCAGCCCCTGAGAAGACTGACCATCCTCCCTTGGGGCCCCAGTAGAGGAAGGACAGAGGGCAATCAGGACTCATTTTCTCTCTCTCTCTCTTAGTCAGAGACAGGGTTTCTGACCTACCTGGATGTGTCAGTGGGAAAGATTGTGGCAGCTCTGAATGCTCGGGCTGGTCGGCTCGACGTCATGACTCAGAACCCTTACAACGCCGTCATCCAACTGGGACACAGCAATGGTCGGTCCCTGGGTGAACTTTGACCCTGACCATCCTGTCCTACTTTTCTTTTCTTTTTTCTTTCTTTTTTTTTTTTTTTTGCAGCTTGAGGGATCTTAGTTCTCCGACCAAGGATTGAACTTGGGCCCTCGGCATTGAAAGCTCTGAGTACTAACCACTGGACCGCCAGGGAATGCCCCTGCTTTTCTTCTATATTTGCTTTTAACGGGTCCCTTCAGGTTGCTCCTCTGCTTCCCTCTCTTATTACTTCTTGGCCTTGAGTCCCCATCTTTCCCAGGTTTAATCACCTCAGTGCCCTTTTAGTAACTAAAGTTCTCCTCTGATGCCCAGGGACTGTGTCTTTATGGAGCCCAGCCATGAAGGAGCCACTGGCAAAGATTCTCTGTCACCGTGGTGGGGTCCGGGCTGTGGCAGTAGATTCTACAGGCACGTAAGTCACTTGTTTGGGCCTGAGGTGCTGGGGGGTGAGGGGCAGTGTGTGTGTCACAGCTGGGCAGAAAGGAGTAGAAGGACCACAGACTCTGCAGCCCAGCTGCTTGGGTTTAAATCCTGGTGTTATCCCTGACCAGCCACGTCAGCAAGCATGTTAGGTGACCTCGGTGTACCACACATTGTCCTCACCCTGAGACTGGGGATATGAGTGTCTCGCTCAAGGGCCAGAAGACTTTTTCTGTAAGGAGCCTGATAGTAAGTATTTTAGGCTTTGTTGGCAACGGGGCATAACTGAGTGATTTACGAAGGTCCTTAAATAACAAGAGGAAACAAAGGGTTGCAAATTTTTAAGCAGTGAAATTAGAAAAATAATTGAATGCAATATTTTTATAATACAGGTCTACTCATGAGAAGAATTGGATTCCTGTTTTTGAGAATAACATTTGGCTTAATTGGGGTTGAAAGTTATTGTCCCAAATCATCCAACTCAATTGCAAATGTTTATCTACAGATGCCGATCTGTTGAGAGATTTTGCATATGTTATCTTTGCAAACATCTTTTCGCACAGATAGATGATGAGATGAGTGGTACTTGAAACGCTCTCAAGTGAGATGCTTTACGTGGTGTCAGTCTTGACCACAATACCATGCTGTCTTAGCACAAAAAGCAGCCACAGAACAAGTAATTGAATGAGTGTGACTGTGTCCCAATAAATCTTTATTTGTAGTTGCTGACATTGGAGTTTTCAAATAATTTTCATGTTTCAAAATATATTTCTTTTGATTTTTTTTCCCAACAACTTAAAAATGTAAAAACCATTCCTTATGGCTTGTGGGCTGTACAGAAATAGGTGGTGTGCTGGCTTTGTTGGCTCATGGGCCGTAGTTTGCCAAGCCCGGGGCTTAGCTTAGAAAACTGTTGTAGGCATGAACGTGAGTTAAGGCCTGTAGAGTTGATCATGGTGCCTGGTGGGTAGGGAGCGCTGTGTTTCATCATCTTTGTCAAAGACGATCGTCCTCTTTAGGTCTGGCTGGTGATGTGAAGGGTTGGGGGTGGCAGGTCTGCTTTGAATTTCCGCCTCACGACCACTATGAAGTCCTGACTGCTTTTCCCCTCCAGGGTCCCTCCAAGGTCTGTTTCTCACCCTTCTCGCTGTCTCACAGTTTCTAGCCTCCGGTTCTTCCTCCTTCTTGTGTGTCCTGGGTGTTGATGTCAGAATACTCTTTCCCACATGGCTTTCCTCCTTTTACACCATTGCTCAGGAATCTTCTACATAAAGTATTAACTCCATAACCTTACTTTTAAGTTGTTTGATAGAAAATCAGGAAGAAGAAAAGCCCAGTGGCTACCAACTTATGAAAGCCTGCCAGATGCTCAGGCCTCCTGGGCCCCCCATAGTTGTGTCTCTGTGGACAAGTGTTTTGCTTCTGCCCCTTTTACTCCATGTCTGTGCCAGTCTGGTGCTAGGAGTGTCGGGGGCCCTGTCCTGAGGTCTTCTGCCTTCTGTGGGCCATTGGACCTGAGCTGGACTTGGCCTTCCCCGGGCTGCCTGGGTCAGCTACTCCTGTGCTCAGGGCTCCATCACTTCGTTCACGGAGGTTTGGTCAACAGCCTGACACCAGACAGCTCTGGTCCTTGGTCTTAGGCCCACCCCGGCTTAGCTCTGGTCCTCCTCAGTGGTGCCTCAGACCAGCCACAGGGGCTCCAGAGATGAGGCTGACTGTCGTCCTCAGCTGGCTTTCTGGAAGCTTGCATTAGGACTGGATTGGACTCGCAAAGCTGAGGTGTTTCTCGCAAGTTCAGTAGCGTGGTAGTGTGGCCTTGGATACCCATCTGGCCACTGGGTGGGCATTTGCACAGGGGATCCCAGAGCTGGGTGTGTTTGGGGCAAGAGCCAGCGTGTGCTCCTGAGTTGTTGGCTCAGTGAAGGGTGTGACCCTGTGTCCCAGGAGCCCTCCAGAAGTCCTGGTTTGTGCTGATGGCCTCTCCCTTGGGTGGAGCTGGGCCCTGATTGTCTTGTCAGGACAAGTATCCAGCTGGGCCTATCTTTGGCCCCATCACAGGCCAAGTCTCTGCTCAAGTAGGAACTCCTTCTTAGTGTCTTCCTCCTGGGTTCCCAGCCAAGGCTAAGAGGAGGGTCTTTGGCTTCTGACAAACATACATCCTCTGGCCTGGCTGGTCCCCCTTCAGCCTTCCTGAGGAGCAACTTGAACATCAATAGAAACTCCAACCTCTGCAAGTAAATGACTTGCATGGTCCATGCTTCCTTGAGAGGATTTGGTCACCAACCTTGCCCACCCTCCTTCCAGGGAAGGGGGCGGGGCAGGGCCCTCTAGTGCATCACTTCCTTGCTTCCTAAGGAGGTTTTCTCAGGTCCATGCAGTCTCCACCTTGTGGCCTGTTATTGCCAGAGAGCAGCTTTGGGAACTATATCCCATCCGACCTTCAGGAGCCCCTGCAATTTGTCCCCTCCTGGCCCTCCTGGCCCTATTTCCCACCAGCCCGGAAAACAAACCCCTGCTTCCATCTCCCTGTCTCCACGCTCTGATGTTCATTCATTTGTACCTGTTATACATGCATCTCTGTTTCTTGTGCTTTCTTGAGAATTACCTAGAATGGCTCAAATCCCACGAAGCCCTCCCTGACCACTGCCATGAGCCCTTCCCGCTGCTTACTGATGGGCTGCCTGTGTATGCGGTGGGACCTCACACCTGGGTGTAAATTGTCGTGTGTGTCCTCCCTTTCATTCACGTGTCGTGAGTGGGTAAGAGCAGAGACACTAAAGACACAGGTCTGACTTGAATTCTAGCTCTACCACTCAACCGTGATTTCCTTTCTCTGAGCTAGCTTCAGTTTCTTCTCTGTAAAAGGGAAATGAAGATAGTACAGCTGCGTGACGCCTCACTGAGAGGAGGCGCGTGGGGTGTGTGGTGTGATGGTAGTGATTACTGTCATTGTTGGTCTTCTTCTCCTCAACCAGACCTGATGCCTGGACTTGGCCACAGGCCTGCCCAGTAAGCTCATACTATGGATTAATCACCCCCCCTTGCCCCCAGGCACATGGCCACCTCTGGCCTGGACCACCAGCTGAAGATCTTTGACTTGCGAGGGACGTTCCAGCCTCTGAGCGCTCGGACCCTGCCCCAGGGAGCGGGGCACCTGGCCTTCTCCCAGCGGGGACTGCTGGCTGCAGGAACGGGCGATGTGGTCAACATATGGGCAGGACAGGGCAAGGCCAGCCCGCCGTCCCTGGAGCAGCCCTACCTCACCCACCGGCTCTCGGGCCACGTGCATGGCCTTCAGTTCTGCCCCTTTGAAGATGTGCTGGGAGTGGGGCACAGTGGGGGCATCACCAGCATGCTGGTCCCTGGTGAGTGGGCAGGGCTGGAGCTCTAAGTGGATGACCTCCGGATGGAAGCTGGAGTGGGCCTGACCCTGAGACAGCTGGGGGCCAGGGGCTTGCTCAGGCTGGAGCAGGTTCCTGTTTACAGTTCCGTGCTTCCTCCTCCCTCCAGGGGCTGCTGAGCCCAACTTCGACGGCCTGGAGAGTAACCCATACAGGAGCCGGAAGCAGCGCCAGGAGTGGGAGGTGAAGGCCCTACTGGAGAAGGTGAGGAAGTGGCTGCGTGTGGTTTGGGGCCGGGGGTCTTGGGAAGAGTGGGCTTCAGCGGCGTCTCTGGTTTCCAGCCCTCTTTGGTGTCACCCTCCTGTGGCTCCTTATGCATTCCTGTCCCTCTGTGACACACCCAGGTACCTGCAGAGCTCATTTGTCTGGACCCACGAGCCCTGGCAGAGGTTGATGTCATCTCTCTGGAGCAGGAAAAGAAGGAACGGCTAGAGAGGCTGGTATGGAGCAGGCCCCCGAGGGCCCGGGCCTTCCTCACCCCCACATCCTGTCCCCACCATGTCCTCAGAAGTGCAGTTCCCTGCCTTGGAAGTCTGTTTCAGGTTTCACTCCTGTCCCCTCCCTCAGGGCTACGATCCCGACACCAAGCCTCCCTTCCAGCCAAAGCCAAAGCAGAAGGGCCGCAGCTCCACAGCAAGTCTGGTGAAGAGAAAGAGGAAGGTCATGGATGAGGAACACAGAGTAAGTGAGCACCTGGGGATGGGCCGGGCGGCCTGTGGGCTGTGCCCTCCTGCTTGTACCTTTGGCCTTGCCAGCCTGCCACTTCTCACCTCGCCCCTTTCTCCCCACTCCAGGACAAAGTTCGACAGAGCCTGGAGCAGCAGCTACAGAAGCAAGAGAAGGCCAAGCCCGTGGGGGCCCGGCCATCTGCCCTGGACAGATTTGTGCGCTGAGCCAGGCTCCAGGGGTTCCTGGGAACAACATTCTCTCCCCAAGAGCACCTGTGGGGAATGACCTGTTCCCTGGAATGAGGAGGGAGCAGTGAGCCCCCTCCCCCACAGGGGGTGGAAAGCTGACTCCTGGGGGTGGCGGGGAGAGAGCTTGGTATTAAACAGGAAGGTGGGTTTTTGGATAACATGTCTGGATCATCCCGTGGACCTGTTCCCTTACCATGTCCGGCCTGGGGCTGCTCTCGGACGCGAGGGGTCGTGGTGTCTTGCTTCTACCCTCACCCCTATCTTGTGGTCGCTGTGGCTTTAGTCTGGCTCTCTAGGGCCTTCCTCCAGGGAGAGGCTCTCCTCCCTCTCCCACATCCCTGGAGATGTCCTTTCCATCCAGCAGGCTCTGGTAGCCTTCAGGCTCCCCAGGTTTGTGATCGGAGACTCCTGGTGAGGACCACACTGTACTCAAGAGGAAAAGAGACAAGTTTATTGAGGGGCTTGTGCCCCTCCCCTGCCGTGGCTGGAGAGAACAACCCAGCATGTGTGGCTCTTCCTGATGACCATCTTTGGGGCTGGCAGGCCAGGCAGCCCCCTAGGTGTCTCCTGTATCCCTCAGTCTTCAGTGACAGACTAAGCATCTGATGTAGGGCAACCAATCAGCTGCAGCCAGCTAGAGCCTCTGCCTTGGGCCCGGGAGAGAGAAGGTGGTGAGGGTGCTGGCTGGACTCTCAGCTCCTCGCTCCTCTCCTGGGCACCGAGGCCCTCTCAGCTATGAAGCCAGGCTATTACCCGACATCGGAGGATGCCGAGGACTCCCTGGAGCCAGGAGCAGAAGGGTACAGTTCTTTCCCCGTCAGAGCCACCCACCAGCTTCCAGGCTTCCTGCATCTCCCAGGGGTCCAACTTGTGGGATGTCAGCAGGAATTTCCCATAGCAGCACCGATCCAGGGGGTAGTGGGTGGCACCAGCCAGCTTGACACAGTGGGTTGGGGCAAGGCCTCCTCGTCGGGCACTTAACCCCACAAAGACATCCTCCAGTGGCAGAGGGGGTGCCTGGCTGGCTACCTTCAGTATGAGCTGCACAGCAGAAGCCGATAGCACATAGCCCGTGCCTGAGGCGTAGGGGGGAAAGGGGCCCCAGGTGGGAGGCCACTGTTCCTCTGATATCTGGTGCTTGCCCCCTGGTGTCCGAGAGGGGTGCACCCGCCAATGCACACGGCCCAGGTACAAGAGAGGCACGGGCTGGCTCGCCAAGGTGGGGCCTCCTTCCCACTTTTCATCTCCAACTTTCGCCTTTCTCAGGGGCCCCATGCCCCTTTCCCATTGCTCCCAGCGGCCTCCTCGCCGGACCAGCTCTGATACCAGTTCGGGGACATTGACGAACACATCATCGTCG
This sequence comes from Balaenoptera physalus, assembly GCF_965194825.1. Classification (NCBI taxonomy): domain Eukaryota; kingdom Metazoa; phylum Chordata; class Mammalia; order Artiodactyla; family Balaenopteridae; genus Balaenoptera; species Balaenoptera physalus. Next base: position 41,289,429 of record NC_138896.1, read on the forward strand.
GTCTTGAGGATGTAGCGGGCCACAGGGCAGTGTTTGTCAGCCCAGTTCAGCCCGCTGAGGGTCTTGAGAGTGAGGTTGCGGTAGGAATCCTGGAAGGCCGCCTGCATTATGTCCCCCTGGGCCGCTGACTCCCGCGCCAGGTCGTTCCCGCGCGAGCCCCAGCTGGGCTCTCCCAGCAGAAAGACAGTCTGCACCCTGAGCCCTCGGGCCTCGCGCAGCTGGCCCCACGAGGCCCGAATGGCGTTTCTCTGGTTCAGGTTCTCCGGGGCCGTGCAAACCAGGATTAGCAGGAAGGGCGGGGGGCCGGGACCGCCGCACGCCTCCTCGTTGGGGATCAGGAGGCGGGGCAGGGTCAGGGGCGGCCCCGGCGAGGCCGGGCCTGGGAGCAGGGAGGCTAGCGAGAGGCTCAGCAGCTCCTCCCCGATGCCCGAGGGCCCAAAGAGCGTCCAGACAATCACGAGCAGCAGGGCGGCCAGGAGGAGGCGCCGGAAGAGGCTGAGGCGCATGGTGCGGCGCGGTCAGAGGGGACCTGGAGGGAAAGATGGAATGCGGTTAGAGGGCGGAGAGTGCAGCTCTAGGACACTTGGGTCCCTAACCGGCCACGCCAGGGCTGGGGCAGGCCGAGGGTACGGCCTGTACCAGCGCCCTAAGGTGCCGGCGCGGGAGGCGGCGCGGCGGGGCCCATGGCTGCAGCTGGGGGGAGGTTACCTTGTCGGTTCGGCCGCGGAGGCCCGGCTCCATGGCCGGCGGGTTTCCGCTTCACCAGTCACCTCCCCTGTCCTCGGCAGCGGCCTAGTCCCGCCCCTCTCGCTGGGAGGGCGTGGCGTGCGCGTCCCCGGCAACCCTGTCAGAAGCTTCGCAGCCGCGCGGCAAGCAGAATGCAGAGAGGAGGGAGGGGGTGGTGCAGAAGTGGGGTCTTTCCCGAAACTGGGCAAGAATGGAATTGGACCCCCGGGCCTCGGGCACAGCGGGCGAACGCTGTGCAGCCGGAACGGCAGCGGCTGCCTCGCAACCATGCGCCACCCACCCCCACCCCCGCCCTGCCGCTCAGTTCTTCCGGGTCACCAAAATCAGCATCTCCCACCAACTCGCAGAAACCTACGGTGGTAAAGACCTGGAAATACTCACCTAAGCGGCAACCGGCTAGGCTCAACTACCTACACAAGCCTCAACACCCTGCAAGCCAACAATAGGGAGCCTAGTCTTGAAAACCATGAGGGCTCCTCCTCGAGGATGAGCCTGTTGGTTGCCCCTTCTCCCACCCACCTGGACAGCGGGCACCACTAAGTAAAACGTTGCTTCCCATAGTGGGGAGTGGCAACAGCATAGCTTTAACCAAGACCAAGGACACTGGGCAGCTGAGTGGGGAAATCAAGCAGGAGGGAAAATGACCAACAGGGCCCAGTGTGAGAACATGTTCCCTATTAGTGTCTCCAGAAAAATGCAAAGAACCATAAAGAAGGAAGCCATAACTGTATAAACTATTTATTAACAGACAATGCCCACAAATTTATTTCTTCTTGGACACGCCCACAGTGCGGCCTCGGCGGCCTGTGGTCTTGGTGTGCTGGCCTCGTACACGAAGTCTGCAGGTGAGAAAAGAGAAGGGTTACAGGTCTTACACCATACAAAACAAACGTCTGGGAAAAGACAGAGCATGAAAATTCCCTGGGAGTCTAGGGACAGGCAGAGATGAGCCCCCACCCCACTCACCCCCAGAAGTGGCGTAGCCCTCGGTGGGCCCTAATCTTCTTCAGTCGCTCCAGGTCTTCACGGAGCTTGTTGTCCAGACCGTTGGCCAGGACCTGGATACAGAGGACATGGTGACGTATGCTTGTTCTACCCCCTGGCTTATGACCAATTCTAACTGGACACCCTGCTTTTCTCTAATCTCTCCCATCTTAATACACACCTGGCTGTATTTTCCATCCTTCACGTCCTTCTGTCTGTTTAAGAACCAGTCTGGGATCTTGTATTGGCGTGGATTCTGCATAATGGTGATCACACGTTCCACCTGGCAGGCAGGACAAGGGTCAGGTCCAGATGGTCTCCCCGCCCCCTCCCCATAGGCCCAACCCCTAGCCCCCCTTCCTTGTCCTCACCTCATCCTCAGTGAGCTCTCCTGCCCTCTTGGTGAGGTCGATGTCTGCTTTCCTCAACACCACATGAGCATATCTTCGCCCCACACCCTGAGGAAAGGTTTCAGAGTCGGATGAGTCTGATTTTTTGGGTTTCCTTTAAAGACCCATGATTCAAAAAGCACAGAAAGGTAGGTCCTAAAATAACCTAGTGCCTTATACTTTTCCAGATACAAAGCCTAATCATTAAAAGAGAAAAAGTTTTGTTCAGAGGCAGGGCTGGACCAGAGAACTTGGGGCAGATACCCCTTGAAAGCAGAATCTTTTTTTCCCACATTGCCCAGCATACAGACGTAGTTGTAAATGCTGCTGTTAAGACAATACAGCAGCACCCAAGAATGGCACCTCCTAATTTCTGCATCGTGGAGGATGAAGCTGATGTCCCTCAGAGCTGATGTAGCACCAAGGCAGCAAGACTAGGGTATTTTCAATTAATAGGGTTGATTAAGGGGTAGGAATGCCAGTTGCTCACGATGTCTAAGGGCCACGCGCCATGATCCTTTGGGCAGGTCACTGCACGATCAAAATAAACGAACACTTAAATCGGTGACATCGTATCACCACCACCACTGGTACTCCTTGCCACCTGAATTCACAAGCCAAATAGACTTGGATAGTGAAGGACTGTGTGCTGGGTTGAATAGTGTCCCACCAAATGTATGTCCATCTGAAACCTCAAAACGTTACTTTATTTTGAAATATAGTTTGTTAAAATGAGGTCATACTGGATTAAATCCAATGACTGGTGTTCTTATCAAAGGAGAGGACACAGACACAGAGGAAAGAAGGCATGTGATAAGAGGCGAGACACTAGAGTGATGCAGCTGTAACACAAAGAAACCAAGGATGTTTGGCATCCAGAACCGAGAGATTAAGTTTCTGTTGTTTGAAGCCAACCAGTCTGTGTTACAAGGGCCCCAGGAAACTGAAATAGATGGTATTTCCTCTCTGTAAGAAAGTGCCCAGGGAGTCAAATTACCAGATTGATTTGGAAGAGACTAGGATCTTAAGTCTCTCTCAAACTTTAATTCTCTTCCTTCTACTTTTAAGTGTTTCTTTGTATCTCAAGGGCCTGGACCATATAACAGAAGAGTTGATACTAACTTCATACTAGTCTCTGAAACCCAGTCATTGTGACCAATTCCGACCCCTTCCATGTTTCCAAACAATCCACAGACAACAGTTATCATCCTTATTTAGAGAAAGAGCAGAACAACCAGCCTTAAGGAATATTCATAGCAAAAGTGTACAAATGGAAACAAAACAACAAAGGGATCATGGCACAGAATAACCTTGCAGGTGTGTATTACCTCTCAGCAAATACCCTCTTCTGCTTGTGCCAACTTCAATACTTCACCTTTCCCTGGCCAATTAACCTTGCTCCTCTATTTTTTGAGGAACCCCTCCTTATACTCAACCTCCCCCCAGGCAACTTTCTTCCAACTTCTAAGTTTTACCCCGCCCTACATTCCAGATCATTAACAAAAGACCACCTGCAAAGGTGGTGGAGCAACAGGGCTCCCATACACTTCTGGTATAAAGTGTAAATTGATACGACCACTTTGGAAAACTGTTTAGCAGTACTTACTAAAGCTAAACATATACATGTCCTATATACCTACCAGAAATGTAGATGGATGTTCTTTAAGAACGTATATGTACATGTACTAGAACATTTGTAACAGCACTATATGTAATAGCTAAAAACTGCCCCCCCCAAAAGACCACTTGCAAGCTTCAGTTGTCTCACCAGAGGAAGAGCCAGCAAAGGCTGACTTTCCACACAATTAGCAATGGCCCTAGTACCTGTCTATATCTAATCTTTCCCAGTGATAAGTAGGCCATCAAGTTAATAAAAAGATTTCTTATCAAAATACTCATTAAGTATCGGAAACTGCTTTGGTTAAACTGTTTTAAGCTGACTACAAAGGTTGACACATACTTAAGGTAACAAATAACAAACTAATTGATTTCAAAGAGGCAGAGGAAGGGTTTAACAGAAGCATCCTACTAACCATGCTCATCTTTTATTTTCACTATCTCATCTACAGCCTTTAAAAAGGGAACAGGCAACCTCACAGATACAGTGGGCTCAGTTCCAGACCATGCCAAACAGTGACTATTGCAATAAAGGGAGCTACACAATATATTTTGGCTTCCCAGCACATGTAAAACTTATGTAGTCTATTAAGGGAGCAATAGCCTTATGTCTCAAAAAACCCCATACATACCTTAATTAAAAGATACCTTATTACTATAAAGTGGTAACCATCACCTGAGCCTTCAGCAAGTCTAAATATTTTTGCAATAGTAACACCAAAGGCCACTGATCACAGATCACCATTAACAAATATAGCAATGAAAACGTGTGAAATATTTCAAGAATTACCAAAATGTGACAGAGACACCAAGTGAGCAAATGCTGTTGGAAAACTGACTTCCTTGAGACAGGGTTGCCACAAAAAACCACATTATTGCTAAGCACGATAAAATGAGGTAAGCCTGTACTGTATTTCACACTGCCTTACTAGTTTCACAGAACAGAAAGAAGCAGTCTTCATATGTACCATTTAAGAATGAAAGCTGTGCTCCTTGAATTACAGAATTAAAAAGTAAATGGAATGGATCTTATAAAGAAAAGCTTATGATATACTGTTTTAAATTAACAACCTATCTATAAAATATTTATAATGGTGTCCTGTCATGACATAGTGACACCTCCCATCTCCCAACTTAGAATCTCTCGGCATTTCTACTCACCCTTCAAAATGTACAATTATCCAATTCCTAGGATATACACATTTTCCAGGAAGGGTTGCTGTTATGATGCACTGGGGGAGAGGGGCAGAAACCAAATCTAGCACGGACCTTACAAGCTGATTGATGGCTGATGGTCCAGGAAGTTTTTAGTGAATTCAGGTAGACAACCAAACCCATTCCCCAGCCCCTAGGTGAAATACATTGGCTTGACCTGAGACTATTCTTTGGCTTTTATCACTTACCTTTTGGGGCAAATATGGTTCAGGGGTTAAGGGGACTAGTTGTGCTCTTAACCATTCTTTTTTTACCCAGCAGACATGGTGATCTGGTTGGGACTTCCTCCACCTTGCCTTAACGACAGCTCAATTGTTAACAACCCAAGTTTCACTTACAACCCAAGCAGCCCTTACCCTACTTTACCTTAATTGCAGTAATGGCGAAGGCAATTTTCCGCCGCCCATCGATGTTGGTGTTGAGTACTCGCAAAATGTGCTGGAACTTCTCGGGGATTACTAGAGACTGACAGAGATTCGGGGAGAAATTAGACACCGTGAACTACCATTAAACCGTAACCTCAAACACGAGCGTTAAGCTTGTCACACAGAGAGCAAGAAGCCCCCGTCAGGTTTTCACGACACAAAAAACTCCTCAGTCCTGCAGACAGCAGGAGCATCAAGTGTTCAGGCTGGGAAAAACGCAACCTCCGGGAGGAAGCACGTCTCCTGCCCGTTCCCAAAGTACACTCTGAGTGGCGGAGGCCGGAGGTCCCCACTCACACCCAAGCCTTTCCAGCGCCCGGGAAGTGACTTCCTCCGGCCCCACTCCCCAGAACTGGATGTCTTTAGTCGTCCTTTTCCAGGGGTGCGATCCAAGGCTCCACACAGAAAGCTGCAGGCCCCCAGGGTAGGACATTTTCCGCCCCCTGACAGCAGACCTTCCTTGCCCCGGTTCCGATGTCGCCAGATCCCCGTACCGACTCCAGTCTTACCATGGCGGCGGCCCCAGCGGCGGCGTGTAGGCCTCCAGTGGAAGAGAGAACGGAAGTGACATAGCAGCACTATATCGCTACCAGTCGGAAGGGGCGGAACGATCTTGATGAGGAGCTTCCGGAAACCGTGCGAGAGTCTGAGGTGAGCGTCAAGAGTTCCGGTGCGGTTTATCTTTACGTGTTCGTAAAGTTCTTGGGTGTGAGAGCAACGAACATTCCGGATTGAGATCGTGCTTAAGACTTCCAATTCCCATTTGCACTTGGGTGAAGCGGTTAGAGCTGAAAGGGAAAGGCTGGAGGCAAACAATTTAACTCAAATATCTGGGAGCGATTTCGCGCCGTGCAAGACACTCCAGGACTTGTAGTTCCACTCCGGGGAACGGACTCGCCTGACAGCTGCCGGAAGTGAGGCTGCGCGGAATGGCCGCCGCTGCGACCATGGCTGCAGCCGCCCGGGAGCTGATGTTGCGGGCCGGAGCCTCAGATATGGAGGAGGAGGAGGGCCCGCTGGTGAGAACGCAGGGCTGTTTCTTCTCCAGAGTATCGTCCCATCTCCTCACGTCAGAAAGGCCTGGGCTGGGTGTAGGCACAAGGTTGGGAGCTCGGCTGCTACCGGTGATGCTACCCGGTTTGGCTCTCCATACACCTTCCTGGAATCGGACCTGAACCTGAGCGGGGACCAGAATGGCCGAGACTCAGGTTCTGGGGCCACAATTTCAGTTAATCTCCAGATGTTTGGGCAGAATAGAGAAGCAGTGTAGAGTAACAGCTAGGAACATGGCCTCTGGAGTTAGATTGCTTGGGTTCTAATTCCATCTCTGCCACTTCCACTCTGTGTGTCTTTGGGCAAGTTAACTAGTCCCTCTGTGCCATCACTTTCCACACCTATGATGAAGAAAATAAGACCTCCTGTATAGGTTGTCGGTTAGGATTAGGCAAATGAATACAAATAAGATGGCACCTGGCATGTAGGTAAACACTATAGGTTAGCTGACATTTCTAGAAAGGCTGGGGCTCCCCAGAGGGATAGTGATAGAACACCTAAGATAGCAGGAGTGTAGAGATCCTAAATTCAACTGCAGGTTCTGCTCTGTCCTCTGCATCTCCTAATTTTCCTCATTTGGTCACCTCCGCCCTTTCTGGGTTGCCTGTCTCCTGGTCATATTCCCTACCCATCAGCCCCAATCAGTAAGACTGAGACAATATGAGACTTTTGGAATTTTGGGACTCAGTATTTACCTATGGCTCCCCAGTGAAAGTCCTTCTCCCCCACTTGAAGGGTTGGTGATTATCCCATTATATTTTGTTCTCCCCCTTGCTTTCCCATTAACCTGCCCCTCTCCAGGAGGGTGGTCCAGGTCTTCAGGAGCCATTGCAGCTTGGAGAGTTGGACATCACCTCTGATGAATTCATCCTGGATGAAGTGGATGGTAAGTGATGGCACGGGGGTGGGGGGATGCAGTTCCTATAACCTGAGAGGCATGGGGGCTGGAAGTACTAAGGCAGGGGTTAGTGTGCAGATGTTCAATGTGGGGATGGAGCTGTGGAGGAGCTGGATGGACCCTTACGATGAACTTCTATTTGCAGTTCACATTCAGGCGAATCTGGAGGATGAGTTAGTAAAGGAAGCTCTTAAAACGGTGAGGTTTTCCACTATACTAATCTGTCCCTCCACTTACCCTCCCCTCAAAGAAAAGAAGAAGAAAACAATCTCTTGCTCTTCTAATATCACTTTGGTGTCTTACTCTCTAGTCCTTCATTGACTCTGTTCCAGCATCCCTTCACTGACTCCCTCCTGACCTGTCACGTTTCTGTCCTCCCAGGGTGTGGATCTCCGTCACTATTCAAAGCAGGTTGAGCTGGAGCTACAGCAGATTGAGCAGAAGTCCATTCGGGATTGTATCCTCCAGCAGAGAAAAAGGGTGGTGTTATTAAAATGGGCATTTTGGGGGGCATGGTGCTGACAGCCCAGCTGGGGCTGCCATCTTCTCTCTGAGGTTTATGTCACCTCAGGGAGAAATTGGAGGGGTCCTGCGGGTCTGAGGATCTCCATCTCCACAGTGAGGCCCCTTGACTTTTTGTGAGTCAGATATCCAAGAGAGTGAGAACATAGCATCTCTGCACAACCAGATCACAGCCTGTGATGCTGTCCTTGAGGTTAGTAACCCTCATAATCCTGAGCCCAGATCATGGTCTCTGGGACCTTTCTTTACGTCATCAGCCTCAGGCGGGGACAATTAGAATCACTTTCAGGATGACCTCAGCAGCCTTTTTTGTTGTTGCTCCTATGACTAATGTTATTTGCCAGTGACCTTTCAGGTACCTCTTCCCTTATCACCCACTACCCTCATGGACTGATAGATACTGGAGATTTTACCAAGAAACTTGGGTGGCCCACTCGTCCCTTACCAACCCTATGGCCATTCAGTAACACTTCCACCTTTCCCCAGCGCATGGAGCAGATGTTGGGAGCTTTTCAGAGTGATCTCAGCTCCATCAGCTCTGAGATCCGGACACTGCAGGAGCAGTCAGGAGCCATGAACATTCGGCTTCGAAACCGCCAGGCTGTCCGGGGGAAACTCGGGGAGCTTGTCGATGGTCTGGTGGTGCCCTCTGCTCTGGTCACGTGAGTCACCAGTTTGAAGGGGCATAATGTTTATACCAAGTAGATGGGCTGGAGCGACCTACCCTACTTACCACATGGGTCTCCATCACGTCACTTCCAGAAACTGATGAGTGGGTTGACAGCTCTTCCTAACCTTGATGCAGGCTTTAGGCATCAAAGATTAGGAATCATCCAGGGTCGGGCGTAGAGAAGGGGGTCCAAGGCTTACGTGGGTGGTGGAGGTGTGTGTGTCTAGGAACAGAAAACTTTGTACGTGTGTCCTGACTCTATGATGCAGTGTAAGAAGGGAGAGGAGACAGAGGCTGGATGCCAGGGGTATGGTTTAGAGTCTAGGGGTGTCTGGGTCTCCCTCCGCACCTATCCCACCCCTCCTTGCTCCCCAGGGCAATTCTGGAGGCACCAGTCACAGAGCCCCGGTTCCTGGAGCAGCTGCAGGAGCTGGATGCCAAGGCAGCTGCAGTCCGAGAGCAGGAGGCTAGGGGCACAGCGGCCTGTGCAGATGTCCGAGGCGTGCTCGACCGGCTCCGGATCAAGGTGGGGAGGGGGGTGGATACCCTAGAGACTACTGAAACCAGCCTCCCTGAGAAGTCCACCCTGAATTGCCCTGGCAAAGCTCATTGTAGCCTGTGCCCAAGAACTTCACCTTGCCTTTACCTGGCAGAGCTCATTCTCACATCTCTGGGTTCCCCTGAAAGTCTTAAGAAATATCAAAGAGGTATTCTCTACTCTTCCTCCTCCCATATCCAACATTTGTTCCTTCCCTCAGTAATTCCCAAACAGTGAGAAGGTTGCAGCTTCATGCCCTGTGTTTGGTCCCCCATGTCTAGGCAGTGACGAAGATCCGAGAGTTCATCCTTCAGAAGATCTATTCCTTCAGAAAACCAATGACCAACTATCAGATCCCCCAGACGGCCCTGCTGAAGTACAGGTTGTCGCCCAAAGGAAGGGCTGGGGGTGGCCTCGGAGCTCTTGAGCAGCCCAGCATGATGCTGGGCATCTTGGGCCGTCAGGGAGACTGACTGGTCCCTGGCTCCTCCAGGTTTTTCTATCAGTTCCTGCTGGGCAACGAACGGGCCACCGCAAAGGAGATCAGGGACGAGTACGTGGAGACGCTGAGCAAGATCTACCTGTCCTACTACCGCTCTTACCTGGGGCGGCTCATGAAGGTGCAGGTGAGGCCACGGAGGGAGAGGCAGTCCTGGGCCCCTTGGCTGCGGGGAGGGGCAGCTACGGGGCAATGGGGGACAGTATAAAAAGACATTTTTTTGGGGAAGCAGTGGTTCACAGTTCTCTCTGCTCTTTTCTCTAGTATGAGGAAGTTGCTGAGAAGGATGATCTAATGGGCGTGGAAGATACAGCCAAGAAAGATATCCTGGAGCTGAGGGGCCCTCATGCTGGGTCTGGAGAGTGAGGGGGCTTCTGGCTCCAGCCTCCAAGGCACTGCTGCTTACCTTTTTCTGTGGGACCAAAACCTTTGAGAATGTGATCAAGGCTGTGGCCTCCCTCCCCAGAAAAATGCACAAATCATCTTTTTTTTTTTTTTTTTTTAAAGTTTTTTTTTTTTTTTTTTTTTTTTTTTTAATTTATTTATTTATGGCTGTGTTGGGTCTTCGTTTCTGTGCGAGGGCTTTCTCTAGTTGCGGCAAGTGGGGGCCACTCTTCATCGCGGTGCGCGGGCCTCTCACTATCACGGCCTGTCTTGTTGTGGAGCACAGGCTCCAGACGCGCATGCTCAGTAGTTGTGGCTCACGGGCTTAGTTGCTCCGCGGCATGTGGGATCTTCCCAGACCAGGGCTCGAACCCGTGTCCCCTGCATTGGCAGGCAGATTCTTAACCACTGCGCCACCAGGGAAGCCCCACAAATCATCTTGACACAGAGTTTTGCATATGATGTCAGGGGGTGTAGAGGCTCCTTAGAGTCCATTCACCGATGTGAGGTGAAGTGGGGCCCCAGAACTGGGAAAGAGGGACCCTGGGGCTGTGTCTGGCTGCTGGGTGCCCCTGGAGGTCCTGAGTCTTTGACCTTCCATCACAGTTGTGATCTGACTGTTTTCCTTGACTCTGACTCTCCACGATTCTTCTCAAAGCCATCCCTCCGCAGCAGGAACACCATCTTCACCCTGGGGACCCGGGGCTCTGTCATCTCCCCCACTGAACTGGAAGCCCCCATCCTTGTGCCCCACACGGCCCAGCGGGGAGAACAGAGGGTAAGAGGAGGAGCAAGCCTTAGCCGACGGGGTGGGGGTGGGGCGGGACAACTCCGAGTACAGACCTCAGGGCAAAGCTTCCCCTACTGCAGGCCCCCGTGGGAGTCCCCTTCTCCAGTCACCCCAGTGTTCTGTGATAAGAGGGTTGGGACCATTGACTTAGGGTGTACAGAGGGAAGAGGTGGGTGGTATGTCACGAGGCAGGTGTGGAGGAGGATATGGGAGCAGCAACAGCAGGTGGGGGCGGCCTCTTCTCGTGCCCCACCTCCCCCTACCTCTTCAGTACCCGTTCAGGATGCTCTTTCGCAGCCTGGACTAGGGGTAGATGGGGAGGGTCTCCTGAGCTCCCATTACCCAGGTTTGCTGATTTCCCAACTGTGTCCACGGACTGCTGGTACTGGGGTCCATCCTGTCTGTCTCTCTTCTTACCCCTTCCATCCTAGTATCCTTTTGAGGCCCTCTTCCGCAGCCAGCACTACGCCCTCCTCGACAACTCCTGCCGTGAATACCTTTTCATCTGTGAATTCTTTGTGGTGTCTGGCTCGGCTGCACAGGACCTCTTCCACGCCGTCATGGGCCGCACGCTCAGCATGACCCTGGTAGGCTCCCTCGCTCCCGGGCTCTTAGAACTCTGTCCCCAGTTTTCGTCAGCACCGCAGTGAGGTCACAGCCCTGGGGTTACTGAAACCAGGATCCCCTCGTTCTAAAATGCATGAGCCACGTCCTCGCTGTGTGACTCCCCATGAAACCATCAAAGCTTGGGGTCCCGGAGGCTCTTGGGGACACACAGGTGACAGCACCTGAAAACTCAAGGGCCCCTAAACCTTGGTGTTCAGCCCTGAATTCTGCTATGATGGGCTTGTGATTTTAGATCTGGGGAGCAAGGCAGCAGGACCACCCGAGTGGCCAGTGGGCAGGGAAGGAGCATTTCCCATTTAGATCCCCTCCCCAGTGCCAGGTCCCCAGGGGAGCACAAGCATCTGTCCATGGCTACTGGGAAAAGCAAAGTAACAGATACTCTCTTCCAATCCCCTGCCTGTTCCTAAATCACAGAAACACCTGGAGTCTTACCTCACTGACTGCTACGATGCCATTGCTGTTTTTCTCTGTATCCATATTGTCCTCCGATTCCGCAACATTGCAGCCAAGAGGGATGTTCCTGCCCTGGACAGGTCGCTGAGTTCTGGTCCTTGATGTCCCACTGGCCTTGAAATCTTTAGTCTTGCACCAGCCTGCCCTGACCCGTGGGCTCCTCCTGACCTGAACCATTGACCCTGTTCCCATTTGTCTGTCTAGAGGCAGTATTGCTGCTTCCAGACTCACCTTTCACACCCACTCCAGCCTCCACCAACCATCACTCATCGCTCAGGGTTTCCGCACACACACCCTCCCCCTGGCCCCCACCCCTGACGTTCCTTGCCAGATCTCTCATTCTGATCAAGCCCACAGGTACTGGGAACAAGTGCTTGCCTTGCTGTGGCCACGGTTTGAACTGATCCTGGAGATGAACGTCCAGAGTGTCCGCAGCACTGACCCTCAGCGCCTCGGGGGGCTGGACACTCGGCCTCACTACGTGAGGGCGGGCAGGGGTAACAGGCTGTTGAAAGGCAGGGCTTGAAGCCTCGCTGCAGGGATCACCCAGGTTCACGGTTGTGTCCATGAGCCTGGCTGGACAGCTAGCCACGCTGTGTGAGGGGCAGTCTGGGAGTGTGGTCAGACTCAGGGTGGGCTGGGCACTGTGGTGGGAGGGATTGGAGGTGGGAGTCACCCAGAGACCGGTTGACCAGCTTCAAGGGAGTTGGGGGTTTCATGGGTTGGGCCAGGGGGTTGGCGTGATTTTTCTTCCCACCTTCTTTCTCCCAGATCACACGCCGCTATGCAGAGTTCTCCTCTGCTCTTGTCAGCATCAATCAGACGATTCCCAATGAACGGACGATGCAGCTGCTGGGCCAGCTACAGGTGAGGGGCGGCTGGGAGAGGTTTCCGAGCCACAGGGCTGCTGCAGGGGGCTGGAGTGTGAGGTGGGGGCCCTTGCCTGCTCCTGTCACCTCCTCCTTTCATTTTTTTTTCAGGTGGAGGTGGAGAATTTTGTCCTCCGAGTGGCAGCCGAGTTCTCCTCAAGGAAGGAGCAGCTTGTGTTTCTGATCAACAACTACGACATGATGCTGGGGGTGCTGATGGTACCTGAAGCCCTTTCTCCTTGTCTCCCTCCCCGGAGAATTCGGGTTCCCCCCCACTGCTCCGTTACCTCCACGGGGGCAAAGATTATGCTGGCTTTGTTTGGTGTTTTATTCTTGCAGACTGGCACAGCATCTGGCTACGTACAGTAAATGTGGGGAGAAGGGGATATTCTGACGTGAAGGGCAGCTTCTCCCCAAACTTGAGATTTCCCTTTGTCTTCCCTTAGGAGCGGGCTGCGGATGACAGCAAAGAGGTTGAAAGTTTCCAACAGCTGCTCAATGCTCGTACACAGGTAGGGGTGTGGGGAAGAGGAAAGGGATAGTCCCATGTGCTGTTTAGTTCAGATTGTGTGTGTGTGTGTGTGTGTGTGTGTGTGTGTGTGTGTGTAGGGGCCGTTAGCAGACTCCAGATACACAGAATTGGAATTGTTATAACTCTTGGTTCACAACATGCTGTCATTATTGGTCTATTTTATTTTCTTTTGTATTTTTTTAATGATATAGACATCCATGAACCTACCACACACCTTGGCAATAAACCCCACCCCATCACCCTGCATCTCACATAGAGGCACCTCTTGACCTAAATGTTGTCTTTATCACTCCCTGGCTTTTAAAAATACAGCTATAGGGACTTCCCTGGTGGTCCAGTGGTTAGGACTCTGCACTTCCACTGCAGGGGGCACGGGTTTGATCCCTGGTTGGGGAACTAAGATTCCACATACCGCATGGTGTGGCCAAAAAAAAAAGTAAAAAAAAAATAGAGCTATAGGTATGCCAAAACAGTAACTATTTGGTTTTGGGTTTGAGTGCCATAAAAGCAAGAGTCACAGGATTATTTCATGCATAATATTTCTAGTATCGTCCTGTTATGACATATGGCTGTAGCTCATTCTTTTTCACTGCAATATAATGTTACATTGTGTGAATATAACAGAGGTCATTTGGATTATTTCCAGTTTCTTGCTCCTGTGAGCATTGTTTTATGAACAATTATGTCTTTTAGCACACATAGATATATCAAAAGTTTTATCAAAAATCTCTCTTGGAAGTAGGAGTAGGCTTGCTGCATCTAGAGAATGCTAGTATTCAACTTTATGAGACAATGCCAAATTGTTTTCCTAAGTGATGGGACCAGTTTATTCCTTACCTGAAATGTATAAGAATTTTCACTGAGTCATATTTTCTCCAACATATGATAGATCATACTATCTTTGCCTTTCTGGTGGGTGTCTCACTGGGATCTTGATTTGCATTTTCCTGGTTACTAATGAGATTGAGCATCATTTCAAATGTTAAGTAACCATACAAATTTTTCTTTTCTGTAAAATGTCTGTCATAGCATTTGACCTTTTAAAACTTGGGCTGTTTGTGTTTTTCTTATTGATTTATAAGAGTTCTTAATACAAAAGACTTAATACAAAAGTTCTTAATACAAAAAATAATACAATATAATAATACAAGAGTTCTTAATACAAAAAAACTTAATACAAAAGTTCTCCTAATCTTTTGTTGATTGTATAGGTTGCAGATACCTTTCAGGAGGTGTTTTATCTTTTACCTTTTTTTTTAAATTTAATTTTATTTAAAGAAATTTTTTTGCCCTCTCTGTGAGGCTTGTGGGATCTTAATTCCCTGACCAGGGATCAAACCCAGGCCCTCGGCAGTGAAAGTGCGGAGTCCTAACCTCTGGACTGCCAGGGAATTCCCCTTTTTACTTTTTTTTCTTCTTATTATTTTTTTTAATATTCATTTATTTATTTATTTGGCTGCATTGGGTCTTAGTTCCGGCGCACGCGGGCTTAGCTGCCCCACCGCATGTGGGATCTTAATTCCCCGACCAGGGATCGAACCCCCATCCCCTGCATTGGAAGGTGGATTCTTAACCACTGGACCACCAGGGAAGTCCCCCTTTTTTACTTTTTTTTATGTTGTCTTATGATGAACAGAAATTTCTAATCGTAACTTGATGAATTTAATAATTTTTATTTTTGTGTTTTGTTTAAGAAATCCCTAATTATCCCAGTCATAAAAATATTATACTGTATTTTCTTCTTAATATTGTAGAATTTTGCTTTTTACTTTTAAGCCCTAAATTTACCTAGAATTGATTTTTGTGTATGATGTGAGGTAGGAAACTAATTATTTTCTATTTGGAAAAATGATTGGCCTAGAACCATTTATAGGAAGTCCCTTTCTTTCCCCATCTGATCTGTAGTCCCGTCTCTGTCACACAGCAAAACTCCACAAACATGTGCCTCTTGCCTCTAGTCTGTTCCACTGATCAATTTGTCTACCCTGCAAAACAGTTTTAATTATTATGCTTTTAGGACAAATTCTCCTACCTTCTTTTTTGTTTGTTTTGTTTTGTTTTGTTTTTGGCCGCACCATGCAGCTTGTGGGATCTTAGTTCTGCAACCAGGGATCGAACCCATGCCACCTGCAATGGAAGTGCGGAGTCCTAACCACTGGACTGCCAGGGAATTCCCTCTCCTACCTTCTTTTTCATCATTATCTTGAGTATTATTGGCCTTTTGATTTTTCATGTAAATTTTATGATCGGCTTATAAGTTTTCACATAAAAAAAGCTCATTAATGATTTTGAATGTAGTTGCATTGATCAGTTTAGAAGAATTGATACTTTTTGATATTGAAACTTCCCATCAACATGGCCCCTCTCTACATTTTTGAATATATTCTTTAATGTCTTTTGATAAACTTTTATAATTTTCAGCACAAAGATATTGCAAATCTTTTGTTAGAATTGTTCCTAGGTAGGTGTAATATGTAGCTTTAGTCCTACTAGGAATACATAAATCCTTCCTAATTCTTTACCTTTTATTTCTTATGTCTTTGATCTTTTACTCTTCTGGCCAGGACCTCTATGACAGAGTGTAATAGTTGAATAATATCCTGTTCCTGAGTTTAAAAGAAATGCTTTTATCATTTTCTCATTAAGAGTAATGTAGATGTAGGTTTTTTTGTAGAAGCCCTTTATCAGGTTAAGAAAATTCCTTTTAATCACTCGTGTGCTAGGAGTTTTTATTGTAGTTTTTCCTACTAGAAATAAATCTACATTTATTTAGGGATAATTACTAAGAATAATACTAGGAATTACTAGAAATAATAACTACATTTTTTTTTCTCTCTAATTGTTTGGACTTTATTCTTTTAGGATTTGTCCTTTAAATAAACTGTTGCTCCTTAAATATTGTCTTTTAAAAAAGAAATTTACTTGTTTGAAGTGGTGTATAGAAATGCTGTTGATTTTTGTACATGGATTATATAGCCAGCCACCTTCCTAAATTCTTTTTTTTAAAAGTATCATTTTAACTTTATTTTTATTTTTTAAAATTTATTTATTTATATTTGGCTGTGCTGGGTCTTCATCGCCGCATGGAGGCTTCCGCAGGCTTTCTCTGGTTGTGGCGAGCAGGGGCTACTCTTCGTTGTGGTGCGCGGGCTTCTCACTGCGGTGGCTTCTCTTGTTGTGGAGCACGGGCTCTAGTCGCGCGGGCTTCAGTAGTTGTGGCACTCGGGCTCAATAGTTGTGGCTCGTGAGCTTAGTTGCTCCGCGGCATGTGGGATCTTACTGGACGAGGGATCGAACCCGTATCCCCTACATTGGCAGGCGGATTCTTAACCACTTCGCCAGCAGGGAAGTCCCCTAAATTATTTCTAATAATATTTTTGGAGGTGTGTGTGTGTTTCTTTGTAGGCGTTCATCATCTCTGAATTGTGACAGTTTTATTTCTTCTTTTCTGATCCCTATGTATTTAATTTCTGTATGTCTTTGTTCTCTTACTGCATTGGCTAGTACCTCCAGTACAAAGCTGAATGGTTGAATAGAAGTGGTGATAGTGAGAACGCTTATCTCTTCCTAATTTTAAAAGGAGTGCTTTCATCATTTCCGCATTAAGAGTACTGTTGTAGGTTTTTTATAGATATCCTTTATCAGGTGAAGAAAATTCCTTTCGATCCCTAGTATGCCAAGAGTTATTAATTTTAAAAAAATCATGAATAGGTATTATTTTTAATCAAGATTGTGTGCTTTTTCTGCATACATTGAGGTAGTCATATATTTAATTTTTAAAAAATCTATTATGTCATGGGTGGGATAAATTAGGACTTTGGGATTAACAGATACACACAACTATATATAAAATAAACAACAAGGACCTACTGTATAGCACAGAGAACTATATTCAATATCTTGTAATAACCTATAATGGACAAGAATCTGAAAAAGAATGTATATAACTATATGTATATATATCTATATCTGAATCACTTTGCTATACACCTGAAAGTATCACAATGTTGTAAATCAACTATACTTCAATTAAAAAAAAAAACTACTGTGTGGTATATTACATTTGTAGATTTTAGAATGTTAAACCATTCTGGATTTGGTCTAATTCATTTGGAATATTTGCTTCTCTGTGCAGAAGCGAGATTGGCCTGTGATGTTCTTTTCTTGTACTGTACTTGTGTGGTTTTGGTACCAAAGTCATACTGGATTTGTAGAAGAAGGTGGGAAGGAAGTATTTCTTCATTCTTTTTATTCTGAAAGAGTTTGAGATTGAAATGATCTCTTCCTTGTAAGTATCTTAGAAATTGCCAGCACAAACATCCAGGAAGATTTAAAACTATGAAATTCCTGGGCTTCCCTGGTGGCGCAGTGGGTAAGAGTCGGCCTGCCAACGCAGGGGACGTGGGTTCGAGCCCTGGTCCGGGAAGATCCCACATGCCGCGGAGCAACTAAGCCCCCGCGCCACAACTCCTGAAGCCCGCGTGTGCCCTAGAGCCTGTGCCCCGCAGCAAGAGAAGCCACTGCAATCAGAAGCCCGCGCACCACAACGAAGAGCAGCCCCTGCTCGCTGCAGCTAGAGAAAGCCCGCGCGCAGCAATGAAGACCCAACGCGGCCATAAATAAATAAATAAATAAACAAATTTGTTTGAAAAAGTGTGGCACTGCCATTGAAAAAAACAAATTCCCTCTAAGTACTGCTTTTATTGAGTTCTGTAGGTTTGAATATGTAGCATTTTTATTATTCAGTTCTAAGAATTTTTATATTTCAATCATTTCTTTTTCAATCCATGAGATTTTTTAGAGGAGTATTTTAAAATTTCCAAAAGTAGTTTTTTTACTTATCTTTTTGTTATTAATGCCTAAATTGCATTGTGGATGGAGAATGTGGCCTTTTGGTACTGAAAATTTTTTGAAATTTGTTTATATTTGCTTTGGCCTAGGACACGATCAACTTTTGTAAATGTTCCATGGTATTTTTTAATTTTAAAATTTAAAAATTTTTAAAAATTTATTTATTTGGTTGCAGCCGTTCTTAGTTGCGGCATGTGGGATCTAGTTCCCTGACCAGGGATCGAACCTGGGCCCCGTGCATTGGGAGTGCAGAGTCTTAGCCACTGGACCACCAGGGAAGTCCGCCATGTATGTTTGAGAAGATTGTGTATTCTTTGATTGTCAGGTGTGGAAATTAAGCTCTTTAATTCTGCTGTTCACATCACCTATATCTTTACTGATTTTTTTTTGTCTACTTATCGGTAGTTGAGACAGATGTTTTGAAATTCATAAGTTTATCAGTTTTTCACTGCAGTTTTTTTTTTTAACACCTTTATTGGAGTATAATTGCTTTACAATGGTGTGTTAGTTTCTGCTTTATAACAAAGTGAATCAGCTATACATATACATATATCCCCATATCTCTTCCCTCTTGCATCTCCCTCCTTCCCATCCTCCCTAACCCACCACTTTAGGTGGTCACAAAGCACCGAGCTGATCTCCCTGTGCTATGCGGCTGCTTCCCACTAGCTATCGGTTTTACATTTGGTAGTGTATATATGTCCATGCCACTGTCTCACTTTGTCCCAGCTTACCCTTCCCCCTCCCTGTGTCCTCAAGTCCATTCTTTAGTAGGTCTGTGTCTTTATTCCTGTCCTGCCCCTAGGTTCTTCGTGACCATTTTTTTTTTTTTTAGATTCCATATATATGTGTTAGCATATGGTATTTGTTTTTCTCTTTCTGACTTACTTCACTCTGTATGACAGACTTTAGGTCCATCCACCTCACTACAAATAACTCAATTTCGTTTCTTTTTATGGCTGAGTAATATCCCATTGTATATATGTGCCACAGTTCTTTATCCATCCATCTGTCGATGGACACTTAGGTTGCTTCCATGTCCTGGCTATTGTAAATAGAGCTGCAGTGAACATTGTGGTACGATTCTTTTTGAATTATGGTTTTCTCAGGGTGTATGCCCAGTAGTGGGATTGCTGGGTCATATGGTAGTTCTATTTTTAGTTTTTTAAGGAACCTCCATCCTGTTCTCCATAGTGGCTGTATCAATTTACATTCCCACCAACAGTGCAAGAGGGTTCCCTTTTCTCCACACCCTCTCCAGCATTTGTTGTTTGTAGATTTTCTGATGGTGGCCATTCTTACTGGTGTGAGATGATATCTCATTGTAGTTTTGATTTTCATTTCTCTAATGATTAATGATGTTGAGCATTCTTTCATATGTTTGTTGGCAATCTGTATATCTTCTTTGGAGAAATGTCTGTTTAGGTCTTCTGCCCATTTTTGGATTGAGTTGTTTGTTTTTTTGATATTGAGCTGCATGAGCTGCTTGTAAATTTTGGAGATTAATCCTTTGTCAGTTGCTTCATTTGCAAATATTTTCTCCCATTCTGAGGGTTGTCTTTTTGTCTTGTTTATGGTTTCCTTTGCTGTGCAAAAGCTTTTAAGTTTCATTAGGTCCCATTTGTTTATTTTTGTTATTATTTCCATTTCTCTAGGAGGTGGGTCAAAAAGGATCTTGCTGTGATTTATGTCCTAGAGTGTTCTGCCTATGTTTTCCTCTAAGAGTTTTATAGTGTCTGGCCTTACGTTTAGGTCATTAATCCATTTTGAGTTTATTTTTGTGTATGGTGTTAGGGAGTGTTCTAATTTCATTCTTTTACATGTAGCTGTCCAGTTTTCCCAGCAACACTTATTGAAGAGGCTGTCTTTTCTCCATTGTATATCCTTGCCTCCTTTGTCATAGATTAGTTGACCATAGGTGCATGGGTTTATCTCTGGGCTTTCTATCCTGTTCCATTGATCTATATTTCTGTTTTTGTGCCAGTACCATATTGTCTTGATTACTGTAGCTTTGTAGTATAGTCTGAAGTCAGGAGTCTGATTCCTCCAGCTCTGTTTTTTTCCTTCAAGACTGCTTTGGCTATTTGGGGTCTTTTGTGTCTCCAAACAAATTTTAAGATTTTCTGTTCTAGTTCTGTAAAAAATGCCATTGGTAATTTGATAGGGATTGCATTGAATCTGTAGATTACTTTGGGTAGTTTAGACATTTTCATAATATTGATTATTCCAATCCAAGAACATGGTATATCTCTCCATCTGTTTGTATCGTCTTTAATTTCTTTCATCAGTGTTTTATAGTTTTCTGCATACAGGTCTTTTGTCTCCCTAGGTAGGTTTATTCCTAGGTATTTTATTCTTTTTGTTACAACAGTAAATGGGAGTGTTTCCTTCATTTCTCTTTCATACTTTTCATCATTGTGTATAGGAATGCAAGAAATTTCTGTGCATTAATTTTGTATCCTGCAACTTTACCCAATTCATTGATTAGCTCTAGTAGTTTTCTGGTGGCATCTTTAGGATTCTCAATGTATAGTATCATGTCATCTGCAAACAGTGACAGTTTTACTTCTTCTTTTCCAATTTGTATTCCTTTTATTTCTTTTTCTTTTCTGATTACCGTGGCTAGGACTTCCAAAACTGTGTTGAATAATAGTGGTGAGAGTGGACATCCTTGTCTCGTTCCTGATCTTAGAGGAAATGCTTTCAGTTTTTCACCATTGAGAATGATGTTTGCTGTGGGTTTGTCATATATGGCCTTTATTATGTTGAGGTAGGTTCCCTCTATGCCCACTTTCTGGAGAGTTTTTATCATAAATGGGGGTTGAATTTTGTCAAAAGCTTTTTCTGCATCTATTGAGATGATCATATGGTTTTTCTTCTTCAATTTGTTAATATGTTGTATCACATTGATTGATTTGCATATATTGAAGAATCCTTGCATCCCTGGGATAAATCCCACTTGATCATGGTGTATGATCCTTTTAATGTGTTGTTGGATTCTGTTTGCTAGTATTTTGTTGAGGGTTTTTGCATCTATATTCATGAGTGATATTGGTCTGTAATTTTCTTTTTTTGTAGTATCTTTTTCTGGTTTTGTTATCAGGGTGATGGTGGCCTCATAGAATGAGTTTGGGAGTTTTCCTTCCTCTGCAATTTTTTGGAAGACTTTGAGAAGGATGGGTGTTAGCTCTTCTCTAAATGTTTGATAGAATTCACCTGTGAAGCCATCTGGTCCTGGACTTTTCTTTGTTGGAAGATTTTTAATCACAGTTTCAATCTCATTACTTGTGATTGGTCTGTTCATATTTTCTATTTCTTCCTGGTTCAGTTGTGGAAGGTTATACCTTTCTAAGAATTTGTCCATTTCTTCCAGGTTGTCCATATTACTGGCATAGAGTTGCTTGTAGTAGTCTCTTAGGATGCTCTGTATTTCTGTGGTGTCTGTTTTAACTTCTCCTTTTTCATTTCTAATTTTATTGATTTGAATCCTCTCCCTTATTTTCTTGATGAGTCTGGCTAATGGTTTATCAATTTTGTTTATCTTCTCAAAGAACCAGCTTTTAGTTTTATTGATCTTTGCTATTATTTTCTTTGTTTCTATTTCATTTATTTCTGCTCTGATCTTTATGATTTCTTTCCTTCTACTAACTTTGGGTTTTGTTTGTTCTTCTTTCTCTAGTTCCTTTAGGTGTAAGGTTAGATTGTTTATTTGAGATGTTTGTTGTTTCTTGAGGTAGGATTGTATTGCTATAAACTTCCCTCTTAGAACTGCTTTTGCTGCATCCCATAAGTTTTAGATCGTCGTGTTTTCATTGTCATTTGTCTCTAGGTATTTTTTGATTTCTTTGATTTCTTCAGTGATCTCTTGGTTATTTAGTAACGTATTGTTTAGCCTCCATGTGTTTTTGTTTTTTACGTTTTTTTCCCTGTAATTGATTTCTAATCTCATAGCATTGTGGTCAGAAAAGATGCTTGATATGATTTCAACTTTCTTAAATTTACTGAGGCTTGATTTGTGACCCAAGATGTGATCTATCCTGGAGAATGTTCCGTGCACACTTGAAAAGAAAGTGTAATCTGCTGTTTTTGGATGGAATGTCCTATAAATATCAATTAAATCTATCTGGTCTGTTTTGTCATTTAAAGCTTGTGTTTCCTTATTAATTTTCTGTTTGGATGATCTGTCCATTGGTGTAAGTGAGGTGTTAAAGTCCCCCACTATTATTGTGTTACTGTCGATTTCCTTTTTTATAGCTGTTAGCAGTTGCCTTATGTATTGAGGTGCTTCTATGTTGGGTGCATATATATTTATAATTGTTATACCTTCTTCTTGGATTGATCCCTTGATCATTATGTAGTGTCCTTCCTTGTCTCTTGTAACAATCTTTAATTTAAAGTCTATTTTGTCTGATACGAGTATTGCTACTCCAGCTTTCTTTTGATTTCCATTTGCATGGAATATCTTTTTCCATCTCCTCACTTTTAGTCTGTATGTGTCCCTAGGTCTGAAGTGGGTCTCTTGTAGACAGCATATATATGGGTCTTGTTTTTGTATCCATTCAGCGAGCCTGTATCTTTTGGTTGGAGCATTTAATCCGTTCATGTTTAAGGTAATTATCGATATGTATGTTCCTATTACCATTTTCTGAATTGTTTTTGGTTTGTTTTTGTAGGTCCTTTTCTTTTCTTGTGTTTCCCACTTAGAGAAGTTCCTTTAGCATTTGTTGCAGAGCTGGTTTGGTGGTGCTGAATTCTCTTAGCTTTTGCTTGTCTGTAAAGCTTTTGATTTCTCCATCGAATCTGAATGAGATCCTTGCTGGGTAGAGTAATCTTGGTTGTAGGTTCTTCCCTTTCATCACTTTAAGTATGTCATGCCACTTCCTTCTGGCTTATAGAATTTCTGCTGAGAAATCAGCTGTTAACCTTATGGGAGTTCCATTATATGTTGTTTGTCGTTTTTCCCTTGCTGCTTTCAATACTTTTTCTTTGTCTTTAATTTTTGCCAATTTGATTACTATGTGTGTCGGCGTGTTTCTCCTTGGGTTTATCCTGTACGGGACTCTCGGCACTTCCTGGACTTGGGTGTCTATTTCCTTTCCCATGTTAAGGAAGTTTTTGACTATAATCTCTTCAAATATTTTCTCTGGTCCTTTCTGTCTCTCTTCTCCTTCTGGGAATCCTATAATGTGAATGCTGTTGCGTTTAATGTTGTCCCAGAGGTCTCTTAGGCTGTCTTCATTTCTTTTCATTCTTTTTTCTTTACTCTGTTCCACAGCAGTGAATTCCACCATTCTGTCTTCCAGGTCATTAATCCTTCTTCTGCCTCGGTTATTCTGGTATTGATTCCTTCTAGTGTATTTTTCATTTCAGTTATTGTATTGTTCATCTCTGTTTGTTTGTTCTGTAATTCTTCTAGGTCTTTGTTAAACATATCTTGCATCTTCTCGATCTTTGCCTCCATTCTTTTTCCGAGGTCCTGGATCATCTTCACTATCATTATTCTGAATTCTTGTTCTGGAAGGTTGCCTATCTCCACTTTATTTAGTTGTTTTTCTGGGGTTTTATCTTGTTCCTTCATCTGGTACATAGCCCTGTGCCTTTTCATCTTGTCTGTCTTTCTGTGAATGTGGTTTTTGTTCCACCTGCTGCAGGATTGTAGTTCTTCTTGCTTCTGCTCTATTTCTGTTTCGTAGATAGGTTCATTTGTGCCATATTAGATTCCACAAAAGATTTTATTTTTTAAGTGGAAGTAGTTTATTTTTAAATGGAATAAAAGTTTCATTTTCACCTTACCAGATCTTACTATTTGGGTTGGGTTTTTTGTTTTTGTGTTTTTTCTTTTTTCTTTTCCTATTTTAATTCCTCCCTTCCATTGTTTTTTACTTGTTTGTTTGCTTTTTCATTTTAACTCTGTGTTTTGGGAAATTTCAAATGTACATGCTATATAGAGGATAACATGATGAACTCCCAGGGGCCATCACAGATCTTCAACCAGTAACAACTCACAGACAGTTTTGTTTCATCTGTATCAGCACTCACTGTTCATCCTCCTCCTACCTGTCCTTCCCACCCCCAGTGATTTTGAATTTAAAAAGTTTTTTTTTGTCTGCATTGGGTCTTCGTAGCTGTGCGTGGGCTTTCTCTAATTGTGGTGAGCGGGGGCTACTCTTCATTGTGGTGCATGGGCTTCTCATTGTGATGGCTTCTCTTGTTGCTGAGCATGGGCTCTAGGCGCACAGGCTTCAGTAGTTGTGGCGCTCAGGCTCAGTAGTTGTGGCGCACGGGCTTAGTTGCTTCACGGCATGTGGGATCTTCCCAGACCAGGGATCGAACCCATGTCCCCTGCATTGGCAGGCAGATTCTTAACCACTGCACTACCAGGGAAGTCCCTGAATTAAATTCTATACATCCCTATCACTTCATCTGTATCAGGATGTGTTTTAAAAACCACAATACTTTATCACACTTAAAAAAAATTATCACTTTCAGGGAGTTCCCTGGTGGTCTAGTGGTTAGGATTTGGCGCTTTCACTATGGTGGCCCAGGTTCAATCCCTGCTCGAGGAACTGAGATCAGCCGTGTGGTGCAGCCAAAAAAAGAAAAAAAACACTCTCAAAATAGCCAGTATTCAGGTATCCCCAGTTATCTCATAAACAGTGGTTTAAGTCAGGATCCATATGCATCCATACACGTCTCTTTTTTTTTTTTTCACGTGTCTCTTTTTAATCTATAGATTTCCCTTCCATCTTACCCCCCTGCCCCGCTCTGCAATTTATTTGTGGAAGAAATTGAGTCATTTGTCATGTAGAATGATGTACAGTCTGGATTTTGCTGACTGCATTACGTGGCATGCCTAAACTGTTCCTCTTTTCCCATAAATGTGTAATTCGATGGAAAGGCTTGATCAGGTTCCAATTAGATTTTTTTTACAAGGCTATTTGAGAGGTAGTGGTGTGTACTTCTATCAGGGGCACATAATGTCTTCTTGGCTCTCTTTTTGCCAGTAGCATCAATGATCACTGCGTAGACCATTAGATTTCTGTACTTATCAATGTCTCAAAAATTTCCATCTCCTTATCTGTCTGTGCTGCATTCTGAGTCATTTCTTTAAATTCCAATTTGCTCTATCATGCTTCCAGATATTTCTAATCTGAGATTTAGCCAGTTGACTTTTTAAAAAATTTTTAAATCATTTCTTTAATATTCCATTTTGTTTCAAGCCTTTCCATTCCTAATCTTGTTAATTGGTCATGTTTGTGTCTGTACCTTTAACTTCTTTGAACAGTTTTTACAGAATGTTAGCTGCTCTGTATCTGACAGTTCTAACATTGGCAGTCTTTGGAGGTCTAAGTCCATTGCTTATTGTCTGTGCTGACTCTCGTGGTAGCTTGCTTTCTTCTGTGACTGGTGATCTTTGAGTTCTTTTCTTGGTCTTAAGCAGTCATAGGGGCCTAAATTGGGATCGAGGGGATTTCAGAGAAGATTTGCCTCTCCTTTTGCAATAGCTGAAAGATGCCGTCCACCTGGGTCTACATTGGCACCTCTTTGAGGCTCTTGTGAGAGACCAGGCTCAGCATCCCCACTCAAGGCTAGCATCAGGCTCAGCTTCCTGATAGCAGAGTTGCCATGGCCACTTGCCTTCTGGTAGCCCTGCCTCTCCCAGTTGTCCACTTCTCTGGTTCCAGCCCTCTGCTCCCAGCTCAATTTTTTTCAAATGTAATTTAAAAAAAAATTTTTTTTGAGGAGGGTAATCCTTGGAGATTTCCCCTACTTCTTGTGAGACTGGCAGTGTCTTAAAGTATATGACCTTTGCAGAGTTTAGCTGTTCTGTTATGGGAGTTTTCTAAGGACCAAGTTGGGCATGATGCCAGAATTGGGGAAAATCTGCCGACACCAGTAAACTCAACTCTGTATGTGTGTATGTTTCTACAGGAATTCATTGAAGAATTGCTGTCTCCCCCCTTTGGGGGTCTGGTGGCATTTGTGAAGGAAGCTGAGGCTTTGATTGAGCGTGGACAAGCTGAACGACTTCGAGGGGAAGAAGGTCTGAGGATGGGGTGGTGTGATGGGGTCAGTGGAAAGGTGAAAGGAAAAGAAAAATTCAAGGATGCAGATTACATGGGGAGGGTGTCGAGCAGGAAAGAGTGGGTTGGGAGGACATTAAGAAAGAGGGCTTGCATGGTGAGGATGACTATGCCTTGGGGAGGACTTAGAGGGATCAAATATCACTTAGCCATGATCTCTTTCCTCCTACTCTCAGCCCGGGTTACTCAACTAATCCGTGGCTTTGGTAGTTCCTGGAAATCATCGGTGGAGTCTCTGAGTCAGGATGTAATGCGGAGTTTCACCAACTTCAAAAACGGAACCAGTATCATCCAGGTGACCTGCAGTTCCCAGTCCCCACTCCCACCCCACCCCATCACTGATTTTCCCCCCTCTTTTCTCTGGGCTCAGAATCATACAAATGACCCTTGATCTTCAACTACCAGCTGTGCCCAAAGTTCTGGATGAGCCCTAACCTGACTCCTAATCATCATCCTTAGCACCACCCCACCTCTCATCCCTCCGTGACTTTCTCTGAGCAGGGAGCGCTGACCCAGCTGATCCAGCTCTATCATCGCTTCCACCGGGTGCTGTCTCAGCCGCAGCTCCGAGCCCTGCCTGCCCGGGCCGAGCTCATCAACATCCACCACCTCATGGTGGAACTCAAGAAGCACAAGCCCAACTTCTGATGCGCCAGACCCTGGGAGCCGCCAGCCCTCTCCATGGACTTCTGTGCCCCATTCCATCCCCTTCTTCACCTGGGGGCTCCCTTCCAGTTCTTCCCTTGCTTCCCAGGTCCTTGACATGCCTCACCCTCCCTTCATTCCCAGGACCCTGCCTCATCAGGTTAAGCTGAATCCCTTTGGCTTTCAGAATCTCCCATGTCTTCAGGTTTCCCAGGACCACTTCCTCCTGGGCTTCCAAAATGACCTTTATTATTTTTCCAGTTTTGTCATTCCTCTCTTTCCCTCCACTGCCCCACCCACAGGGCTTTTTTCTTCTCCCAGTAAAACCTTCTGGTTCACTCAGCTCTTGTCACCATGTTATGAGGTGTGAAGCCTCGACTCTTCGAATTGGTGTGGCAAGGGGAGACTGCCTCA
Organism: Balaenoptera physalus; assembly: GCF_965194825.1. Lineage (NCBI taxonomy): Eukaryota > Metazoa > Chordata > Mammalia > Artiodactyla > Balaenopteridae > Balaenoptera > Balaenoptera physalus. The sequence goes on from NC_138896.1 coordinate 41,316,635, forward strand.
TAATGGTTGATGTTTTTTTTTTTCTTTTCACTCAAAGTGAGTTCTTTTCTGTAGCTTTTTGACCTAAGATCTCAGCAACTTGAACACTAACCAGTCCCCTCCTGGCTTGAGAGTTACACCACGGTCAGTCTGCAGAAAACAATAAATATTTAACATGACATAACACTCTTTTCCCATTTCTTTTCTCCTTCCTCCTGGGGCCTTCAAGTAGCCCCATCTCTGCTCCAGGGTCACGTTGGCTCTCTGACTACCTCCTGGGCCTACATCGCTTCTAGTGGGTGTCCAGAAAGTAGGGGCACACGGTTACCTCTCACCTTTAGCTACCTCAGGCCAGAAGAGTGGCTGCAGTGCTTTTAGGGCAGAGACTGTTTCATGAGTAACCAGCCTGATGGAGGAAATGGCCCTGGTTAAGATGGCAGATGCATCAAGGGCTGTGCCACCTTGGGCACTGTCCAAGGTCTGCCTTGGCTCCCTGACACCGACACCAGTTCTCTTTGCCTCCTGCCTCCTCAGGCTGACCCTGGGATTGCCTCCTCTCCTTCAGTGTCAGCTCCCTAGCTCCTCTGGTGTGGTTGTCACAGCCACTTGCTAGAGGGCTGCAGTACCCACACCACTGGGGCATTAGTAGGCCAGGTTTGCAATGTGATCATCTCATCCATTTCTGTGACTCGGCGCCTGCCTGATGCCACTGCCTGTACACCTCATTTGAACTCAGACTCTAGACTGGGGAGACATGGGGGCGCCTTAAGTCCTAAGGGGGAAGGCCTGGGCAGTCAGGGGAAAATGGTAATTTGGAGACGCTTCCTCCGCCCCTATGGCCTAATCATTCCCTCCCAGCCCCGGCTTCGGCACTCTGGATGCAGGCCCAGCCCGCCCGCGGCGGCAGAGAGAATAAGAGTACAAAGGCGTCCCGCGTGTGGCCCGAGTGCGGGTGGCTGAAAGCGAGGACCGCACGTAGCGAGGCAGAGCTGGACCGGTTTCTCCCGGCGGGCCCTGCCGATTGGCTGCGGCCGGAGGGGGCGTGGCAGGGTCGCTGGAGCCGCCTTCTCCGGCTCCCGCTTTTTTTGGGTTCCGCCCCATCTCTGAGAGCAGCGCTCTGATTGGCTTTGGGACCCATATCTCTGAGCTTCAGCCTCAAGGACCAAGTCTGAAGAGTCGGGGAGGGTGCAGAGATGTTGGGGACTGAGGGCGGCTCCTGACTGGCTCAGACGCCTCAGGGGCGGAACCAGGATAGTGTCCTTAACTGACCTCACCCGGTGTCACCACCACTTTCCCCCTCCACTCGGCGTCCTTCCAGGTTTACCCTGCCTGACTCTTCGCCCCAGACATTCCCTGAGGCCTGACCAGTGCTGGGAGGTGGTGTGCTGGGCTCTGGGGGACCGCGAGCTCACCGCTGGGCGCCTCCACCTTCCTGTCCCGTTTCTACCCCCCAACCCCACCACCACCAGGGGGATCCAGATATTCTCACATTTGACCTGATTCCTGCCCCAGCTCGAGGAGCACAGAAGGGCCCAGGATTTGGGACTTGGGAATAGGGAGACATAGGCTGCTTTGACAGAGCAGTTTCTCAGAGAAGGGGGTCTCTGGATATCCCACGAGGGAGATTCCCGAGACAGGTGTCTTCATCGAAAGTCAACTAATACTACGATGGGAGAAGGGCTGTGCATGCCGGCACCGTGGTTTTCGAAGTTCTGCCCTTCTCTTCTGTCCATCTCTGAACCCAAGTATATACGCTGGGCTGATAAGCACGGTTTCTTGCAGGCCTCACTGAAGAGCATTGCTGGAATATGAGGAGGCTCATATTCTGGAACCTGGAGGCATTAAAGTTACATTGGAGCACACAGTTTTCGGGAACATTGAACTGCTCCGGGAATCCACAGGAGCCCTCTGACCCAACGGTCTCAGGAGGGCATGAAAAGGCGACAGAATCGCGTGAAAGGGAGCCGCGATACCTATATCGACCTCCAGGGGGCAGCATCGACCAGGGGATGGAGTTCTTCATTCTCTCAAACTGTTGGCGACTGCTGAAGCGCCCCCTTCATTCCCCCTTCAAGCTGAAGCAACTGAGGGACTTTTCCTTTAGTCTAACAACATTCAGTCCTGTGGCTTAGATGGGTCCTTGTGATCCCCAGGCTGAAACTCATAACTTCTGGCTAACATCACCGCCCCTCAAACTTCTCCTTCATTTTTTTCCTTTTGCTGATGACAGACACACTGGCCTCACAGACCCAGAAGCATCAGGGATCACTCCTTAGGACGGGACTGTGTCAATATCCTCCTTCCCTTTGCTAACCTGTAAGACTCGTGTCTGTATCTGGTACATCGGTTCCTGTCTTTACCTAGTGTCATATAGGAAGGACTTGGAGGTGTCCTTATGGATTGTAATAGTGCCCCAGTGCTAAGGGATCTCTGTCCTTTAAAGAAATATCATTTCCCTCTATTTTTACACCTCTGTGCCTTCAGCTTGTCCTGAGTTATTTCTTAACTGGACTCTCTGGGAAATATCTACTCTGTGTTCAACAGCTCTGTTTCTGCATAAAATGGGGGTGCCCATCTCAGCATCAATTTCAGAGCTATTTAATGTGGACATGTACCCTGAGGACAAAAGAAATAAGGGATTCCTCCTTTCTTCCCATCCTATCAATATGGACCCACCCACCCTCCATTTAAGAAGGGTGGCTTTTCAGATTTTAGGAAATCAGGCATGAGGGGAAGCAGGCAAATTGGCTGGGTTCCAACATAGATTTAGGGTAAAGATTCAAGGAAAGAAGGAGAAAGCAAGACCAAGACAACTTTGAAGGGAAGAATAGAATCAGTTCTCTCCATCCTGAGGAAAATGGATGCAATTCATGTTGCATTTGAGTTTATAGAGTGTTTTCAGATACAGTGTTCATTAAACCAAGGCATATGTATTGATCCCCTTCTCTGTGTTCTGTGACAAGCACTGTAGATTCAGCAGAGAATAAATCAAGGTCCCTGAAATCACAGAGCAGATATGTCATCTCACCGAATTCACACACCTGTCCTTGGAGGTGTTCTTCCTGGTTCATGCGCTGGAGTAAGTAATGAGCCCAACACCACACAGCCGTTCAGTGGTTCAAACCTTCTGTGCCCCAATTCCCCTCTTCTTCCATGACTCCAGGCTGGGAGTCATGGAGCTGAGGAAGGAGCTGTCTGCAGAGAAATAGCAAATTAACTCTAAGAAGTAAGAGTAAATTATTAGAAGGATCTTTACAGAACTGAGGGAAAAGCTGGACAGGCAGGATTTAGAAAGGACAGAAGCCAGGACAATTCCAGGATTTAGGGACCAAGGGTCAGAAGACTGGTGGGCGGGGAGCAACATGTTCTCCTGACCTGGCTTCCTTTCCACTCTGAGACATCGCTGGCTCTAAGGCAAGGCTCTTAACAGCATCCCAAAGGATCTGTGAATGAGAATGGGGAAAAGAACATTTTATTTTCACTAGCCTCAAAGTGAAATTCAGTATTTCTTCCAAGGCAGTTGTCTGTAGAGAATTTTTAAATAATACTAAAATCGACTTTTTATTGTTACCATGCACCAGCAATTCTACAATGATAGTGACAAAACACTGCTCCCTGTGGTGCAGCGCCCTCCCACTCCACCTCTCTTGGTATATCACCGCACACAGGAGAATTAACTATTTTCAGTTCACATACACACACTTAGCCTTTGGAGAGTCCCCTTTACCCTCAACTCTCCCTCTCTCCTGAGGTCTCCTCAACCCGATAGTCTGTAATCCCATCCCCTGCGTGGGCAATGATTTGATGGCCATCAAACCACCTTCCATCAAGGGTTTGAATACAATAAACAGCTTCCTCTGCATTCCTCCACATCAGCTGCGTGCCTACCAAAGAAAAGGAGCTTCTTAATTTGTCCAGGCTTGGAACACTCTACTCAGAGGTGTTTTCTGATCTCCTTCGGCACCAATGCATCATCCTCTGAATCCACTGGATGAAATATATTTTTGATGATGACAACTCACTCTTGGTACATTCTGGTTGGCCCATCTTGCCTCTCAGGTCTCCAGTCCAATTGCTTCTGTTGCAGAGACAGCTTCTTCTTGTAGATTTTGTACTTATTCTTCTTTTTTGAAGCATCATATCACTCCTTCAGCTGAAACTTTGCCACTTTGAGCTGTAATTCGTAGCTTCTTAATGTTGTGTTAATTTCTGCTGTACAGCAAAGTGATTCAGTTATACATATATAGTTTTTTTAATATTCTTTTCCATCATGGTTTATCTCAGGATATTGAATATAGCTCCTTGTGCTATACAGTAGGACCTTGTTGTTATCCGCTCTATGTGTAAGAGTTTGCATCTACTAACCCCAAACTCCCTGTCCATTCCTCCCTATAGCTTCCAATTTCATCTTCATCGAAGAGCTGTGATGCAAGATCCAAAGATTTCCTCTTCAAATAACAGCAAAGCCCATCTCCTTTAAGATTTCTTTGATTATCTTTGTAAAACATGACCTTAAATTCTTCTGACGATCGCTCATAATAATGCAAAATTTGGATGTCAGCTGTGTAAATTCACCTACTGTAATGTCTAGAGGCAAGTCAGATATATAATACATTTGTATTTCTATCTTTGTGGACATGAGACCATCTTGATTCTTCCTTTTCTCTCCCTTCTTTTTGGGATCAGTGGGTGTGAGGTTTTTCTTGTGGAAGTTCCTCTGCATCCCTAGCATTGACATCTTGTATTTTTGCGGTAGAGCTAGACATGCTATCATTAGAGAAGCCATAATTGGCCTGATATGTAGCAATGAAACCTTCTGTGATCTTGGGGAACCAAGCCTCCCTCCCAGATGTAGGCAGTGTCTTCAAGCTGCTGCCCCCAAAGCGTCCATTTTTCTACCAGGATCTTCTTGGGTGTCTCTGATCTTGGAGTCATTCTTGCATTTGCAGCTGCTCATCAAACTCCTCGTTCCCATCCAATGGGTGGCTACTTGGCTTTCCTACCTAGCACAGGGCAGGGGCCAGGTGAGCCAAGAGGCTGCTCTCCTGGGCTTGGGAGCCACCACCGAGTTATCTGAAATGACTGTCCAGACACTGTTCTCAACATTTAACACACTAAGTCACTGGTTCAGCACAACAACCCTGTGAGGTCAGAACTATTGTTATGCCCATTTTACAGAAGAGGAAATGGGGGCCCAGAGACCTTGCCCAAGGTCGTGCATGACAACGCTGGGATTTGAATCCAGCAGGTCTTCTCTAGAGGCCACATCCTGAACCATCACTTCTTATAGCTTCCCAGAGACTAATGAGATGATATCCAGCCTGCCTCCCATCCGTGTTTTTATATTTAAGAGTGAAAATGTAAACTCCCTGGCCCACCTACTCTACCGCGTTGTTGTCTCCGCCACACTCTGTGCTTTCTGGCTCTGACCCACGTGCCCCCTCCTGAACCCACCCTCGTGCCCTCTAATAAGCTGGGAGTCTCCTCCTACCCTTCGCTTCTCCTCCACTTCCTGGCTTTAACCGAAATTGAACTCTCCCTGGAGGGTACTACCTCCTCTGCAGGCTTCTGAAATGACAGCTGTTTATTTTCTTATAGGTGAGGGTGCTTTCCTTGCTCCAGATGGCTGCCTCCAGACCCTCGTCCTCCACCCCCACACCCCCAGTTTCTGCTTTAAAATAACCCTTTGCCTCCGGAGCTCAGCCATGGGGCTAAATTGCTGTCTTCCTTTTTGCTACTGTCTGTCCCCTCCCAGACCTCTCCACCTCACTCAGGGGGACTCTGGCACTCGGCAAACTGTCTGTCTCTTCCCATCTCATTGTCCAAGGAGAGGACCTGTTGCCCACCTGACATCTCAACACCTTGGTGACTTCATGCCCTGGACCTTCTCCACTCCGACTTGGCCACCCCTCCTCACTGTCACACCCTGGACCTTGTCACCTGCAGCAGCTCCTCCAGAATCACTCAACCCCCATCTCCTAAGCTTCCCCCCTTCAGTCTCGGCTCCTCTCACAACCATTTCTCAGTCTCCCGGGACCTCCGGGTCAATGATGCCTCCCTTCCTCTAGCCCATCAGCCCCACCTTATGTGGCTACACCTGTGTGGTCCTTCATTTCATCAACTCTCTCGACAGTATCCTGAACTGCCTTGCCCTGCTATATTTCCATCCTTTGTATCTCTCAGGCAAAACCTCAACCCTGGTGAGCCTAATGATCTCTTTTCCTCAGGAGTTTATTCTTCAAGCTAAGAAGTGTTGGAGGAAGTCTCGAGCCAGGAAATGGTCACCACTCCTCATTCGTGGTCCCTAAGAGGCATTGCTTTGTTAACCAGTCACATCAGGCTGGTCATTGGCTACATTAAACTCCCTGATCCTGGAGCCTATGAGATGCCTCTCTGTCTCCACCTCACATTCAGTTGATGATCTTGCTCTTACATCACAGAGAAAACTGAAGCCATTAGAGGTGGACTCCTTCAACCACCTGTTACCAAATCCACATAGCACCTGTGCCCATCTCTCCCTGTTCCTTCAGAAAAGAGCGATGGTTTTCCAACTTGGCGCATCAGAATTGCCTGGAGGGCGTGTTAAAACACGTTTCTTATTCAGCGGGCGGGTGGGTGGGGGGCTAGAATTTTCAGTTGTAACTAGTTTCCAGGTGATGCTTGATGCTGCTGGCTGGGGACCCCACTTTGAGAACCACTGGAGCAGAGGCCCTCCTCCTGCCCAAAGCCAGTTTCCCTACCTGTGACTGCATCCCATTTCCTTGATTACCCTCCCCCTTTTCCCCTCCTGAATCTTCAGCCTCTCCCTCTCAAAATAAAACACGAAAAACCAACCCCCCACCTCCACCTCACCTCCTCCTCTGACCACTCCCTGTACCTCTCCATCCTCTCATCCAGCCTCACTCTCCCACACACAGCGCATGTACATTGATGGGATCCTAATTTGAAAAGACATGTATAAAAGACATTTGGGGGTTCATCTGAGTATATTCTGTATATCAGGTGGTATTAGGGACTGATTGTTATTTCCTTAGCTGGAGGAAGTCCTTACTTTGAGGCAATGTGCTCAATGTGTGCTGAAGTGTTCAAGTGTGAAGCATCACGATTTCCTCAATTTTCACATGGTTCAAGGACTATATCTAAATATGCAAATATTCGTATGTACGTATAAATGATAACGATTTTAAATTAAGTGGTGGATGTACAAGTGATCATTATACTATAGTTTCAACTTTTCTGTATGTTTGAAACTTTTCATAATAAAAAGTTGGGGGAAAATTCTCTCTCTAGTCCCTCACTTCCACTCACTCCTCAACCCTCTTGGGCTGGTGTCCACCTCTCCCAGGCCACACAGGTGCTTTTTTTATGACCCTCATTTCATTAAATCCATTATTTAGTTTTCTTCTGCTTGACCTCCCTCCAGTATTCAATGCTTTTCACCAATTCTTTTATTTATTTATTTATTTTTGGCTGCGTTGGGTCTTCGTTGCTGTGCGTGGGCTTTCTCTAGTTGCAGCAAGCCGGGGCTACTCTTCGTTGCGGTGCACGGGCTTCTCATTGAGGTGGCCTCTCTTGTTGCGGAGCACAGGATCTAGGTGCGTGGGCTTCAGTAGTTGTGGCGCCCAGGCTTAGTTGCTCTGCGGCATGTGGGATCTTCCCGGAGCAGGGCTCGAACGCATGTCCCTGCATTGGCAGGCGGATTCTTAACCACTGCACCACCAGGGAAGCCCTTGACCAATTCTTTATTGAAACACAGTCTTTATTTGGCTTCCAGGACTGAGCACTCTCCTGGGTTTTCCCCTCTCCCTCTGGCTGCTCCCTGCTCCTTTGTTGGCTCATCCTGCTCTATTTGGTTGTACTGGAGATCCTCAAGTGTCCTGAGCCCTAGACCCTTCCTTTCTCATGCTACACTCTGCCTCCAGGAGATCCATCACTCCTAACCTATGGCTTCAGTTGCTATCAGCTGATCACTCTCAAATTTATGTCTTTCCTCTGATCTCCAGACTTGTGGATCTGACTGCTTACCTGGCATCCCTACTTGCATGTCTCAAAGGTACCACAAACTTAGCATATTCAAAAGGGAATATGTAAAAGTGAATTTGAAGTGAATATGAATATGATCACAAACAGTGTCATGCTCAGATCTGGACCACAGGGACCCTGCTCTGGTCCACAGACTTTAGGGGACCTCACCTATCATGTGCAACATTTATGAAACCACACCTGGGCACCTTTGTCACTTGGGATCCGGCCCTCAGTTCTGGCACAGCACAACCTGAAACCCTGAACTTCTGCTCTCATAATTAACATCATTCTGGCCCCAGGGAAATGCTTCTGCAATCTCTTACCTTCTATCCTAGAAACAAAAGATGACTACAACCGAATCCTGAGAAAGTTTGAGGTTGTGTCTCTGCCAGATTCCAAAACACACACTTTTGGGGGGTGGGGAGAAGTTAAGCAATAGAAGCTCATCACAACAACCCAATGGAGCAAATCTTCATGGCTGCATCGCCTCTGTTGCTTTGTATCTTTGTCTTTAAAAATAGTAATTTAAAAAAGCATTACAGTTATAGCTAAAGCTCATCCCATTCCTCTCCTTTCTAGGTGGTAATTATCATTCTGAAGTCACTGGGAATTATTCCCATGTATATTTTCTACTTTAACAAATAGGCTTTTATTAATATAAACGTATTTATTTATTTTTGGCTGTGTTGGGTCTTCATGGCTGTGCGCGGGCTTTCTCTAGTTGCAGCGAGCGGGGGCTACTCTTTATTGCGGTGCGCGGGCTTCTCATTGTGGTGGCTTTTTTTGTTGCGGAGCAAGGGCTCTAGGCGCGCAGGCTTCAATAGTTGCAGCATGCAGGCTCAGTAGTTGTGGCTCGCCGGCTCTAGAGCGCAGGCTCAGTAGTTGTGACACACGGGCTTAGTTGCTCCACGGCATGTGGGAGCTTCCCAGACCAGGGATCAAACCCTTGTTCCCTGCATTGGCAGGCGAATTCTTAACCACTGCACCACCAGGGAAGTCCCAACAAATAGTTTTTTTGTTTGTTTTTTTTAACATGTATCATTGTTTGTGTATTTTAAAACACATAAATATCATACAACATCCACTTTTGCAACTTTCTTTTACTTATATGTTGGTAAATAAGTCATTTATTTTAACTGCTGTGTAGCAGTCCACTGTAAGAATAAACCATACTTTATTTATCCATTCTTTTACCTTAAGGACAGATTAGGATGTTTCCACGCTTTCTTGACAATCACATGATACTGCAATGCCCATTCTTATCCTTGCCTCCTTGTACATATGTAGAAATTTTTTTTAAGAGTTATGCATGATCAGTGTTTGTTTATTTATTTATTTATTTTATTTATTTATTTTTGGCTATGTTGGGTCTTTGTTGCTGCGTACGGGCTTTCTCTAGTTGTGGCGAGCGGGGGCTACTCTTCGTTGCGGTGCACGGGCTTCTCACTGTGGTGGCTTCTCTTGTTGCGGAGCAAGGGGTCTAGGCATGCGGGCTTCAGTAGTTGTGGCTCACGGGCTCAGTAGTTGTGGCTCGTGGGCTCTAGAGCGCAGGCTCAGTAGTTGTGGCACACAGGCCTAGTTGCTCCGTGGCATGTGGGATCTTCCCGGACCAGGGCTCGAACCCGTGTCCCCTGCATTGGCAGGCGGATTCCCAAACACTGCACCACCAGGGGAGCCCCTAGGAATGTTTTTCTAAGGAATACATCTAGAAGCCGGAGCACTGGGTTTTAGGGTATGTGTATTTTCAGCATTAAGTGTTGCCAAATTTCCCTTCAAATTTGTTACAGCTGTTCACACTTCAAGCCAAAACGGATGAGTTCCTAATATCCCACATTTTTGTCAACACTTGGTGTTATCAGAGTTATTTTAATTTTGCTGATTTAGTAAAGTAGTATCTCATGGTTTGGGTTTGCATTTCTGCATTATTAGGGAAGTTGAGCATCTTTTCCTATGTTTATTAGCTATATGGCTTCCTCTTTGATGACTCACCTGTTAATAGCTTTTGCTCATTTCCCCCTGCCTTGTCCTTTTTCTTTTATTGATCTGCAAGAGTTCTTTATAAATCCTGAATACCCATCCCTCATTGGTCATATAGGTTGTAAATAGTCTCAGAGTCTGTGGCTTGTCTTTTTGTTTTGTTGTTTCTTGTCTCATAGAAGTTAAAAAAATTTTTTAATGTAGCTGTATGTGTCAATCTTTTATTGCCTGTGTTTTTGTATCTTGTTTAAGAAATCCTTCCCTATGCTGATATCATCAATGTATTCTCTTGTATTTTCTTTGAAGAATTTAAAGTTTTCTTTTTCACATATTTAAGGTATCTGAAATTTATTTTTGGATCTGTTGTAATACACAGATCATTTTGTTTTTCATTTGGATAGCCAGTTAACCCCAGAAAAGTTAAGAAATAGTCCATCCTTTTCCACTGACTTATGTTCCTTTTGTCATATACAAAGTTCTCATATCTCTGCGGGTCTGATTCTGGACCTGTGGTCTATCTATTTGTCCATGTGTCAGGACTACACTGCTTTAATCACTCCAGCTTTAAAGCTGTGATATACGGTGAGGCAAACACTCTGGTATTCTTCCACTTCAAACTTGTTTTGACTTTTTTTGGCCATTTACTCTTCCACAAGAATTTTAAGAACAGCTTGTTAAATAGAATTTAGATTAGAATTGTACTAAATTCTAGTACTTTTGATTAGAATTGTACTAAATGTATAGATTTTGATTAGAATTGTACTAAACGTATAGATTTGAGAAAAACTAATCAGCTGTATATTGAATTTTCCTCTTCATGAGCATGACGTATCTCTCCATTCTTTTTTGTCTTCTCTTCATGTTCTCCAATAGAGTTTTATAATTTTCTCCATAAAGCTAATGCACATATTTTGCTATATTGATTCCTAAGTATCTTATAGTTTTTGTTGCAATTACAAATGGTATTTTCTTAAAACAAAATTTGTTTATTGCTGTTGTATAGCCATATTGATGTTTGAATATTCATCTTGCCCCTCAAAAGGGTGTTACTTTTAATTGTTTGTAGGTTCTCATAAATTTTCTTTGTAAATAATCAATCATCTATGTATAATTATGACTTTACTTCTACTTTTTCTTATTGTGCTAGCTCAGACCACCACCACCCCCAGCACAAGTTGAATAGAAGCAGTAAAAACTAGTATCTTTGTATTAACGTTGGAAGTTATTTTCTATTCCTAGTTAGCTAGATTTGTTTTTTAAATCATTAGTGTTAAACTTTATCCAGGTGCATCTCTACCTATTGGGACAATCATATTCTTTCCTTTTAATATGTCAATGTTGTAAATATCATTAATAGATTTTTAAAGTAGACCATCCTTGTATTCCTGGAATAAACTCTGCTTGGTCACACATACACACGTGCATATATACATGCACTTGCACAAACTCCATTGGATTCAGTTTGCTAATATTTCATTTAGGATTTTCAATCTTATAAGTTCAATTGGTCCTCTTTTTCCATTGTCTGGGACAGTCTATATAAATAAATAAACAGTTCTTTGAAGAGTTAGCAGAATAATATACCTATAAAGCCATTTGGGTAGAGTGTGTGTGTGTGTGTGTGTGTGTGTGTGTGTGTGTGTGTGTACTTAAAATTTCTCATTCAATTTATTAGAATTTATAGAGCTGTCAGGCTTTCTATTTCTTCTTGAGTCAGCTTTGGCTGTCTTTCATCTAATTTCCACACCTGTTCAGGACTGAGACCTCATCTGTCTCTGGGTGGCTGGTGAAACAGAACAGGTTGACAGAACCTGTTCCTTCCCAGCCCCCTCCTAGTAACCGTAGCCACAGTCAGCTCACCCTCTGGCTTTCAGTTTCCTCTTTGTTTCTAGCACCTGGGATTTTACTTTCCTTTTGAGAACTCAGGTATATGTTTAATTTTTTCCCTTTTTATCAGTATTTCTAGGTGATGGTGCTTTTAGATTTTCCACATCCTCCATCTTGCTTGATTCTGAAGTTGTTCCCATTTTACAGATAAGAAGGCCAGGGTTCAGAGTGGTTTAAAAGCCAGCTGAAGGTCACACCACTAATACTTTTACCTAGTTATTGAACCCAGATTTCTGATTCTGAATCCTCCGCTGTTGCCATATTATTCCATGCTGCCTTCTGAAGCCAAGGAGGCAAAACCAGGAAGGGGCATTAGGAAGTAAAAGGGAGAAGAGGTCTCATGGGCAAGGTGGAGGAGTCTGGGATGGAGCCTCGACCGTGGATGGACAATGCCAGGAAGCATGGAGGAAGGAATGGTGATAAGGAAATTACATATGGGACTCCTGGGCTGCAGCTGCTGGAGGGAGAATCACAGCCTCAATCCATCCTGAGATCCTGAAATATGCATCCCCTGCCCCAGATCCAGGCATGCATGCATCCTTTCAACCAATATTTCAACTCCATATTCATAGAGTGTCCAGTTCCAGGCCCAGGGAATGGCAAGAGTGAGCATCTGCAGTCCTGGTTCCTGCCCTCAGGGAGCTTACGTTCCATGGGGAGCCAGACATCAATCGAGTAATCCCCAAAAAACGTAGATCTGCGACCACACACAGTACCTCGGAGAAAGAGTGTGCCTTGGTGTGGGAGCTCAGAGGAGGGGAATTTGACCCGAAAGGAAGGTCTGAGTACCTTCCCTGAGGATGTGGTAAGGAGCTGAGATCTGAAGAATGCACAGGAGCTAACAAAAGAGAAATGGAAGAAGCAGCCTTTTGGGTGGAGGGCTCAGCCTGCGGGAGGAAGCACGACGCGGTGGAGTAGAGCGCTGGGGAGTGACAGGGGTGAGTAGTGGGAGGCGAGGCTGGAGAGGCCGGTAGGGCCACACCCCAAGGGGCCTTAGAGGCCAGGTTAAGGACTTGGGTCTTTAATTTAAGGTCGGTGGGAAACCATTGACTGTGTTTCAGCAGGGTGCCTGAAACCATCAGATTTGCATTTCAGAAAGGTCTCTCTTACTCAGGCGTGCCGCTTGTTTCAGAGAAGGCCTTTCCAGCCTCTCCAGCGATCTCAGTGATTCAGAGAAGAGCCAGACAGTCCCAGTGGTGGCTGGCCCAGGGAGGTGGAGGGATGGAGAAGAGTGGACAGACTTGAGAGATATAATAGTGGATACACTTGTTAGGACTAGATGCTGGATTCAGTATTGAGATGCTCACCACGAACACCTGAGATCACATTCTTCAAAGGCAGGGGCCACATCACACACCTGTTTGTGGTACCCAGGTCCTAGAACAGTCCTGACACATGGTGGACTCAATACATAGTTTCTGAAAGGGTGAGACTGACCAGTGGTCTCCCAAGTGATCCTTTTACCTTTGAGGTTCTTTCATCCCTTCCTGCATGTGGCAATAAGCAGCCTCTCTGATACATCATCGGGAGAAATCTGCCAAGTTCTAAAGAGTTTTCTTTGGGGGAAGTTAATACAAGAACTAAGGTCTACCTTATCCTTGAACATGAACAGTAACAATAAATTTACTGCAGGTGCCGCCGAAGGGGGAAACTCCCCCAGCAGAACCTCCTATAAGAGTGAATGATGGGGACTTCCCTGGTGGCACAGTGGTTAAGAATCTATCTGCTAATGCAGGGAACACAGGTTCAAGCCCTGGTCCGGGAAGATCCCACATGCCGCGGCCCGTGAGCCACAACTACTGAAGTCCACGCGCCTAGAGCCCATGCTCTGCAACAAGAGAAGCCACTGCAATGAGAAGCCCGCACACCGCAACGAAGAGTAGCCCCTGCTCACTGCAACTAGAGAAAGCCTGCGCTCAGCAACGAAGACCCAACGCAGCCAAAAGTAATAAATAAATAAAATAAAAAAACAAAAACCCAAAAACAAACAAACAAACAAAAAAGAGTGAATGATGATGGTGCCATCCTCGGGGCCACGCTGGGCCCCAGGGTGCCAATCCGGAGGGGATGCTCGGTGGGACTCCCTGCTGACTCTTGTTCAAAACCAGTTTCCCCGCACATGAAGAAGACAGCAAGTGAGGAATCTTGTGGAAGAAGTGCAAATGCCAGGAAGTGCTTGTACTGGCCAGGTGTTTCTTGTCTGTCTTCTCCCACACAGCCCTGTTCTACTTTTTCCACACCCAGAACCTCCCACTTTCTCCTCCAACCTCCCTTGTCTTCTTCCGCTGGTCTCCATCTCCTCCATTTCCCTGCCTTCTCCTTGGATATGTGCCTCTGCCTATTTTCACCTTTCAATAAGAGGCCCACGGTGCTGCTGGAAAGAGCAGCCTCCGTCTGGGCTTTATTCTTAGTGTGAAATGCAGTGAAGGTCACAGAAAGCCCTGAAACAGGGCCCGTGGGTCCAGGAGTGGGCACAGGGAGAGAGATGGCCTCATCCAATGGGGTGCTGGGTGTAGCTTTAGCACCGGAGGCAAGAAGCACCCAGTGGCCTCTGGGGGTAGTGATGGGGTTGGGTGGGATTTGTGGGCGACTAGAATTTGATGGTGGGGGTTGTCATGGAGATCTCTGGGGATTCAGTTATCTCTTTAAAAAATCCTGTCAAGAAAATCCCGGGGAATCTGATCCGTCCGTGATGGCAGTAGGTCTCAGGCAGCCTGGTTAAACTTCTCAGATGGAGGACAGGAGATTGGAAGTACAGATTACTTTCTAAGAAACAGGAAAAGCTCTTTTCCTGGGGGATTAGATTGTGGACTGGAAGTGAGGTGGACCTGGCCATTCCAGCTCTGAGTACGTCCCGGTGAGACACTCTGATCACCTAATGTGGTGGCTCTGGCTGGGATGGGGTGGGCAGGGAGCCGTGACCCATTATGCCTCCCACAGAAGAGGCAGTCACTCCGACTGTGGAGGGAGTCTGTCCCCAGGGCTGCCCTCCTGGAGTGCTGCGGGGTTGGCGGGTGGCACTGCCACAGGGGTCTTGACTTTGCTTCAACCCCCCTCCCTCTCCGCTCTGTTCATCCCTGTCCTTCCCACTGGGTGTGGACGGTTGTCAAAGCAGAAGGGGGCTCTGAGTGAAGCCACAGCCATGGAGGCCAGAGCCATAGGGACTGTCACCTGTGTGGGAGTGCAGGGGCAGGGGCAGGTGGCCCCGTGGCTGCAGCACTTCCCACACTGGGGGCAGGGAAAGGGCCTCTCACTCAAATGGACCAGGCGGTGCTGGGAGGGGTGGGAGCATGAGAAAAGGAGGCTCCACAGTCCAGGCCAGAAAAGGGCTTTGGGGTGGGGGCAGGGGCTGCTGAGAGGGACGTGGGACAGGGTCAGCTGTGACAGCAGAGGGGTCAAGGGGTAGATGGGGAGCTGGAGGTCTGTCCTGCCTTCTCCTCCTCTGCCTGGGCTCCCAGCCTGTAGGGGAGGGGGATGAAGGTGAGAGCAGCCAGGAGGAGGGGGAGGCAGAGAGACCAAGGTGGCGCAGGCAGGCTGAGCCCCGCCCTGAGGAACCCAGGGCACAACTTTCCCGTGAGCAGTTTGCCAGGGTTTTGAGGGCAGCCGGGCGACAACCAAACCCTCAGAGTTAGGCCTCACCGGGGCAGGGGTCTCCTGAGGCCCTGGGCTCTGGGGCTCAGCTTCTGCACTTAGACACATAATCTGCTATGGTTTGGAGACCAAGAAACCTGAAAGAGATAAAATGAGGGGGAGACTAACAGAGAGAGAGGCTCCCCTCCCCCCCAGGCCCCCCACCTACTTCCTTCTTCCCCTCCCGTCCATCCAGTCTGGTGGCACCTCCTCTGAGAAGCTCTTCCTAACCACCCTGCGGCTCCCAGTGATCCCCCTGCCCTGAGGCCTGGCATCCCTCCTGCAGGGGACACTTGTCATTCACTCTGTAAGGACCAGAGCATCTGCTGCAGGGGTTCTGGGCCCCAGCACATCAGATTCACACGGAGGGCTTGTTAATACACAACTGCGGGCCCCACCTCGCAAGTCCCTTTCCTATGCGAGGTCGCGTGGTTTGTAAGTGGCGAGGTGGACATTTGGATCCCGATCAGTCTGAATCTAATGTCTTTCTTTCTCCACCTTGCTCCTCTGGGTTGTTATTCTCCTTTTATCCTCTGTATCTTGTCTCTCAACAAAATAATCAGGTTCCCTTTTGTATACTTTGTGTCTCTCACTTTGCCTCACCCAAAGGTGCAGCCTTCACTGACAGAGGCTGAAAGACTTGGGGAGCTATCCCAGGGAGTGGGGGTGGAACAGAACTGGAGCAACCCCCTCCCCTCCCCGCTTCTGCCAGCACTGGGGAAGAGGAACGCCTGGTCAGGTCAGGTAGTCATTTTTTCTTTGTTGTGGGCAGGGGAGATGGACCTGGAGCAACAGTTCTGTATGTCACTCACATGGTGCCATCTAAAGAAACAGGCAGCCTGCGAAGTTCAGCGTCTCGGGGGCAGAGGAGGGCGACAGAGCACTAGCAGCAGAGAGGGGTCCGAGGAGGAGCACGAGGAGCGGAACGGCGGAGAGGGTGGGCCGTGGTGTGGCCTGGGGCACTAGGAGAGGAGAGACCGGGGACCAAGGCCCGCAGGCGGCTCCAGCGTGAAGCCAGAGGGCGGGGGAACAGGCAGAAGGGCTGCTGGGTCGGGTAGGGCCGGCGAGAACGAGGAGAGTGAGGAAGTGTCGCTCCGGGCAGCCCGTGGAACCAGAAGAGAAGCCGGGTTCATTCCAGACTCCCGCGACTCCTCCCCATCGGTTTCTCTCCCTTGAAACTCCGGGAGCGACGCCCACCTTCCTCCAGCCCTCACATCCCGGGAGCGTCGCCCCCCTTGGATGCCTGAGGTGGGAGAAAAGGGGAGCCAGGCTCGGGGCTCCAGGGAGGCGGGTGTAAAAAGGGGCTTCTACAAGGGTGAAGTGGGTGTTGTCTATTTCTACAGGGCGAGAGGTCTCGGGGGTGGGCGGCCGGTCACCGGGGCTGGAGGGTACCTCCTGCGTCCGTCGTACTGAGGGTGAAAGGGACGAGGGGCAGCAAACGAGAAATGCCAAGTGTGGAGTGACGCGCCCTCGAGCCGGCGGGGTCGAGCCGGCGGGTCAGACCCCGAGACTGACTCCTCAGCCGGTAGGGCCGAGACTGAGCGAGCTTCGGGAATTTGGGGCGGAGCGGGGTGGGGAAGCGAAGGGCAACGGAAACAGGAAGCGAGGGGCAGAGAGGCCAAAGTGGGTGGCGGGAGGCGGCGTCAGTCCCTCCTGAAGAGGCGATCCTCCCCACCTCGCCGGGGCGCGTCGCCCTACGTGGGCCCCTGACCCCGGAACTCGAGGCGTGGGGGGTGCGGAGCAGCGAGCGCTTTACTGGACGCCCCCACCTCTGCTCTCCGCTGCCGCCGGGACCGGCACAGAACTACAACTCCCGGGCAGCCCTCCCTCGGCTCGGCCCCGCGACTCGGCGGGAACCGACCAGCTCGCTCGCTCCCGGGAACTGTAGTCCCCGGCCCTGCCCGTCTTCTTCGGGAGGCTACCCGGGGGCGGGATATGTGCAGGGAGGTTCTCGCAGCCCTCCCCCCATCTGCGCCTTTTCTCTCCAGCTTTAGAAACCAGCTTCTCGCAGGGACGAGGAATTATTCCCCTTCCAGACATCTCGGGCCTGCCGTGTCACCCTCTTGAGCCACTTTCCTGCTTTCCCTGTGGTATTGAAACCCGGGATCTCAGCCTGGGCATTCAGGTCATAGGGGGAAAGCTTGGGATCTGACTTCACACCTCTCCGCTCTCCACCCTGTCTCTTACAGCTTCACAGGTCCTTCCTATTTTCGTTCACATTTGCTGATTTGAAGGTTCAGGAAAATGGGATCTACACACCGTGAATACCCTTTGACATTTCCTCCCCATTTCCAAGGCTGATTCTACATGATTTCTAGGGTTCCCTCCCCGATCTTTGTTTTCCTCTCCTTCTAGTAACCCCCCTGATAAAGAGACACAGAACCACAGGTTTCAAAGAGAAAAAAAAGCAAATTTGTTGTTGTTGGTAGAAGGGCATGAAGGGAAGGGCTCTTCACCCTTCCCAACATCTTGCATGGATGGGAGGTTGGGGGCAATAGAAAAGGCAGTAGATGGGGGCACAGGCCCCACTCTGTACAATATAGAAGAATCTGATATAGATACTTTGTATAAAAGCCATTTGTCCTCATTTGTGTCCTCTTGCTGGCTGGCTGGGCTGGGGGGCTCTGGGGGACAAAGAAGCTGGGTGGTGGGCCAGGACTCAGGGACACCCCATGGTCCCCATCCCCTGGCTGTCCCCTTGAGGGGTCACTTTGGATCCTTGGTGGGGGCATAGCAGAGCTCCAGTGGTCGGGACACTTTCCAGAACTTCTCATTCACCAGCTCCAGGGTTAGCGAGCCATTCAATGTCTACAGAGGGGGTGGAAGGGGGAGGAGAGGGAAGAGAAAAGTAAGTTGGGAAAGATGGTAAAGGAAATGAATGAGAGGAGAAAAGAAAAAGGAATAAGGAATAATAAATGGGGCAAAGCAGGGACACGGATGATGGGGAAGAAGGACAGACAGAGAAGGGAGATGGGAGATGCAGAGGGAGAAGAGGGCTGGTCAGTTAGGAGGTCAGGATCTCGGTTCTGCTTCCCCAGGCCACTCTCCCTCCTCTCCTCTCTCACATGGCTACCCTCAGAGGCTCTCACCGTGAAAGCTCCGCCCCCGGGGGCGATGTAGATGGTATACTGCTTTTCGCTGACACCCTCCAGACTGGGCAAGGCAGGCTCCTCAGGGCTGTCACCACCTCCGGCACCCCCACCCTCCCCGCCTCCCCCATCAGGTCCTCCGGCTTCAGAGGTGCCCCCTCCAGGCCCTCCTGGCTCCCCCGCCTCTTGCTGCTGCCTCCGTTCGAGGGCAATGCGCAGGGCCAAGTACTTGGAGAGATGGTCCACTGTGGCATTCCCAGTTGTCTTCACATACCTGGAGTGGGAGAGAGGGCAGGTTGAGGGCACAGGAAGCCTCAAATGGAGAAGGGAAGTTGGGGATTTCCCAAAGGGCCTCTGGGTTAGGGATTCTTTCTGGGTTTGGGCGAAGCCCACTTCTGATGGAAGATCATGAGACCTTTGGTTTCTCAGTGGTCTGGGGAAGGACGAGGCTCTCACCTAGTCTGGCAGTATTCTCCCTTCTCCACGAGCAGGGGGTGGGGCCGGAACACGAGCTCAATTTCTCCACCTGGCTCTGGGGGACTGGGAGCCCCGGGAGGGCTTGGGGGGCCCAGGGTTCCCCCTCCCAGGGTCCCTCCCCGGTCACCAGAGTCTTCAGAACCGGCACCCCCACCTACCCCACCAGTGCCACCTCCCCCTGTCCCTACACTGCTTCCCCCTGCGCCCCCTCCACGGGGTCGCTTGGGAGCAGGGCCTGGGGCAGAGTCAGGGGCGGAGTCTGAGCTCACATCCTCTCCATCCCCCTCTCCCTCCCCAGGCTCTCCTTCCCCCCCACTCATCGTTGTGGTCTGATCTGACCCAGGCATCGGCCGCCTCACACGCTGGGCCCTGTGGAAACAAGTGGTCGAGGTTAGAAAGCACCAAGGATAAAGGGTTTACATTTTAAACTTCAGAGAATTAAGAGATCAGGGAAATCTTAATGATGATACCTAATATTTATTACATACTGACTACGTGCTAAGCACATTGCTAAGTATTTTGCACTGATTGCCTCAAATTATACAAATCCTATGGACACAGGTAATTATATCATCTCTATTTTATGGCTGAGGAAACTGAGGCTTAGAGAGGTTAAATAACTAGTTTGAGACCATAGTCTCTTTGCCTCTCAAAGCGTGGTCCAAGAACCAGTAGCACAGTCTTGTAGAGATGCAGAATCTCAGGCCCAACTTGTGACCTACTGAATCAGAATCTGCATTTTTAACAAGACTCTCAGGTAATTTGAATACACATTAAAGACTGAGTGATGCTGGCCTAGGAGGTGATTTAATTCCCAGCAGTGTGAACTCAGAGCTTATGCTCAAAAAGCACTCTACTGTTCTAACTTCTAGAAAGTTAGAAGATGAGCTATTTCCTTAAAAACAGTAGTACCAGTTGCTAAGAAGCTACAGTTTACATCCATGACCTCCAGGCGTGACAGTTAAGACTGTGATCAGCACTCAGGATGCTGAGGCTTAGAAGCAAAGACAGCCCCAGGAGTCTGACCCACGGATCTGTCCCATCAGCACCGCTGCCACCTTCTTCGTGGCCCCCGAACCTGTGCATGGCCTGCATGCGCAGCCCCTCCTCAATGCTGGAGCTCAGCGCCTGCTGGTTGTGCAGGCGGCTGAGGCGGATGAGCACCCTGTCTTGGTGGGCCTCATATTCCTCCCGGCTGGGGTAGATCTTAGAGATCAGAGCATCGAAGTTGGGGTCTGGCCGCAGAGACCGCTTGGATACCAGCTTCTTTCGGCAGGTAGGGCACTCCTTGTTCCTGGTATGGGAGAAAGGAGGCCCTGAGGAGTCAATCACCAGGGCATGGAGGGTCCAACTCTTGCCCCCTCCCCCCATCTCAAACCTGTCCCTCCTGTTACCCGCTGCGCAGGGCCGTGACAATGCAATCAGAGCAGAATCGGTGGAGGCACTCCTTGGTTGTCATCGTATTCTTCAGCATGTCCAGGCAGATGGGGCACATGAGCTCTGAATGCAGTGACCGAGGGGAAACTGCAATCTCTGTGCCATCCATGATGGCTTCCTGGAGGCGTCGGTGAGTGGAAAGGTGGTGGGTGGGTTGGGGGGAAAGGGGTTTTAGAAACAAGTGGTCCATGAAATTGGAGTCTTGAGAAATACAGTGAGATATCAGAATCTGGGTACCTCACGTTGGCCACTTGAGGAAATTGGGAATTCTAAGAGCAGGAGCTTTGGAATAGGAGGATCTGAGATTTGGTGATAGGCCTGGGGATGGGCGTGGCACAGATTTGCCATCTGTGGAAGACTTACTTGGTCAACAGAATTTCTTACACTGCAGTCCTGGTACTACCTATATCAGAATCCCCTAGGATGCAGGTTAAAAATGCAGATTCTGGGGTCCCATCCCTTTACTGTATCACAATGTTACAGGTAGGGGCCAGTGGGAATTCCATTTTTAATAAACTCCCAAGGTGAGTCTTAAATGCACTGACCTATGATGCGGAACTGAGGAACGGGGAAGGTAATTTCAGCCTGTTTACTATCTTTCAAATGAAGATAGTAATACTTGCTCTACCTCTCTGGCACGTCTGTTTTGAGGATTAAATGAGATAAATGTGAAAGTGCTTTGAAAGATTAAGGTGATTCAAAGGTAGGGCCAGGGAGTGTGAAATCGGGCAGAATGGGGCAAAAAATGGAAAAGAGGCTGTGAGATGGGGGTCTGGGGATGGAGTGGTCTGGGGAAAGGGAGTAAGTTGTAAAGGGAGAATCCCTGTCACCTGAGGGGTCCGGTGGAGCTCATACAGACTCAGTTCCCACGTTTTGCTGGCATTCTGGGCATTCGCCGGCGTCGTCATGGTGACCGGGCACAGACCCCCACGAGGGCTCCACCGCCGGGGAGGAGAAGAGGTAGGCTGGGGAGTGCGGGAAGGGGGAAGGGGAGGAAGGGTGTTAGGGGGGCCGCCCCTCGCGCAGACCCCGCCCTCCCTAGGCTCCCCTCCTCCGCCCCCCACTCCGCGCCGGCGCGGCCCCTTACCAGCTTCCAGCCGTCCGCGCTCCCGCCGCCGCAGCGCCTCTCCCGGGGCCCGGGCTCCCCGGCCGAGTTCGCTCGGTCCGCAGCCGCTGCTCAGACAGCAGCTCCCGCTGCCGCCGCCGCCGCCGCCATGGCCCGGGCGCTGGGGCCCTACGTCACTTCCGCCTGCCCCTCCACTCCACCCCCCGCCGGCGGAGACGTCACCCGCCAGTCGCGGCGCGGGTGGGACGCGACGTGGACGCCCGGGTTCCCCCCGGCCCCCGCGAGGAGCCGGCGTCCCCAGAGTCCCACGCCACGTGGGGACCGCGGTTTCCGTCCCCTGGCCAGCACCGTCGCGCGGCCGACCTCAGCCACTATCCCCTTCCAAGGCCCCCACTCGGGGCCTCCGCTCCGGAGGGCGGGGCCTGGGATCGCTCGGACCCCGGGAGGGGACAGAGGGAATTGGAAAAGGGGCCACCTCCCCCATTCCGCGTCCCCTGGCGGCTCTGGGGAAGGGCGCCCCTCCTCCCCACACACAACTTCTCCATAACCCCAGCCCGGGATTCCGGGGAAAAAAAAGCTGCAGAGGAGCCTCTGCCGCTACAGTCCTTCAGTCCTGTGAACGCAACTAAGTCCCGACGTGCCCGGGATTCCCTTACCACCCTGGTGACCTGCTCCACCCTCCGCTTTGGCTCTCCCTATACCCTCCGACCCGCTCTCCCTTCGAGGTTTGGGGGCGACGGCTCGGGACGTCCAGACTCAACTCTCGGCCAGAGCCAGAGACTCGAGAATTGCGTTTGGACAATCAGGAGCCGCGGCCCGGGGCGGGGGAGGGAGGCACACGGGAGGTATGGGGGAATGGAGACACCACGCGGAAGCAGGGACACACACACACACAGGATGGGGCCCCTATCGGGGAGGGGTTGTGCGCGTGTAGGTGGGGGGCACAAGGGGCCGAATGTCTGGAGTGGGAAGCGGGCAGAAGTCTCCTCCAGGACTTCCCAGTAAAGGAAGGGGACCGGGAGGGAAGAGAAGAGGAAGGGGCAGAGCGATCCCCATTGAGGGCAGGGGATGAGAGGGATACGGGGGAAAAGAGACCGTGATGGGCGTCCTGTCTCCTCCAGCTTGAACTGGGGCTCCCGGACTTGGGCTGCAACTGCCAGGGGGTGGCCTCTTTCTGGGACAAGGCAGCAGTGGGTCCCCTCGCCCCCTCCCCCAGTTCCCCCCTACTTCCCTGTCCTCTCCTTCAGTCCGTGGCCAGTCCTTATGTGGGCTCCAGAGTCGATTAGCGCGGACCCCCTCCCCTTCCTCCTCCTCCTCCCAGCCCCCTCCCTCCCTTCTGCTCTCCTCCAGCCCCTTTCATCGGCTGGCCCATTCCCCTAATCCTGGCCCCCTCCCCTAATCCCCCCCATCCGACCCCCGGCCGGCTGCAGCTATTGTAAGGTGGAGAGAAAGGGGAGGGGGGGGACTCAGAGAAAGGAGAGGGGTGGGGGAGGGCCACCTGTTCCAAGACCCCCTCCCAAGGCTAGACTGGATACTAGGATGGGGCCATGAACAAATCACCCTTGGGGACCATAAGGGCCCAGGGAATTGGGGGAGGGGACTAGGGCTGCAGGATCAGTGGAAGGGGGTGGGGCAGAGACCCCCTCCCTCCAAAAGACCCAGAGTGTCACGCACACACAGTGACACACACTCTCTCCTCTCATACCCGGCGGCGGGGGTTGCCCTGGGAGACCAGGCAGTGAAAGGGAACAATCCTTCGCGAAAGGGAAAGGAGGGGGAGGTGGCGAAGGGTCTGAGGACTTGGACACAAGAAGAACCGGAGGTGGCAGGGAAGAGGATTTGGAATTTATTAGGGTCACAAGCACCCCTGCCTCCCATATTCAGCATTCCTGAGCCATACACTGCCACCCCTTTTGTAGCCTGGGAACTCAGAGTCCTCATCAGCAGGAGGCCCAGCAGAGTGGTGGGATAGTGAGCAGAGTCCAGGGTCCTTGAGGCAGTTACATGAAAAGACCTCCTGGGAGGGGCAGAAACATTTGGACAGATGTATAGGTGGAGACAAATGGGCTGGGGGGGAGGCACCCACTTCTGTCCTTGGCCTATGGGAACTTCTGCCCTTCCCTCAGTGGCTCCAGACTCCCCTCATTTGCTTTCTGGGTTCCACTTCTCTGCCCTCTTCCTCCCCCTGATGGCCTCATACCAGTGACTTCCACGGACGCCCCTGTGATGTATCCACTGTCTTCAGATGCCAAGAATGCGACCACATCTGCCACATCTATGGGAATGGTGGGGAGAGGGCAGAATCCTACTCACTCACAGACCCAAAGTAGCCTCCTATCAGAATCACCCCTCCCCCAACCACCAATCCTGGTGAGACCCTCTCAGATACCACAAACTTCGGGATCTCTTCATTCAGGCCCCCTCTGCAGTCAGTGCTCACCCTCAGGGTCCCCCATATGTCCCATCGGGATCATTCCAGTCACCTGTAAGGAAACACTCATGTGTGAGTGAAAGTTTTTTCATGGGTTTTTTTTTTTTTGTAGACCGAGTCTGTGACTTTGGTCTTCATTCCTTTTACACTTGCTGAATATCTACAGTTTGCCCCTCACTGGGCCCAGCATCCTCTCTCTGAAGCCCAGAGAGGTTGGCTCTCTGAATGATTCTGCCCTCCACCCACAGTCTCCTACCTTGTCCAGTACTTTCTGTGGCACTTTCTGTGTCATGGGTGTTTTAATGAACCCTGGGAGGACAGAGTTACAGCGGATCCCATGTCTGTGGAAAGGAGAGTGGCTGCTGACTCCAGAGAGGACTGAACACTGACCCTCCCTCAGACCTTCCACATGGCCCCAGGTGTCTGACCAACCGTCCAAGCTCTCGGGCTGCAGTCTGGGTCAGCCCAACCACTCCAGCCTTGGATGCTGCGTAGTTTGTCTGTCCCACGTTCCCCACCTTTGGGTGAGCCAGAGATTGGGGTTAAGTTGGGAGTCCCAAGGAGGGGCTCTCCTCTCTGTGCCCACTTGGCTGGCTGACCTCGTCCCAACTCAGCCTGACCTTCCCTACGATGCTACTGATGTTGATGATGGAGCCAGGACAGCCACTGGACACCAGGGCTTGGGCTGCAGCCTGAGTGACTAGAAAGATGCCCTGCGGGTGGGGGGAGAAAGTAACAAGGCAGAAAGGATCAGCAGGGGTGACACTCCTCCAACTCCCTCCCCAGGCTAGAGGGCCCAGAAGTCATGGGTTCAGAGATCACCACCTTGAGGTTGACAGCTATGACTCTGTCCCAGTCGTCCTCAGACATGTGGAGCAGAAACTCATCCCTGGTGATGCCCGCACAGGACACAACGACAGATGGCGGACGAGAAAAGCAGGCCTATGTAAGGGGTAGGTTACACACCAAAAAACCTTGTAGAGCAACGTTAGGGCTTTAAAGGGGGCGAGGTCGTCTCGCTTTTTCACCTGCACTTGATCCAGCAGGCGCCTGACGGCCCCGGCCTCGGACACGTCAGCCTGGAAGGCTGCGTGGGCCCCGCGCGGTGCCCCCTCGTCGCTCCCCGGCCCTCCCAGCAGCCGCACCGTCTCCCGTGCCGCTGCCCCGTCCAGGTCGCAAGCGGCCACAGTGGCCCCCTCAGCGGCCAGGCGCACACCGACTGCTCGGCCGATGCCGCTACCAGCACCTGAGATGGGAGAGAACACGCGGGAGGGGGGGAGGGAGAAGTGGGCAGGGGTCAGAGGTCAACAGGGCGCAAAGTTAGTAAAATTCGGACCACAGGCCACAGCGGCTGTAGAGTCCGAGGGCGCGCCCCGACGTCACTCTAGCACACCAACCCGCCCTGGGAGAGGATCCCCCGCCCGCAACCTGTGACCAGGGCCAGCGCGAAGCGGAGCCGGAGCTGAGACGCCATGGCGGGTGGCGAGTGGGCCGGCCCCCCAGCACTGAGCCAATCCGAGCGCAGAGGAGGCGCGGCGAGAGCGAAGCCGGACCAATCGAAGACCCGCCAGCGTTAGGCCACTGGCGGCCACCCCGGCAGGCGGACCTCCAACCGCGGGGGCGTGGCCAGACACCAAAGCTTGGGGGCCAGTGGAGCCGGGAGAAGAGGGGCCCCCATTCCCCCCAAAAAGACAAAGACTGCGCGTGGAGCGGAAGATCCAAGGACTTTATTTCCGGTCATCACCCCTCCTCCTCCATTCAAACAGTGATATAAAAGAATACAAACAAACAAAAAAAATCAGGCCATGAGAGTAGCAACTAGCCCCCCTCCCCCCCAATCACTCCCAAATCAGGACACACGATTGACTTTTATCCCCGACTTCTGCTACCCACTTCAGGGCTCTGGTCTTCCCTGGAGTTTCCACCAACAGGTGGGAGAGAGGGAGGTGGACCCTGGAGAAGCCAGTGTGTGGCAGCTTGGTCCTCTGTGAATAAGTGGGGTGGGGGATATGGGGTAGGCTGCCATGACTCCTCTCTCTTCCAGCCTTCTTCATGGCCCCACTTAGCCCCCAAACCCAACAACATGGTCAGCTCATGCCCAACACTATGGTCCCTCTGGGCTGTCATTCTCACCTCTGCAGCCCCTGTAAGACTGCCAAATGTTGATAGCTTTCAAGCCAAAGTCGCCACCTCCCTAGGATACAACTCCCTCCTTTGGCAGATGTCCCAGGCCAGGGCCCCCAACTTCCACAGACCCCTGACCTGGAGGGCTTAAAGGCTAGAGGTTTGGGGGTGGGGTGGGGCTGGTTTACCCCACCTCTCACTCAAGGTGGGCAATCAGCACCATCATGACAACTCCCCCCAGCAGCCCCAGCACCTCCAGAAGTGATTGCAATGGTGATGCCTCCCTCAACAGCTCAGGCAACACTGACACCGTTGCTACGTAGATAAAGCCACCTGCAGTGAATGGCAGAACCCAGCCAGGACCTGTGCCACCTGCAACTTCACTGCCCACTGCCCCTCCTTCAGTTAGGAGGGCACAGGCTGTGCCTGCCAGTGCCCCTATTGCCGTCAGTAGTTGTAGACGCATCGCCTGGTGGGCAGAAAAGAGAGAGAGAGGCACTCACCAACATCTAAAGGTTATCAGTGGTTTAGATGTGGCTGGAGGGGTGTAAGTGTACATGGATAGGATGCATGTCTTTAGAAACTAAATAGTAAAGCAAAAAGAGGGGGATCTAGAATAGACACTGAAAAATCTTAGATCAAAGAGGTCCTTTCCACAGACCTTCTGACCCAATAGGTCAGGGTCAGGGGCATGGTGTGAAAGACCCCCATAAAACATTCAGATGGCTTATGGACCACAGTTCAAGAACTACTGAGCTACAAGACAAAGAAACAGAACTTCTTCCCCCTCATTTCTAGAGGATCCGTTGTCAACAATACAGGCATACCTTGGAGATATTGTGAGTTCAGTCCCAGGCCATCACAATAAAGCAAGTCACATGAGTTTTTTGGTTTCCCAATGAGTATATTTACACTATCCTGTAAGTGTGCAGTAGCATTATGCCTACAATGTACGTAGCTTAGTTAAAAAATACTCTACCGATAAAAAACGCTAACCATCACGTAAGCCTTCAACAAGTTGGAATCTTTTTCCTATAGTAACATCCAAGATCACTGATCGCAGATCAACATAACAAATATGATAATAACGAAGTTTGAAATGTTTCAAGAATTACCAAAGTGTGACACAGAGACATGAAGTAAACAAATGCTGTTGGGAAAATGGTATCCATAGACTTGCTCAAGCAGGGTTGCTACAAATTTGTAAAAAACGCAATATCTGCTAAGTGTAATAAAGGAGCGCAATAAAACGAGGTATGCCTGTAGTACAACTTGTTTGGAACTAATGGGTGGCAGTCTGGGTTTGGGGTGGGTTAGCGGGGGATAAAGGGCTTGAGGCAACCATGTTTGGTGCACACCATCACCAACCTGCTTTTTGCTGCAGCCAGACTGGACCAAGATGGCAAAGTCCCCAACTTCATGGGGCACTTCATGTAGCAGAACAGTCATTGTGGTCAGGATCCCCAGTCCCCGACCCCCTCGAAATGAAGCACCAATGGCCAGACCATCCGTGAAGTTGTGTGCCAGGTCAGCAGCCAGATTCAGGTACCCTGATACACGTAGGTCTTTTACAGGAGAAAAGGAAGATGAAACAATTAGAGGTATTCATCACCCCTAGTCTCAGCCCTGATCAGCCCCCCAGAGACCACTTCACATCCAGCCCCAGTATTTTCCAGACACCTGCCATCATCCACAGTGCTGTTCCATGTGATTCATGATGATGCCCCTTGCCCAAGCGTATGCAACCCTGGCCCTCACCTGAACCTGCTTTTTCCTCTTCAGAGTTCTGAGGTTTCACTGGCCTGTCTTTGGGCCTTGTGCTCCCTCCTCTGCTCTTCCTCGACCCCCCTGCTTCCTTTTCTTCTTCCTCTGAGCTCTGTTTCTCCTTTGAAGGACGCTCTGAGGGAAGAAAGGAGTTGGTAAGAGTGGAGAACAGAAATTTGCCAGTATGTCCTCATAAGGGTAGTCTTCTCCCACCTAAGAACCATAAAATGAGGAGATTCAGAGATGGCAAGGTGGCTTTCAGGAAAGTTGTTCCTGGGCTCACCCTGTCTTCCATGTGTGTGACTGTGAGCGTGTCCATGTCCGTGTCCATGTCCTCCTTTCACATGTCTCACAAATTTCTCCACCACGAGAAAGGCGACAATTCCACTGAGGACCCACAGTCCCACAGACAGAATGGGGCCCTGGCCTAGGAATGGATACATTGAGACATTAAAGGAGATTTGGATTTCAGACTCTTCCTCCCCAAGCACAAGAGAAGAATAGGGAGGGACAGACCTTCCCCAGCACCCCAACCCCACGTCTTCACCTGCCCCTTCCTCACCACTGTGGGAATGTCCATGTCCAGGCTGCTCCAGAGGGTGGTGAGAATGAGGTTCTGGAGGAAGGGGGAGACAAAGCCAGATGAGGAAATACCCCACCCAAGGGGTGTGTATTTGGGAGAATATTGGAAGGTCAGGGATCACAAAGGGGAAAGAACCCACTTGTCCAAAGCATGAAATACATTAAGATTTGAGGTAAAAGCTAGAGATTACTTACCCAGAGCATGAGGGATGAGGTGCAGGAAGGCATCTCCCAAGAGCCCACCTGAAGCAAAACTCAGCAAGATCTGGAGCAGAGAGCGGTGCCGAGGGGAGTTTGACTCCACGGGGATAAGGAAGAGGACAAAAAATGGAGCTGCAGAGATCAGCACTGTGGCCCCCAGTGCCTGGTGAGGGAGAGTCAGGGGTCAAGTGGTGTGGGGTTTCCCAACAATCCCGAACCAGCTCCCCTCTGCCCCATCCCTGGGGGACTCACATAGGCCCAGAGAGTGACAGTGTCCAGGTCCTGCTTGATGCCTGGAGCCCCAGACTCCTCATAGATTCCATGGCTGTGCTCATGATCATGTCCATGTCCTTGGTGGTAGAGGCTCTCATGAGAGTGGCTATGACTATGGCCATGGTGCAGATCCTCATGTGAATGTCCATGGTCGTGACCGTGGGTATGCCCATGCCAGATGCTCTCGTGAGTGTGGCCAGGGGCATGGCTGTGTCCATGGTGGAAATCCTCATGTGAGTGCCTGTGGCTGTGGCCCTGGAAGTCCTCGTGCAGGTCTTCGTACAGGTCGCCATGACCCCCGTGTCCGGCCACTAGCAGCCCCAAGGCCGCCCAGATCAGCAGTCCCACGGCCACCCAGTGGGGGGCCCCCAGGCCTCTGGCCATCACGCTGACCAGAGGGACAGAGATAGTGACTCCACTTGACCCTCAACTCTATACCTATGAAGGGTCCGCTCTACTCCGTTCGCGCCCTCCGTCCACTTCTATGGGCTGCTTCCCCATTCCATCCTGTCCCCACCCACATTGTTCCCAAGACTCGTTTTCTTTATCCGGAACCCCATCCCTGATGCAGGGCCCCCGGGACACCGCTCTAGGCTTTGATCCTCCACTATACGGACTCTCTGCGCCCTCGTCTCTATGACCCACTAAATGAAGAAAAAGGCCTGAAAAGGACGGTAGGGAAAAACAGGGAATTCTCACCGGCTCCGGAATCCTCTCCTTTCCCGGTTTGCTCGGACGTGGCAGTCCCGCCTCTAGCTCCCGCGAGAACAGGGAGTTCCGTTCAACCTCGGTCCCAGTACCTTCACCAATATGGCGGCACTCCGGCAGTAGTGAAGCCCTCTAGCCCTGGCGCGCATGCGCGGGTGTGGAGGTTATTTGAGGGGACACTGCGCTAGGCGGGCTAACAGGCGGGAGGAGACCGCCTCCTCCGTTTCCAACCAGACGAGGAGGCGGGAACCAGCGCATAGACTTCCCTTCTATACCAAGATGGCTGCCATGTCGGCGCTGTCATTTTGCTACAGCGCAGAGCGAAGCGCTTAATTCGACCCGGTTAAGGCCAGAGACTTTTTCTCTGGGGCTTCCTCGTGCTCAGCTAGTCCAACGATCAATCCTTGGGAATCCCTGGTACCTCTTCGGTATCCCTACACTCAGCCAGGAATCATGTCTTGGGCTGCTCGCCCGCCCTTCCTCCCCCAGCGGCATGCCGCAGGGCAGTGTGGGCCGGTGGGGGTGCGAAAAGAAATGCATTGTGGGGTCGCGTCCCGGTGGCGGCGGCGACGGCCCTGGCTGGATCCCGCAGCAGCAGCGGCGGCGGCGGTGGCAGCCGGAGAACAACAAACCCCGGAGCCGGAGCCGGGGGAGGCTGGACGGGACGGGATGGGCGACAGCGGGCGGGGTGAGTGACCTAGCGGACGGACCGGCAAGCCAGTGACCGCGTTATCAGCAACCCCTTCCCCCCCTCCCCTGGTGTTCTTTCCCAGGCGCTCCCGCCCCCTTGTTTGTAAACACGCGTCCCCTCCCTCCCGAGGGCCTTAGTGCCCTCCCCCCGGGGCGGGGCGGGGAGGGGGAGCTTCCGCCCTCCTAGCGGTGGCCGCTTGAGGCCCTGCACCACGGAGGTCCCAGGCGTGGGACACTAGTCCTCGAGATTGAGGACTCTGGACGTTTGAAGGCAAATTCTGTGTCCTAGGAGGGGTCTCTTCTGCCTATCTTCCCTGCACGTTCTGGCTACGAGCTGGGAATGGAGGGGCTGACTGGTCCACCCCACGTGCTGCCCCACCCACACGAGATGCGTCTGGCTTGGGGTGATCAAATGCATTGTTTGGAATTTTCCTCACCTGAACGATCCTCCTCTGTCAACCCCCTTCTCTCACCACGATTAGGAGTTAAGCCGTTGTTTGACAGCAGGGTGCCTCTGGACTTGGGAAGGGGTGGGGTGAGGTGGGGGCGCGGTGGGGGGATCAGAGAGAGAATTAAAGGCTCCGGTTGGATGATCGAAGACTCATTTTCTCTTTTTGTCTCTTTTGTCTGTGTCTGTGCCTGTGTGTACCCCTCCCCAGACTCCCGAAGCCCAGACAGTTCCTCTCCAAATCCCCTTCCCCAGGGGGCCGCTCCCCTTTCTCCTCCGGGGCCACCCTTACCCCCTTCAGCAGCTGCATCCCTTGGAGGCTCTGGGGCTCCACCCCCACCCCCGATGCCACCCCCGCCACTGGGCTCCCCCTTCCCGGTCATCAGCTCTTCCATGGGGTCCCCTGGTCTGCCCCCTCCAGCTCCCCCAGGATTCTCCGGGCCTGTCAGCAGTCCCCAGGTGAGAGGTCGTGACCCCCTTACTGCCTCTCCACTTTCATTTCCTTGTTTTCCTTGTGACCTAGATCCTTGTGTGAACTTCCCCAGGCTTGTGGTCCTTGTGTAACCCCTGGCCTTTCTTGAGGTGACTGAGCTTTCAGTGCACGCCTCCTCCCCAACCCTGTAAAAGAATCCAGCTATTCTTGATGTCCTTTTCATATATCAGTGATTTTTTTGCCCTTTTGGTCTCATCTCCCCTTCTGAGATACAAGCCCTTCAGGGCCGCTGTGTTGCACAATTTCAGGGGGACCTTTATGTCTCATCTCTTCGGGGTTGTACTCCAGGGGTGGCCCTTCCCGGGCACTGCAGTGTAAATAATGTCCTTTGTAGCGTGTAATGCAGGGCCCTGCCTAGGTGGTAGGGAATGATGTCCCTCCCTTCTGAGAGATTATCCTTCCCAATGAGTCTCCCTGTGACTTCCCTATTTCCCCCAACCCAGATTAACTCAACAGTGTCGCTCCCTGGGGGTGGGTCTGGCCCCCCTGAAGATGTGAAGCCACCAGTCTTAGGGGTCCGGGGCCTGCACTGTCCACCCCCTCCAGGTGGCCCTGGGGCTGGCAAACGTCTATGTGCAATCTGCGGGGACCGAAGCTCAGGTATGGGGCTCAGAGGACCAGCAGAGAGGAAGAGAGCGTGTACCATTTACCATCACCTGTGGGATTCTCAGGGGCTCTTGAGGTTTGGTTAGAGCAAGTGAGCTGGGGGAGGCCTGATGACAGTTAAGGACCCTGCGGCTCAGATTTGGTGTGTGGGGGGCGTGGTCAGAGGGAGGAGGGGGATGGCATAGGGTTTTCGAACCGTGAGAAGAGTGGGACTAGATCATCCCTCATGTCCTGGTTCCCCGTCTCTCTCTTTGGCAAACACAGAGCAGACTTCAACTAAATTTGCTGGGGGGAGGTGGGCAAGAGTCCTAGTGGCACAGGGTGCAGTCTTAGTGCTCTTCCTGTCCTCTCGCAGGCAAACACTACGGGGTTTACAGCTGTGAGGGCTGCAAAGGCTTCTTCAAGCGCACCATCCGTAAGGACCTGACCTACTCGTGCCGGGACAACAAGGACTGTACGGTGGACAAGCGCCAGCGGAACCGCTGTCAGTACTGCCGCTATCAGAAGTGCCTGGCCACCGGCATGAAGAGGGAGGGTAAGGGCCTGCCCCACCCAGGCCTCGCAGTCTACCCTGTGGGAGGAGAGGAAGGAGGGGGAGGGGAGACTGCAGGGACTATACCTCTTAGGAAAGCTGGACTCCTCTCTCTCCTCCAGAGGGCGATATTTGATTCCCTCTCCCCTGCTCATCAGCCCTCCTCTCTGGTACCCTGACCTGGTGCCTTGAGTTTCCTTCTCAATGGTTCTGCTTCTGTGGCCTGCCCCTCTGACCCCTCCCTGGTCTGGTGCTAGGGTAGGATAAGTTTTCCTTCCCCATGATGGGTTTCTCTAGCTCCCCTTCTCTAACCTGAGTAATTCTTCCTCATTTTGACCAAGTGCTTCCACTCTGGTCTCCATCTCCCTATTATCTGTGTTCTCTCCTCCAAACTCTGGGACTCTACCCTCTTAAGCTGCAGCCTTTACTGAAGACCTCAGGGCTTCTTTTCCTCTTTTTTTTTTTTTTTTTAATCTCTATCTTTTCTTCTTAAGCCTGATTCTGGAATTCTGAGAGAGATACTTTAGGGAGTATATGTTGGTCACATCCCTCATTTTAGAGAAGATGAGCCTGAAGCCTGGCTTTCCCAAGGTCATGCAACAAAAGAGTGGCAGGTCTGGGATCAGAACCCACACCTCTGAAGGCCCAGGCCAGTGCTCCTTTTCCTCCTTTTTTGTTGAGTCAGAAGAACACCAGATTTGCCATCAGGCACGCTTAGATTTGGACATATGACTTGCCATGTATTGTGTGAACTTGGGCAAGCTGTTTAATGAACTCCCCCAAAATCGTTATTTTTAAAAATGGGGTCAAGAGCTCACAGGGTCGTTATAATACTTGATTAAATGTGAAAGTGTGCTTGGCACATTTCCTAGTATATAGTAGGCTCTCAGTTTAAATGCTAGCTTTCTCCGTAATTCCTTTACCCACCCTTTTACTTCTTCTGGGTTTATTTATCTGTTCTTTTATAAGTCCTGCTTCTAGACTGCTACAAATCTGCTATGGTTTCAAGTGACTTCCCCAATTTCTATAAATATCTTCTAAGGGCCATGAGACCCTGATAAGGCCCTAAGGACATTTTGGAATCTCCTCATGGCTGGCTGCTGACTTTCTACTTTTTTCTCCTTCCTCCTTCTCCTGCAGCGGTACAGGAGGAGCGTCAGCGGGGAAAGGACAAGGATGGGGATGGGGAGGGGGCTGGGGGAGCCCCCGAGGAGATGCCCGTGGACAGGATCCTGGAGGCAGAGCTTGCTGTGGAGCAGAAGAGTGACCAGGGCGTTGAGGGTCCTGGGGGAACCGCGGGTAGCGGCAGCAGCGTGAGTGCTGGGGTCAATCTACTCTTCTTCCTGATGGGGGTGGGGAGGCGGGAGTCTAGGTCTGTTCTATCTCCCCCTCCCCTCCCTCCCCCTCACAACCCATCTAACACTGCCGGGGACCGGAAGTGCCGCCAAACAAGGTCTCTTAGACATCTGAGGTAGGCGTGATAACATCCTCCGTCCCCACTCCCAAAACAACCCACTCACAGAACCACAGGCAAGTCCCAAATTAATAATTGTTTTCCTGAATGCTAGAAGAGGAGGAATTGGTTCAGGTGGGGCTTGAAGAGAGACTACAAATAAGGAGGGGGTGTCAAAAGCCTCTTATGGGGTGGAGGGGGGCTCCCAGTGTACTTCCAAACCTTCCATAACTCTCACCCCTCCTCCCCTGCAGCCAAATGACCCTGTGACTAACATCTGCCAGGCAGCTGACAAACAGCTCTTCACACTTGTTGAGTGGGCAAAGAGGATCCCACACTTTTCCTCCTTGCCTCTGGATGACCAGGTCATACTGCTACGGGCAGGTCAGTGACCTTGGACTCCTTGAATCTCTTGTCATTTGACCCCTCTTGGACCTCCTGACCTTCAGGGACCCCAGCGGCCTTACCTTGCATACTCAGAGAGCCAGTCTCATTGACCTCGCCACCTCTTCTTCTCTTCCCCTGATGTGCTTTCAATCCCATGGCCCGATCCCTGGCTCCTCACCCTTGCCACCCCCAATCCCCAGGCTGGAACGAGCTCCTCATTGCCTCCTTCTCTCACCGATCCATCGATGTCCGAGACGGCATCCTCCTCGCCACAGGTCTTCACGTGCACCGCAACTCAGCCCATTCCGCAGGCGTGGGAGCCATCTTTGATCGGTCAGTGGCCCTCGGCTGGGCTGGCCTGTCGGTCGAGGGGGTGGGGCTATAGGCTGGTCCGTGTCCAAGGCTGGCTGAGCTGTGACCTTTGAGTGACCTGCAGGTCCCTCTCCAGGGTGCTGACAGAGCTAGTGTCCAAAATGCGTGACATGAGGATGGACAAGACAGAACTTGGCTGCCTGAGGGCAATCATTCTGTTCAATCCAGGTAAGAGGAGGATTACCCCCGTCTCTCAAGACCAAGGCAGCCTTGGAGCCTCCTCTTCTTCGGAGACTCCTAAGTTACCCAGCTATCCCCCTCAACCTAGAAATCTCACAGCTGACCAAGAAGAACCCACATCTGCTGATAACATTCCCTTTGCAACCCCATCCCTCAAACCCATTGTGCCCTGCTTCCCTTGCCAGGCATCTGGTGAAGGGCGTGTAGGTGGGGCCCAAGAGGGACATCGTGGGGGCCACACCTCCACATTTGTCCTGATTTGATTTGTCCTCCTTCCTCTTCCTCCTCTCTTCCCTGCCATCCCAGATGCCAAGGGCCTCTCCAACCCCAGCGAGGTAGAGGTCCTGCGGGAGAAAGTGTACGCGTCCCTGGAGACCTATTGCAAACAGAAGTACCCTGAGCAGCAGGGCCGGTGAGAAGGCGCTGTGGGGCTGAGGGGTTGTGGGAACCGAGGCTCCTGCTGGGGTGGGGGTAGTGCCATGTGGCTCTAGCTCTCACTCCATGTCTCCCATTCCCTCCTCAGGTTTGCCAAGCTGCTCTTGCGTCTTCCTGCTCTCAGGTCCATAGGCCTTAAGTGTCTAGAGCATCTGTTTTTCTTCAAGCTCATTGGTGACACCCCCATCGACACCTTCCTCATGGAGATGCTTGAGGCTCCCCACCAGCTGGCCTGACCCCACACCCAGATGTGGTGTTCCTCACGCTTGAGGAGGGCACATGGGCAAGGGACTCTGAGCCTTGGGGCAGGGTGGGGAGGGACCATGTTCCTAGAATCTTGGTGGGGTGAGGAGCATAGGGCAGAACTGAGACCTCCAAGGGGGGGTCCCTAAACCCTGCAAGGGTTTGCTTGACATCCCAAGTCAGAGGGGACCCCAGACTACTTTGAGGGCTGGACCTCTCCCTTCAGTGGCCTTGAGTCTCTGAATTTGTCTGGCTCTGCCATGATCTGGGGGTGCTTTCTTACCCCCGGCCTGGAACGGCCTCTCCTTCCCCCGGCACAGAGCACTGGCCTTGCTCCCAGGACCTGGCTTCCTTCTCGTCTTGCCTCACTTAGCCCCCCATCTGAAGAATGGAAATGGGAACTCCCGCAGAGATGGATATTGGGGGGCAGGCCCCCCAAACGGATGGACATGGGAGTCAGGCTCTGACAGGCCTTCCTCCAACCAAGACTGGCAGATGGGGGCTTCTCTGGAATAAGGAGGGGCTCTGTCGCTGTCCCCTGTCCGGATCCCCCTCTCACGCTTCACCTCCTTCTGCAGTCAGACTGAAAAAGAAAAAGGTGGTGGTGGTTAAGGGGCGGGTGGAGATGTAGGAGCCCATCTGCTATTTTTAATTTTCTCTGAGGATAGAGACTTGCAGTTAGACTCAAAGAAGTACTGTACTTTCCCAGGTTGACTAAGAAATGCCAGTGGTGGGGGTGGTGTTTGGGAAAGGCAGGGCCCTGAGATGGTCTGCGGGGCTGGCTCTTCAGCACTGGCCTTCCCAGCCGCCTCCCCCACTCTCCCGTCTGGCTTGGGGAAGGGGCCTGGGCTGTGAGGGCGGTGTGGGGGGGAGCGGCTTGGTGAGTAGTCCTCAGACCCTTCCCCTCCCAGCTCTCCCCCCAGCCCGGGGCACACACCTTGTAGGCTGGGGACACAAGCTCCTGGCCTCAGAATTGAGGGGAGATGGCCCGCCTGCAGAGATGGGGTGCTGGGGCTGCATGATTTTTGCCCTGCGGCTCTTCTCTCCGGGGTTCCCTTCCCCTCTCTTTCACTCACATAAAATCGCTTTCAAATTAAAATCGGTGTTTTCTGGACTGAGGTGACTATGGGGGGTGGGGGCAGCGCCGCACCGGGCCGCGTGTGGGAGGGTATCCGGTCGGGAGCTCCGGACCGGCTCCCTGGACGCCGCCGCCGCCGCCTAAGTTCCCTGGGGCCTGGGAGGCGGGCGCAGGGTGGGGGACACAAGGCGCGCTTTGTCGCGGAGGTGGGGGGGGGAGAGGGTGTGCCAGCCTGGGGGCGGGGCCGGCCGGAGGGAGGGGGGCGGCTGACTCTCAAAGGCGCCTTGTTCGCGGGCGCCCCCCCAGCGCCAGCGGGCGGCGGCGCCTCGGCTCGCTCCGGGCTTCCCTCCGGCCGCGCCGCGGGCTCCGGGCAGACCCGGCGCCGTGCCCGTTCGTGGGGGCGCACTGGGCGCCGAGCGCCGCGGCTTACTCCGGTGTTGCCCGCCTGGAGGCGGCCTCGTCCCCGAGTGACCCCGTTTCCCGTACTCTGCCAACCAGCGTCGGCGGCTTCCCGCGCCCCCGCCTCTCCACTGGGTGCCTTTCCACCTGGGCTCCCGGGCGCTCTTACGTCGTCCCCCTACTTCCATCTCTTGGGACCTGATTAGCCTGTGTGTGGGTCTGTCCAGTCTCTGGCCTCCCCTCTAACCGCCCTCCCGCCTCGCCCCCCACCCCCGCTCCCCGCGGCCGTCGGTTGCAGGTCCCCAGTCGCTATCTATAGCCGTGTCTATAAATACCGTGCCCCGGGCCAGGCTCTGTAATTACAGCGGGCGGGCCGGGCCGAGGGGAAATAATTATGGAGACCCAACGGGGTGAGGGGAGGTAGCGACCCCCAGGCCCGCCTCTCCCCTCCCACTGTGCCGTAAATCCCGCCCCGGACTCTGCTGAAAGGGGGCTCTGGGCCCCCAAGGGGGAGTAACGGGGAGGGGTGTTGTGACTGGACGTCTGCCCCCCCCAAAGAAAGAGACTGGGGAAGAGATATTGGGGTTCCCGAAAAGAGAATCCTAAGGTACAGGCCACTGAGTCCCTGCGAGAAGCAGAGGAGAGCAGTCCGAGGGTCAGCGAGGGAGGGTTCCCACTTGCCCCCCCACACCAGGTGGAGATCGGGGGTGGGGTTTCCCTCGGTGGCTGTGGGCGGGCGGCTGGAGGCAGGGGCTGGGCCGGGGGCGGGAGCGGGGTGGGGGTTCTGGGCTGCTGGGGTGGCCGGGGACACACAGGAGCGGCGGCCACCGAGGAGGGAGCAGCGCCGGAGCCCCGACGGCGCCTCGCTGCATGGAGCTGGGTCACTGAGAGCTGTCGCCACCCGGCAGCCTCCGACTTCCCCGAGACCCCGGCGTGCGAGCCTGCTCGCTCTCTCCTGCCAGCCTCGGGGTGTCCGGCGCCTCCGGCGGTCCCTGGGACCTGGCGTTACGGGCGCCCGCTATGGAGCGGTGCAGCCGCTGCCATCGCCTCCTCCTGCTGGTACCGCTGTTGCTGGGCCTGAGCGCGGCCCCCGCCTGGGCAGGTAAGGGGAGTCCCAGCGCCTGGGTCATCGGAATCAGGCTGGAGCTCCGCACACCTCGGGACAGGGGACAGCTGATGCCTGAGGAGCAGGGGGCAGCTTCTGGGTCCAAGAATGGGTTTTGGAGGGGGTCAGGGGTCCAGACTGGAGGGCAGGACACCTGGGTTCCTTGGAGCCAGGGTGGGGATCTCTTTTCCTCCTTGAAGTGACTGGTGGAGGGCAGGTAAGGCTGAATGGCAGAGCATCACCTGAGGGCGGTGAGTGGGGCTGGATGGTGGGGTCCTCCAGCAGGGCCACTGTGGTCCAGCTACTGCTGGAGTCAGGAGTAGATGCCAGTGTTGATGGGTGAGAGGCGCATGTCTGTTTTCTGTCTTTCTGTCTGTATCTCTGGGGTGAGGCGGGGGAGCATCCTTGGGTCAGAGCAGAGCCTCGAAAGTAGAGAAAGAAGGGATACCTGGACTATTTGTCCCATCAGCTTCCCCGACAGGATCCCCTTCCCCCTCCCCGTGCCCTCGATGCTGCCACGCGGCTGGCTCTGGGGAGCACTGGGGCTGGCTGCCAACAGGACGGCCGCTGGACAGGCCAGGATCAGGTGTCTGAGGCAGGAGCCAACTCTTTGCATTCCTGCCCCGCCCCTCCCCCTCTGGCCAGCCGGGCTCCCCTGGGACCCTGGCATCCACAATCCCAAGCTTTTCCTTCTTTTTCCCAGGATCCAGAAGTCCTGGCTCCTAGGAAAGGGGGTTTGATGTTGGAGAGGAGGAGGCTGGGAGTACCTGGGTACTAGGCAGGCTGGAGCAAGCCCCCTCCCCCCGTGGAAACACTGGAGGCTGATTTGCATATAACTTGACTATTCATTTCTTCTCTGCTTTGGAGAGAAGATGGTCAGAAAATCAGCATAAAGGATTAGATTAGATTACAGAAGGAAGAACTTTC
Source organism: Balaenoptera physalus (assembly GCF_965194825.1). Classification (NCBI taxonomy): domain Eukaryota; kingdom Metazoa; phylum Chordata; class Mammalia; order Artiodactyla; family Balaenopteridae; genus Balaenoptera; species Balaenoptera physalus. Next base: position 41,355,633 of record NC_138896.1, read on the forward strand.
AAGATAGGAGGAGCATGCGGCTCAGGGACAGAAAATTGAAGTGTGGGATGTCTGTAGACTCTAGGAGTCTTTTTTAGAGAGAAAAGGGAACCTTTAACATGGAGGCAGGGGGATGGCTGAGATGACTGTCTCTTATTTGGGGGCTGAGTGGGTAGAGGTGGGACCCTAGCGGGAAATAGGTTAGTGTGGAATTCATCAGAGTAAAGAAAAGGGCGTTTTGGGGGCCAGAGGTAGAGTGGTGAGGGTGATGGGGCCACCAATGGGGAGACTGGGGCAGATTGAGGCCAGAGACAGTGGGGCACGTATGTGGCTTGAAGTGGGAAGATGGGTGGGCAGACCTGTGGGTAGGTTGTCTATAGGATGGAACTGTACTCTTCTGGGGTTTGGTGGAGGGTGGGGCCCTCTGAGGTCTCCTTGGCCTGGGGTCTCTGTGAGTCTCTGTGTCTCTGTCTCACTTACCCTTCGTCTCTCAAAGCGGCCCTTGTGTGTTGGTGTTTGCGGAGCTGCCACACGTGGGGGCCAGGCTAGGGCAGGGGAGTGGGAGGGGGCAAGGCCGTGGTTTCCCGGCTTCTGGACTCAAAGGGCCTTTTCTCTGCCTGCCCGCCCCACCTCACCTACCCCACCCAGCTCTGCTCTCCTGATCACTCTGGCCCCTGCCCTGCCCCACACTTCTATGAGGGTTTTGCTGGAACTTTCTCTGGGATTTTTCCAATCGAGCTGATGGAGTGAGAAGTATGTGTATTGGGGAGCAAGTGAGGAAGAGGTGACCTCTGTCTTCTCAGGAGTTTGAGCCCTCAGAAGCTGAGTTCTAGGTGGACAGGGCTGGTGGCCCGGGTCTTGAATCTTTGGACCGTGGCGGGGGGGGGGGGGCGGGGGGGGCAGAGTCGAAGTTCCAGGTGTGGGGAGCTTGCCCGGGTTTTGGGCAAAGGACTCTGATGGGATCCACAGATGTGTGGCTCCAGGCCCTGGACCTGCTCCGGCTCCGCGTGGCAGCTTCAGGCTCCCCACCCGCCCCTGCACCCCAGCCCATCTCCCGAGCCAGGGGCACCGGCTCCTGGGGTGGCTCTTTCTTGTATCTCCTTCCTCTGCATGGTCAGAGGTGTCCCCACCTCCCCAAACACGGGAATCCCAGCAGCTTGCAGTCCCCTCCCCACAGAGCTGCTTCCCTGTTCCCTCCCTCGTGGCCCCCCTGCACCTCCCGTGCCCAGGATGATCGTTTGCCCAGATGTTGTTTATGCTGGAGACATGGGACTGAGGCCAGAGACCCAGAGACCAAGAGATACGGAAAGGGAGGAAGAGAGGGAGAAAGGAAAAGCTGGGTAGAGTGTGAGGGAAACGGAGGAAGACAGAAGAGCCAGGGAGAGAGAAAGACCAACAGATACAGAGACAGAGAGAGTAAGCGTGACAGAGCTAGAGTAAAGGGAAGGCAGAGTTGGGAGAGAGAGATTAAGAGAGAATAGAGAGAGATTCATAGGCTGAAAGACGGAGATAGGGAGAGAGTGACAGAGACAGAGGCTGGGAGGCGGGGACAGAGGTGGGCATGGAGCTGAAAACCGGCTCAGCGCTGCCCTTTTCCAGGTGACTTTCGTTTTCCATCCATTCAGGCCCCGTTCAGGAGCAAGTAAGGGAGAGGTGACTTTTATCCTCCAGGGAGTTTGAGCCCCAGGAAGCTGAGCTGTAGACCCCAAATGTCCCCCGTGTGGGCCCTCCTGAGAGTGTGTCCCTTCCCCTGACCCTCGTGGACTCTCCCAGGTGCAGCCCCTGTGGATGTGCTGCGGGCCCTGAGGTTCCCCTCCCTCCCTGACGGTGTCCGGAGGGCGAGAGGCATCTGTCCAGCTGATGTGGCTTACCGAGTGTCCCGACCCGCCCAGCTCAGTGCACCCACCCGCCAGCTCTTCCCAGGTATGGGTGACACGCTGGAGGAGGGAGAGTTGGCCGAGGTCACAGGGTAGGGTCTGGGATCAGACACAAGAAGGGAAGGGGTTAATGTCTTGCTTTGCCTCTCACTCCACCTGTGTGTGTCTCTCGGGTACCAGGAGGCTTTCCCAAAGACTTCTCTCTACTGACTGCTGTCCGGACCCGCCCTGGCCTCCAGGCTCCCCTCCTGACTGTCTATAGTGCCCAGGGCGTCCGACAACTGGGCCTGGAGCTTGGCCAACCTGTCCGCTTCCTGTACGAGGACCAGACTGGACGACCTCAACCCCCTGCTCAGCCCGTCTTCCGAGGCCTCAGCCTAGCAGATGGCAAGTAAGTCAGTTTGCTCCTCTGGCCTGTCTGGCCTACCCTTTCAGGAGCTCCCCTCTGGCCCCTGCCCGCAGAGCCCCCACCCCCTAATCTAGGAAACCCTGCCGACCCTGTGGGCCACCACTCACTAACCCACTGCCCAAACTTCTGCCTAATCACTTCTAGCCCAGAGTTTGGGCTTTAGAGTTTAAATCCTTGCAAGTAGGACTAGCTTGTACCTTGGGCAAGTTCCTTGACTTTTTTTAGTCTCGGTTTCTATGTCTGAAAAATAGAGATAATAGAATTGTGAGAATCAAATGAGAAAGTGATGGGATGGTGCCTGGTGTATTGTAAGCCTTAGGTACATGGTAGTTAACTGTGATTACTACTATTGTTATCATTGGCTTGTCAACTCTTCCATCAAGGGCTGCTCAGCCCTCTTGACTTACCCCCTTCAGTCAGTTGCTTGAACCTCCCGCCACCCTGTTCCTATGACCAGATGGCACCGTGTGGCTGTGGCTGTGAAGGGCCAGTCGGTCACCCTCATAATTGATTGCAAGAAGCGAGTCACCCGGCCCCTCCCCCGAAGTGCTCATCCAGTTTTGGACACCCGAGGCGTGATCATCTTTGGTGCTCAGATCCTGGATGAAGAAGTCTTTGAGGTAACCAGAGCAGCCAGAGAGAGGAGTGACTTCTGATTCTATGCCTTGTATCCACTCCCCTTCTGACCTCAGTACTCTGTCTTCCTATGTCCTACCCTTCACTTTTCCTTTCATAAATTTATATTTCCATTTCCTATCTTCAGGGCTAATTTTTTTTCTGTAGGAGAATTAGGTGCCCACTTATGTGGCAGGACTGTCCACAGTCACTTATTCTGTCACTCGGTTTTCATTAGTCCACCCATCCATCCATCTCTTCAACTGATCCATCTGCCCATCTATTCACCCACGCATCCATTCACACACTCACCCACCTACTCAAGCATTCAGTCTTGTATCCTCCCACCTGCCCATTCTTCCCCTGCTCAGCCACTCCCTGCTTTAAACCACCCATCTATTCAGCTATCCTTCCGTCCATCCATCCTCTTTAACCCATCCATCCACCTATTCACTCATCCATCCACTCACCCGCCCCGTCTACCCATGCATAGAAGGATACATGCATGCATCTAGCAACTCATTTACCCACCGCACTCTCCACCCTACCATTTCTTCACTTCCATCCATCTACCTACATACTGTTTGTATCTACTCTGCACCTCCCATTTATTTACCCACCAATCCACCCACACATACATTCACCATCCATCAACACTCCCATTCAGTCAAGTGTTCGAGCCCCTATTCACCCACCCACCCACCCACCCATCTATCCACCCACCCATCCATCTGTCCATTCACCCACCCAGCCAGTCAACATTTTCTGAATACTTGCTGGCCCAACACTAAGGGGGAAGACAGAAGAATAATATCAGATTTCAATCATCCCAAGGAACTACCAGTTCCACTGTGGAGATGAGACAGTAACCCCAAACTAGAATACAATGCAGGGTGCACTTATCACCACATGTGGGCACAAATAAATGCCATTGGAAATCAGAACTGTCTTCCCCCCATTTCCAGAGATCCTGAGAATTCTCATCATCACTGTCATTGGAAGGTCAAAGCAACTAAGGTTGGGCCACTGTCTCCAGAAGCCCTTGTGAACAGGCTCATGCATGGCCACATGGGCAGGGTGTAGGCCAAGAGTTGAACTTACAGTTGGAGGGTTTGAATTCTAGTCCTGATTCTACCACTTCGAGTGACCTCGGACCAGTCATTGTCTCTTTGAACTTTTATGAATGGAATGTGCTTGGAAAATAGGCATAAAGATCCTTGTTCTACTGACTTCAATCCTTGTCCAACTGTCCAGTTGTTGTGAAGGTTCAGTGGGATTATGAATGAGAAGGTCCTTTGAAAACTGAAAAGAACTGTGCACATGGGAGGGCTGGTAATGACCTTCTCCATTATATAGTCTTGTCTCGGATTGGCCTCCGACCCCATGTCCCAGACTCTACCCTGTGTCTCTTGGAAGCCCACTCTGCCTCCCTCCATTGGTGTCCCTTCCTCTTGTCTTTGTAGGGTGATGTTCAGGAGCTTGCCATCGTCCCGGGGGTGCAAGCTGCCTATGAATCCTGTGAACAGAAAGAGCTGGAGTGTGAGGGGGGTTGGAGGGAGAGACCTCAGAGACAACAGTCTCACAGAGCCCAGAGATCTCCGAAGCAGCAACCACCAAGACTTCATAGGTCACAAAACCAGGAACCCCAGCGACAGGTGAGGGAGCTGGGTGAACCCCAAACTGCAGCACACCCCAGGGAGGGAAGACACCCTCACATCTCCCCAGGGGAATTCCCCCAATGTCCCAGAGCTCCCCATCCTATTTTGGGCTCCTGTTCTCCCCTCCCTTGTGCCCCTCCCCAGCCGTACCCTCTATTCCCATCACCCGCCCCCTCCCCACCCCCAGTCCTCATTCATCAACCTTTTTATTTTCATTTAAAAATAAAAAGTTGTCATGAAGAATTCGTGGCTGGGAGCCGTGTCCCCTCCTTGTGTCTCCTCCTCTGCTAGTCTTCCTGGGACTGTGCCCCTGGGCTTTCCATCCCTTCCTCGAATTAAGAGATTGCTAGACCATGGAGAGTTGGGGAGAGAACTGGGGACAGAGGATGGGAGAGCAGAGGAGGGGAGAGGCAGAAACAGGGAGAAAGTTGAAATGGTAAGACCAGGAGGGGAAGAGGGGAAGGAGTAGGAGGTAGAGTAGGTCTGTGCAAGTGTGGATACGGGGCCCTCTCTCTGGCCCCCTGCACGGGGAGGTGCAGGATAAGGGACTGGCGGGGGGAAGGGAAGGGAGGGTACGAATTGGGTGGAGTCTTGACAGTGACAGGGGTCAGCGGTCTGAAGACTGGAGGGTCAATCTCTTAATCATGTCTGCTTCTGTCCCACGTGTGGGACCCATCCCCCTTTCCCACCACCCCTTCTCTCTCCTGACTCCCACCCCTCCTTTCATCCCCAACTCCCACACCACCTCCTCACCTGCCTGCCCCCCCTTCCCACTTATTCCCACCGCCCCTTCCCTAACCCCAGTCCACTGAGTCTCTCTACTATGACTACGAGCCCCCCTATTACGACGTGATGACTACGGGGACCACCCCTGATTATCAGGTAAACTTGAGGGACTTCTCCCGTTCCCCCCACCACCCCTTGCAAACATCTATGACACCTTCCTCCCCTCCCCACATGCAGGGAGAGCCACCTTGTATTTAGACTGTGGGCATTCCCTCACTGCCCCCTCCCGTGTCTCTCTGCTGCAGTGGCCTCCAAGCCCCAACCACAGGGCTCCCCCTCCCCTCAGGGGGCGTCGGACCCCTCCCCGAAAGCCTACCCCACCTGCCAAGAGATCAGCGGCCGGGCAGGCGTCCCCCTCTCGAAGTGGAGGTTCTGGCCCAGCTCGGGGCCAGCCTCCCCTCTCCCGGCGCCCAGCTCGGATGGCAGCTCCCCTCACTACCCGGGGCCCCCCCAGGACCAGAGGCAGCAGTTACCGGCAGGTAGAGCCAGGGCATCCAGATCTCTGCCCCCAAACCTCTGTGACTTCGGAGATTCACCCTCCCCAAAGCGTCCCCCCTCCTAAGGGGCTGCAAGATCTGAGATTGCCCCCACCCCCCCAGCACAGACAGACACTGCCCCCGGGGGATGAACTGCTGCTTGGCCTCCCTTTCCGCTAACCTCTCTCCTTTCCTCCCACCCCGTGCTCCTCTCCCCACACCTTCCCCCTGGGGTTAGGACCCCACCCCAGGTGAAGAGGAAGGAAACCTGGAGTCACACCCCTTGCCACCCCCTGAGGAGGTAACTCCATCCCCCACCCTCGCCCCAGCTGGGTCGGTGGGCGTCTGTGACCCACTCCCCTTGCCCCACGTCGTCTTGATGAACCAGCGCCTCCTCTGGCCAGAGGGCTCTTTGTCATCTCCATCCGTGTCCTTCTGTCTCCTGGTCACTCCGGACCTATCGGTCTGCTTTCCTCTCTCAGAACAGTCATTTTTCTCCACTGTCCATGTCTCCTGCCATTATTCTTTGATTCTGGAGTAACTTCCTCTCCCTGTTGGTGTCAAATGGTTTTACTTTCTGTCATATTTCTGTTCCCAGGAGCCATTTTCTGTCCAATGCTGTCACTTTTCCTCTTCTCCCCCTCTTTCCATCCATTCTTTGGTCATTCCTTGGATTCTTTCATAGATTATTATGTCCATGGACTGTCCACTCTGTGTCCAGCCCTCTGGCCACCCTTCTTGTTACCCATCATTTCTTCCAACCGGGCCCATTTTCTGGACCTCCCTCCACATTGGGGGGCTTTGATGGCCATCCCCCTTCTCTACAACGGCTCCCCTTGCTCTTCTTGGGAGGAAAACGCCAGTCCCTGTTACCCTTCAGAATCCTTTGGGCTGGAAGTTGTCACACCCTGGGGTCCAGGGAAAACCTCCTCTCGGCCCTAATGCCCCCATCTACCCCTCTCCCTCCCCATCCCCGGGAAGGAGCAGACAGATCTCCAGGTCCCCTCCACAGCCGACAGGTTCCTGACAGAGGAATATGGGGAGGGTGGCACAGACCCCACAGCAGGGCCCTACGATTACACCTATGGCTATGGGGACGATTATCGTGAGGAGACGGAGCTTGGCCCTGCACTCTCTGCGGAGACAGCCCACTTGGGAGCCGTAAGTGAAAGGAGCTCCTCTTCCATCCTTGACTTCCAGTGGGAGCTACAAGAATCGCTTCCTGTTGTTTTTGATTGTTGTCTCTTGTCTGTGAGCTACTTCCCATTAGTGGTTTTACATTTTCTGTTCACTTCCTGCCTTCCCTTGCCAAAAGTCTTATTCTATGGAGCCTTCTGTCCAGGGCAATTGGTTGTTTTTGTTTTCTTTTTTTTTTTTTTTCAATCCTATGGCCAATTTCTGTCTTTCTTGGTCACTTCCTGTCTCCATCAAGCTGGATTTTATAAAGCTTTTGGTCAATAAGCCCCTACCTTGTGTCCATTTTCAGTCTGTCTCGATCATTTCTTCTTGGTCGAAACAATTTCTTGTCCGTGTTGCTGCCAAATGATCTAACTTCCTCTATCACATTTTCTAACCTACAGGCCCCTTCCTGTCTGTCCCCTCCTGTCTTCTCCCCTTCTCTACAATGGCTCCCCTCCTGTCTTCTCCAGTCATGGCACCTGTTCTGGTGACTGCGTCAGATTGAACTGGAAGGGATTTATTCTTTGTGTTTTGGCTCTAGTTTTTCATGCTCTCTTATCCTTTGATAATCAGCCGCTTCCTATGTGTCTCAGGTCATCCAAATCATAAAGTTTCCATTGTGGGCCTAGATATTTATCACGGCCACTTCCTGTGTGTACTAGCCTTGATGTTTGTGTTTGCTGGAAGAATTGCCTTTCATTGTCATAATCCATTTCCCGGAGTTACTTTCTGTCTGTTTTGTGAATTTCTTTTCTCTCTTGGTTGTGGTAGCCATGTTGTTATTGAAGGTCCACTTCCTGGATCCTCCTTCCTTGGCTGCTACCTGTCTGTCCCACCACTTCCTGTTTATCTGGTTCATTTTCTAGCCGTCTTGGCCATGTTTAATTTTTCTTGGCCCTGGTATCATTCTTGCTTCCAAGTGTTTGTCCCTTTGTTCTGTCTCCCCTAATTGTGTCCCATGTTTCAACCACTCCCTGTCAGTGGGGTATTTCCTGTCTACTCACTTCATCTTTTTCCTCTACCCCACTGCCTCATCCTACCCTCCCTGCTCTAATAATTCCACCCTTGACCCTCTGCTGCCTTTCCCTTATGCTGCTTTCTGGAAATTTAGGGTTGATTTGGGATATGGGAGAGTTTGGAAATTGATCACTGTTGCTTGATCAGGATGGAGGTAGAGGGGGGCATTTTGAAGATCTTTGTTGGGAGAGTTGGGAGGTGGTGGTGAATATCCTCCATTCTCCTTGTCCTTATCTTGGTTCTGGCCCCAGAGTTGGGAGTGGGCATCGGAGTGGAAGTGTGGAAGAGAGGCGACGGGTGGGCTTGAAGTATAAATAAGGGTCAGAGGAAGGGTGTAGCATCCTTGCTGGGAGAGTAACTGGGAGGACTTGAGGGGCTTGGCTTGGGGCTTGAGCAACTGAGCCCAGGAGCTGTATTTTCCCAAAATCCAGTTATGAGGTCTAAGTTTGAGATATCAGTGGGGACTGCTCTCCAGATCTACTTACAGTATGAATGTCTAATCTCCGGGGAGTTTTAAACTTGTGAACCCTTTGAAACTCTAAGTAAAATTCTGTGCATAAGGGCATACACTTTTTCTTTTCTGGAGAAAGACTCCATAGATTACATCAGATCCTCATATGGATGCATGACCTTCCCCTAAACCCAAGTAAAAATCTATCCACAATCTTAGAGAGATTCTTATTTGGTGAGGTGGGGTAAAGATGAGGAAGTTGATGGTTTCTTAAGGTTCTCAGGGAGTTTGGGGAATAAGGTACAGTCCTCCAGAAGAGAGTTTGGGTAGGTTGGGGGTTTGGAATCCCAGGAAGTGTCTGGGGACCTTCCTGAGAGAGGTTCTCAGGGAGATGAGGAGACTGTGTTTGCTGAGGTGGAGCTGGGAATTGTGGGGAGGGGAGCCCTGAGGTCTCCCTTGGCAGACCTGGGAGGTCTGTGAAGAGGGAGTCTTAGAAGAGGAGGGGTGGACTTGGGGGTAGGGTCAGGAGGTCTCCACAGGGATGGGGGAAGTCCTGGTGTCTTGGCTGCTTATGGGCCCCCCTGGGGGTTACATATGTGTCTCTCTCAGGCTGCCCGTGGTCCCCAGGGGCTGAAAGGAGAGAAGGGGGAGCCTGCGGTGCTGGAACCTGTAAGTCACTGTGGTCACCGAGCTGAGGGCAGTGGGATGAAGGGAAGGAGGTGGGGGTGCTAGCCCTATAGCCTCTGACTTTTAACCTTTGACTCCACAGGGTATGCTAGTGGAGGGGCCCCCTGGTCCAGAAGGCCCTGCGGTGAGTTCTAGCTGTGACCCACTAGCCTCCATTCTTTTCACAGAGATGCTTCCTACATGCTCACCTGTGCCTTCCCCACATAGGCCCAGGCCTCCTTCTTAGAACTCAGAACACCCTTCCAATCAAAGCTTCCCAGATCCCCAGATCTCTTCTGTAGAGACCACCCCTCAGCCACATACCCCTCTTCTATCCGAACGCCCACACCTGACCCCCTCTTCTTGTGTCCTTCAGGGATTTCCTGGTCCCCCTGGCATCCAAGGCAATCCAGGCCCAGTTGGAGACCCAGGCGAGAGGGTATGAGGACATCCTATGGGGGTGGGAGGAGGGCTGCAGAGGAGCCACTGGTACCCAGTAGGGGTACCATGCTCAGTAATTTCTCATTAGAAAAGAATTAGACTCTGGTCGGGGAGGGGAGTAGTCTGGTGTCTCACCATCATTTTTCTCCATGGGGTGTGGGGACAGCTTGGGAAAGATGTAGGGAAGTCTATATTTATTCTGTTGAGGAGGGTTTCAAAATGATGCCAGGACCCTAACAATCCCCTGTGGCCATATCCTTCTCATTCTTTCCCCACTCTAGGGCCCCCCTGGCCGAGCAGGGCTCCCTGGATCAGATGGGGCCCCTGGCCCTCCCGGCACATCCCTCATGCTCCCAGTGAGTTGTCTTCTGGGCTTTGGAACGAGCTGAGGGGGGAGGGCGGGAGAATTGTGTTGTGTCACCAAGAACCAGAGGAGCAGGAACGCCAAGGAGGAGTCTCTAAAGACCATCCACCCAAAGAGATTGATCTTAGGGGTGGAGGGTTTAGGGCCTCATTAGACGACCTGGAGCCAAACATGGAGCATCTAGAATTGGGCAGAAAATCCTAAATTTCAGGGGGTCTAGAACCAAAGGAGAGTCTTTGGGGAAGAAGAGACTCAAGAGTGGAGGAGGAGGACAGGAGTTGAGTTTCTGAAAACCTCTAAGTGATTACCTGGAACCCATGGGAGACACTGGAGGGGGGCATGGGGGGAAGTGGTGTCCTGGAACCTGGGAAATGGGGCAGACATACTGGATGATGCCTCTGGCTGGGAGGGTCATGTGGATTTCCTGGAAGACCCTAGACCTTCTCTCCTTGGCCCGCAGTTCCGGTTTGGCAGTGGTGGGGGTGACAAGGGTCCCGTGGTGGCGGCCCAGGAGGCCCAGGCCCAGGCAATTCTGCAGCAGGCACGGGTGAGGAAGGCTGGGGGATCTTGGTGGGGGGAAGGGTGTGGTGGGAAGGGGAAGACTCTAGGAAGAGTTGGAAGGGTAGGTTGGAGTGAATGTAGGGCAGGCGGAGGTCTGGGTTGGTTTGGGGTTGAGAGGGAGGTTGGGGAAGATACAGGGCAGTGGAATGAAGATCAGGGGTACAAGGGTGACTTTGGGAAGTGACCTGGGGTCCGGAGTTCTCCAGCTGCCTCTTGCTTAGCTCTTCCATCTCCCCTGCTCTCCCAGCTGGCGCTCCGAGGACCCCCGGGTCCCATGGGATACACGGGCCGCCCTGGACCCTTGGTGAGTGAGTGGGGTGTTGGGATAGGGGATTCTTTATTTGTGTGTGGGGGTATGGATAGTTCTGGAAAAGGACCAAGTTGCAAGTTTTTTGCTTCTTTGGGGGAGGGCTCTGAGGCCACCGATGGGTGTGTCCTTCAGCACAGCCACCCTCTCTTCTCTCTCACAGGGACAACCTGGGAGCCCTGGACTGAAAGGAGAATCTGGAGACCTAGGACCTCAGGTGACAGCCCCCACCCACCTGATCCCCAAACCAGTGCACCCCCCTCTGTCTATACCCACTAACCCTGCACCTGCCTCTCCCTCCCAGGGCCCCAGAGGACCTCAGGGCCTCATGGGCCCCCCTGGCAAGGCTGGGCGAAGGGTGAGTGACCTGGGGGTAGGATGGGTGTGGGTGGGGGATGGGAGACAGGGCATGGGGTGTGGAGGACTGTGCCCCCGCTGGCTCTGACACCTCCCCTGCACCCCCAGGGCCGAGCGGGTGCTGATGGAGCCCGAGGGATGCCTGGGGAACCTGGAGTGAAGGTAACAGGTTTGGGCCCCTCTCTGACACCCATAACTCCCAGCCCCACCTGAGCTCGTTTGTTTTTAGGGATAACCGAGTACCCCCCATGAAGCAGCCCCTCCCTACTCAGGACACAGTAGAGAGGGGTGGGGTGGGAAAGGGACTGGGACCTCACCTGGGCTGCCCCTCTTCTCCCCAGGGTGACCGAGGATTTGATGGCCTCCCAGGGCTACCTGGGGAGAAAGGACACAGGGTGAGTATAGGGGCGTGGTGTGTTGTGATGAGGGGGTAGATCTTCTGTGGAGGGGAGGGGAGGTAGGAGGCTGAGGGTCCCAGCAGGAGCTCAGTGAAGGAAATTGGTTGGTTAATTGAAGACAGTCAGTGTCTGCCTGTGTTGGGGGCTCTGCACCCCCTCTTACCTGTTCACCCATTTTCCAGGGTGATACTGGTGCCCAGGGCCTTCCTGGGCCCCCCGGCGAGGATGGAGATCGGGTAAGTGTTGTGGCCGGCGGGGGCAGGGGCGGGGGCTGGGTATGGGAGAGGTCTGGACGCTGAGCCTGCTTCACCATGTCCTCCTCCTCCAGGGAGACGATGGGGAGATTGGGCCTCGGGGGCTGCCTGGAGAGTCGGTGAGTGTCAAGGGGTTTGGGGATGGGGGTGGCCCTGGGGATGCCAGAGGAGGGACGCGGGCATGAAAGGGACACGTTTTCTCTCACCCATGCGGGTCCTATCTTCCCCTCACCTGAATGCAGGGACCCCGAGGTCTCCTTGGCCCCAAAGGTCCACCTGGGATTCCTGGGCCCCTGGTAAGTGACTGTCCCTGACTTCTGACCCTGCCCTCTCCCTCTCTCCACCTTCCCTGACTGCCTCCCTCCTTCCTCCCCTCCGGCTCCTCCTCCCTGGCCCCCACCTAGCCCTGCTTCAGCCTTCAGCCCCTGGTGCCCTTGCAGGACCATGTCTTGTAGTGCACCAAAGGCTCTCATCATAGCCAAAAAAAAAAAAAAAAAAAAAAAATCCTCAAGAAAAACAAAACAAACCCCCACAAACCCACAGCCCCAGGGCCCCAGAACCCCACGCCCTGTGGATCTGGACCGGCTGTGTTTGCTTAGGTTTGGGATGAACTGCTGTGCGCCTGACCCGTCCCACCCTCTGGGATGGCCTGGCCTCAGAAACCACAGGTCCCTCCAGGGCCCAGGGCCGCCTTCCAGCCTGCTCATGCCCCTCTCGTGTTTCAGGGAGTCCGAGGCATGGATGGTCCCCATGGTCCCAAAGGAAGCTTGGTGAGTGATGGGCATGGAGACCCCACCCGACCCTTAGCCCCTGGGGTCTCTGCCAAAGTCCTGTTCCCTTTGCCACCATTTCAACCCCCTGCCTGCCGTCTCGGCTGTCCCTGCTGGGACTCGGCTCTCTGCCCTGTTTGTTCTGTCACCATCTCCTTCTGACCCCTGCCTGGTTGCGTGTTTCTAGGGACCCCAGGGAGAGCCAGGACCTCCTGGACAACAGGGCACTCCTGGGACCCAGGTGAGTGGTCCTGTCCATCCCCTCCCCAGCTTTAGCGATTTCCCCTGGGCTTCCACAGTGGGCCAGATCCCGGGTGGGGACAGGAAATGAAGGGTCTCAAGCCTTTGCTGCTCATGCTCTGAATGGGGGCTGCTGGCGGAGAGAGCGGCCCACCCCTGGGGGGGCCCCTGTGACTTCTCTGTCTTGTGTCTAGGGTCTCCCTGGGCCCCAGGGTGCCATCGGCCCTCATGGAGAGAAGGTAAGTGACTAAGTGATCGGGGGAATGGTGGATGGGCCAAGGCGGGGTGTAGGGTGGGCCCCAAATGTCTGGCTGGGACTGAGCCTCCTCATCTCCCTGCAGGGTCCTCGAGGGAAACCAGGGCTTCCTGGCATGCCTGGCTCAGATGGACCGCCGGTGAGTGGCCCCCACCTCTTAATACAAATCCCCCTTGACCTTCCACCCCAGGGAATGACTTTCAAGCACCTTCAGTGAGTGTCCATACTGTGTGTCCCTTGCACTGGGAGGTCACTGGTGGTGCTGCCAGTGGTCGGTCAGCTTCATTAGGTCCCAGGGGGGCATTTGGGTGGAAGAAGTGTAGGGAGGGGTGCAGGAGGTGACAGGGGCCAGTGGTCACGCTCTAATTTCCCTACCTCCAGGGTCACCCGGGCAAAGAAGGTCCCCCTGGAACCAAAGGAAACCAGGTGAGATCTTCCACGCCTCCTCTCATCCCCTGGAGGGGTCTCCACCCAGGCCCTGGGCCTCCAAGTCCTTGGGATTTCCTCATCTCGTCACGCGGCTGTGACAGTCCTTTGTCCCATGCCCCTCAACCCACTCCAGACTCCAATGTTGTAACTTCCATTTCCCCCACCCCTAGGGGGCCCCCATGGTGACACCCTGAGACCCCTTTATTGATGCCGCTCTGTCTTTTTTCAGGGTCCATCTGGACCTCAGGGTCCTCTGGGATACCCAGGACCTCGAGGCGTCAAGGTAACGAACCACTGGGCTGGGAGATAAAGGCTGGGGTCAGGGGAGCCAGCTGGGGCCCCAGGAGCTTGGTCCTGCCAGCCCAGCCTCCTCCCCTGATCTCTCGGTCTCTATCCCCCACTCTAATTCCAGGGTGTGGATGGAATTCGGGGTCTGAAGGGTCACAAGGGTGAAAAGGTGAGCAATGCGCCCCTAACTTCCCAGCCCCTCCACCTGCCCCACACCAGCCTTTCTGTCCACCTCTGCCTCACCCCCTCCCTCCATCATCTGTGGTGTCCTTTCACCCCAATCTTTCTCAGGGCGAGGATGGCTTTCCTGGGTTCAAAGGTGACATGGGTGTGAAAGGTGACAGGGTGAGTAGAAACCCCACACTGGCCCCCCAACTCTAAGTGCTGATCATCCTCCCCTTTGGAGCCCCCAGTTACCAGCCTTCCCCTCACCCCCCAATACCCCAGACTCCTCATCTCCAGGCTCCCTTTAGAGGATCCCAACCCCGTGCTCTGTGACCCACCAGCTCGCCAATCACAACACTCTCCCTGCCCCTGTGGGGCTCCCTGTCCTGCAGTAGCTTCGGGGACCCCCACTGACCCCACTCAGCCTCACTGGGGCCTGCCTCTCCTCTCGGGGCTCAGCCCCTCCCCTAGTCCCTATCACTCACCTCTCCAACTCCCTCACACAGGGCGAGATTGGAGTCCCTGGTTCCAGGGGAGAGGATGGTCCCGAGGGGCCGAAGGGACGCACTGGACCCACTGGAGACCCTGGCCCCCCTGGGCTCATGGGCGAGAAGGTGACGGGGAGGGTGTGAGGGGGTCTGGTCTACATGCTCTAGGGGGATGGGGCCCGGGGTGCTGGGATCAGGGTTGGGGTGGGGTGCCAACAGCTGAAGTCTGCAAGTCAATCAAAGATGACCACGCATTATGCTCCTCTCTGTGTATATGGCGCCTCCTAGACACTGATGCGTTGAAGGGGGGGGGATACATAAGAAGTCAAGGAAAAGTCTCTGTCGTGAAGACTTTACAACAGATTGATGGGGACAGGGCAGAGAGGCCGTCATAGGATACCTGAAGGTGCCGGGCAGAGTGAAAATGTGTCCAGACTCCGAGCAGTAGGCATTCCGAGAAGGAAGAGAGTCAGAGAGGAGGTGAGCTCTGACATCTTCAGAGCTAACTCTCACCAAGCCCTCACCGTGTGCCAGCACCGTGACAACTTGTCCTGTCAGTCCTGTGGGGTGGGCGCTACTACAGTCCTGAAGCATCAGGAGGTTTAGATACTAGTTCATCACACAGCCAGTGAGGGCCAGAGCCAGGGTTTGAGCCCCAAAAGTCAGGCTGCAGAGTCCCTGCTCCCCACTTCCGCTCCACAGCTGCCTTGGCAAGACAGGTCCTGAAGCCTCAGGGGGCAGGGGTGGATGGTGGGGGGGCCCCGGGGTGGTGCAGAGTGGAGCCAAGGAGTGAGGCGGGGTTGGGGGGCCTGCAAGGGGGCCGGTCTTGGTGGGGCAGGACTGTGTGCTGGGAAGATGGGGCTGAGGTTGACAGGTAGGCAGGGGCTGGATCACAGCGCCTGCAGGACTTGACCTGCAGATTTTAAGACACAGGGGAGGTGAGATTCCAGCCCTAGAGTTTGGGGAAAATCCAATCTCAGCAAGGAGAGGTTACAAAAGCCAGGCATCCTGGGAGGTGGGAAATGAGGGGCCAGGGGCTGGGGGTTTGCTGGGTGGGGGCTGGCCCCCATCTCTGAGGGTTGGGATCTCCAGGGATGGAGTGGCATCCGTGGCTCCTCTCGCTCCTGATCGCGCCCTGTCCATCCACAGGGCAAGCTGGGTGTTCCTGGTCTGCCTGGCTACCCCGGACGCCAGGGTCCCAAGGTGATTCGTTGCCCCGCATGTGCCCCTCCTCCTTTTCCCTTCCCTGACCCCTAATTACAGGAAGCACAGACTGACATAGCAGCGGGGGACCCTAGAGAGAATTTAGCCCACCCCCATTCTACAGATGAGGGAACAGAGGCCAGAAGCACTAGTTATTGGCAGAGCCCGAATCTCCCACCCTGCTGCCTCCACCACCTCTCCTGACCCACCTTGGCCCTTCCTTGGCCCTCCCCTTTTGTGACGTGTCAATTTTTCCCCTCCTCCATCCTCACCAGGGGTCTCTGGGATTTCCTGGTTTTCCTGGAGCCAGTGGAGAGAAGGGAGCCCGTGTAAGCTGGGGAAGGGTGGGTGTGCAGAGGGAGGGGCAGCTCTGGGAGCGGGGGCCTCACGCCCTGGGTGATGTGTTGTCTCCGCTTTGTTCCCACCAGGGCCTGTCAGGGAAATCAGGGCCTCGGGGAGAACGTGGCCCCACGGTGAGTGCAGGGGAGAGACGTGCGGCTCAAGATCCAAAGAGGTGCTTTGGGGCTTTTCTGACAACTCCCCTGTCCTCTCTCTAGGGTCCACGGGGTCAGCGGGGACCCCGAGGTGCCACTGGGAAGTCTGGAGCTAAGGTTGGTGGTCTTGGCAGGGCTCATCCCCCCCTCTGCCCTGTAGCCCAGCTGCCCTCAACTCCTCTGGCTGCAGGGTTGGCTAGAAAGCAGCTCCTCTCACTCTCTGACTGTTTCCCCCACAGGGAACATCGGGTGGTGATGGCCCCCACGGGCCCCCCGGAGAGAGGGTGAGTGTGGCTTGAACCCCCTGTTCCCCAGTGCTCCCCAGGGAGCCGGAGTG
Organism: Balaenoptera physalus; assembly: GCF_965194825.1. Classification (NCBI taxonomy): domain Eukaryota; kingdom Metazoa; phylum Chordata; class Mammalia; order Artiodactyla; family Balaenopteridae; genus Balaenoptera; species Balaenoptera physalus. The sequence goes on from NC_138896.1 coordinate 41,372,098, forward strand.
GGGCCTGCTCCCTCTCACCGCAGGGAGAGGCCCCTTGCCCAGCACCCCTCCCCATTCTCCTGACTCAAGCCAGCTTTGTCTCTAGGGTCTCCCTGGACCTCAGGGCCCCAACGGATTTCCTGGCCCCAAAGGACCTCCAGTAAGCTGACCTCTGACCTCTGACCCGCCTTGGTTCTGTGAATCCTTCCCCATCCCCCTTCCCAGCCTAGAGCTCACCTGACATCTGAACCTCTTCCAGGGCCCCCCTGGGAAGGATGGGCTGCCGGGACACCCAGGCCAGAGAGGAGAAGTGGTAAGTGGTGCCCCGGCCTCCTCAGACCCTCACTCCCGAGCTGTCCTGTCCGGAAGTCCTGCTGGGAAGGTTCTCCTGGCTGAGTGGAGCGCATCTCAGCGCTGCTCAGACCACAGCCAAGGACTTGCTGGTGACCCTGCCCTCCCTCCGAGAGCGTGGGGTCCGTGCCACAATGTCCACGCCTGACTGTGTGTTCTGACTGCCCTCTCCTCTCTTCCTCTCTCAGGGTTTCCAAGGGAAGACCGGCCCCCCTGGCCCCCCAGGAGTGGTGGGACCCCAGGTATGCCTGCTCCCTAGAGAGAAAGGACCCCAGACCCTGGAGTTAGTCTATCTGCCTCTCTTCTCCCTTTTCCCGGTCACGGGCCCCTGCCCCTCCTTTGCCTGAGCTGGGCCCCTGGGGCTGGGATTTGGAGCAGGGATCCCAAATTTCAGTCTGTTTCCTGAACCAGTTCTCATCTTCTAGCATCTTGGAGAAGAGGAAGGTCCCCTCAGGGACACCAGGTGGTATGGTTACTCCACACCGGGGAATCAAAACCAGAGCAGAGGCCTAGGAGAGCTCCGGAAATTTCCCAGGAGCTTTGGGGCAGACATGAAGGGGTTCTAAGGGAAACTTTAAGGTGGACAGAGTGAGGCGAAAGCTCTGAGATTGGAGTCTCTCTGTCTCTTTCCCAGGGAGCCTCAGGAGAAACCGGTCCCATGGGGGAGCGAGGTCACCCAGGGCCCCCGGGACCCCCTGGAGAGCAGGGACTCGCTGGAACAGCTGGAAAAGAAGGGACAAAGGTCAGTAAGGGGCCCGGCAGGGGGGAACTTGGGGGTCTAGGGTTGGGGTGCCTAAGAGAACAGGCAAATGGGGATTTGAGGGAATAGAGATCTCTCTGCCCAATTTGGGAGTGTGGCAGTGGCTCATCACCTCTGTTTCCTTTTAGGGTGACCCTGGGCCCCCTGGGGCCCCAGGGAAGGATGGTCCCGCTGGTCTGAGGGGCTTCCCGGGAGAGAGAGGCCTCCCTGGCACTGCTGTGAGTGTGACTCCAACCTGGCTGCCTGTAATAAGTCACCAGGCTTCCCGGCACCCCTCAGCGTCACCCTACTCCCGTCTCCCCCCCCATCCTTCCCCGCATATCTCCTGGACCCCATGTCCCCCCTTCCTGTCTCATGTCTGTTGCCTCTGATCTCTGGTTCATAGGGCGGACTTGGTTTGAAGGGAAATGAAGGTCCGGCTGGTCCCCCTGGCCCTGCAGTAAGTCTGGGGTCCCTGGGGGGCAGAGGGGAGGAAGGATGCGGTGCGGCATCTGGATTTTGGCGGGGCTGCGGGACCGGGCAGGGTCAGCCATAAGGCATCTGATGTTGGGCTCTTCTCCTGGGAACCATGGTCAGTGGTCCTCTGGTGTAGGTGGGCTGTGGTTTCTTCCTTGCGGGGGGGTCTGACTCTATCTCCTGTCTCAGGGCTCTCCTGGGGAGCGAGGTGCAGCAGGATCTGGGGGACCCATTGGCCCCCCAGGGCGCCCAGGGCCGCAAGGTCCCCCTGGAGCAGCAGGAGAGAAAGGCGTTCCGGTGAGTGTGGGGTCCCTGGGGAGATGCTGGGGAGGGGTCTGTGAGCTGATGGGTTACGGGGGATTTCCTGTAGGGGTGTTTGAGGGGGACAGCCATCTCTGGGTCATGACTCCTTCCTTCATTTCTCACAGGGTGAGAAGGGCCCCATTGGTCCGACTGGCCGCGATGGGGTACAGGGTCCCGTGGGGCTTCCTGGCCCTGCTGGCCCCCCGGGCATGGCAGGAGAGGATGGAGACAAGGTGAGGGAGCCCACAGACCCTGGACTCAGTCTTCTTTCCCCATGAGATCGCTGGTCTGGGCATGGCCCGCAATCCCTGTCTGCTTATTCTCCCCACCCCACCCACTCCTTTCTCTAATGTCCCACCTGCTTTCTACCCCCAGGGTGAGGTGGGAGACCCCGGACAGAAGGGCACTAAAGGGAACAAGGGGGAACATGTAAGTGTCCATTCCTTTGACTTTTCACCTCTGGCCTTTAACCTCATTTCCACCTGGTCGCTCCTCTTGTCTTGGCATCTCTGACTCTTCTTTCTCCCCCAGGGCCCTCCTGGACCCCCTGGACCCATTGGTCCCGTGGGGCAGCCTGGAGCCGCGGTGAGTGACCGATGTCCTGTCTGCAGCCTTGATTCCACCCTCAGTTTCCCTCTGCCCTTGGGGTTGGGGGTGGGAGTGGGGGGGCTCCAGGCCTGGTGCCTGGCTCTGTGTGGGGCTTGTGGCTAGAACACACCTGACCCACGACCATCTTTGTGTCCTTGTCCTGCCCTCCTCCCACCTCAGGGGGCAGATGGGGAGCCTGGAGCTCGGGGTCCCCAGGGACACTTTGGAGCCAAAGGTGATGAGGGAACCAGAGGATTCAATGGGCCCCCAGGACCCATTGGTCTACAGGTGAGTTGGGGGGTGGAGACAGGGGCTGAGAGGTGGGGTCACACTGGAGCTGATGTCCTCCCCAGACCCCCTAGCCCCCTGCTGACAAAGGAGGTCTGGGGAGGTGGGGGCAGAGGACTGGGTGGTGGGGGGTATGTGGGATCTGGGTGGGGGGGGACCCCTCTGCCGAGGGCTGTGCTCCAGGTGGTTTGGTCACCTGGGTCTGTGCTGTGTACACCTGCGCAGGGTTTGCCAGGCCCCTCGGGGGAGAAGGGAGAAACAGGAGACGTGGGCCCTATGGTGAGTGGGACCCCATTGATAGGGTGTGATCCCAACTGATTCCAGCCCCACCCGCTAGGCACACCCCTGCTCATCCAGCCCCCACCCCAGCAGCCCACTGCCGCTGACTCCCAGCTCCCTGCATGCCATTCCCTGGCCTGGCTGCCTCCCTCCCCGCCAGGACCTCTGCCTCCCTAACCCTCCACCACTCACGTGCATCCATGGCTCGCTTTCTCTCACTTCCCTTCCCATCACGTGTATCTTTTCTTCAGGGACCACCCGGGCCCCCAGGACCTCGAGGCCCAGCTGGACCCAATGGAGCCGATGTGAGTCCTCTTGGCCCCTTGTCCCTCCAGATCAGTGTGGCCAGTCCTCTGCCTCCCTTTCCCCAGACTGTAAACTCTAGTCTCATCTCAGATGCCAAGAGAAGCCAGTGGACCCTGGGAAGGTCTCCCACTGTCTCACTGCTCTGACCTCAGGCCCTCCTCCAGGCTCTGCCCCCCCATGGCACCCCCTCCCATAAGCAATGATCCTTATTTCTATTCCTCTTCCAGGGTCCACAAGGTCCCCCTGGAGGTGTTGGGAACCTGGGTCCCCCTGGAGAGAAGGTACTGGGAAGGGGTACATAGATGGTCTGGGGGGATGAGGGTTGGACTTTTGCCAATTTTGGGGAGGTCAAAAGAGAGTGAGGGGGAATATCAGGATTTTTTTGGGGGGGAGGTGGAGGTTTTTGACCGCAATCTCCTTGCAGGGGGAGCCAGGAGAGCCAGGATCTCCAGGAGTCCAGGGCGAGCCAGGGGTCAAGGTGAGTGGTAGTTCTGAGGCCCTGCTCTGCAATCCCCTTCACCCCCTCAATCCCACCCCCACCTTTCCTGTGACCTCCTGGAGCTGGAACTCCTGCGCAGCCCATGAGTCTGTGCTCCTGGTCATTCTCCGTGAGGCCTGGTCCCTGGATCCGGGTGGGCTCTGTCCCCCTTTCCTTGAAGGGAAGAGGGGCCAGGGACTCCCACCATGGGCTTGACTTTCTGTGTGCACCCCGATGTCAGCGAGGCACGAGGGGGAGGCTGAAGCTTTCTTAGAAGCACGGGCTGGATCTTTGATCTTTGGGACCCCCTTTGGGACCATCTGTAACCTCTGCTCATCCTCTAGGGTCCACGCGGGGAACGTGGGGAGAAAGGAGAGTCGGGGCAGCCAGGAGAGGCGGGACCACCAGGGCCTAAGGGCCCCACCGGTGATGATGGCCCCAAAGGGAACCCTGTGAGTTTGGGGGGAGGGGCTGCGAGGAGGCCCCTGTGAATGGAGATCTGGGGATATGGGTGTGAGTGTGAGGATCTTGGGGTCTGGGGAGCCCAAGAGTGTGGGAGATGCCTGGGAGGAAGGCTTTGCGAAGGGGGTCTCCTGGGAGGGATATACGGGGTCTGGGATCCAGAGAGAAAGTGAGAGAAACCCTAGTTAATAACCTGAAAGCCTTAGAGGGCAGGCAGTGCAGGAGGTGGGGAAAAGGGGGTGCCGGAGATCCTCTTCCTAAGTGGTGCAGGTGGGCACTGCCTGTAGAGAGGGAGAGTGTGGCATGTGGCCATGGGGGTCTGTGTTGGCCCTGGGTGGGCTTAGGGGGCTGTGACCCTGACCCTTGGTTTCCCTCTGGATCAGGGTCCTGTTGGCTTTCCTGGTGACCCTGGCCCTCCTGGAGAAGGTGGCCCTCGGGTGAGTCTTACCTGGGGAGGGGAGGGGCTCTGTGTGGCCGATGGGCATGGGCGTGGGAACCAGGGTTATGGTAGGGCAGGTGGAGGGATGGGAGGATTGGCAGTTTGTGGGGGGTGATGCCAACCAGGTCAGGGGCCCCCTCTGACCTTGCTTCATCCCTGCAGGGCCAGGATGGTGCTAAGGGTGACCGTGGAGAAGATGGAGAGCCAGGACAGCCTGTGAGTGCCCGGTGACCCCTACCCCACCACTGAGCCCAGGCCCTCAGCCCTGTTTCTCCTCCACTATGCCCTATGCCTGAGGGGTCCCTCACCCACCACTCTTCCTCCCTCCATAGGGATCCCCTGGTCCCACTGGGGAGAATGGGCCTCCTGGACCGCTCGGAAAGAGGGTAAGTGAGGTGGTCTCCTGGGACCTTGCAGGGCAGGCTGGATGGCAGTTGGGGCAGAGGCAGGTGGGATGTGGAGGGAGACGCCTGGTGTGCCGGTTGTCCTTGGGTGAGGTGTGTATGTGTGTGACCATTTGTGTTCGTAAGCGTGCTGTGTATATTTGTTGCTGTATATTCTGTCTGTTCTTGCCAGGGGTGGTGTTGTGTACCAACCAATCAGAATGGACACGGAGGGAAGGGGCTGGCTTTCCTGGGGAGGTCCCTGCTGGGTCAGGGATTAACCCTGTTTTTGCTGGTGGTGTGTGGGCAAGAGGCTCTTCACCAAATGCACAGAACTACTCAGTATTTTAACAGCTGATACAGCTGTACCGGCTCTCCCATCCGTGAGTCGGCCTCTGCGATTGTGCCTGTGCATGCGCAGGTATGTGTGTGTGTGTGTGTGTGTGTGTACACGTGTGTGTGTGTGTACACGTGTGTGTGTGTGCACCAGGAGGACAGCGAGGGGGAGAGAGGTGAGCCTGGCTATTCACTGCCGCCTCCACCTGCAGGGACCTGCTGGTGTGCCTGGTCCTGAGGGGCGACAAGGAGAGAAGGGAGCCAAGGTGAGGGAGACGCAGCCCTGGATGCTGGAACATCCCTTCCATCTTTCCAACCTTTTGGTCCTCACACTTCAGCCTCCAAATGCCTCCCCCACATCCACCATCTCCACGCCGAGCCCCCTGTGGGGACAGCGTTCCCTATACTTGTCCCTGCCCCAGGGGTCCCTGGGGTTTGACCCCTCCTCCCTGCCTCACCCCCGTCCACCTTGGACCCCCTGCCCCCAGCCACACCCCCTCCTCTGCCCTTCAGGACACTTTTTTGGGTGTGTTTCAGGGGGATCCTGGTGCTGTGGGCGCCCCGGGAAAGACAGGCCCTGTGGGTCCTGCAGGCCCAGCAGGAAAACCTGGTCCTGATGGTCTGCGGGGGCTCCCGGGTTCAGTGGTGAGTCATGGAGCAGAGAGGCTTGGCTGGGGAGGGGGAGGCTCACGGTGTGGGGACACTCTTCCTGATCCCCGTGGTCCCCTCAAATCTGCAGGGTCAGCAAGGCCGTCCCGGGGCCACAGGCCAGGCTGGGCCTCCAGGCCCTGTGGTGAGTGACTGTGGATAGGTGGGGGGGTCGGGGGGGGTGGTCCCTGGGGCAGTGGGCATCCAGCCTTGGAGGAAGTGGGAAGTGGCGGGGGGAGAGTGTGGTCCCACCTCCCCCAGGAGAGAGTGACTTCCTGTCTCCCCACAGGGACCCCCAGGGCTTCCTGGCCTCCGGGGCGATGCTGGGGCCAAGGGAGAGAAGGTGAGTGACCACACATAGCCAGGTGTCTCAGCCTCACCCCTGAAACCTCCGGGGGGGCCTCGTGCTCTTGGGGAGCCCTTCCTCAGTCAGGGCCGTGGCAGCCCCCGCTCTTTCCTTAGACCCGGCCCAAGTCCCTCTCTTGTCTTCTGGGCTCTGACCCCTGTGGTTCTCCTTCTTCCCATCCATGTGTCTCCTCTCTGCATCCCCCTGACCACCTGGCCCCTTTTCCAGGGTCACCCAGGTCTCATTGGACTGATTGGCCCCCCGGGGGAGCAGGGAGAGAAGGGTGATCGAGGGCTTCCTGGTCCTCAGGGATCCACAGGGCCAAAGGGGGAGACGGTGAGTAGAGGGCGTGGTCTTGGGAGGTCTGAGGGCGGGGTGAGGGTGGGGATTCATGGGGGTGTGGGAGGGTGGGGGGGTGGATACTCAGCTGTGGGGTGAGGGAGGGGAAGGGGAGGAGGACCCAGTTGAACCAGGCCCCTCCCTTTCCTAGGGCATCCCAGGAGCATCTGGCCCTATTGGTCCTGGAGGGTCCCCTGGCCTCCCTGTGAGTACCCGATCTGTTCCTCAACTCAGTCCTCTAAACCCCACTGCCCCCCTCCATAATCTCCCACTGGCTTCCATGACAATGCCAGCATAACACTCATAGGCCCCCGTGTCCCCCATATGTTCCTACACCTTCAGTGTTTCCACTCCTGTCCTTCCAGGACCTCCCGAATGTCCCCATGTCCCCCATGCCTGCCCCTCTTGTGATGGCTCCAGGGTCCTGTGAACTCATGACCTTGCCTCTCCAAATCTCCTTGTTCTGATCTTCCCCTGTGGTGACCATCTCTTTCTTGTTCCTCGTTTCACAGGGACCTGCTGGCCCCAAAGGAGCCAAAGGAGCCACAGTGAGTGACCCCAAGCCAGCTCTGACCTTCCCTCCCCCCAGCCCTCCATAGGTGGACTTGACACTGTCTCTTCAAGACAAACATACTCCCTGCCAGCGGAGCCCCTCATTCCCAGCCCAGAGACTGATTTGACCCTTCTGTGACCTTGATTGCATTCTTGACCTCTTGACCCCTCCATGAGTTCATTGACTCCCTTGGCAGGGCCCAGCCGGACCTAAGGGAGAGAAGGGCGTCCAGGGCCCTCCAGGACACCCGGTGAGTCAGTGTCAGGTCCTGCTCTTCTGACGGTCCCCCTCTGTCTGGGTGTTTCTCCGCATGGCCCTCACCCTGACCTGTCTCTTGCCCTCTCCGCCCTTCCCTCCACCAGGGTCCCCCCGGCGAGGTGATCCAGCCCCTGCCCATCCAGATGCCCAAGAAGACTCGGCGCTCAGTGGATGGAAGCCAGCTGATGCAGGAAGATGAGGCCGTGCCAACTGGGGGGGCCCCGGGCAGTCCTGGGGGGCTGGAGGAGATCTTTGGCTCCCTGGACTCCCTGCGGGAGGAGATTGAGCAGATGAGGCGGCCGACGGGGACCCAGGACAGCCCCGCTCGCACTTGCCAGGACCTGAAGCTCTGCCACCCAGAGCTGCCTGACGGTCAGTTCCAGGGACACGACATGTGAACAACCGCGTGGACGTAAACAAGCAGGATGGATGTCGGGGGAGGCTTGGGGAAGCTGTGGGGTGGGGGTGAGGGTGGAGGGGCTTGGGGCAGCAGCTCTTTACCAACTGGGTCAGAGGTATTTCCGTATTTAGCAAATGACATGGTCCTACCAGTCTCATCAGCTCGTTACCTGCTCGGGGTCTACAGGAATTGATAAGCATAGACTCGTGGACACACATGCTGGCATTTACGCACACAGACACGTGTGCAAGCCTACAGCCACACGTTGGACCAGCGTGAGGGTGTCAGTGCTCCTACCCCCTCCATTTGCGAGCCTGGGGGTGCTGCTGTGGGGAGGGGAGGCAGAGACGGACAGGGGCATAAGGTGATGCGGGAAACCAGAGCTGTGTTCTGGGGGTCTGGTGGGGGAACGGAGGACTGGGTGTCGGAGGGCACGTGGGGGCGGCTGGTTGGAGCAGTGGGAGGGAAGTGGGGCAAAGAGCATCTTGGGTCCAAGACCTCGGGGGCCCTGACCCTCCCCGCCACTCGACAGGAGAGTACTGGGTCGACCCCAACCAGGGCTGTGCTCGGGATGCCTTCCGGGTTTTCTGCAACTTTACGGCAGGAGGGGAAACCTGTGTGACGCCCAGGGATGATGTCACGCAGGTGAGATCTGGCCTCTGACTGCCCTGTCCCTTGCACCACAGTGGAGCCCCCCTCTGGGCCTAGTGGTTTCTGGGTTTGTGTGACAAGTTCCCTGACCTTTGACCCTGCAGAGCCTGCTGACTCTTCTCTTATTCTGTTCCTTCTCACCAGTCTTCTGATGCTCACTTCATCTCCTTCCCCTGACAACCTAAGACAAAAGTCTGTCTGCCTTTTATTTATCCCCTGGTTCCACCCCGGCCCCTTATTTCTCCCCCAGCCCTTTCCTCCCACCCATTCCCCACCCATGACCCTGGCTCAGCCGCCCTGCTTCTGTAGCTGCTCTGCAGGCCCGTGTCCATCCTTGACTGCAGGCCTCTCTCCTGCCAGTTCTCTTACGTGGACTCTGAAGGCTCCCCAGTCGGTGTGGTCCAGCTCACCTTCCTGCGGCTGCTCAGCGTCTCAGCCCACCAGAACATCTCGTACCCTTGCTCTGGGGAGGTCTGGGATGGCCCCCTGAAGCTCCGAGGGGCCAATGAGGATGAGCTGAGCCCGGAGACCAGCCCCTACGTCAAGGAATTCAGAGACGGCTGTCAGGTGGGAACCAGGGAGAGCTGGGTGGGGGCGGGTCCCAGACTCAGGCTGGAGGAGGCAGTAGGAAGACCCTTTGGGCAGGGGCGCTCGGGGAGAGCAGGAGGAGGCCAGCTTCCTGGTGTCAGGAAGGGCAGGAAGGATGGAAGGATGGAAGGATGGAAGGTGGGTGTCACCTGTGTGCACATGGCAGTGTCTCCAGAGTGGGTCATGCAGGCTTGTAAGCACAGTTACACAGGTTGCCCTCTGCACACACGGGGTATAAGCAATGCCCCCTCCCCATGGAAGGGCACATGGACACCCCCAATCCGTATATACATCCCCAGAGTCTCCTGGAAAGGGTCACACAGGTACACACACGTGGAATTGTGTCAGCTGTCATCACACACTTACACCCACAAGCACATGTACACACGTCCCCGTGGAGCCACACAGGCTCACACAACCACTACAGACAAATAATCTCAAAGGCAAACCCAAAGCTGCTCAGACTGGCTCAAGACTGCATGCGTGTGCATGCACACACACATGCACAACCTTCCCAGCTTTCCCAAGCCTGACTCTCTGGAAGAAACTTTAGGAAGAAAATTTAGCAAAGTCTGAACATGGGACACAGATGAGAGGAACAGCATCTCAGGGCACTTGAAGGAGCGGAGAGCCTGGGCCTGAGGTTGGGGTGTCCGCGGGCCCTGTGTGCCTCCCCCATGCTCACTCTCACTCTGGTGTCTCCCCCTGAAGACCCAGCAAGGCCGGACGGTGCTGGAGGTTCGAACACCTGTACTGGAGCAGCTGCCAGTGCTGGACGCCTCCTTCTCAGACCTGGGGGCCCCCCCGAGGCGGGGAGGGGTGCTGCTGGGGCCTGTCTGCTTCATGGGCTAAGACTTTCTCCTCTGTCTGACCCTGTGCATCGACACCAGGCCCACCTGGAATCCCACAGCATCGGCTCTGTGCCACCTCGCAGAAGGGCTCCTCGCCGTCTAGGGGGCCTTGGGCCAGGGCACCGTGAGCCCCCAGTCAGGGGCAGTGCAGGGGAGGGGTGCACCTAGGGCTCGCAGCCCTCCCACTTGGAGCCTGTGCCCTGTTCGACAGCTGAGACCCTTATTTAAAATTTACCTCCCAATCACCCCAAACACGTGGAAGAGAAAGGACACTGTGTATTTTGTATTTAAAAGTAATTATATTAATTATTTAAAGAGTGGAAAACAAAATGACAAAAAAGATAAAGAGAGAAATGCCAACAAAAATCAGCGGACTTTGGAGACAGGGCTCTCCAGGGGTGAGCCTGGCACCCTCATCTTTGCCTCAGGGCTCTCCTCAGAGACTGTGGGGGGTTGGGGGCCGAACCCCGCCTCCCTCACACCCCACCTGCAGCACCCACTGTGAACGTTGTAATACATGGTCTCCTTTGTCTCAGGGCTCTGCCTCTCTCTGCCCAGGGTGGGGCTCGCTCATCTCTACCTACCAGGTGTTTGGCTCCGCGACCCGCATGCCTGCTGTCTTTCACTTGGTCTGGGGCTCGCAGGAATGCCTGCTACTTGGGGACCAGGCCAGTCCCTCAGGGGAGAAATGGAACAGTGAGGGGTGTGTGCAGGGCCTGCGGTCAGCAGACTGTTGAACTATTGAAATTCTTCCACGTTAGCTGGGAAATCGCCGTGGCCCTGGGCCCCGCCAGTACACCATTGCCATCCTGGCCACCCCCATCCCTCCCCTGGGTGCCCCCTCACCTTCTCTGATCCTGCAATTAAAGGGTTAATGTGCAGCATCTGGATGGGACTCCCAGGGCCTTGTCTAGCACTATGACCTGCGTCCATTCTGACTGACGGTTAAAAAATGTGATTGTCTCCTGCTGGGGTGTATGTGTGTGGTGCTTGTGTTGTTATTTCAATCCCCACCCCCACTCTCATCCAGCGGCGCCCCTTCTTCCCGGCTGAGCTGTTACCAGAAATGAATGGCTTAATCCCTATTTCCTGGAGGGCCTGTCCATCTGGGGTGTTAGGGTGCAGAGAGAGTTCATAAAGCCTGGCATACGAGTTCAGAATCTCAAACGGATCCCCCAGTGACAGCAGGTGGGGGTCCAGGGTTCTGCCTGACGCTGGCGCTGGATTGGTTCGGTGTGAGGGTGTGCGTGCCCTCCCTGGTTTCACCTCAAACACCCCATCACCCTCCAGCTTTAGGGACCTCAGGGCTGGAAGGAGCCTTAGATGTCTAGCCTGAACTGTTTGCAGATGAGACTGAGGCTCACTTTCACGACAGCGTTTACCGCCCCAGTCCCTTTGGTACAGGCTTGCACGTCCTGCCATAAAAAGCCAGGGCTGCGGCTGGGGCCCCTCATGCTTGTGTGTATTAGGGTCTACATTACTCCAGGCTTTGTGCCGTGTCAAGATGCATAATCCTCGACGAGTGTCTCCTCCGACTCCGTGCCGCCCGCCGGCGGCCCCTCTCGGGGTTTATTCAGCAGCTCCGAGCCCTCTGGGTCAGGTGTCTCCTCTGTTCAGGGCTGGCTGCACAGCCGGCTGTTCTTGGCAGCTCCTGGGCTTCCCATCCTCACACAGCACATCCTGCCTCCCGCCCGTCCTGGCAGGAGATGAAGACTTCTTTCAGGGCCTCCTGATTACGACGCCCCTTTCCTCGGGCTGCTGGTGCGGGAGGGGGACGGTGTACGAGCGTGTGCACGTATGTGTGTCCCTGTTTCTCTTCCGCAAACCCCCGGTGCGGGTCGGGGAGGGGCTGCTTTGCACCCCAGACCCGGAGTCCCAGTAGGCAGCGCCCCCGTACTTCTTCCTCCTGGCGGATCCCCGACGGCAAGGACAAAGCCCCGATCTTTGAAACCCTGAAGTGTTGGAGCTAACTCAGTATCGATCCCAGGGAGCTCTCCTATGGGCATCCAGAAGTCCGGCCTCGCATCGGCGGCGGTTGGGCAGGAAAACCGAGCGCAGGTGAAAACCCCCTTCCGCGCGCCTGCTCTTCGGGCTCCGCGCATCTCTCTGCCTCTGCAGCCCCCTGGTGGCGGCGCGGAGACCTCGCCCGGCTAAAGCGCAAGCGCAGTGATTCCGCGCCCTAAGACGTCCCTAAACCGCCGCCCCTCCTGCATCACCAACTGAACCCTCATTCCCACTCCCCCAACCCAGGAGGAAGCCGAATGGAGCAGAAGCCCCTGGCCCTCGTCTGTATGGAATCAGGCGATGGACGTGGTTTCTGGGATCAGCCACGCCCTCCCCTCCATCTCAATGGCTTCAGGCACCCTTCTCCCCCCAATCCCAGGCCTCAGCTGAACAGAAGATCAGACCTAAATAGATGCTCCTCACACCGCTCGCCCGCACCCACTCCCAGACAAGCCGGGCCAGAGCTGAGGTTTCTCCGTAGCTCTCTTTGCAGTTGGAGCCAAACCCACAGAGGTCGCCCTTGGAGCACAGAGGGGAGTGTTCCCAAAGGTCACTTTTGGTCAGATGCTCTGAGCTCAGAGAGCTTTTCTCCGTGGAAACAAAGCCATGCATTTACTCAACTAACATTTATACACGGCGGTTAGGTCCCCAGGCCCATGCACAAAAGTCTATTTAACTAGTATGCCAAGCAACCCCGTATAACGGTTTTATGAGCAATTCTGTGCCAAGCTGCAGCCGAGGACGCCAGGACCACAGCCCTCTCCTTGCAGTGGGGCATCTCCTGCCCCCTCCTCCAGCAAGCTGGGGCCTGGCTCTAAGGAAAGATGAGGGGAAGCACCCAGAGGTGGAAGTTTTGGGGTGTGACTGGGCGTGGGTAGTGCAAGCGTCCTGAAATCTGGACATGTGGGTACTGGCAGGGGCTCCAGTGGCTTGTGGACAGTGGAGGCTTCTAGATGGGATGGGGAGGAGATAAAGGAGATAAAGGAGAGAGAAATAGAAAATTGGGGGAGTGACTTTGGGCCCCCCAGGTTGGAGGAGGGTGTGAAGGTCCTAGACACATACACAGCCAACAACAGGTTGGGAGGCTTAGGAGGGGAGGACTAGGAGTGGGGAGGACTATGAGATTATAGCACGAAGGCTGGGGGCATGTCCTCTAGCCTGTCACATCTTGGAGCTGCTTCTCAGCCTTGAGCTGATATTTGTGGCGTCTGTGACTTATGGTCAAAAAACAACTTGTAAAATTTGGACAACTTAGGTAACTGTACTTGGGAGCACGACATATCCCAGAGGGCCATGGCCTACATATCTCTGTCTTCCCTTGGTCATCAAGTCAGTGAAATATGGCACCACTGCGTGAATTCTTACACATTTTCTTTGCCTAAAGTACGTGAACATGCTTTGGTTATAGCTGTTGTGGTTCTGTTTATGTCACTATCAAACATGACATTCACCAACATTCATTCATTAGACATACCTGACACCACTTAGCGGTAGAAAAGCCCAATTCCACTTTGCTGTGTCTTTAAAGAGTGATTTTTTTTTTTTTTTTTTTTTGGCTGTGTTGGGTTTTCATTGCCGCGCATGGGCTTTCTCTAGTTGAGGCAAGCAGGGGCTACTCTTCCTGCGGTGCACGGGCTTCTCATTGTCGTGGCCTCTCTTGCTGCAGAGCACAGGCTCTAGAGCGCAGGCTCAGTAGTTGTGGCGCATGGGCTTAGTTGCTCCGGGGCACGTGGGATCTTCCCGGGCCAGGGATCGAACCCATGTCCCCTGCATTGGCAGGCGGATTCTTAACCACTGAGCCACCAGGGAAGCCCTAAAGAGTGATTTTATGGCTATTGCAAAAGCTTTGAAGATACTAAGTCTCCTACCTGGCAGCTCGGGATGCAACATGGATATTGGAAAGTATATCAGCCACTGTATTGTCTTATTGATTTATTACAATAAGTAAATCTATACCAGCTCCTTTCTGAAATCCTTTGATATGGCACCAAACTCAACAGATGCTCATGGGCCCACACAACAGCATCTGGGATTCCTTCTCCATCCTGTCAGTCACAGTTTTTGGGCTCTTTACTGGCAAGCACCGTGGAGGGTGCCATGTTGGACAAGGCACCATGTAAGGTGTGATTACCAAGAAGATAAGCAGCTGTGAGAGAGTTTTTAGTGACAGTCCTGCACTGGGGCTGAAGGAAACCATTCCATCATTTTACTGTATCTGATGCTTGAGGGTGATATGTACTTTGAGAGCTCCATTTTACATTTCCATGAATCTACTCTTGTTATAGCCTGGCTGCGAACAAGAGATGCTGTATATATTGGTTCAGATTAGGTTGAGCTGTGAGACACAGATACCCTGAGAACAATCGTGGTTTAACCAAGATAGACTTTTATTTCTCTCTCACGTTGAGCTCCAGGGCTGGTATGGTGTTTAACAGTGTCAGAGATTCAGACTTTTTTCCATCTTCTTGTTCCACCAGCCTCAACATGGATCTTCCTTCTCAGGTCCAATATGACTGCTTGAGTTCCAGCTTTCAGGTTTGCATTCAAATCAGCAGGAAAGAGGAAGGGGAAAGAAGGACCCATCACCCTCTTTATAAGGCCACCTTCTAGAAGTTGCACACAGCAGTTCTCCTTACAGAGCATTGGACAGAACTTACGTGTGGCCACACATAACTGGAAAGAAGGATCGGAAACTAGGACTTATTCTGGAAGTCCATGTGCCCAAATAAAACAGAAAGTTCTATTAAGAACTGTGGAATTATGGATATTGGGGAACAATTCTCTGCCTGCCATGTCTCTAAATAATTTCTTTAGATCCAGAAAGGGGGGATTCTCCAGTGGCTGCTTTTACCAATAAAGCAGTCCCACAATTTCCATAAAAATCAATCGTTTAAGAACGTATTTGCCCTGAGGGGAGGGGTTTCCAATATTATCTACCCCCGAGCACTAGGCAAAGTATTAAGCAGAAATTTAAAAACAAATAGGCTATGTATTCTGTTTTGCTGGCAAACTTCCCTCTAGGGATTTCTTGAAGTTTCTGCAGGCTGTTACAGGCACCTAGAGCTTGTTCCTGTGTCACACTTTCCTCCCTGACTTCACCATGAGTTATCTCTATTGGTGTGCTTGCCTCTGAGTGAGAAGATAATTGGCCTTGTTGGAGTATAAGTAGAATAGTTAGACTGTGTATCATCTCAAGATGATTTTAATTAGAAATGTCAGCCACTTTAATTTTCAGAGACCCATGCCATACAGATATGTATTCAATACTCCAATCATTAAACTCCAGTGGTCTATATGTCTATTTGCCCTCTAGAGCAGTGCTGTCCACTAGAACTTTCTGTGATGAAGGAAATATTCTGCATCTGTGCAATCCAGTATGGCAGCCACTAGCTGCATGTAGCTATCAAGCACCTGAAAAGTGGTTAGTGCATCTAAAGAATTTTATTTTATTTTTTTGTTTGTTTTTTGGCCACACGGCATGCGGGATCTTAGTTCCCCAACCAGGGACCAAACCTGTGTCCCCTGTATTGGGAGAACAGAGTATTAACCACTGGACTGCCAGGGAAGTCCCACAAGAATTGTATTTTTAATTTTATTAAATTTTAATTAATCTAAATAGCCACATGTAGCTAGTGGCTACCATATCAGACAGCACAGCCCTAAGGTATCCTGTTTAAAGATCCATATGATTTGGATCCATTTTTAGTAACATGATGAAGAGATCCAAGTTTAATACAGATGTAGGAGATGCAGATTTCAGAATTCACACATGCCAATTAATTTCTGGTCTTCTTTTTTGGGGTAGGGGTGTTTCAAGGGCGAGGGCTTTTCCCTGATCTTAGGCAGATTTTTTTTCTCCCCCAATTACTGAAAATTTTATGGTTTTATGGTTCATTCCTTTTAATCATAAAATCAATAAGGGAAGACATAGTTTTGGGTTGCAGTTGCTTTTTAAAAAATCAGGTTTACTGAGATATATTTTACATACAATGAAATTCATCCTCCTTAGCTGTACTGTCCTATGAGTTTTAACAAGCATATTCATTGTGTAATCACCACCACTATCAAGATAAAGGCTATTTCTACCACCCCCATAACGTTCCTCACAGGCATAATTGTTTTCAATTCACTCCTGGTTAATGTGTCATAAGTGTAACGAACAATTTTAATACTCGCATTAGGTTTAGGTCATCTCTTTAACTTCTGCTTTATTGGATTGTGCCTCAGGGGAAAAAAATCTACTGAGCTCATATAATAAATGAGACTTGTTGGGGCAGCCAAGGGAAAGCAAACTGGTGATGGACATAGTTTATTGATATTGAGAAGAATATATCAGCCAGATGAATGCATACACGCTAATCAAGGATTGACTTAGATCTTTTACTAAGGAAATAATATCAGGTACAATGTTAACCACATTTTGTTTATTTTTATTTATTTATTCTTTTTAACCTTTTTTTAAAATTTATTTTATTTTATTTTTGGCTGCATTGGGTCTTCGTTGCTGTGTGCGGGCTTTCTCTAGTTGTGGTGAGCCGGGGCTACTCTTCGTTGCAGTGCGCGGGCTTCTTACTGCGGGGGCTTCTCTTGCTGTGCAGCACGGGCTCTAGGCGCGCGGGCTTCAGTAGTTGTGGCTCACAGGCTCAGTAGTTGTGGCTCGCAGGCTCTAGAGCGCAGGCTCAGTAGTTGTGGCGCACGGGCTTAGTTGCTCCGCGGCATGTGGGATCTTCCCGGACCAGGGCTCGAACCCGGTCACCTGCATTGGCAGGTGGATTCTTAACCACTGCACCACCAGGGAAGCCTTATTTTTAAAAAATTAGATGAGTGAAATATATAAAAAGTACTTAGAACAATCCCTGGCATCTAGTAAGCACGATTTAAGAATTAGCTATTAAAAAAAAAGAATTAGCTATTATTCTTAAAAAAAAATTTATTGATAGTTGATTTACAACATTGTGTTTCTTTCAGGTGTACAGTAAAGTGATTCATTTATATATTTTTTTCAGATTAAATTCCACTATAGGTTATTATAAGATATTGAGCATAATTCCATGTGCTATACAGTAAATCCTTGTTGCTTATCTATTTTAGGTATAGTAGTTTGTATCTGTTAATTCCCTACTCCTAATTTGTCTCTCCCTCCCTCTTCCCTTTGGTAATCATAAATTTGTTTTCTATATCTGTGAGTGTGTTTTGCATACAGATTCATTTGTATTAGTTTTTAGAATCCGTATATAAGTGATATCATATAATATTTGTCTTTCTCTGACTTCACTAGGTATAATATTCTCTAGGTCCATCCAGGTTGCTGCAAATGGCATTCTTTATTTTTTAATTAAAAAATTTTTGTTTTACTTTTTAAAAATTGAAGTATAGTTGATTTAGTGTTGTGTTAATTTCTGCTGTACAGCAAAGTGACTCAGTTATACATATATATATATATACACATTATTATTATTATTAACAGTCACTATACTTTTTTTTTTTTAAAGTTATACAATTTTTATTTATTTATTTATTTATTTATGGCTGTGTTGGGTCTTCGTTTCTGTGCGAGGGCTTTCTCTAGTTGCGGCAAGTGGGGGCCACTCTTCATCGCGGTGCGCGGGCCTTTCACTATTGCGGCCTCTCTTGTTGCGGAGCACAGGCTCCAGACGCGCAGGCTCAGTAATTGTGGCTCACGGGCCTAGTTGCTCCGCGGCACGTGGGATCTTCCCAGACCAGGGCTCGAACCCGTGTGCCCTGCACTGGCAGGCAGATTCTCAACCACTGCGCCACCAGGGAAGCCCCTATACTTTTTATTTTTATTTTTATTTTTATTTTTTATTTTATTTTTTATTTTTGGCTCTGTGGGTCCTTGTTGCTGTGCCCAGGCTTTCTCTAGTTGCGGCGAGCGGGGGCTACTCTTTGTTGCGGTGCGCAGGCTTCTCATTGCGGTGGCTTCTCTTGTTTCAGAGCACGGGCTCTAGGCATGCGGGCTTCAGTAGTTGTGGCACGCGGGCTCAGTAGTTGTGGCGCACAGGCTTAGTTGCTCTGCGGCATGTGGGATCTTCCCAGACCAGGGCTTGAACCCGTGTCCCCTGCATTGGCAAACGGATTCTTAACAACTGTGCCACCAAGGAAGCCCTACACATTATTTTCTTAATATTATTTTCCATTATGGTTTGTCCCAGGACATTGAATATATTTCCCTGTGCTATAAAGTAGGACCTTATTGTCCAATATTTCATTCTTTTTTTTAATCACTGAGTAATATTTAGAATTAGCTATTTGGGGGCAGGGATAAATTGGGAGATTGGGATTGACATATACACACTACTCTAAATAAAATAGATAACTAGTAAGAACCTGCTGAACAGCACAGGGAACTCTACTCAGTACTCTGTAATGGCCTACATGGGAAAAGAATCTAAAAAAAAAGAGTGGATATATGTATATGTATAACTGATTCACTTTGCTGTACACCTGAAACTAACACAACATTGTAAATCAGCTATACTTCAATAAAAATTAAAAAAAAGAATTAGCTATTATTTTTATATGGTATTTTTCATTTTTATTATATTTATTTATTTGGCTGCATTGTCTTTGTTGCTGTGTGCAGGCTTTCTCTAGTTGTGGCGAGCGGGGGGCTACTCTTCGTTGAGGTGCGCAGGCTTCTCATTGCGGTGGCTTCTCTTGTTGTGGGTCACGGGCTCTAGGCGCGTGGCTTCAGTAGTTGCGGTTCACAGGCTCTAGAGCGCAGGCTCCGTAGTTGTGGCGCACCAGCTTAGTTGCTCCGCGGCATGTGGGATCTTCCTGGACCAGGGCTCGAACCCATGTCCCCTGCATTGGCAGGTGGATTCTTAACCACTGTGCCACCAGGGAAGTCCCTAACTATTATTCTTAATATTGCTATAATTCACAATTAACTTCTGAGATTCACCTACCTTTGGACTGGCCAAAATGAGATGTTAAAGAGTTCTGTTGGTGGGATGGATTATCTCAAGTTTCTCCAACTATTTTATCATAATTGTTTTTTTACATACTCTGTTAGAGACTTGGCACTGTTTCATATTTACATTTTTTGGTGGGGAAGTGAAATTCCAGAGGTTCAGAGTGGGAGCTTTTCTATTTCCTGGAATTGCAGTAGTAAATTCAACATACCCAAGGGTAGGTGAAATCACCATAGGAACTTTTTTGTTTCTCTGTAACCTCATTTAATGTTATCACAACTTATTCCTTTAGATACTTTCTCCTCCACATGCCCCAACAGTCAAAATAGCCCTCTTATTAGATTAAGTTTCCTAATTAAAAGTTCCTGTTGATCCTGTATCCCAAAGTTCCTAGAATTCTGCAATATTGTCCTTTGTCCAAAGTTTTAATAGAGTGTAGTGTTTCCAGACAGATCTACTACTGTAACAGATCTGGAGGGAAGGAAATTGAAGTTGTTTGTGCTGTCCTGGGAGAGGATCTGGCTTGATTTTCAGGGCAAAGCTCTTTAAACTTAGAGGGTGAATCAGAGGAGGTGTGTTGAAGTGCTTCCTTTCCTGTATGTACTGAGAAAACATGTTCTTAAAATTTTGTAAGCTCTTTGTCTTGGGGATTCCCTTTGGCTTCGTTCCCAGCACTTCTCAACTGCATTAGTTGAGGGTTTGCCAAGATTCTTTCTATGGCTGTAGCTTCTGTATCTGCTAGAATTGGACGGTTTTTGATGCTTCTTTAATCTCTTTTGTAAATGTATTAAGTTGCTAGTGGGCCTCATGTTTTTGAGATTTTGCTATCCCCAAATCTAATGATCCATGACCAGAAAAGACTCTTTATCTCTACCTTCCCTGGCTTCTCAAATTCTTTTTTTTTTAATTTAATATTTATTTATTTATTATTTATTTTGGCTGCGCCAGGTCCTAGTTGCGGCACGCGGGATCTTCATTGCCACATGTGGGATCTTTAGCTGCGGCATGCAGAATCTTTAGTTGCAGCATACAAACTCTTAGTTGCAGCATGCATGTGGGGTCTAGTTCCCGAACCAGGGATCGAACCTGGGCCCCCTGCATTGGGAGCACAGAGTCTTAGCCACTGGACCACCAGGGAAGTCCCTCAAATTCTTTTTCATTTTTCAGTTTTCTAGCAGCTTATCCTACAGCCTCCAGTAAAGGCTACTAAGAGAGGGCCTACATTTTTTTTTAAGAGAAAGATTGTAAACTCTACTCTGCCTGTCCAATATGGTAGCCACTAGTCACATATGGCTATAATTTAAATTTAACTAGTTTAGAATTAAATGAAAATTTCAGCCCATTAGTTGCACCAGCCAATGGCATTTTCAGTGCTCAAAAGTACCTGTGGCTAGTTGCTGCTCTATTGGGCAGCTCAGATATAAACATTTCCATCAAAGCAGAAAGTTCTATTGGGCAGGGCTGCTCTAGATGTTCTCTGATGATCACACTCACTTTATAGATACTATGACTCTCTACTTTTGTAGACCTTCTTCTTTCTAAAGTTAATTTTGAAGGGTTACCTTCTGTTGGTATATTTCTTTATATTCAATTATTTAACAAAAATATAAATATTGCAACAGAGCAATGATTAGTATATTTTCATGGCTGCTGTCCGAGGCACAGCCAAACTGCAGAAGTGCTGGTGCTGCCAAAGCCGCTACATTTGGCCATATTTATCCCGACTTTTTTTTTTTTTACTTTTGGCTGCGTTGGGTCTTCGTTGCCACGAGCAGGGTCTGCTCTTTGTTGCGGTGCGCAGGCTTCTCACTGCGGTGGCTTCTCTTGTTGCAGAGCACGGGCTCTAGGGCAGGTGGGCTTCAGTAGTTGTGGCGCACGGGCTTAGTTGCTCCGCGGCATGTGGGATCTTCCCAGACCAGGGCTCGAACCCGTGTCCGCTGCATTGGCAGGCGGATTCTTAACCACTGCGCCATCAGGGAAGTCCCTACCCTGACTTTTTTTTTTTTATTTTTTATTTTTTTTAATTTTTATTTATTTATTTATTTATGGCTGTGTTGGGTTTTCGTTTCTGTGCGAGGACTTTCTCTAGTTGCGGCAAGCGGGGGCCACTCGTCATCGCGGTGCGCGGGCCTCTCACTATCGCGGCCTCTCTTGTTGCGGAGCACAGGCTCCAGACGCGCAGGCTCAGTAATTGTGGCTCACGGGCCTAGCTGCTCCGCGGCATGTGGGATCTTCCCAGACCAGGGCTCGAACCCGTGTCCCCTGCACTGGCAGGCAGACTCTCAACCACTGCGCCACCAGGGAAGCCCTACCCTGACTTTTATATGTGTAACCTTTTCTCTAACTTTTTCGTAAAGAATGTTGGAGTGGGACTTCCCTGGTGGCGCAGTGGTTAAGAATCCGCCTGCCAATGCAGCGGACACGGGTTCGAGCCCTGGTCTGGGAAGATCCCACATGCCGCGGAGCAACTAAGCCCGTGTGCCACAACTACGGAGCCTGCAAGCCACAACTACTAAAGCCGCGCGCCTAGAGCCGGTGCTCTGCAACAAGAGAAGCCACCACAACGAAGAGTAGCCCCTGCTCACCGCAACTAGAGAAAGCCTGCGCGCAGCAACGAAGACACAACGCAGCCAAATAAATAAAAATTTAAAAAATGTATATATATTTTAAAAAATGTTGGAGTATTCCAACAAATTGTTCACAAATCCCTTGATTTCTTGCTCCAAGGCTAAATCCCACTGTCGGCCACTAGGTGGAGATGGGAGCCTATTGAACATTCCCTAGCTTTACAGAACATGTAAAATTCAGATTCTTGGCAATGGATAATCTGACTTTTCCCTCAAAAATCTTAGACCATTTCTCATAAAAATTAAAAATTACCCCACAGTTTTATTTATTTCTTTTAAAGTTTTATGTTTATTTATTTATTTTTAAAATTTTATTATTTTTCACTTTTATTTATTTATTTATTTATTTACTATTATTATTATTTTGGCCGCATCGCGTGGCATGTGGGATCTTAGTTCTCTGACCAGGGATCAAACCTGTGCCCCCTGCATTGGAAGCACAGAGTCTTAACCACTGGACAGCCAGGGAAGATCCTAATTTTATTATTTTTTATTGAAGTATAGTTGATTTGCAATGTTGTGTTAATCTCTGCTGTACAGCAAAGTGATTTAGCTATACATATATATATTCTTTTTCATATTATTTTCCATTATGGTTTATCCCAGATATTGAATATAGTTCCCTGTGCTATACAGTAGAACCTTGTTGTTTATCCATCCTATAGATAATAGTTTACATCTGCTCATCCCAGACTCCCAGTCCTTCCCTCTCCCATCTACAGTTTTAATTTCCTATAGTTGTCCAATAAAACAGGGAAAGGAAAGAAGTACTAAATCATTTATCTTCCATGTTTCCTTGGGACAACCCTCTATCCCCAAGAGGGCAAGGTTCAAAACCTGATTTGATGGTTAGAATCCTGAGTTAACTTACAGCTTTATGACTGCAGTCTGATGACACCACATTAGGAGGAATTCTTGGCCAAACAGAAAGTCAGGGAGACCATCTTCTTTTCGTCAAACCCTATATTAATCTATTGGTTCTGCTTATAAGCAGAGGATGGAATGTTCAGTATTCTAAGGTAACAGTCAAAATGATTTTTAAACTAGGTTTAAAAATGTGGCTACAAAACAGAAATAGAGTCACAGGTGTAGAAAACAAACTTATGGTTACCAAGGGGGGAAGGGAGGGAGGGATAAATTGTGAGATTGGGATTGACATATACACGCTACTATATATAAAATAGATAACTAATAAGGGACTACTGTACAGCACAGGGAACTCTACTCAATCCTCTGTAATGACCTATATGGGAAAAGAACCTAAATAAGAGTGGATATATGTATATGTATAATCGATTCAGTTTGTTGTACAGCAGAAACGAACACAACATTGTAAATCAACTATACTCCAATAAAAATTAATTTTAAAAATGTGGCAATCACCCCAAAGTTCTGGATCTTGGAGTGGAGACTTCCACAGGAGCCAATGTCAGCCCGTCAGGTCCCAGCTTCAGGGGCTGAAGGGAGACCGAGGGGAGAGGCTGGTTCTCATGTCTGAGAGCCAGTCACGAAGGTGGTTACTTTCTGAGGTTTTTCTAACTAGGAGAGAGTCTTTAGGATTTCCCAGGGCAGGGATAAACGCACACTAGAGTTACCAGCTCTCCTTTGCTCCCAGCCCAGACCACAGGGGGTTGAGGAGGAAAAACACGGGGTGGTGTGGCCCCGAGGCGTAGTGGGTGGACCTCAGAGCTTGGAGTCCAGAGGGTCATAAAGGAGTAACTCACTTCACGGTGACAGGCCTGTCCAGACTGGGGTGCTCCACGTGGCAGGGGTAGACGTCTCCCTGCTGACGGGTCATTTCCAGCATCACCAGGAGCTGGGAGGTCCAGTCTCCATCATAGATCAGGTGGATGGACGCAACCCCAGCTGTTTTCTTCTGTCCATTCAGGAACCAGCGGACTTGCATGTGGCCTGGATGGAAATCAGTCACATGGCAGATGAGCAGGTTGTGGGCTTGCAGGGGCTCTTTCTTGGAGGGGGAGACGTTCACTTTAGGTTGGACTAGGAGTGCGGGAAAGAATCTTGTTATGACAACGGAGACAGCTAATGCAGTGCGTTGAGTGATTTTCTTGCCAAATTGACATTTAAAAAAAAAATTTAAATTGAAGTATAGTTAACGTACAAGATTATATAAGTTACAGTTGTACAATACAGTGATTCACCATTTTTAAGCCAAATTGACTTTTAGATGTTAAAGATGAATATATCATCCATTAAGCTATTTGAAGGCAGAAGATGGGGGACAGAGTAGGAAAAGCAGAGTAAAACATTCAATTTTTCCAAGGAGGGCCTTGTCAGACACAATAAAGAGAGAGCAGAGAGGAACAGGAGAGGGTCAAAGTCAGCACTGTAACACTTTCTATAACACTTTCACCAGAAATGTATAGGCTGGTAACTAATATTTTTTGAACAGAAATGTTGAACCAGTTGTGAAGCTACCTAAATTGACATTTTCCTACCTTGTTCAAAGGGATGTATCATCCTGCCAAACATGATCTTAGAATCAGAATATATTCAGCCAGTAGCATTCTTTTGATCTCTTGGTCTGATATCCTCATTAGAAAACGAGAAGAAAAGAAGTAGCTTGATTCATTCTTCATTTAATGTATGTTTCCTGGTCTCCTCTACCCACCTCCCCACAACTCCAAAAAAAAAAAAAGAAAATTGTAGCAAGAGCCACAAACCCAATCTTTTTTTGTGTGTTTAATTAGCAGGGAGTCTGGCCTTTTCCCATGCTGGTCTGGCCCCCATGCACTGTGAAGCCTTCTGGGCTCAGGCCACCCAGCCTGGGACCCACTGGGGCTTGGAGATGGGATGGAGAGTGCTCCCCTCCTCTGCTGCCCGAGCCCACCCCTTCCAGGGTCTTCTCTCTCCCTCCCACCCTTTCACCTCTGTGCTTCAGGGTGAAACCCTTGTCCATGTGTAGTTTGTTTGCACATCACGTCCACCCACGCTCTGTCTCAGTCCCAGGAACTCCCTCTGGATGTTCCAATTCTTGGCAGGGCTTTCTTTTTTTACATTTAAAAACATTTTATTGAAGTACAGTTGATTTACAATGTTGTGTTAATTTCTGCTGTACAGCAAAGTGACTTAGTTATACATATATATCCTTTTTCATATTCTTTTCCATTTTTTTTTCAGTTATACATATACATGTATCTATTCTTTTTCAAATTCTTTTCCCGTTTAGGTTATTACAGAGTATTGAGCAGAGATCTTTGTTCTATACAGTAGGTCCTTGTTGGTTATCTATTTTAAATATTCCAGTGTGTACATGTCAATCCCAAACTCCCGATCTACCCCTCCCCGCCCCCTTCCCTCCCAGTAACCATAAGTTAGTTCTCTAAGTCTGTTTCTATTTTATAAATAAGTTCATTTGTATCATTATTTTTAGATTCCACATATAAGCTATATCAAATGGTATTTGTCTTTCTCTGTCTGACTTACTTCACTTAGTATGATAATCTCTAGGTCCACCCATGTTGCTGCAAATGGCATTATTTCATTCTTTTTAATGGCTGAGTAATATTCCATTTTATATATATCACATCTTCTTTATCTATTCATCTGTCAATGGACATTTAGGTTGCTTCCAAGTCTTGGCTATTGTAAAAAGCTCTGCTGTGAACATGCAGTGATGTGCCCCATCTTGGTCACAGCCACAAATGCCCCCATGGCACTGTCAAACTGGATGTACACCACTCTGTTATAAAGGTATCACTTCCAGTAGCGGTCCGTCACTCCCAGTAGCAGTCACTCCTCCTCTGTACACGTACAGCTCTGCGGAAGGTAGAGACCAGGGCAGAGCTGGGCTGGGAGAGGCTCCCATGCCCCCAAGAGACTCTGCCCACTTTCCCTGTGACGTCGAGTGGCTGCATCCAGGACCACATAGTGGTCTTTTGCCTCTTTTCTCCTGAGTCTCCATCCTCCTTCGGCAGAGTGTCTGACTGGAGAACTCAGAGGCCTCCCTCTGCCTTCTGTCCAGAGCAGAGTCACAGTTACAACTTTGTGTTCAGTGTTTTCTCTCTATCCCCTCACCTCACCTCCAGCCTCTTTGTAGTTCTCTCTCAAGGCATTGACACATCAATTCAGTGTTATTCCTGTCGATGTAAAGGTATTTTGATGACTACCCCTAAACCCGTCACCTCCCAGTGTGAAATGATAGAATATACAATGTTCTTGGACTCAGTCATGTGACCTTGGAGAAATCACAGAACCCCCCTGGTCCAAAGTTTTCCTACCCCATAAATGGAGGATTTAACTAAATCATCTCTGAGGTCCTTTCCAGCATTAATCATAAAGAGTCCTACCCTAGAGAACCTTCAGGTCTAAGAGGAAAACAAGCAGGTGGACAGGTGGAGAGAGCTGGAGAGAGTGACATGGCATCTCCTTAGGGTACCTCTTGACTTCTCACTGGTCCTCATCTGCTGGAAAGATCATCTTCTCCTTAGGGGCCTGTGAGGGGAGAAATAGAAGGGAGCAGGGGGCAGGTGTAAAGGAATGAAGGATGCACTGCTAACTGCGGAGTCCTAACCACACTGTTTGTCCTACTGCAGGTGACAACCTTTCTGCGACAGAAGAGGACAGAGGGGAGTCCCCAGCATCAGATCTACTTTATGTATTTACTTACTGTCTGCATGCGCGGCTTGCAGGATCTTAGTTCTCCGACCAGGGATTGAACCCAGGGCCACAGCAGTGAAAGTGCAGAGCCCTAACTTCTGAATCGCCAGGGGATTCTAATTTTTTTTTTTTTTTGGTCAGGTCTAATTTAAACCTCCAGTCCCTTTGAATCTCTGTGCTCCTCAGCACCAATGATGGGAGTCTCCAAAGACTCCTCCAAATCCTGCCCATCTGTGATTCCACTCACAGTTAGCACCTTGCAAAGGGCCTGACACATAGAAAGCACTTAATACATGTGGAAATTTGAAGTATGGTGACAAGGTGGTCCCCACACTGATCTATAAGCCCCGGTCTCCTCTGGGACGTCTTCCTACACAGCATCCTTCCTGAGAAATACCAGAGACCAATAAATACCTGCGTGTCAGAGCAGGACATCTCTGGTGCCTTCTTTGCGGCTCCAGGGCCTGTCCCTGGTCTCGCTATACTTTCAAGTCCCTAGCAGCACATATCCCGGACACGTAATGTGCGTACAGATACTGCAGTCTGTGACCTGCCAGGAGGTAGGTCTTGAGAATGTTCGCTCTGCCCTGCGTCCTTCCCTAGCCGAGAGCAGGAGGTGGAGGGAACAAGGATGGCTGCTGTTCACTACGGGGCTGATTTACTCTGAACTATTCCTCACATTGTCTCTATGCTGCTGCTGACCTCCTTTGACAACCCTTTTATTTCACCCAGAATTCTGATCACCTCTAGACCCCCTGGGTGCCCCTCCTACTCTAGGTGTCCCATCTTCTAGGAGACCTACTTTTTAAAAATTTTTATTGAAATATAGTTGATTTACAGTTTTGTGTTAGTTTCAGGGGTACAGCAAAGCGATTCAGTTTTTTATATATATATTCTTTTTTTTACATTCTCTAACATATATACAAGATATTGAGTATAGTTCCCTGTGCTGTACAGTAGGTCCTTGTTGTTTATCTATTTTATATATAGTAGTGTGTATATTTTAATCTCAAACTCCTAATTTATCCCTCCCCCACTCCCCTTTGGTAACCATAAGTTAGTTTTCTATGTCTATGAGTCTATTTACATTTTGTAAATAAGTTCGTTGGCATCATTTCTTTAGATTCCACATATAAGCAATATCGTATGATATTTGTCTTTCTCTGCATTAGACTTTTTTTTTGTTTGTTTTTGTTTAATTAATTAATTAATTTATTTTTGGCTGTGTTGGGTCTTCGTTTCTGTGCGAGGGCTTTCTCTAGTTGCAGCGAGCGGGGTCCACTCTTCATCGCGGTGCGCGGGCCTCTCACTATCGCGGCCTCTCTTGTTACGGAGCACAAGCTCCAGACGCGCAGGCTCAGTAGTTGTGGCTCACGGGCCTAGTTGCTCCGTGGCATGTGGGATCTTCCCAGACCAGGGCTTGAACCCGTGTCCCCTGCATTGGCAGGCAGATTCTCAACCACTGCGCCACCAGTGAAGCCCAGACATAATGTTTTGAAGGCATTTCCCATAGAAACGTTGTTAAGCCCTTAGTGATTCAATGTCATCTTTGATACCACGTCATATTGCACTGTAGCCACTACTCTTCTGACAGCCCTGCCCCCCCGACCCCGGCCAGGTTTTACTTTATTCCCTTTAACTTCTTTCAGGGGCATCTGTGAGCACCTTTGGAGACCCCAATATGTTAGCTAGTTTACTCATGTCTGAATCGCAGTTGTGGATCAAGGTCTGATCTCTCCCATAGGGTCGAGAGCAAAGTATGGAGATACAGATGAGTATCTGTCTGAATTTGGGGAATTTTAACATAAACTACTTCACTGTTCTCTTATACATGGTCTTGGTGGTGAATTGGAACTAGAAATTAAGAGGTGCTATGAGGATTTGATACAGGAACCTTGAAGTCATAATATTATTATACATTACATATAAGGGGCAGCCGGAGGAGGAGGCCATTTCCTGTTTCTCACTTCCCCTCTGGTCCGGTCCTGGTTCACAGGCCAAAATAGTAACTCCCTTACTTCAGGGAGCACCACCACCTCCAAAGAAAAACAACAAACAGGCCCATAGGTGTCCTTAAAAGAAGTATTAGTAAATATAGACTAGCCACTTAAAATGAGCATAAACAATGCATTTACAAAAATAAGAGAAGCTATTGTATAAAAAAAAAAAACCTAGGGGATATAGGGAAAACTATATAGAAGTTCTAGGTGTAAAAATATTTAATAGTCGGGTATTCCCTGGTGGTCCAGTGGTTAGGACTCGGCACTTCCACTGCGGGGGGGTGGGGGTGGGGGGGTGAGGATGGGGGTGGGGCACAGGTTTGATTCCTGGTCTGGGAACTAGGATCCCGCATGCCAAGAGGCACAGCCAAACAAAAACAAAACAAAACAAACAAGCTATATATATATATATGTATATATATATATATATAATAGTCAGAAGAAAAACCACATTAATGAGAATAAATATTGGGAGAAATACAACTGAAAAACAGTTAGTAAGCTGGAGGACTAGACTAAAGAACTCTCTTAGAATAAAAGATGGAAGGATAAAGAAATTGAAAACAGAGAAGAAAAGCCAAAAGAGATGAAAGAGAGACGTGCCCAATGTGGGTAATATGAATTTCATAAAAATAAAAATAGAGAGGAGAAATAGTTGCAGAAATAAAAGAGACAAATTCTTAGAATTAAAACATAAAGAGGCTCCATAATGGCCTACAGTAAGATATGGACAAACCCATTTTAGATACAATATAACAAATTTTAAAATAGCAGACAATGAGAGAATTCTAAAAGATTCTGGAGAGACACACTGACAGCAGATTTCCTAATGTCAACACTGGATGCAAAACAGTCATTGGGATAATATTATTTAAAATATTAAAGAGAAAAAAGTCAAACTTAGAATTTAATACAACAGCTAAACGTTATTCAAAGTGATGATATAATAAAAATGTTCTCAAGCATACAAAGCTTCAGAAGGTTTGCCACACAAATACATTTAAAACACTTTTGGAGGAAGTATTCCAATAAGAGAAAATTTCAGGAGGTGCCAAAAAGGTATGGGAAGTAAGACTGATCAAATACCTTGGTGAAGGAGAAGTATTTGAACGTATTTGAAAGCATGCTAAGGTGCTTATCTGGTTAGAGGGAAGATGGGGGAGGTACAGACAACACTTTTTAAAAAAACAATGATGGAACACATGCACCCCAATGTTCACTGCAGTACTATTTACAACAGCCAGGACATGGAAGCAGCCTAAATGTCCATTGACAGATGAATGGATGCAGAAGCTGTGGTACATATATACAAAGGAATACTACTCAGCCATAAAAAAGAATGAAATAATGCCATTTGCAACGACATGGATGGACCTAGAGATTGTTATACTAATTGAAGTAACTCATACAGAGAAAGACATATATCACGATATCACTTATGTGTGGAATCTAAAAAATGGTATAAATGAACTTATTTACAAAACAGAAATAGAGTCACAGATGTAGAAAACAAACTTATGGTTACCAAGAGGGAAAGGAGGGAGATAAATTGGGAGATTGGGATTGACATATACACACTAATATGTATAAAATAGATAACTAATAAGAACCTATTGTATAGCACAGGGAACTCAATACTCTGTAATGACCTATATGGGAAAAGAATCTAAAAAGAGTTGATATGTATATGTATAACTGATTCACTTTGCTGTAGAACAGAAACTAACACAATATTGTAAATCAACGCCACTCAGTGTAGGAAAGAGCATCAGAGCAGGTGGTTTTTTGTTTGTTTGTTTGTTTGTGCCAAAAAGCAGTCCATAGACTGGCTGCCCAAGAATCATCTAGGGAGCACGCTAAACACACAGGTCCCCTGGCCCTACTTTGGAAAAGCTACTCTAACTCAGGTCAGGATGGAACCTAGGAATCTGTATTTTTAACACACTTCGTGGCTGATCCTCCTGTGTGGCCAGGTTTGGAAACACAGACTCAGATGATTTCTTAGATCCCTTCCAAGTTGAAAATCATTTATTTCATCACTTTTGACACATTGCCTTCCGATATTTGGTTAGACTTCTCTTTACCAGGATAGACAGTTAACTTTATATATATATTTTACATTAGACTAAATTCTGCCAATGCCTCCCAATTAGAAGCCAAAAGTAAGGGTGATGCAATCCACACAGGTCAACCTCCAGGCTGAGACACGGGCATAGGGGACATGGAGGGACTCATGGAGGTTACCCAGCACCCTCTGCCCTCCTCAGAAAGGTCCACTGGAACTCCTTATGGCTCTTTTTCACTCTAAATATCTCTAACGATTATACAGTTTTCCTCACGTAATGAAATAAAGTAATATTTTAAAACATGATTTAAAGATTTAAAAGATTTTTTCTACTGTGTAGCCAGCGTTTCCCTTTTAAAGTTTCTTAGTAAAAATTTTTTTTCCTTTTTTTTTTGGCTGCACCATGTGGTTTGCAGGATCTTAGTTCCCCGACCAGGGATTGAACCCATGTCCCCTGAAGTGGAAGCGTAGAGTCCTAACCACTGGACCGCCAAGGAATCCCCAAATTTATTTTATTTTTTAACTCCAAATTGGTCCACAGAAACTTATAGGACGAGTAGGAGTCCCTACACTATGGATTAATATAGAGAATTTGTTTGAGCTCAGCTGTGCGGTGCTCTGATGGCCTTTTCTCTCCCTTCGCAGGATCCCTTCTTGGAGGATGGAGAAACAGTTAATCTAAGCCCCTCCCATCCCTTTGACTTCCTGTGGACCAAGCCTCCCTGGTGCTCGTGGGCCCAATGAATTCTTCCATCTTCTCACCCAGGCTCTTTCCTCTACTTCTTTCCCCAGCAACAGCTACGCTAACTCAGAGAATTTCTCTGATTGGCTGAATACAGCAGGGGGCTCCCCCATCCTAGAATCTGTTTCTTCCTCTTTACCTTCCCTCTCTTCTTTTACCCCCCACACCGACTTGGACTCATTTGGTTAAAGCACCAGGGGACAATGGTCCTCAGTGGGGGGCTGGTCCTGGGACTCCACACCTTGATGACCCTCCTGAGCCCCCAGGAAGCTGGGGCCATCAAGGGTGAGTGCAGAGGGTGCTGGGTGAGGAGAGGAGATTAAGGGCGTGGGGTTACACGCCAGATGGTACAGAGAGTGAACAGTTCCTTTCCTCTGGTTTATGGGCAACTTCTGTTACCCGCATCCCTCTCACCTCTATCAGGTCTGTCCTGGACCTAAAATACAGGTGCAGCTCAGCCCAGCATCACATTCAGGTGCCTCCTCATTCCTCCCTCCTCTCTGAGACCCAAACCTCCGTCCTACTGCTGCCCAGCATCCTGATTTCTGTACCACTTCCTGGCTTGGGGCGAGCCCATTTTCTATTGCTGTATTTATCACCAGGTCAATAGGTAGCTGTTTATCTGTCTTTATCCTGCTCTAGACTTGAGTTCCTTGTGTGCGGGGTCTACAGCTGGTTTGCCTGTATTTCCTTGGGGCCTGGTATCGTGCTGGGCACATGGTGGTTTCTCACGATCATTGCACAAATAATTTCCTAGAATTATAAAGGCATCTTATCAACGAACACCTAACTCCCAATTTCTAGAAAATTGAGCCTCAATCATGGGAAGAGGCACATTTGATCATAATGCTCTGAGACTGAAGAGTTGGGACATGAACCCTGAACTTCTGACTCCTTTTCCATTGCTCTTTGCAATACCTTGGGCTGCCTTTTTCTATCCCTTCAGTCTCTAGTCACAAATCTTAATTCTTACTCCTGCCAGCTATCACCTGTTTTCCCTCACATCCACTTACACTGCATCTCTGTGACCAAAGCTCCACGGATGCTCTTAACCTTACTTATTTTCTCCTCATCACCCCCCTACTCACCTCTTATCTCACACACAGGACCTGGTAGCACAGTTGGGGCAGACCATCCGAGCCAAGATTTAACTCTGGGGATCCCAAGCCTGAGTTTAGGCAACCTCTCCTCTTCCCAACCCGGTATGCCAGGCTGCACCCATGCCTCTGTGCTGGCCAGTGTGCAGGGGATGTGCCCATTCCCTCCATCCTCTCCCTTCCGTCCCTTGGCAACCCTTCTACTCTCCAAGGACCAGCTCAGCGTCAGAACAGGACTCTGCCCCCACACAGAACCAAGGATGGGGCACAGCTCAGAGACTCAATACATCACATCTGGTGGATGAGATTGATACCTTTTCTTTTCTCCCCCGACCCTGAACTCACTCAATACAGCTGACCACATGGGCTCCTACGGACCAGCCTTCTACCAGTCCTATGATGGCTCGGGTCAGTTCACCCATGATTTCGATGGAGAGCAGCTGTTCTCTGTGGACCTGAAGAAGAGGGAGGCTGTGTGGCGTCTGCCTGAATTTGGCAACTTCGCGTACTTTGACCCGCAGAGTGGGCTGGCCAGTATCACGATGATTAAAGCGCATCTGGACGTCTTGGTGGAGCGCTCGAACCGTACCAGAGCCGCCAACGGTACCTGGCCTTTCCTCTGTGCCCCCCTCCACCAAGCCCCCGGCAGGCAGGGGAGGCCCAGAGAAGCCTCCTCCCCCCCCTCACAGGCCTCTATTGACTCCTGGGCTCCACTCTCGGAATCTGAGACTGTTGTGCTCAGGCCCTTTCCTTCCCAGGAGGTGCTAGATCTTCTCAGATTCCTTCAGCAACCTCTTCCTCTTGAGAAATGACCCCTCCCGCTGGACTCCCCATCAGGGACCTGGCAGATACAGGACTCCCTGGGGCCCCCTCTGCCCTCCACAATCTCTCATCCCTCTGTCCCCCTGCTTCTGTCCTGGTGTCACCATCCTAGACCATTCCCTGCTCTCGGAAGGCTAATAGGAGGAAACACCCCTCAATCCCAGCCCTGATAAGGCCCAGCTGGAGGGCTGAGCCTGTGGGATTCAGGGCCTGGTTCCTCCTAGTGCCCCCAAGAGTGACTGTGCTGCCCAAGTCTCACGTGGAGCTGGGCCAGCCCAACGTCCTCATCTGCGTCGTGGAGAACATCTTCCCCCCTGTCATCAATATCACCTGGCTGCGCAACGGTCAGACCGTCACCGAGGGGGTGGCCCAGACCAGCTTCTATGCCCAGCCCGACCATCTGTTCCGGAAGTTCCACTACTTGCCCTTTGTGCCCTCGGTGGACGACTTCTATGACTGCAAGGTGGAGCACTGGGGACTGGACGAGCCTCTCTTTAAGCACTGGGGTACGAAGCCCCCTCTCCAGCCCCCCCTTCTCACACCCGTGTGTCCTTCACTCTGGAATCCCTTTGCCCGACCCCTGACCCTCCCTTTCTCTCCCAGAGCCCCAGGTGCCTACCCTGCTGCCTGCCACCACAGAGACCCTGGTCTGCACCCTCGGCCTGGCCCTCGGCCTGGCTGGCTTCCTCGTGGGCATCACCCTCATCATCACAGGCACATGCCTGTCCAGCACCCCCAGGTGCGCAGGACCCGGGAGTCTGGTGGGGAGGAAAGCAGATGACTCTGCACGGGACGAGGGTGGAGGATGAGAGATTCTGTGGGGAGGGGTGGGGTCAGGGACGAGTGGTAGGCAGGGAATAGAAGAGCAGAGGTGAGGCGAGGGTATCAGGTTTGGGGGAGGTGGGCAGAGATGGGATCCCAGAAGTGTGAGCTGGGACAACCTTGGTCATATGGTTTTTGCTACTTTAGGTAATGGCCCTTTGAGAGAAACAGGTATGGGAGACACCCTACGGCTTCCTGGCAAGTGTCGACAGCCCTTGAATGCTCAGTGCCAGAGTCTACCACATTCATCCCCACCGTGCTGACTTTGAATGGGATCAACCTCTGTCCTATAGGTCTCCTCCTTTTTGGCTCCCGTACTCATGGCAGGGGCTTGTGGGGCACCAAGGAGTTCCCTTTCCCACCCCCAAAACACACACACACACACACACACACACACACACACTTTCTTGCTCTACCCAAAGCCCTGGCTAGCAGCAGTAAAATTTTAAACAGTGTTTACATTGTATTCATTTTACCAGGTCTTGGCCAATTCTTTCAGTGTGTAAGGGATACTGGGATCTGGAAGTGGGGACTTCTGGGGATGACTACTGTGCATGACCACCTGCTACTGGGGATTGACAGTCATTCCCGGGCCAGTCTAGCTACGTCTTGCTCCATTTGACTCATCAGTTTGGGGCCCCTTGTGTGTCACTTGTGAATGGACCGTTTCACATGGACATCATGAAATTAACATCCTGAATTCAGATTTGCCCCAAAAGGGATGCAGAGTATCCTGTTCATCGCAACTCCCCGCAACAAATGACAGTTCTACAGGGCACCAGGAGAGGAAACGTTCATGGAAATTTCAGTCTTGTCCAGATTTACTCTGTCATGAAGAGGCCATTGGTATCCAGCCATGATCTACAATGTCATCTCCTTTTTCTACATTCCCTAGAGTCCCAAGCATGACAAAGAGGCCCAAGGCTTGGGTAGGATGGCCATATCTTCTGCCTGGGGTCAATCATATCAGGTAGGAGGGTAGCAGAGTAGATCAGCAAGGTATCTGGTAAGAGGGAGGTCTAGGAGAGATCCACCTGAATGCTCTCTAAATCTGTGGCCTGGAAGGTTTTAGTTTACTGTGAACAAAATTTAAAATGCACACAAAGCGGTAACTAACTATACAAAGTAGTTTATGTCAAGTACCAAATGAGTGGTACAGATTGGTGGTTTTCAAACTGGAATACAGGGAAGAGTCACTTGGGAGCCTTTTAAAAAGTACAGGCTTCTCCCAGATCTACTGAGTTAGAATCTCGGGGCTGGGGACAGTGGTGACAGGGAGTCTGTAATATTTTAACATGCTCTAGATTGTGTCAATGAAGCCATCCTGGACCCAGGCTGTGGTCTGGGAACAGGGACCCATGGACATAGTCTGGTGCTATTGGAGGTCATGGGAAGAGGGGATCCCTGAGGTCTGAGTAGTCCAGGAGGACTTTCTGGAAAACCTGGGTTTTTTAGGGCATGAAAGTTGAGGAAGGGACTTCCCAGTGGTTAAAACTCTGTGCTTCTAATGCGGGGGCACAGGTTCGATCCCTGGTCAGGGAACATGCTGTTCCACACAGCCAAAAAAAAAGAAAAAAAGTTGAGCAAGTTACAGGTGAGTAGGGGCAAGACGGGGGTTGGAACTGGGAGCATTTGGTCCCGGAAAAGAGAAACCAAGAGATTATGGGGACTCTGTGGATTTCCCAAGAGAGAATAAATGGGGGGAAATCGATGGCCAGAAGAGAAGTCAGATGGAAGCGGGAGAAGATTGTTCTAATCAAGGTTTTTGCTTGCCAGTCACAGAAACCCTATTAAAATGGTTATAGACAAAAGGAGAGGGTATTTACAATAGACACAAGAGTGGTATCCAGAACCCAAGGGTGGGTTTGAGCCAGGCCCTGCAAGGAACAGAACTCAGAACGGAAGAGCCAGCAGAATCCAGAGCAGTCCCTCTTGCTCTCTCTCTGGGCCGTATGGTCCCTGTTTTCTAGATCCCTCGGTACGTCAGCCATATTCTCTCCCTATGGACTGACTGTCCTTTTCAGCTGACATGTCAACCGTATAGGTCCTGTGTTTGTATGTCACCTCAGCTGTGGCCACCCACAGAGACTGTGTCTCCCAGTCACAATTTTAAATTATTGAAAAAACAAACGACTGCCCAAACTTGGCGAAAGTGTCCACCCCAGCCCAATGCACTGTGACCGGGGAACCAAGATCCCATAGTACAAACATGGTGGGCTGGCACCCACCTCTGAGGTGAGGAGTCAGGTCGTTCTCAGAGAAAGAAGAAGATCTCAGAAGACACCACAAGAGGTGTCTGTCCCCATCGTGCCCTGATCTCCGCTGATTTTTTACTTAAAACTTAACTTGATGCATCCTTGGAAAAGTGTTTCTCTGATCTCTGTCCTAATGTTTAATAAAGTCATTAAAAGTGTCCTGTTTTGAACAGACTGGTGGTTGCTAAGGGGGGGTGTTGGGGAAGGGATGGAGTGGGAGTTTGGGGTTAGCAGATGTAAACTCATATATAGACTAGATAAACAACAAGGTCCTACTGCATAGCACAGAGAACTATACTTAATATCCCATGATAGGGCTTCCCTGGTGGCACAGTGGTTGAGAATCTGCCTGCCAATGCAGGGGACACGGGTTCGAGCCCTGATCTGGGAAGATCCCACATGCCGTGGAGCAACTAGGCCCGTGAGCCACAATTACTGAGCCTGCGCGTCTGGAGCTTGCGCTGCGCCACAAGAGAGGCCGCGACAGTGAGAGGCCCGCGCACCGCGATGAAGAGTGGCCCCCGCTTGCTGCAACTAAAGAAAGCCCTAGCACAGAAACGAAGACCCAACACAGCCATAAATAAATAAATAAATAAATAAAATTAAAAAAAAAAAAACAAAAAATCCCATGATAAACCATAATGGAAAAGAATATTAAAAAAAAAGAATGTATATATATGTATAACTGAATCACTTTGCTGTACAGCAGTAATTAACACAACATTGTTAATTAACTATACTTCAGAAAAAAACAGTGTCCTCTTTTGACCAGAAGTGTGCTTTTTTTCACTATGCATATATTACCCAGAAATCACTAGAAACAATTTGGAAGGAATATGGAGCAATTCCAAATCTTTTAGGTTTATGTATCTGCCTTCACACTCACATTTTTTTTCTTCTAGTCTCAAAGTAAATTATCTCTCATTAAAAAAAAAAATTGTCCTGCATTCTTTTTTCTTAAATAAATTTATTTGTTTTTAATTTATTTTTTATTTTTGGCTGCGCTGGGTCTTCGTTGCTGTGTGCAGGCTTTCTCTAGTTGCAGCGAGCCGGGGCTACTCTTCGTCGTGGTGCGCAGGCTTATCGCAGTGGCTTCTCTTGCTGCGGAGCACAGCCTCTAGGTGCGCAGGCTTCAGTAGTTGTGTTATACGGGCTTCGGTAGCTGTGGCTCGCGGGCTCTAGAGCGCAGGCTCAGTATTTGTGGTGCACAGGCTTAGCTGCTCCGCAGCATGTGGAATCTTCCCAGACCAGGGATCGAACCCGTGTCCCCTACAGTGGCAGGCGGATTCTTAACCACTGAGCCACCAGGGAAGCCCTGCTCTGCATTCTTGATCTGACTTCTTTCAGTCTCTTTTAGAATAGACAGTCTCCTTCTCTTTTGTAGTTTCAAACTCTCCCCCTTTGCAGTGTTCCCTCTCCACAGATAATAAACATATCATCACTCTCATATACTGAGAACATTAAATCTCCTCTCTGTCCTATAACCCACTCCCCGCAAGCTTTTCCCAGTCACTTTCTCTGAAAGAGGATTCTGCATGGGCTGCACCCACATCCCCTCTTCTAATCTACTTTCTTTCTTAAAATTTTAATTTTTTTTTTTTTTTTTTTTTAAATTAATTTATTTATTTATTTTTGGGTGTGTTGGCTCTTCGTTTCTGTGTGAGGGCCTTCTCCAGTTCCGGCGAGCGGGGGCCACTCTTCATCGCGGTGCGCGGGCCTCTCACTGTCGCGGCCTCTTCCATTGCGGAGCACAGGCTCCAGACGCGCAGGCCCAGCAGTCGTGGCTCACGGGCCCAGCCGCTGCACGGCATGTGGGATCTTCCCAGACCAGGGCTCGAACCCGTGTCCCCTGCATTGGCAGGCAGATTCTTAACCACTGCGCCACTAGGGAAGCCCTAAAATTTTAATTTTTAACAACGTAATTTTATCCACATAGTTTAGAGAATCCAATAGTTCTACCAGATTTGCTTAAAAAAAAATTCCAGTCTCTAGCCCCTTCTCCTATCATGTTCTTGTCCCCAGAGTTGATAAGTTTTCAACTGTTTTTAACTAATTCTGTTGATACTGACCTTCTGTCTCTAAATAGTATGCTTGCTTTGCTATATCTTGATTTTTCAGCTTCAGGCCTTTTCTCTTTACTTCCTGCTATGGAAGAAGAGGATTTAAATGTTTTTATCCTCACACCACACACATGCACCTCTTCCTTTAATATAGTTATGTTGTAATTTTGGCTAGGTTGCTGTTCAGTGTTTATATTATTATGATCTTGTGAAGGGTATTCATAGCCAAACTACAGAGTAAACCATGCTTGCTCTTCCTTTCCTAGACAACTTTGTGTTTTCCCTGGGATGAATAATTGGCCTGTTTTCTCTTTGCTTGGTTTTCTTGGTACCTATCATAAATGAATTACAAATTTCCTCACAATACAATCAGCTACCCTGGGTATTCTGTCCATTTTATTGTCGGATAAAACTCCCAGGCCTTGTGTCGGCTTCGATCTTAACTAGTTGCCCTCACTGAGACAGCTGTCTTCCTGGGACCACCCTTTACCATCCTTGTCAACATTTACCTGTCCTCTGTGTTGGACCTTCTGTTTCTTATATCCAACTAGAAGAATGACCAGGTTTTGGAATTACTGATGAGATGTTACTTCTCCCAACCATTCATGCAACTCCCCTTGTTCAGACTTTCTCACTTAGGAGAGACTCTCAATTCCTTACTGGCTAAGGCTCTCCAACCTCACCCCACTCCAGCCTTCCTTCTTTCATTAAGTTACAGCCACGCTCTCTTTCCTTAGAATCCTCCTGCCTGTGATCTTAACATCAATGCTTCCAACTCATCATTCATTCACAACACATGTGGTAAAAATTCAGAGGCTTCCCTGATCAGCTTTGCTAAATAAACCACCCATCTCCAGTCCTTCTCTATCGCAAGACTCCATTTATCTTTCTGGACAGACATCTCTCCTGGAATGGAGGCCCTCCTCTCGGGCTTTCTTTCCTCCTTCGGGGCAGTGACCCATCATGTAGAGATGTCACTTCCTCCCTTCTCTCCATCTCTCCCCTCATCTCCAGTCATTTCCACTAATGTGGTTTGGCTCTGTCTTGTGGTTTGATTCCACCTCCTGTGGAGGCTCCAAATTTGAGTAAACTTCGTCTTCCCAGGAGAAGACTCCATGGCATTTCTGCCCCCCAGAGACTTTCTTTTGCCCCGTCCCTAGAGCCCCAGTGCCACTCCAGAGACTCGGTTGGATTCCCACTTTTCCTTCATTCCTTCCCTCAGGCCTGCAGTATATGCTCTGCTCCAGGTACAAGTTCTTACCATAATGCCTGGAACATGGCAGTTACTCAGTAACTGACCAAAGAGTAAGATGTAGTCTGCTCAGCTCTCAAATTCCTTGATGACACACCCAAATAAAGAAAACATTTAAAAACTTTCTGCTGTTATTGACATGATTGCTTTTATGATTACTATTAGCTTTCATGTATTGAGCACCTCCAATGTGCCAAGCACTAAACACTTACATCTGTCAAAGCTATGAGTTTGCACACCTACCATGGTGTTTCCTAAATCGTTCCATGGAACTCAAATGTTCTGAAGGATGTTAATAACTTAATTAAAAACCAATCAATGGGGCTTCCCTGGTAGCGCAGCGGTTGAGAGTCTGCCTGCCAATGCAGGGGACACGGGTTCGGGCCCTGGTCTGGGGGGATCCCACATGCCGCGGAGCAGCTGGGCCCGTGAGCCACAATTGCTGAGCCTGCGCGTCTGGAGCGTGTGCTCCGCAGCAGGAGAGGCCGCGATGGTGGGAGGCCCGCGCACCGCGATGAGGAGAGGCCCCCGCTTGCCGCAACTGGAGAAAGCCTTCGCACAGAGACAAAGACCCAACACAGCTAAAATAAATAAATTAAAAAAAAAAAAAAGGAATAAAAAACCAATCAATGTAAGTAACCTTTTTTTTCTAAAACATATTTTAATGTGGGTAAGGAAATGCCAAACATAGGTATGCAGGTTTTAGTATATAGCAATCTGCCTTTCAAAAATGACATGCCATGTTTGGTAATAGCAAAAGATTGGAAACATGTCCAACAAGAATGGAAAAGTTGAAAGAGCTACGGTACATCCATGAGGAGGAGAAACATTAAGCTGTTAGAAAGAATGAGGAAGATCTCTTTAAGCTGATATGGAGGGATCCCTAGGGTGCAGTGGAAAAATGCAAGATACAAAAGAATATACATACTGTGTGCTACCTTGGGGTAAGAAAGAGGGAAGATATATGTTTGCAGAAAGCCACACTGAAAAGATAAACCAGAAATTGTTAAAAAAATGGTGGGGGGGGGGAAGAGCAGAGTTGAGGGAATGCGTTTGAGGCAACAGGGATAAAAGTGAATATTGACTTTTGAAATATACAAATGCTTTACAATTTTTATAAACATGAAACAAAAAGCCCTAAAATTAAAAACAAACATAAACAACTGA
Source organism: Balaenoptera physalus (assembly GCF_965194825.1). Lineage (NCBI taxonomy): Eukaryota > Metazoa > Chordata > Mammalia > Artiodactyla > Balaenopteridae > Balaenoptera > Balaenoptera physalus. The sequence continues at coordinate 41,412,608 of NC_138896.1, forward strand.
ACCAAGAGAGAAGACTTATTTTAACTCCTATTAGAAGACAGTACTGTATATTCTTAGTGGACTATATTCTAAGGACAAAAAGAAGTACTAAAAACGTTGATAGTCATTCAGTAGTTTTATCATTAGTAATAGTATTGTATTGTTATTTTGAAACTATGTTTATATATATTATAGGATAAAGTAATTCAGGAATGATGTAATGTATTTGGGAACCATGATTTTAGTGTATATAAGGAAAGAAAAAAGTAGCTGAATTAAAACCCTAATATTAGGGCTTCCCTGGTGGCGCAGTGGTTGAGAATCTGCCTGCCAATGCAGGGGGACGCGGGTTCGAGCCCTGGTCTGGGAAGATCCCACATGCCGCGGAACAGCTAGGCCCGTGAGCCACAACTACTGAGCCTGCGCGTCTGGAGTCTGTGCTCCGCAACAGGGGGGGCCGCGATGGTGAGAGGCCCGCGCACTGCGATGGGGAGTGGCCCCCGCTTGCCACAGCTAGAGAAGGCCCTCGCACAGAAACGAAGACCCAACACAGCCATAAAAAAAAAAAAAAAAAAAAAAAACCCTAATATTAAACTTAAATTAGAAACATCAATTTAAACTAATGGTTTATAAATATATATATTTTCTAGCTCTAGCAAATGAAAGAACCTGGAAGCAATGGTCCTTCAGGAGCGATGGACATCCTTAGAGCACAGGTTGTTGTTTCTTAATACCATTACCCAATAAAAGGAACTGGAATTGCTTAGAGAAGTGACTTATTTCAAGTCTAGGATAGGGAAATCACAAAGCAAGCTTGTTTCAGAAAACAAGAAAGTGCTCAAAGACTACCAGAGTCATGTCAAAAGAAAAGAGCAGCCACCTTGAAGGGGCTCCCACTGGCCAAATTTGGGACAATTTGAGGATTAAAAAAAATTACTATAATCAACTTAAACACACTGAATGGATAAAAATGCATGAGTCCCTAATAATAATCAAATAAAGATAAAGCAAACAAGCAACAACAACAAGACTTTTCTATCACCACTGGGTGTAATATTCTATTTCCAACAAAGAAAGTTGGTACTTAAACAAAACAAGCAGATATCCTGACTTTTCAGAAGGAACGCTATCGTTCCCTGGTTGAGAAAATGTCTTCCTTTCAGATGATGGCCAGCTGGGAAAAAATAGAATGATAAAATCAGTATTTTGCAACCCTAATATGAGAATTGTTTCAGGGAAGGCGTCTAGATGTTAGGAGAACAGATGACTGGAAATGGGAGGGTCCCATTACACCAAAGTATCATGCCTACAGATTGTTTGCTATTGATGAAAGGGAGAAAATATCTTCACAGAGGAGAGAGATCTGGCTGTCACTGCCTCAGCTCGGCAATCCAACTTGGCTTCACCAATAATGAGACAACAACACAGTCATCACATGCTTCTTGATGAGATGAAAAGTACACAGTATCACCTATGAAGAATTATAGTCAAAAAGATCTTTAATCTGAATCTGATCAAGCCTTCTGTTCAAAGTTCTAGTTTATAGAAAATACATTGGATACAGGAATAAGTCAAATGAAGCCAGGAAGAAATAATCATACAAATTCAGAATGTGAGATATTCTATAAGAAAATTGACCTGGTCTCTTTAAAAACAACATTAAAAAAAAGGAGGAGGGGGCGATTAAAAGAGACTTGAGAGACATTACAATCAAATTTAGTGGGTGATTCTTGGCAACATCTTTGGGGGAAAACAGATATAAAGACACTTTTGAGACAAATGGGAAAATAGACTGGGTAACCAGTGATATTTGGAAATTATTTTCAATTTTTTTCAATATGGTTACTGTACTGTGGTTATGTAGCAAGACAACTTTAAGTGTTTAGAGATAAAATGCCATGATGTCTTTATTTTGAAATGGATGCAGATACACACACACACGTGCAGTTGCAACAAATATGGCAAAATCTTGATAGTTGTTGAATCTATGTTACGGGTAGTCAAGTATTCTTTGTGCTTTTTCCAGCTTTTCTTTACATTTGAAATTTTCATAATATTTCATAATAAAGTGTGTGTGTGTGTGTTTGTGTGCTGTTTTTGAAAATAGCAGGAAATTAAATGAGAGATCATTGGATTCCTGAACCCATGAGTTGATACCTGCTACTGATTGAATAATTACTCCTCTGTAATAGATATTTTGTACTTTAAATATAAATAATTTTAATCTTTTGTTCTTTTTTTAAATTAAAATAAAGTAAGCATGATGTAATGCCTTTTTTGTTGTTGTTACATTACATGGTTATTAAGTACACACATAAAATTTGGCCATTTCTTCCAGCAACTTTTTCATCCCCAGGTTCAAAGCACAGCCTCATTTTATCCTGGAAGCCCTACAGTTGCTTCCTCAATATCTTATCCTTTGAGAAAATGTTCTGTAGTCAAAAGTTACTATCACACTGCCTATAGTCATCTCAGGAACATCAAGAATAAGTTCAACAGTAAAAATATTAAGATGGATGAGAGATTAACCAAGATGGCGGAGTAGAAGGACGTGCTTTCACTCCCTCTTGCGAGAGCACCAGAATCACAACTGGCTGCTGGACAATCATCGACAGGAAGACACTGGACTTCACCAAGGAGGATACTCCACATCCAAGGACAGAGGAGAAGCCACAGCGAGACGGTAGGAGGGGCGCAATCAGAGTAAAATCAACTCCCATAACTGCTGGGTGGGTGACTCACAGACTGGCGAACACTTATACCACAGAAGTCCACCCACTGGAGTGAAGGTTCTGAGCCCCACGTCAGGCTTCCCAACCTGGGGGTCTGGCAACGGGAGGAGGAATTCATAGAGAATCAGACTTTGAAGCCTAGTGGGAATTGATTGCAGGACTTCGACAGGACTGGGGGAAACAGAGACCCCACTCTTGGAGGGCGCACACGGAATAGTGTGCGCATCGGGACCCGGGGGAAGGAGCAGTGACCTTGGGGGAGACTGAACCAGACCTACCTGCTAGTGTTGGAGGGTCTCCTGCAGAGGCGGGGGCTGGCTCTGTTTCACTGTGGGGACAAGGACACTGGCAGCAGAGGTTCTGGGAAGTATTCCTTGGCGTGAGCCCCCCCAGAGTCTGCCATTAGCCCCACCAAAGAGCCCAGGTAGGCTCCAGTGTTGGGTTGCCTCAGGCCAAACAACCAACAGGGAGGGAACCCAGCCCCACCCATCAACAGTCAAGTGGATTAAAGTTTTACAGAGCTCTGACCGCCACAGCAACAGTCAGCTCTACCCACCACCAGAGCCTCCCATCAAACCTCTTAGATAGCCTCAACCACCAGAGGGCAGACAGCAGAAGCAAGAAAAACTACAATCCTGCAGCCTGTGGAACAAGAAGCACATTTACAGAAAGATAGACAAGATGAAAAGGCAGAGGGCTATGTACCAGATGAAGGAACAAGAAAAAACCCCAGGAAAACAACTAAATGAAGTGGAGATAGGCAACCTTCCAGAAAAAGAATTCAGAATAATGATAGTGAAGATGATCCAGGACCTTGGAATAAGAATGGAGGCAAAGATTAAGAAGATGCAAGAAATGATTAACAAAGACCTAGAAGAATTAAAGAACAAACAAACAGAGATGACCAATATAATAACTGAAATGAAAACTACACTAGAAGGAATCAATAGCAGAATAACTGAGGCAGAAGAACGGATAAGTGACCTGGAAGACAGAATGGTGGAATTCACTGCTGCAGAACAGAATAAAGAAAAAAGAACGAAAAGAAATGAAGACAGCCTAAGAGACCTCTGGGACAGCATTAAACGCAACAACATTTGCATTATAGGGGTCCCAGAAGGAGAAGAGAGAGAGAAAGGACCAGAGAAAATATTTGAAGAGATTATAGTCAAAAACTTCCCTAACATGGGAAAGGAAATAGCCACCCAAGTCCAGGAAGCACAGAGAGTCCCATACAGGATAAACCCAAGGAAAAACACGCCAAGACACATAGTAATCAAAGTGGCAAAAATTAAAGACAAAGAAAAATTATTGAAAGCAGCAAGGGAAAAACGACAAATAACATACAAGGGAACTCCCATAAGGTTAACAGCTGATTTCTCAGCAGAAACTCTACAAGCCAGAAGGGAGTGGCATGATATACTTAAAGTGATGAAAGGGAAGAACCTACAACCAAGATTACTCCACCCGGCAAGGATCTCATTTAGATTTGATGGAGAAATCAAAAGCTTTACAGACAAGCAAAAGCTAAGAGAATTCAGCACCACCAAACCAGCTCTACAACAAATGCTAAAGGAACTTCTCTAAGTGGGAAACACAAGAGAAGAAAAGGACCTATAAAAACAAACCCAAAACAATTAAGAAAATGGTAATAGGAACATACATATCGATAATTACCTTAAACTAGAATGGATTAAATGCTCCAACCAAAAGACACAGGCTTGCTGAATGGATACAAAAACAATACCCATATATATGCTGTCTACAAGAGACCCACTTTAGACCTAGGGACACATACAGACTGAAAGTGAGGGGATGGAAAAGATATTCCATGCAAGTGGAAATCAAAAGAAAGCTGGAGTAGCTATACTCATATCAGATAAAATAGACTTTAAAATAAAGAATGTTACAAGAGACAAGGAAGGACACTACATAATGATCAAGGGATCAATCCAAGAAGAAGATATAACAATTATAAATATATATGCACCCAACATAGGAGCACCTCAATACACAAGGCAACTGCTAACAGCTATAAAAGAGGAAATTGACAGTAACACAATAATAGTGGGGGACTTTAACACCTCACTTACACCAATGGGCAGATCATCCAAAATGAAAATAAATAAGGAAACAGAAGCTTTAAATGACACAATAGACCAGATAGATTTAATTGATATTTATAGGACATTCCATCCAAAAACAGCAGATTACACGTTCTTCTCAAGTGCACACGGAACATTCTCCAGGATAGATCACATCTTGGGTCACAAATCAAGCCTCAGTAAATTTAAGAAAATCGAAATCATATCAAGCATCTTTTCTGACCACAACCCATTTACCACTGCAACAAAAAGAATAAAATACCTAGGAATAAACCTACCTAGGGAGACAAAAGACCTGTATGCAGAAAACTATAAGACACTGATGAAAGAAATTAAAGATGATACCAACAGATGGAGAGATATACCATGTTCTTGGATTGGAAGAATCAACATTGTGAAAATGACTATACTACCCAAAGCAATCTACAGATTCAATGCAATCCCTATCAAATTACCAATGGCATTTTTTTTTTAAATTTTATTTATTTATTTATTTATTTATTTATTTATTTTTGGCTGTGTTGGGTCTTCGTTTCTGTGCGAGGGCTTTCTCTAGTTGTGGCAAGCGGGGGCCACTCTTCATCGCGGTGCGCGGGCCTCTCACTATCGCGGCCTCTCTTGTTGCGGAGCACAGGCTCCAGACGCGCAGGCTCAGTAATCGTGGCTCACGGGCCCAGTTGCTCCGCGGCATGTGGGATCTTCCCAGACCAGGGCTCGAACCCGTGTCCCCTGCATTGGCAGGCAGACTCTCAGCCACTGCGCCACCAGGGAAGCCCCCAATGGCATTTTTTATGGTGCTAGAACAAATCATCTTAAAATTTGTATGGAGACACAAAAGACTCCGAATAGCCAAAGCAGTCTTGAGGGAAAAAAACCGAGCTGGAGGAATCAGACTCCCTGACTTCAGACTATACTACAAAGCTACAGTAATCAAGACAATATGGTACTGGCACAAAAACAGAAACATAGATCAATGGAACAAGATAGAAAGCCCAGAGATAAACCCACGCACATATGTCAACTAATCTATGACAAAGGAAGCAAAGATATACAATGGAGAAAAGACAGTCTCTTCAATAAGTGGTGCTGGGAAAACTGGACAGCTACATGTAAAAGAATGAAATTAGAATACTCCCTAACACCATACACAAAAATAAACTCAAAATGGATTAGAGACCTAATTGTAAGACTGGACACTATAAAACTCTTAGAGGAAAACATAGGAAGAACACTCTTTGACATAAATCACAGCAAGATCTTTTTTGATCCACCTCCTAGAGTAATGGAAATAAAAACAAAAATAAACAAATGGGACCTAATGAAACTTCAAAGCTTTTGCACAGCAAAGGAAACCATAAACAAGACAAAAAGACAACCCTCAGAATGGGAGAAAATATTTGCAAACGAATCAACGGACAAAGGATTAATCTCCAAAATACATAAACAGCTCATTCGGCTCAATATTAAAGAAACAAACACCCCCATCCAAAAATGGGCAGAAGACCTAAATAGACATTTCTCCAAAGAAGACATACAGACGGCCACGAAACACATGAAAAGATGCTCAACATCACTAAATATTAGAGAAATGCAAATCAAAACTACAATGAGGTATCACCTCACACCAGTTAGAACGGGCATCATCAGAAAATCTACAAACAACAAATGCTGGAGAGGGTGTGGAGAAAAGGGAACCCTCTTGCACTGTTGGTGGGAATGTAAATTGATACAGCCACTATGGAGAACAGGATGGAGGTTCCTTAAAAAACTAAAAATAGAACTACTATATGACCCAGCAATCCCACTACTGGGCATATACCCAGAGAAAACCGTAATTCAAAAAGACACATGCACCCCAATGTTCATTGCAGCACTATTTACAATAGCCAGGTCATGGAAGCAACCTAAATGCCCATCAACAGATGAATGGATAATGAAGATGTGGTACATATATACAATGGAATATTACTCAGCCATAAAAAGGAACGAAATTGAGTCATTTGTTGAGACGTGGATGGATCTAGAGACTGTCATACAGAGTGAAGTAAGTCAGAAAGAGAAAAACAATCGTATATTAATGCATGTATGTGGAACCTAGAAAAATGGTACAGATGAGCTGGTTTGCAGGGCAGAAGTTGAGGCACAGATGTAGAGAACAGACATATGGACACCAAGGGGGGAAAACTGCGGTGGGGTGGGGATGGTGGTGTGCTGAATTGGGCGATTGGGATTGACATGTATACACTGATGTGTATAAAATTGATGACTAATAAGAACCTGCAGTATAAAAAAACAAACAAAACAACTAATACTAAACTTTCATTGGGTTATTTGTATGGAAATATGTTAATATAAATGTTTCAGACATTACATGAAATTTCTAAAAATCTTATATGTTCTGGTATAATGTTATAAGTCATAATCCTAGTTATTACTTTAAAATGTATATCTCAGAAATAACTAATTTTCTTGTCAACTGCATTATTATGAACTTTCATCAAATCTTTAACCGTGGTCATTTTTAAGTCTTTTGTCATTTACAGACAGTTCTGGGTGCACTCTGATGCTTTTGCAAATATGTTCCTATAAAAGGGTTTCATCTTCAAGAAATTCATGGAAAAGACTCTGACAAGTACAGGTTTCTGGTAACTGACTGTACTGCTGAACTGAATGAATAAGCATTTTCAGAACTCTAATGAAAAACTGATGAACTCATAAAAGTGCTAACAAAAGATCAAGATGAAAAAAAAAATTAATTACATGGGACTGAGTGAACTGATGAGGATGAGTATAATTTTTGTGACTTTCTGTTTGAATTTTAAAAAAAATCCCACAAGGACTCAGAGGCAAAGAATATAGAAATCAATTTTCACTGCAAAGTAAAGGAGCTGTTACAGTGGAGGATTACTGGACTGAATGTCAATATTATGACATAGTATGAGTGTGTTTCATGTTTGGTAATTGCAATCATTGTTGCTTTTGTTGTGGTCATCCATGTACAACGCTTGGTGTCAGTCTATTTATCTCTTGTAAAAATAAAATACAGTGTGTGTGTGTGAAAAAAAAATTAAGATGGTTTGTAATTTTGTACTTTTATCCATGTTTGAGATTTTTATTGTCAATCCCAATCAGAAAAGTGAGAAGATTAATCAAAATATTTTAAAAAAGAAGATACAAAATTTCCAAAATCTTACAAAGTTCATGTAATTTTTATTATTATTATTATTTTAAATCTATTTTTTGGCTGTGTCTCTGTTGCTGCTCGCGGACTTTCTCTAGTTTCAGTGAGCAGGCACTACTCTTCCTTGTGGTGCTCGTGCTTCTCTAACTGAGGTGACTTCTCTTGTTGTGGAGCACGGGCTCTAGGCATGTGGGCTTCAGTAGTTGCAGCATGTGGGCCCTAGAGTGCGTGGGCTTCAGTAGTTGTGGTGCATGGGCTCAGTAGTTGCAGCACACAGGCTCTAGAGCTCAGGCTCAGTAGTTGTGGTGCACGGGCTTAGTTGCTCTGCGGCATGTGGGACCTTCCCGGACCAGAGATTGAACCTGTGCCCCCTGCATTGGCAGGAGGATTCTTAACCACTGCGCCACCAGCGAAGCCCTGGTCTATAATTTTTTCATCCTTTTTCACTCCTTCTTACACAGTCAATACCAGGCGAGATATCCCCCTCCCCAACTTTCCTCTTGTGGACCCTGTCCAGTTGGTCAGAGCCCCATCTCCTTCATATCCACCACCTATACCCTGGCAGCCTTTTCCCTTTACAAAGGTCCCAGTCTCTAAGCCAAGCCTGAAGGATGGTAGGTATGAATAGTCACCATTCAGATATTACTCAGTGATATTACTGAGTGAATACCACTCAAAGTGAATAATTACCACTCATCTTGGTTCCTCTTCAGGCAGCAAAAGTCATCATTGGGGATTCCCTCACCTGTACTGATGGAACAAGGTTGTTTCATTTCTCCTTTTGTGTCTTCACACTTCCTAATATTTCTTCAGCTAAGCTCAATTTAGTTGGGCTTGGTGAAAAAAATTATTTTTCTACAGAATGGTGAAATCTTGGGCAAAGCTACACTTAAAAAGATGTTGAGGAGGCAGAGTCAAGATGGAGGTGTGGGAAGACGCAGAGTTAGCATCTCCCCACAACTAGGGCACCTGCTGGCTGCTGGTGGGGGACTCTGACACCCAAGGAGATGGGAGGAACCCCAAAGTGAATAGGTAGGACATAGGGGGACTGAGGGGGGGAGGAGAAGTGGAGGCCAGACAGGATTGGTGCACCTAAGGCTGGGGAGATCAGGAGAGGCAGGTGGGAGGGGCCATCCCGGATGGGAGGAGAAGGAGAGGAAAGGAGGGTGTTTGCCCCACCCACTCGAGCCCACAAAGCCTGCTGGTCTCCCAAGTGATATCTCTTGCCCTCTGAGACGAGGGGTGGGGGCCACGCCTGGGCCCCTTCTGTTCCTTGAGCCTAAGCCCCACCCCCCACAGCCCCCAGGGCCTTTTCCAGCCCTGTAGGTCTTGAGCATTGGCCCCACCCACCACCCAAACCTCGCCCTTGCTTGGCCCTGCCCTCCACAGCCAAGGCCTTACCCCCCCCACCCTTTTTTTTTTGCTGCCCCAGGTGGCTTGCAGGATCTTGGTTCACGAGCCGGGGGTTGGGTGGAAGCTCCTGTGGTGGGAGCTCCAAGTCCAAACACTGGACTAACAGAGAACCTCAGACCCCAGGGAATATTCATCAGAGTGAGGTCTCACGGAGTTCCTCATCTCAGTACCAAGACCCAGCTCTACCCAACAGCCTACAAACTCCAGTGTTGGAGGCCTCAGTAAGACAGGAACACAATCCCACTCATAAAAAAAAAAAAAAAAAAGAGACAGCAAAAAAAATATATGACAGATGAAGGAGCAAGGTAAAAACCTACAAGATCAAATAAATGAAGAAGAAATAGTCAATCTACCTGAAAAAGAATTCAGAGAAATGATAGTAAAAATGATCCAGAATCTCGGAAAGAGAATGGAGGCATGGACTGAGAAAATACAAGAAATGTTTAACAAAGATCTAGAAGAACTAAAGAACAAAGAAACAGAGATGAACAACACAATAACTGAGATGAAAAATACACTAGAAGGAATCCATAACAGAATAACTGAGGCAGAAGAATGAATAAGTGAGCTGGAAGACAAAATGGTGGAAATAACTGCTGAGGAGCAGAATAAAGAAAAAAGAGTGAGAAGAATTGAAGACAATCTCAGAGACCTCTGGGACAACACTAAATGCACCAACATTCGAATTATAGGGGTCCCAGAAAAAGAAGAGAAAAAGAAAGGGTCTGAGAAAATATTTGAAGAGATTATAGTTGAAAATTTCTCTAACATGGGAAAGGAAATAGTCACCCAAGTCCAGGAAGCACAGAGACTCCCATTCAGGATGAACCTTAGGAAAAACACTCCAAGACACACATTAATCAAACTAACAAAAATTAAATTCAAAGAAAAAATATTAAAAGCAGCAAGGGAAAACCAAAAACTAACATACAAAGGAATCCTCATAAGGTTATCAGCTGATTTTTCAGTGGAAACTCTACAGGCCAGAAGAGAGTGGCAGGATATACTTAAAGTGATGAAAGAAAAACCTACAACCAAGATTACTCTACCCAGCAAGGATCTCATTCAGATTCGGTGGAGAAGTCAAAAGTTTTTCAGACAAGTAAAAGCTAAGAGAATTCAGCACCACCAAACCAGCTTTACAACAAATGCTAAAGAAACTTCTCTAAGTGGGAAACACAAGAGAAGAAAAAGACCCACAAAAACAAACCCAAAACAATTAAGAAAATGGTAATAGGAACATACATATCGAAAATAACCTTGAATGTAAATGGATTAAATGCCCCAACCAAAAGACACAGACTGGCTGAATGGATACAAAAACAAGACCCATATATATGCTGTCTACAAGAGACCCACATCAGACCTAGGGACACATACAGACTGAAAGTGAAGGGATGGAAAAAGATATTCCATGCAAATGGAAATCAAAAGAAAGCTGGAGTAGCAATACTTGTAGCAGATAAAATAGACTTTAAAATAAAGACTGTTACAAGAGATAAGGAAGGACACTACATAATGATCAAAGGATCAATCCAAGAAGAAGATATAACAATTATAAATGTTTATGCACCCAACATAGGAACACCTTAATACACAAGGCAAATGCTAACAACCATGAAAGGAGAAATCGACAGTAACACAATAATAGTAGGGGACTTTAACACCCCACTTACACCAATGGCCAGATCATCCAAACAGAAAATAAATAAGGAAACACAAGCTCTAAATGACTCAATAGACCAGATAGATCTAACTGATATTTATAGAACATTTCACCCAAAAGTGGCAAAATACACTTTCTTCTCAAGTGCACATGGAACATTCTCCAGGACAGATCACATCTTGGGTCACAAATCAAGCCTTGGTAAATTTAAGAAAATTGAAATTGTATCAAGCATTTTTACTGGCCACAACACTATGAGACTGGAAATCAATTACAGGAAAAAAAACAGTAAAAAACACAAATACATGGAGGCTAAACAGTGAGCTACTAAATAACGAAGAGGTAACTGAAGAAATCAAAGAAGAAATTTAAAAATACATGGAAACAAATGACAACGAAAACACAACGACCCAAAACCTATGGGAGACAGGAAAAGCAGTTCTAAGAGGGAAGTTTATAGCAGTACAATCTCACCTCAAGAAACAAGAAAAATGGGCTTCCCTGGTGGCGCAGTGGTTAAGAATCCACCTGTCAATGCAGGGGACATGGGTTCAAGCCCTGGTCCAGGAAGATCCCACATGCTGCGGAGCAACTAAGCCCGTGCACCACAACTACTGAGCCTGCGCTCTAGAGCCCGCAAGCCACAACTACTGAGCCTGTGTGCCACAACTACTGAAGCCCGCATGCCTAGAGCCCGTGCTCCGCGACAAGAGAAGCCTCTGCAATGAGAAGCCCGTGCACTGCAACGAAGAGTAGCCCCCGCTCACTGCAACTAGAGAAAGCCCGCACGCAGCAACAAAGACCCAACGCAGCCAAAAATAAATAAATAAATAAATAAATAAATATTAAAAAAAAAAAAGAAACAAGAAAAATCTCAAATAAACAATCTAACTCTGCACTTAAAAAAACTAGAGAAAGAAGAACAAAGAAAACCTAAAGTCAGTAGAAGGAAATAAATCATAAAAATCAGAGCAGAAATAAATGAAATAGAAATGAAGAAAACAATAGCAAAGATCAATAAAACTAAAAGCTGGTTCTTTGAGAAGATAAACAGAATTGATAAACCCTTAGCCAGACTCATCAAGAAAAAAAGGGAGAGGACGCAAATCAATGAAATTAGAAATGAAAAGGGAGAAATCACAGCTGACACTGCAGAAATACAAAGGATTATAAGAGACTACTACAAACAACTAGATGCCAATAAAATGGACAACCATGAAGAAATGAACAAATTCTTGGAAAGGTACAATTTTCCAAGACTGAACCAGGAAAAATTAGAAAATATAAACAGACCTGTCACAAGTAATGAAATTGAAACCGTAATTAAAAACCTTCCAACAAACGAAAGTCCAGGACCAGATGGATTCACAGGCGAATTCTATCAAACATTTAGAGAAGAGCTAACACTGATCCTTCTCAAACTCTTGCAAAAAATTGCAGAGGGAGAAACACTCCCAAATTCATTCTACGAAGCCACCATCACCCTGATACCAAAACCAGAAAAAAAAATCACACAAAAAAGGAAAATTATAGACCAATATCACTGATGAACATATATGCAAAAATCCTGAACAAAATACTAGCAAACAGAATCCAACAGCACATTAAAAGGATCATACACCATGATCAAGTGGGATTTATCCCAGAGATGCAAGGATTCTTCAATATGCGCTAATCAATCAAATTGATACACCACATTAACAAATTAAGGAATAAAAAACATACGATAATCTCAATAGAGGCAGAAAAAGCTTTTGACAAAATTCAACACCCATTTATGATAAAAACTCTCCAGAAAATGGGCTTAGAGAGAAACTTCCTCAACATAATAAAGACCATATTTGACAAACCCACAGCAGGCATCATATTCAATGGTGAAAAACTGAAAGTATTTCCGCTAAGATCAGGAACAAGACAAGGATGTCCACTCTTGCCACTCTAATTCAACATAGTTTTGGAAGCCCTAGCCACAGCAATCAGAGAAGAAAAAGAAATAAAAGGAATCCAAATCAGAAAAGAAGTAAAACTGTCACTGTTTGCCGATGACATGATACTATACATAGAAAATCCTAAAGATGCCACCAGAAAACTACTAGAACTAATCAATGAATTTGGTAAGGTTGCAGGAAACAAAATTCACAGAAATCTCTGGCATTCCTATACACCAACAATGAAAACTCAGAAAGAGACATTAAGGAAGCACTCCCATTTACCACTGCAACAAAAAGAATAAAATACCTAGGGATAAACCTGCCTAAGGAGGCAAAAGACTTGTACTCAGAAAACTATAAAACACTGATGAAATAAATCAAAGATGACATAAACAGATGGAGAAATATACCATGTTCTTGGATTGGAAGAATCAATATTGTGAAAATGACTATACTACCCAAAGCAATCTACAGATTCAATCCCTATCAAACTACCAATGGCATTTTTCACAGAATTAGAACAAAAAATTTTACAACTCGTATGGAAACACAAAATATCCCGAATAGCTAAAGCAATCTTGAGAAAGAAAAACGGAGCTGGAGGAATCAGGCTCCCTGACTTCAAACTATGCCACAAAGCTACAGTAATCAAGACAGTATGGTACTGGCACAAAAACAGAAATATAGAACACTGGTACAGGATAGGATACCCAGAGATAAACCCACACACATATGGGCACCTAATTTATGACAAAGGAGGCAAGAACATACAACGGAGAAAAGACAGCCTCTTCAATAAGTGGTGCTGGGAAAACTAGACAACTACATGTAAAAGAATGAAATTAGAACACTACCTAACACCATACACAAAAATAAACTCCAGATGGATTAAAGACTTAAATGTAAGACCAGACACTATAAAACTCTTAGAGGAAAACATAGGCAGAACACTCTATGACATAAATCACAGCAAGATCCTTTTTGACCCACCTCCCAGAGAAAGGGAAATAAAAACAAAAATAAACAAATGGGACCTAATGAAACTTAAAAAAGCTTTTGCACAGCAAAGGAAACCATAAACAAGACAAAAAGACAACCCTCAGAATGGGAGAAAATATTTGCAAATGAAACAAGGAAGGATTAATCTCCAAAATATACAAACAGCTTATGGAGCTCAATATCAAAAAAACAAGCAATCCAGTTAAAAAATGGGTGGAAGACCTAAATAGACATTTCACCAAGGAAGACATACAGATGGCCAAGAGGCACATGAAAAGATGCTCAATATCACTAATTATTAGAGAAATGCAAATCAAAACTACAATGAGGTATCACCTCATGCCGGTCAGAATGGCCATTATCATTCTATCATTATCAAAAAATCTAGGAACAATAAATGCTGGAAAGGGTGTGGTGAAAAGGGAACCCTCTTGCACTGTTGGTAGGAATGTAAATTGATACAACCACTATGGAAAACGGTATGGAGTTTCCTTAAAAAACTAAAAATAGAACAACCATATGACCCAGCAATCCCACTACTGGGAATATACCCTGAGAAAACCATAATTCAAAAAGAGACATGCACCACAATGTTCATTGCAGCACTATTTACAATAGACAGACATGGAACCAACCTAAATGTCCACTGACAGATGAATGCATAAAGAAGATGTGGCACATATCTACAGTGGAATATTACTCAGCCATAAAAAGAAATGGAATTGAGTTATTTGTAGTGAGGTGGATGGACCTAGAGTCTGTCATACAGAGTGAAGTAAGTCGGAAAGAAAAACAAATACCGTATTCCATATATATATGGAATCTAAAAAAAACACACAAAAAACCAGGTACTGATGAACCTAGTTGCAGGGCAGGAATAAAGAGGTAGACAGAAAATGGACTTGAGGACATGGGGTGGGAGGGCGGAGCTGGGGTGAAGTCAGAGTAGCATTGACATATACACACTGCCGAATGTAAAATAGTCGGATGGTGGGAAGCAGCAGCATAGCACAGGGAGATCGGCTCGGTGCTTTGCGATGACCTAGAGAGGTGGGATAGAGAGGATAGGAGGGAGGCTCAAGAGGGAGGGGATATGGAGACATATGTATGCATATGGCTGATTTGCTTTGTAGTGCAACAGAAACTAACACAGTATTGTGAGGCAATTATACTCCAATAAAGATCTATTTAAAAAAAAAAAGATGTTGATAGATCAATAAACAGACAGACGTGGGTGTGTGTGTGTGTGTGTGTGTGTATCTCCAGCCTTATTCTTCAGTTCCGGTTGGTGGAGTTAACAAAAATTTCACTTCTGAATTCCTTTTTTGCTCATATCTATAATATAACCAGAAACTGTGGGCATAGAAGAAAGAATATAAACTTTGAAATCAGCACTACCCCTTCTCACCAGCTCTACGATCTTATACACATTGTTATTATTTCCTCATCTCTAAAATAAGAACAATACATATGTGATAGGGATGTTTTGTGGACTAAAGAGATCACTATGAAAAGTGCCCATGATAGGACTTCCCTGGTGGTGCAGTGGTTAAGAATCTGCCTGCCAATGCAGGGGACACTGGTTTGAGTCCTTGTTCGGGAAGATTCCCACATGCTGTGGAGCAATTAAGCCCGTGTGCTACAACTACTGAGCCTGAAATCTAGAGCCCGCGAGCCACAACTACTGAAGCCCGTGCACCTAGAGCCCATGCGCCTAGAGCCCGTGCTCCGCCATTGCAATGAGAAGCCCGCGCACCGCAAAGAAGAGTAGCCCCTGCTCGCCACAACTAGAGAAAGCCCAAGGGGAACAACGACAACCCAACGCAGGCAAAAATAAATAAATAAATAAATAAATTAATTAAGGAAAAAAAGAAGTCTTCATAGTGGAGTTAACACTATGTAGGAGATTGTGTAGGATTTGCTGATGGGGAAAGAGCATATTCCAGGCAGACAGAACAGCACGTGCCAAGGTCCAGTGGCAATAAACAGTATGGGAGAATCTGGGAAGGCCTCTCTTCAGCTCTGAGTTGAGCACAGGGTTCAAGGAAGGGTGGATGAGGGATATAACTTTGTAGAGATGACAAGGGCTAGAGAGAGGCCTTGCAAAGGAGTTTAATCCTTAAAGGTAATAAGCAACATGACCAGATTTCTTTTCTAAAGAATCTCCCTGGCAGCAACAGTGTGGGGGATGGATTCCATGGAAATAGGACTGTGGCTAGAAGACTAGGAAGAGGGGAATTCCCCAGTGGTCCAGTGGTTAGGACTCGGCGTGGGTTGATCCCTGCTGGGGGAACTAAGATCCCACATGCCACGCGCTGCGGCAAAAAAAAAAAAAAAAGACTAGGAAGAAGAGAGTTGTGACAGTCCAGCCAGGGGTGGGGGGGGGGGGCACTGAAAGGAGAGAAGAAGAAGGCTCAGGAGGGTTCAGTGGCTAAACAGAGAAGCGGAGAGCAAGGGTGAGACCAGCAGGCAGGTCACCAGGGAAAGTAATGATACCTTAGTAATACTGGTTCTGCTACTTATCTGCTGTAGAACAGAATGGTTCTGAGCTTCAGTTTTCTCATCTGTGAAGTGGTGATGGGTATCTACTTCATAGGATTATTATGAGGACTTACTTTTTTTTTTTTGGCTGCGCAGCACAGCTTGCAGGATCTTAGTTCTGCGACCAGGGATCGAACCCGGGCCCAAGGTGGTGAAAGCGTGGAGTCCTAACCACTGGACCGCCAGGGAATTCCCTATGAGGACTTAATTTTAAAGGCATTCTAAGTGTCTGGCACATTAATGAGTTCTGTATGAATGCTTGTTACATAAATGGATAACTCACAGAGGAAAATGTGTGGGAGAAAAGACAGGATCTTTTCTGGGTATGCACTGAGTGCCAGGAGCCTATGGGACATTGCTATGAGGTCGCTAAAAAACAGATTTGGAACTCTGGAGCAAGGTCTAGACAAGAGATAGATTTTATGAGTGGGAGTTGCCTCCAGAGGAAAGGATGAAATTGCTTAGAAATACTGTGCAAATAAGGAGAAGAGGGCAAGGACGGTAACATGATGGACAACATCTCATGGAAGGCTGAGGCAGGGACTCCAGAGAAGCCGACCAAGAGGGGCTGTCTACAGAGGATGAGCGCTAGGAACTGGGGTATTAAAGAACCAGGGATGTTTCAGAGGTAAAGGGAGATAAGGGTCTCTGGGTCAGAAAAGTGAAGGCTCATGTTTCAAGAGCTGAAGTATAGGAGGTAAGAAGGCAAGAAAGACCTAAACGTCGGAGGATGGGGGGAATTCCCTTGTGGTCCAGAGGTTAGGACTCTGCGCTTTCACTGACGAGGGCTCGGGTTCGAAACCTGGTAGGGGAACTAAGATCCCACAAGCCCTACAGCGCGGACAAAAAAACGAAAAACAAAAGATGGGAGGGTGGGCACAAAAATATCTGGAACAGAGATTCAGGAGGATGTCATTGGTAACATGCTCACCAGGTGGCGCCAAAGACCCTCCGTGGCGATTAACACGGGCCTTAGCACTCCTGCCCCTTAGGCGAGCCTCGCGGCGGTTGCATTCAAACCTGACAGTCAGCCAGGTGGCATTCTTTTAGTCAAGGAACCATCAAACTTCCAGTACTGGAAAGCTCTGAGGGATACACACACACACACACACACCTCTGCTCTTCCTTTGGTGTGTGAAGATAAAATAAGAACTTTCAGAGAATAGTCCCATCCATTTTATTTCCTACATAGTTTTCAAATCTACCCACGTCTTTTCATGCGCTTTCCTACCTCTCCATTCCAAACCACTATGCTCACTTGCTGGGACCCACCACCACCGATGCTTTCTAAATTGTCACTCTGCATCCATTCTCAATGCCCCGCTAACCCAATGTGACTCTTCCCACTGCAATTTCTTCCAGGTAGGTATGTCTCCTAGCTTCCCACCAGCCCACAGTATTGGAATTCTAGTGTAGCAGTTCCTGGAGCCAGATTGCTGGGTTCAAACGCCAGTTCCAGCACTCACTGGCTGTGTTGCGATTTTGGGCAAGTTCCTTCACCTCTCTGCCTCAGGTCTTCATCTGTTACATGGAGATAAGATTTACCCCAGGGACTTCCCTGGTGGCGCAGTGGTTAAGAATCCGCTTGCCAATGCAGGGGACACGGGTTTGATCCCTGGTCCGGGGAGATCCCACATGCGGTGAAGCAACTAAGCCTGCCCACCTAGAGCTGGTGCTCCGCAACAAAGAGAAGCCACTGCAATGAGAAGCCGGCCTACCGCAATGAAGAGTAGCCTCCGCTCACTGCAACTAGAGAAAGCCTGTGCGCAGCAACGAAGACCCAATGCAGCCAAAAATAAAAATAAAAAATTAATTAAAAGAAAAAAAGACTTACCTCAAAGGACCATAATGAGGACCAAATGAGTTTACAGTTTGTTTTTACTACACTGCTTGGTACACAGTAAGTGCTCGATAGATGAGAGCTGTTACTAAAAGTCTTCAGGATAAAAATTCAAATTCTTACTGTGGCCTAAGTGACCTCTTTGATGTAGCTTTGCCCGGCTTTCTGGCCTTATCTGGAAGCACGCCTCCTTTTCTGCTGCCTCAGCACCACCTGCTCTCAGGCAGTTACCATCACTGTTTATTTTTTTTGAGTCATGCTGCATGGCTTGCAGGATCTCAGTTCCCTGACCAGTGATTGAACCAGGCCACGGCAGTGGAAGCCTGGAATCCTAACCACTAGACCACCAGGAAACTATCATCACTTTCTTCTGCTGGCAGTGCTTACTCCCGCCCTCCCTGACAAACACTACTCATCCTTCCCAGATATGTCTGAACAGTTCCCAGAAATTTCTCAGATCAGAACCCTCCTAAATTCTTCACAGATCTTTGCATATTGCACTGCTAGAACTTATAATTTTTATTAAAAACTGTGATCTGTTGTCTGTCACCTCTTTCCCTGCTCCCAGAATGTAAACTATGGGGACAGCAAGACCTGCTAGTGGGATTCTGCAGAGCTTGAACTAGGGTGACGATCCAGGAAAGTGAAAAGAAGATGGAGATCATGGAATCATCAGATCAGTTCCGTCTACCATTCCCAGTCCCCTTCCTGGCTCTCTGGGAGTCCTTTTCTCATTGATCAGCGAGTCCTCCCCCGTGTTATTCTTGGCAAGCCTCAGAGAGTAACTCCAACCAGCTTTGGTTCTTGTCCTGGGAGCCCCTCAGGGAAGTAGGGCTTTTCAGTCAGGATAGTGCTGAGAGAATCCAAGAGCAAGGCTGGCAGGGCTTGGACTGGGGTGCACACATTTGGGTGCAATTAGAATCATCTGGAAGACTGTCATGCCTTCATCTTAGAGCAAATCAGCCCAATAACTGCACCATGAGTTAACTGCACTGATAAAGCAAGATTCAAAAACAAGGCAAGGGCCTTGTCTTTATCTTCACCGCCACACCTCCTGATTGAGCAGTTTGACAACATCTAGATCTATTGATGTAATGGTGTTTATTGAAAAATAAGACAATCAAAGAAACTCTGAATAAATGATTACTATGGAAACATTAAAGAGGAGCAAACGGCAAGAAGTAGCAAAAAAAAAAGAGGCAGTGGAACCCATGCTTACAAGAGCTGGAAAGAGCATGGGAGGTAATACTGCCCACGGTAGGACTCCATAATTGTTCCTTCTGGTTGTGCTGGGGACTGTGCTTGTTACTTTGGAGGACAGTAATTCCAACCAAAATGGGGATCAGACTCCTGGAACTATTACAGTGCCTCAAGGAGAGGATGGGATAGAGCTAAGGTTTGGACCAGTAATTTCGACTAAGGGAAAAAGTAAATCAAAGGGCTAAATGGCAACCTCAAGGGTCAGGAACCAGGGAAAAGACTCTTCACCAACAGACTTACCATCAGGAAATCCATGAACGTTTGTAAGCTGTCTAGTAAGGTGGTAAAGAGGGAGGTGTAAACCAGGTCCAGAGCCACTCTTGCCCAGTCTCAGCCTGCTCTGCAGTCAAGGGAATAAGCCAGGCCGCCTACTTTTATAGCATTTAGACTGTTCTGGATTCAGTCTATAGGGAACATTAAATTGCCTCCACAGGTACAATGTCAGAAACTCACCTTTTGAGAGTTGAAGTCTTTATTTTCCCAAACCACAATTTAAAAATACTTAAATGACGTGAACAGAAGGGTATGCAGCCACAGACAGTCTTCCAAGATTGTATGCCTGGTCTCCTCCCCAAACTAATCTCACACCTTAAATGCCCGTTTAAATGAGATATAGTGTTAGATTGACACGCATCTATTTGAAATCAACATTTATCCTTTTGGACTTAAATAAATCCTATCCCACACCCACAACTCTTAAGTACTTCTGAACTTTCAAAATCCTGCCCATCACCTTTCTCTAGATGACCAGAGCTCAAAGGGAGTTGAAGAGTTCGCTCACTGAGCTCCACAATTAAGTGGGCTGAAAAGCCCAATCGGGGGGCTCCTCCCCTTTAAAAAACTAAGAGCCTTGCAAAATGGTAACAAGCGATTCCCAGCCCTGCTTGGGTATTACCATCTCTTTGAGCTTTTGAAAAATCGTTGCCCAGGCCTCAGTTTAAGAATTCAGGGAATTCCCTGGTAGTCCAGTGGTTAGGACTCTGCACTTCCACTGCAGGCCTGGGTTCAAGCCCTGGTTGGGAAACTAAGATCACACAAGCCGCGGGGTATGGCCAAAA
Organism: Balaenoptera physalus; assembly: GCF_965194825.1. Taxonomy (NCBI): domain Eukaryota; kingdom Metazoa; phylum Chordata; class Mammalia; order Artiodactyla; family Balaenopteridae; genus Balaenoptera; species Balaenoptera physalus. The sequence goes on from NC_138896.1 coordinate 41,433,313, forward strand.
AAGGATTCAGACAGAAACCCAAGTTATGAGCTTTTAGCAGCTCTGGAGTCCAAGTATGCAACAAATGTTGAGAGTCACTGCTAGAGACCAATTTATTGCTACCTCCAAAATCATCACTACCATCTCTACCATATTCCACATTCCACCTGTTTCCAGCAACATTACAGTAGAATAAACCATTAGGTTTACATTCCTGGCCTTCCATTTAAAAATTCAGATTTTCTACTATGGCCCATTATTTTAAACCGTCCCCTTTTGCAGGGTGTAAAGCCCCCAAAATTCCAGAAACCAGACATCTCATCCTCCTCAACTATAGAGCCCTTCTATCTATACAGCATGAGAAGGGGTTGGACTTGTGGAAATGAGTTCTTGTGATTTCATTTTGGTAAGGATTGCTGGAATTCTCTGAACTGGCATTGTATTTAACCAACTTTGCAAAGCTATGTAAATGTGCAATTTGAGGCCAAAGCAGCAAATTATAAAAGTAGGCACAACTGCCTTTTTAAGGCAGATGTCCAATTCAAGAAGTACCTACTGTTGGCTACCTCCCATCCCTTTCACATCTTGTTAAGTGTGCAGGAAACAATCCACATGTCTAGCACCAGAGGAAAACCTGAGCCTATTCCAAATCTTTAGTTTGAAACTCTTGGTTAAGATATGAATGAGCCAGAGAATTCTGTTTTCTTCATCTAAAACCAGAGCAAATTGCAACCCTTAAGGTTATTTTGGGGGATTCACTTTACAAAGGGCAGATGCACTTTTATCACTACAGCAACAGCCTACTGGTTTATTTAAAACAGGATGGTCCTTTTTTTCTCACCTCAGGAGTACTTTCCTCAAAATCTCAATTGTATCACATTCCTTTTGAAGCACTAGAAAATGAAATGTCATTAAAGTAATAAACTCAAAACTTGAATAATATTTTCTTTATTTACAAGTTAGAATCAACAGACAAAGAAAAGACAATCCAGGGGACCAAATGGGGAGATGACTGAAACCCCCAGGGGCCCCAAATGGAGAAGGAAAAGGGAAAACAGAGTAGAAAAAAAAAAAGTCAACGTAAAAAAAGAACGCCTTCCTCCCTCCCCATGGAGGCTGAGGGGACCACGGCCCCACCCTGCCTCGGCCTTACCTAGTTTAAAATAAATTAGAACAAACAACCTCAAAACAGGGCCCTTACAAGTGAAAAGGGCAGCTACCGCCTCAGGTAACCCTGTATCAGGGCCTTTGCCCATTCCCACCCTTTACCCCTGCCCCACCACAATCATTTTGAATAGGGGCTCTATGCCTAAGAGGTCACTCTCCATGGGGCTGGGAACGCAGTCGTATTTTGTCCATTTATGTCCCTCCTTCAGTAATTGTCCCTGCATTCCTCCCCCCTGCAGAGCCAGCTCTCCTACAGTGGGGGGGAGGGGGTGAGATGAGGAAGTGTCACAGCAAAGGGAGAGTAGGGGTGGGGCAGGGTGGTCTAGGGGTCCGGTCCTGCGGAGCCTCCTGCCCCAACTGGCCTGGCCCCTTAGCCTGAGTCTGAATCACTGGTGTCTGAAGAAGAGGAAGATGAAGAAGAGGAGCTGGAATCTGAGCTGGAGCTGGAAGCACTGAGGCGGGACACTGCTACCTGCTGTGCTGATGACGTCTCCGTTTTCTCACTCGCTGCAGAACAAAGTTGAAGTTTAAAGATATTTAAGTCTGATCTCCATTTTTCAAGAGTCAAGAGGGCAGGATGTAGTGAATTCACAGTGGCTTACTGAACACTCACCTTTCTTGGGTGGCTTTTTGGTAGAATTGAGCTGCCCACTAACATCTTGTAACCGCTTTTCTAGTTCCCGCTTCTTCTCCAAAGCCAGTTCCTCCTTTGTCTTTCCCACAGGTTTCTTAATAGCTAGAAAAAGAAATATACCAGGATTAAGATAGCCAGAAACACCCTAGTTTTTCTGTCCCCTATTGTTGCCAAATTCCTTTCTTGAACATTGGGAAGCAACTAATCCAACCCTTATCATCCCAGGAGCTGATGATCTCAAGTCCATCAAGCGTATGCCTACTATCCTTCTCTAACTGTCCTCAGAACCTCGCGAGGATTTGCTGAGTTAACTGGTGGGCCTCATTTCATACTCACTATAGGGCTTCCGAGGTTTCTTTCGTAGGCAGGAAAGGACATAGCGTTCAAGCTCTCTAAGCGTGGATGGCTTGAGCGTTTCAAAATCAATCTCAATTTCTTCTGGGTTTGAGTCACGTAAAGAGGGCTCCCTGGCTTGAATTATGTGTACAACTCGACCCAGTTTCTCCCCGGGCAACTTGTTGATGTCCAGGCTCAACTGCCGCTTCTCGTCATAACTCATGGGCCTGCTTTCTTCCTCCTCCTCTGAATCATAGCCTGCAGGCAGGGCAGGTGGGGCTGTCTTTGTGGCCTTTTTGGGGAGTCTACGGGCAAAAGAAAATTGTCAATTGTAGGACATTCTCACTATTTAACCCAGTGACCTGGATTTCATGCCTGAACAACTATTTTCCATTAAGGCAAATGAGTGGGCTACTAGACACTGTATCAGGGGAGCAGAGCTTCTTTACATGCCAAACTCTTTATAATAAATCTCAGACTTTGAGAACTAAATATAAGTACACTGACACAGGTCCACTTTTTTTGCTCCCTAAAGCATTAACCCCCCCCCCCCCCAACCACAGAAGAAAACACGAAAAAACAGATTCACTGGTTTACAGAAGGGGTAGGCAGACTACACTGTCAGAGTTAAGCAGCTTTGAGAGACTACAATCTTCAAAGTCTACTTCATCACCTGGCCAGTTGCAGAAAAAATTCACTGGACCCTGATTTAGAGAAACCTTTGCAAGGAGTGGGAGAAATCATCCTCCCCGGAGAGATTAGAGACATAACTGAGCTGTCTCTGCTTCCATGTTAGATAGTACTCACTTGGTGCTACTTCCTCCAGAAGTTCCAAAGCCAGGAGGGCCTAGTGTAGCAGCGCTGCCAGCCCCACTGCCACTCGCTTTCTTGGACTTCTTGGGCTGAGATGGGCGAGATGCCCGAGGCCCTTTGTCATCTTCCTCAACCCCGGCTCGGCCTCGATGCTTCTCTGCCTTCCGTTTCTTCTTTTTCTCTTTTTTTTCTCTCTTTCGCTTGGGCTTGGATATTGGACCTTGGGACAGGGCAGCCAGCTGTTCATGTACTGCTCGAAGCTAAAGAGGAAAAAGAATCATGTGAAATGGAAAAAATAAATAAGCAATAAAGACTAAAAGAAAAAAAATTTAGGGCAAAGACAGTGCATGAGCCTCACCCAGTAAACTGAACAGTGACAAATTAAAATAATACCTGTTCCTGTAGTTCAGCCAAGCGATGAGCCCTTTCTTCCTCAGAGTCAGAGCTTTCACTCTCTTCTTCCTCCTCTTCATCCTCCTCATCTTCCTCCTCCTCCTCCTCAGAAGAGCTCTCACTGCTACTTTCCTCGCTGGAGGACTCTGAAGATGATTTGGCCAAGCCAGGGGGCAAGGCAGTAGAGACTGGTAAAGGCCCTGGTTCCAGTGGTTCATCTGGCATCTTGGCATAACGGAACTCAAATACATCCTAGAAAGAGACAGCAGACTCAAAACCATGCTAATGGATGTGCCCTGATCATACCCAGCCATATGGTAGCTCCAATTTACAACTGTAGAGACTGGGAGAGCCCCATGTTGAGGTTGTGCACCACAGACAGCAAAATTTCTCTCCCCAGACCCATTTATTCTTCAAACTCCGACCTTGACACTCACCTGTAACTTTCGTGCCATGGCCACAACATCATGGTCTGGGGGATTGTACTTATAGCAGTTGGAGAACATAAGCCGCACGTCAGCAGCAAACTCCTGTGCATCCCGGTAATCACGATTCTCCATCTTCCGCTGCAGAAGGAGGCAGCATCAGAAGCTGCACAGGCAGGAAGACTCACCTTTCCCTGCCAGCTCCAGACACCGCAAGGCTAGCCCTCTCAAGAGCATGGGGGCGGGGGGAGGGGGGTAGCCTTAAGGATCTATGCCCTGGGGCTCAAGTCTGAAGTCAAAGGAATTTGGGTGGGTTGAAGAAATATCTGTCTAGGAAAAAAAATCATTTCTAAGTGAAAAGAAAGGGTGGGTGGTCTCTGACTAACCAGCCATCCCTTAACTTTCCTATCCTAACCCAACTTTCCCAATAGGTAGGACCTAATTGTAGATGAGTAGCGATGCTCTGAACACAAAACCCACCAAATTGTCTCAAACTCCAGAAAATATGGATTCCTAACAAGTACTTGACCTTCTGCCCCATTACTATTTTGTAAAAATAAAATGCCAAGACTGCCGTGTGCCCGGAAAAAGTGACTGTTTTATTGATTCCTAGGCTCCAATCACTGCCTGAGTATCCCATCTGCCCCATGCAGTGGGTACCTTGACAGTGCTGAGGTCCATGGGGTGCTTAATGATGTCATGGTAGTCATGCAGGCCAAGAGCAGAAGCGTCCACTGGTTTATAGAAAGGCCAGGCATAGGCAGCATGCTTCTTAGACAGTAATTCCTTCAAAATGCCATTGCAATGTTTTAACTGTTCCGACAGCTTTCCTTTCTTGGAGCTTTGGTGCTGTTGCTGAGAGTCAGGCAAGTCTTTGCGTGGGGGCTTGATAGGGCGGCCACTCTCTCTACGCATAGGGGGAAGCCGTGCTGCCTTAGGCTCAAGACCCCCGGGAGGGCTAGCTGGGGAACCAGGAGCCAGGATAGCTGTAGGTGTAGGGGTGGTAGTATCTGCTTTCCGCTTTACCCCTTTTTTCTGCAGAGAAAAACAAGACAGGAGCCTTTTACCCTGGGTCCACTCCATTCAAGACCTGTCCCTCCTCACTGTCTCAAAGATATCCACAGATGTATACCTTGGCAAGGGGCTGGGCTGGGGGAGCTGCAGAGACAGCAAGGAGCGGGGGTCCAGCGGAGTGCAAGGACTTGAGAAGGGGCGAAGAGATGACCGATGGGTGGGGAATGTTGAGGACAGTGGTAGGTATCTCAGGTGGTGGAGTATACAGGGCTGTGTGAGACACAGAAGAGACAGCAGGCACCTGATGGGCACTGGTGATACTGCCCTGGAGTGCTGGGGGTGGGGAGGGGGGAGAAAAAAAGTTTAGTCTGATTATCTTTCCCATCTTTCCATCTTCATTGGCAAAACTCCTACTGTTCCTACCTGCCAATTTGGCCCCTTTCTTGTGGCTGTTCTTAGGGATAGTCACCACAAGCTCTTGTTCCTCTTGTGGCATTGACGCCACCTTCTGTAGAAAGATCTTTTCCAGCGTTTGTGCCATCAGGACAATATCATCAGTAGGCTACAGGAAACACAAAGAAAAAGTTCAAATGCCAGCAAAAGACAAGCAAAACCATTTTTCTCTGAGAAATTCCTAGCCCCAGGCATCACCACCACCCCCCTTACACAACTTCAACATCAAATACTGAAAATCACCTATATTGGGCCACTGAATTCCCTTTTCTCTTCCAACTCTGCCCCTCAAGATGCAACAAAGAAATAAAGTTCAAAAGTAAGAGAATGAGAGCTGATAAAAAAAAAAAAGTTCCTGCTCTACTCAGATCTCTGGAGATTTCTCTGAAAAACAGGGCCACTATCCACAAGAATAAAAAGTGTTCTATTTAAACATTTCTTAACTCTGGATCTCTGAAACCACATCACTGCTTTCAGTGGTACCTTTTGGAACTCAGACTTTCTAGGATCCTGACTACTGAGAACACCTACAGTAAAAGACTTAAACCTTTCATTGATAAAGTAGTGATAAAAAATGCACTCTCTCCCCAACTACTAATACCACAAAAACACTCACCTTGTTGTAGATATAACAGTTGGTGAACATGGTATTGAAATCCTGCATACACTCTGAGGCAGCCCAGTAATAGTTGTTTTCAAGTCTCCTCTTAATAGTTCCCATATCCATAGGCTGCTTTATAATTTTGTGATAATCCTAAAGAAAGAAATGGTAGGTCAGAGCTACAGAAAGATAAACGCTTGTTCTCCTAAGTAAACTATCAACCCCAACACACACACACATACACACCCCCTATTCGTCAAGAATACATGGTCTCCTAAACTGCGGCCCCAATTAATCTATGGGATAGGAAAAAAAGTGGAACAGGATTCTTATCACCCGTAGGGAGGCCCCTACTGCCCTTCTCTAACCACCCACCTCCCACCCACTCTGGAAAAGCTTCCCATCCTGTGACATTACCTCTGGGGCTGGCTATCCATGGGCTGCATGAGGGAGAGGAAGAAGCTAAGAATTTTGGCCACCGTGGTCCTCTCCCAACCTGGGGTGGGAATCTGTAAAATGGAGCCAGGGCACAAAAGTTAAGGAAGGACACATGGAGGGCACAATGAAAGATGCTAAGATAGCAAGCGGTTGGATCAAACACAAAGGACCAAGAATCCAGAAATCTGGTGGCTATCTGCCCTAAAGGGTAGAAATGGGAACTCCTAGGGGCCGCAGCAGCTATACTAGACAGCCCACTCCACGCACACACATTCTTGTTCATTTCCATACCTCCCCACTCCAATCTCTCCACTCACCGGCAGACCCAGTTTGACAGCATCCACAGGCTGCCGGAAGGGCCATGCAAACTGATGTTTCCACAGAGCCTTCATCACCACCTTGTGCAGGTATTGCAACTGGTTGGTAACCCGTCCTGGCTTTTTGGGATTGGACACCTCCGGGGGTGGTGGGTTGGCAGGGGTTAGTTGCAAAGCCGGCACTGAAGCCATTGTGGGGCTCTCGAATCCCTCATACAACAGGGAGGGCTTTCGAATCCTTTTCCCAGGCGCTGCTGCCTCTGGGCCCAGCCCCAGTAACCCTGCATTCCCCTCCCCAGGGAGCCTGTGAAGACAAGGAACAAAACCAGATGTGGTAATCTTGTGGAACTTGGGAGAGTACAATTTACACTAATTTACGCTACGTACCCTCAATAAATCCAGGCTTGGAATCTAGTGAAAGGTGGTCAAGATTATGAAAATGAAACCAGTATCCAAACAATCCATGGAGCTTTTGTTCTTGCACTTCCTACCACCTCTTCTGTTCTTAGTCCTACATTTTGAATTCTCAAGTCTGATGGACTCTTTCATCTGTTTTTAAAATTTAAAGTGAAAAAGCCCAAGGTAGTTTCTCACAGGGCACAGCCATTTGAGAATAACAGCCTTATTGGGATGGGACTTAAGCAAAATGGGTGGAGCCGAGAAACTCAAGCCCCAAGCTTCCTCCTCACTAGGGGCTTGGTGGTTGCCATGGTGGTTGAGCCTGAGGGAAGCGGGTGAAAGAGAAACAAAATAGAAGAATTTCATAAAATGCTAATTAAACAGACATTTAAGACTCCACCTGTGCAGAAGGAATCAGCATCCTCCACAAGCTCTGGATAGTTAACTCCAAACAGACCAGACATCTAACGGAAAACCCTATCAACTCGGGAAAAAAAAAAAAAAAAAAAAAAAAAAATCAAACAAGGGAGTATTTGTCACACTTCACAGCCTGGAATACCCCAAGCTACCAGCCTCCAAAAACTAATTATTCACAAATTCATATCCTCCCCCCTCTGAAGAACTCAAAAAATAGAGCTGTCCGGACAGTCAAGGTCAGCGAGTTCTCTCAGAAAACTGAAACAGACCTCCCCTGCAACCCCTAACAAAAACTGCGATGCCTGTTAACTGTTCCCACTGTAGCATCAACTCTGAAGATCAAAGGCCAATAATGCACCAAGTTTACATTCTATCTGGTGCTCCTCAAGACCAGGTATTTCCCAAGACCCAAGACTAAAGACGTTATACCGAAATCTCATTATTTACATCCGCAGAGCTGGACTAGAGGATCCTTAGCTCCACCCTCCTACCCTGAATGAAACTCCCAATTGTATCACAAAAACAAAAACAACAACAACAAAAAACACATCAAAAAACCCAATCCTCTGCAACAAGACATACAACTCTCAACACAAAGCCGCGCCAGTCAATGAAAGACTAGCAGGAACTTAATGACCTACCCCAGGCATTAAGAAAGAGAGTGATCCTTCTACCCTACTCAGGAAATCTCCGTTTCCAGTCCCCGAAGCTCTATCACCATGGCAACCCTGTAAAGCACAAGATATAACCACGAACCCACCCCCCCAAAAGTCCTGACAAACCGTCGCTAGACACCAAACCCCCTACCCGCAGGACCTGCTCCCCAATCAGCGTCCTTCCCCATTACATTCTGCCACCACCTCCCTCTGCTCGACTCCGCTAAGATCTGACCACAGAAGAAAAAGCAACGTATAAACTGACAACCTGTGCTCCCTCCATACTCAGGATCTGGGCCACTACCTCAGTCCCAAACCGCCGCTCAACCCCCTGCGCGAGCCCGGCGAGCCAACAGTTGCGCCACGAAACAACGCGCCCCACTAGGTTCCGCACTCCCTCCGAATCCGACGCCCCACACCCGCGCGCCGCAACTCCCAACCGCCCCCTTCCCACACGCGGTTCGCGGGGACGTACTTGCTGTGGGGAGTCACGTTTTGCAGCATCTTGACCACGGGGAACCGGCGCTGCCCTCAACCGCGGAAAGTCCGGGTGGCCTCGGTTCCCCTTACCTTCCAGTCCAGCATAACCCGGGAAGTGATGGGGGGGCGGGGGCCGTTGCCCTCGGCCCTCCAGGCGACAACCCCCCCCCCGCCGGGCCGGCACGAAAGCAGTCTCCTCCGCTGTTTCTCGGAGAACTCCCAGCAGCTTGGCGCGCTCCGCAGGAGGCGGACAGCAAGAAAATGGCGGCGGCCCCAGCCGAGGCGGGCGAGCGAAGGGGGACGGACTCTTCAACCCCCAGGACAGCCCCCGATCCCAGACACCGTCGACAATATTGCCCGCCGTTGGTCTGCAAGGATCCCCTCTTCCTGCCAGGACCGTCCGGCGCGGACGAAGTCCCGTTTCGATCTCGGATGGAGGCGGATGAACACGAAAACTGGTTTAGGGAGCCGCCGCCTCCATCTTTGAAATCCTCTTGAGGGCGGAGTAGAGGGGGTTGACAGACTCCGAGGACTGGGCGGGGCTCGAAAAAGGGGAGCTTCGGGGGCTTCTATGGGGTCTGTACTGTCCGCCGGGACCGGTCATAGGCCGAGACGAAGGCCATTTCCAAGCGGATGGACGTGGATTGTAATCGCGGCCCCGGACGACTCGAAGGCTCTGTATAGGTAGGCAGAATCCTCCAGCTCGTTCTAGAGGCTGCTCCACTCCAGCGCGAAATGGCGCCGCCGAGCCCCGCGCCAGCCCTTTATATATAGGCAAGGGGGCGGAGCTTCGCCGCTCATGCGCGCCACCGCGCTCCCGACTTCCCCCACCCCCTCCGCGCGCGCGCGCTCGCTCACGCGCGTGAAGAAGCGCAGTCGAAGGGGGAAGAACACCTCCGCGGGAGCGTTTTCTATTGGTCGGCGGATGCGATGACGTCATAAGCCTCATTTCCAACGCGTTAGTCACCAGGCAGAATGCCGCATAGACCCACAGGGAAGCGGCAACCCGCCACATCTCCGAGCCAATTGGCTGTGCTGTGGTTCGGCAACTCCAGGGAAAGAGGGAGGTTGGCAGGGGTGCAGCACCCTCTCCCCGCCTCCCCTTCCAACAAAGTCTTCCCAGGCGTCCAAGCCCAGTGCGACTGGTGACTGCCAAGCTCGGGCAGGTCGTGCCGTTTGTAGCTCCTCCATTGGCTAGACGGGCAGGACTGGAGGCGGCCGCGTGGGCGTAGTCAGCCTCGGTCCGCCGGGGTGTGGCCACAGGACGCCCGCGGGTTGTTCTCGGCAATGAGGAGGCCGCCGCAGTGAAGAATCTGAAATGAGGAAGGAGACGCCATCTTAGAAACCGCGGCCTGCCACTGGCAAACAGCTAAGGGCTCCCAAGCGCAGCGAGGAAGGAACCGAACGTTCCCATACTCCGCAATCAAAAATACAGAATTGATAGAGTATTAATATCCTCCCTTTCCTTCCCCAAGCCAAACAATCGAAAGACAAAGGCAAAACTCTCCCCAGAATCTACCATCTGTGAACTCTTAAAGGCTTTTCATCAACAAGGCAACCAAACAGAATACGTTCCAAACACTTGCACCCCAAGCACCTCTCCAATCCCTCCCACTCATACCTTCAGTCACCAATACAAATATCTGCCTGCTCGACAAAACCTCGGCAACCCTTAACTGGGAGCAAAATCTCCAAACGCACCCATATACCCTTTAAAATGAAACCCACCTCCTCCCCAAACTTCATTCCGGTGTGTGGCTCAGAGCGGAAAAAACAAGTCCCGCGAGGGGCGAATCAGGGTGAACGCCCTCCCCCTCCTGGCGAGCTCAGACCTTTCCCCACGCTCGCCGTCCTCCCCCCACCCCGAAGGCAGGCCCACACCCTCTAAGGGTCCTAGCGTCGCGGGGGCGGAAGAGCCCCCCCATCCCCCCCACCAGGGTTCGGAGTCCTCCCCACGGAGCGGCTGGTCCATCGGTCAGCGCCAGGGAGGAGGGCGAGCGGAGGAGGCGGCGGCTGCGGCTCAGACTAGCCCTCCCCCTCCTTCTCTCCCCTCCCCCCTCCCCCCGGGCCGTCCGCCTCCGAGGAGGGGCAGGAGCCATTTTGGGAACTCAATTTCGCCCCCTCCCCCCAACCCACTCAACTAACATCTTTCCCACAATCTAGTACAATAATCTGAATAGGGTTACAGACTACGTGTGAATAGAACCAAAGCACAGGCTCAAGATCTCTAAAGCCATCTCTGGGGCTCCCCCGCCCCCTTACCGGAAAGTGAAAGAATTTCCCCAACCTGGGCTTTAGTGGGGGCCTTCCCCTCCACGTCCCCTCTTCTGGCTACCAAGGAAGAAAACAGACTATGCATATCTGAATAAGGAAATTAATGTAAGTTAAGGAATATAAGAGACCCCCCCCCCCAAACCCAGGGCTTCGTGAGGGCCTAGGTCCTTGAACTCCAACTGGGTCACCCTCCCTCCGTAGCGGCCCTGGAACCCTAACCTCGCTTACTGCGTCTAAAATGGCCATCAATTCTCGACCACCCGAGTCCGGCAAACCCTGCGGGGCGGGGGGGAACTGCGCACAGGGAAAGCAGTCTCTCTCCTCCCCCCCACCCACCTCCGATCAGACCTCGGCCCCAAAAGTACAAGCGGGCCCGCCCGGGTGGCTGCAGCAAAGAGAGCAATGACACAGCAACTTTGCAGAGGCCTTCTCCCCTCCCCCATTCCCCTCCCCCTAATGGCCCAGCCTCCCCAATCTGCCTTTCTCCACCCGGGGCCTTGCAAGTCTGCACACAAGCCCATCAGGGGGCCGGCCAGGGAAGAAAATTTAGGAGGTCGAAAGAATACAGGGCCTTATTAGAAAGGGAAAGGGCAGCCAGACAGTACTCTGGCTTACTTCCCTGCATTCCGGAAAATCACTGCTCTCCGCTCCCTCCCAATTCTCCCTTCCCCCACATGAGTCACAGGGGAGGCTACTGCTACTCAGTAATTTGGAAAAGTAACTCTTCCCTTCTTTCCGTTCCCTCCCCCGCAATACACAAGGAGAGAACGGTTCAGGAATGGGGGAGGGGATGAAGGAGGCGAAAGACACCACCCAGGAGAAACCCGAAACCTTGGGAGCAGTGAAATCGTTCCAGGTCCTGAGACTCACTCACTCCTGTCTCAGGCCACGATTACCAACCCCTCCCAAGACGCCGGTTGGGCCGGTTTCTGCTCCCAAGAGGACCCCAAGCTTCCAGCCTGCAAGCCCTCCCCAGTCTGGGGTAGACACATGCTCAGCTAAGACCCCCCGCCGCGGCAAAGGAGGTTTGTTCGGAAGGCTCCGCAGGCCATGTCCACGTGAATGCACACAAATTCGATAAGCGACTCGAAGCGTAACCTCCACCGTGCCATGTGGTGACTGCCAGCTTCCTACCGCTGACACAAAGGAAGCACAGAAATGCTCCTTAGTCTCTGCGGAGAAAGGAAGTGGGCGCCTGGGAACAATTTCAGTTTACAACCCGGGTTGCCAACTCTCAGCATTCCCATCTACGAGTAAGAACTACAGTCACCACTCCCACTCCTCAGCCCACTAGGTCACCCCACCCTCCGAACGCCAAAAGGATCCCTTCTCACCTGGCTCCAAGCTCCTGTACCCCCAGGGGACGAATGGAATTGGGGGGGGGGAACACCGCCCCACGCCCCTTTGCCCTCCAATTGGTATTGAGACAGAGGTTGGCCATTCCCCTCCCCCACCCGAGGGGCCCTCTCCTGCTCGCCCCCCTACACGCTCCCATTGGCTGTAAACTATTTGAAGGACAAATCCTCCCACCCTCAGGATTCTTCTCTGCACCCCAAGAATCTCCCTCCCGGACTCCCCACTATTGGTTAGGCACTTAAATGACTGACAACGCCCCCGCCCGCCAAAGGCCCTTTCTCACCTGGATCCTGGAACCTTCCAGGGGGGCTCCAATGTTCCCCTTGTCTTGGTGCGGGGGGAGGATGTAATCCGGGGTGTCACCCCCCCGGAAACTGAGGTTGTGTTGGGGGAGGGGGCGTAGCCCCCAGCCCCTCCCTTCCCGACTGAGCTAGGGGGTGGGGAGACCATCGGGGCCGCGCGGCCACGTCAGCAACATCCAGATTGGCTGACCCGGGTCACGTGCCAGCCGCCCCTCCCCCCCGCCACGGGGGCCAGTTTTCCATAGGTTCCTAGGGGTCGCTCAAGCGGCCAAGGGGGCTGCATGGCCCAGGCATTTCTCCACAGACCCAGAGCACTCTAATGCCGCTGCTTCTGCATCTCCCCGGCTTCCCATCCCGCTATCGTCGACCCTATCCCCCCCACTCGCCTCTCCGTACGGGTTCAGCATGGCTACCGCAGCCCGGGAACGTGCACAGCGCAGGCGCAAGGGTGCGACCAGATTGGGGGAGGGGAAGGAGAGCGGGAGGCCGCGGGGAGAGCAGTGCGCAGGCGTGAGGGCGGGTTCCGTAACTCCCGCGGCGGGCCTCGGAGCGCGCGCAGTGGGTGGGGCGGAAGCGGGCGCGGCGCGCCGCCCTCCCGCCTCAGCAGGCCTTCCCCGAATGCGGGCGGCCTCGCTGGGCAGCCGGGGGAGGCCTGCCTCGGTTCCTTTTCCGCAGGTGGAGGGTGCGGCTTGGGACGCCCGCGCCGGAGTTCAATGGGAACGCGCGCCGCCGTGCTGTTGTCAGTGGAAGAGAATGAGGCCTGGATCTGGAGTTGTGAGGGTTTGCAGGGTGGGGTCTCTCCCCGGCTGTAGTGTGGTTCCACGACGGGAGTGTTGTCACCGCCCTCGTCGTGCTTGCGGCGGGGATAGGAGGTGCGGGCGGTTGGTGTGGGCGTTTTGTTCGGTCTCTTTGTCCTAGGCCGCTTTCTAACTTCTCATTTCCTCTGAGTCTACCTGGAGTTCCTTACTTTATTGAGACCTGCCGGAGCCTGGACTTCTTTGCCTGATGCAAAACTTGCCAGCATTTTTATCACTTTTACTTCTTTACTGGGCTTGTCTCGACCATTTAAGTTAAAACACTTAGGCTTTTTCTAAGGCTTTATCCTTTGCTCATCTTGAATAAAACCCATAAAAATCTAATCTAGGGATGGTTGCCACCTAAAGGCGACCTTTTACTTGTTCATGGGCAGTAATCCCTCCCTTGACCCTCAGAGTGGGTCAAATTTTCACTCTAGTTCATAACTCCCCCCTACTCCCGACCCGCAGAACGGAACAGAAAGGCCAGCTTACGCGAGAGTTCTTGGCTTTCCATCTCCCACCTGTGAACTGGGCCGTGTCTGTGTTCCTTTACCACCATTGTACTCGAAGTCCTCTCTTCGGATTAAAGAAATGTATTTTCCTTTTGACCTGGTCAATCTTATCTGTTACTCTGAAGCTCTCCTCCATTTTCTACCAATTAGCATTTTTAACTAATCCCTTAATACAGTTTTCCCAGCCTAAAAAGAAGAAAAGAAAGACAGTAACCTTATCAATATTGTATTCCCTTGTGGACTCGCTTATCTAACTCTAAGCTCCCCTACACAGTCAAGACCTGAAATTGTCATCTTAATTTTCCTCTCTCTGCCTCATTCCCCACTCTAGCTCATTTCTTCCACTACTGAAACTGTCCTGGCAAATGTCACCAGGAACCTCCTAATTGGCAAAGTCAGGAAGCACTTTTCAGTTCTCACCTTATTTGACCTCTCTGAAGTATTTGACATTTGATCACGCTTCCTTCCTGAAATTCTCTACACCCTTGATCTCTGTGACTACTTCTCACTTGTTTCTTTTCCTGCTTGTCCAACTGTTCCTCTGGTCTCCTTTGTGGACTTCTCTTCTTCGGCCCTGTTGATGTTTGCCAGGATTTTGCCTCAGTTTGCTTCTAGTTCTGTTCATCGTCTCTAAGTAATCTCAGTGGCTCAGAGCCTCTCAGATCTGTATTTTTAGTTCAGAGGACTTTCCTGAGCGAAACTCACTACTGAATTTTACCACTTGGATAATCCTCAGACACTTGAATATTTTCAAAATTGATACCACCTGTATGTGCCCTAGACCTGCTCCGTCTGTATTTTCCGGGTTGATGGCAGCTATTCAATCAAAAAGTCTGGAATCTGGGAGCCATTCTTGATTTCTTTTTCTCACAACATTATATCTCCTAGGCTTATCATTGTGCCTCTAATACAGCCATTGACTCACACTCTGTCCTAGTCCTATCACCTGAGCTGTATCAACAGCTTCCTAACTGATTTTCTTATTTCTAAAGCTGCACTGTTCACTATGGTAGCCACAAGTGGCTGTTTAAATTAACATTAAATACTGTTTTAAATTTAGTTCCTCAGATGCCCTAGCCTCATTTTAAGTTCTCATTAACCATGTGTGGCTAGTGGCCATCATATTGGATAGCACAAATTATAGAACATTTCCATCATTGAAGAAAGTTCTCTCGAACAGTGCTGCTCTAGATTTTTCTCTCTGCCTCTGCCACAATACTGCCAGGAATGAGCTTTCCAAAATACAACTCTAGCCATATGCTGCTGTTTAAGCCCCGTATTAATTTCTCATTGCCTGTGTGATAAAGTCCAAATTCCTGTACTTGCCAGAAAGGTCTGTCTACCTCTCCAGTGTCATGTCTAGCCACTTGCTCTTGGGCCCTATATTCCAGCCGTATTGAACTGTTCCCCAGATAGACCATTTTGTTTTACACTGTATTTTACACATACTGCTCTCACTATATGAAATACGCTTTTCCCCAGTCCATCTAAGCCCAAATACCATCATCTGAAAAGCCTACCCTTGCCTTCCAAATTGACTGCTCATCCCTTGGTGTCCCTTTATCTTATGATTGCACCTTTCACAGTGAATGGCATATATGTGATGCCACATGTTTCTCTCCCTTACTAGACTTTGATCTTGAGAACAGGGCCATGTAGTTTTGTTTTGTTTTGTTTTTATTTTAAATGCCCCCAGCTCCTGGCTCAGGACCTGGCCAATATGAGGTGCTCACAAAGTGAGCAAATGTTGAAGGAAGTTGATGTTTACATAAGTATGTGACTTAGGTAAGATTGTAATGTATGTGTTTGGAGGGGGGGGGCTCCATGCATAGTATTGGGGAAATAATCATAGACAAAGTTATTGTTGTCAGATAAATATTTGAGACACTGGGATGGTGGGAGGAAAGACAGAACAGAGCAGATCATTTTCACAGAGCATTGCAGTCCAATCTGGCCCGAATAAAATATAAGCTACAAGAAGTAGAGCTGGAGGAGATTGGAAGTTACATTTATTTGAGACAATGTGATGATTTCCAGTGCTGTTAAGTTTGGACCTAGTGGAGAGCCACTGAAATTTTTTGAGCAATGGCTTGATTGGAGTTATGTCATTAGATAGGAATTCTATCTTCATATCCCCAGGGGCTATCTCTATACCTGTTAATAAACACCAAATAAAAATGCCACGTGTTGGAAGGAGGTGAGACTGGTGATAGCTAAAATTCTTTGAGTTTTTGAAATGTCTCAGGCCCTATTATAAATGCTTTACATGTAGGAACTCTTCTAATGTTTATAACCCTATAAAGTAGATACTATTGTTATCACTCCCATTTTTCAAATGAAACGACTGAAGCAAGAGATGTTAAATAATTTACTTACAGTTACATGTTTAATAAGTGTCCAGAGCTGGGATCTGAACCCAGGCAGTCTGTCTCTGGGTGGTATGTTATTCTGGTTGTTAGGCACAGCAGGTATTTTAAAATCAAAGATTGAAGTTCGAGAAAAAAAGGTTAGTAGAGGTAGATTTGGGAGTCACCTTTGAGGTGTAGTTTGAATCAGTCATGCAGGTAAGTAGGTGAGATTTATAAGGGAGGAAGTATGGAACAATTTAGTTGTGGGTTAAACATCACGCTCTGGGTTACATCCTCACACAGGGAGCAAGAATAGGAAGAGAAACCAGTGTAAGAGCATCAAACAGGAAAAGCAGAACAACATAATATGAGGAAGCCAGAACAAGAGAGGGCTGCAGTGAGGATTTCATGTTTATTGAATGAATGACTAATCAGGAGTTTTTAAGCTTGTTTGTGCTATGGACTTCTTCGGCAGTTTGGTGGAGCCTTTGACCTTGTCTGACAATAATATTTGTAAATGCATAAATAAAATACACAGTTATCAAAATATTTAAAGAAATGTGTGATGATCTAGTAATAATGTGTTCCCTTATTAATAGAATACTAATACAGTAAATAAAATGATTTATTGCAGGTCTAAACTCGTAATTGTAGAGGTATTTTGAGATGTCTATGATATGAAAATATTCGTTGATGGTGGTTTCTATTGATGATGACATTACAGGTACCGCTAGTACTACAAAGACTTGTTTTCTACATTATTAAGTTTCAGTTAATTAGATGTTCTTAAAAATAAAGGTGACTCTTTTTGTTCCATCCAAGTTCATGGACCCCTGAATTTTATGGCATGTGGACTGCAGGTTAAGAACCCCTGTTCTTTTTCTTCTTTTTTTTTTCGCCACGCCATGCGGCTTGCGGGATCTTAGTTCCCTGTCCAGGGATTGAACCTGGGTCCCGGCAGTGAACGCGCGGAGCCCTAACCACTGGACCTCCAGGGAATTCCCAAAAACCCCTGTTCTGATTGAATGAGGAGACAAGATCCTGCAGAGGGTGTGAGAGAATGAAGAAAGGGGAAATCTCACTAGGTTGGTGATTGGGGGTCATTACTGATATTGGAGAGCAGTTTTGTAGTCTGGGGATAGAATTCAGAGTATGGGGAGCCTGAAAAACCCGGGCCAAGTAATTCAGACTGAATCTCGTAGAAAGGGGAGAGCTGTTTAAGTTTTGAGAGGGGAAGGAAGAGCTACTTTTATAGGAAGTTATTTGGCACCATTGTGCACCATGGATTGGCTTTGGAGAGACTGGAGGTATGTCAGGTAGGAATCACAGCACACATTCACCTATGGAATGAAAAGGAATAAAGTCATAGCATTAGAATTAATCACACTTAGAGGAGAATGCAAACCTCGCTGTGGTCCACGAGGTCCCACGTGGTCTTGCTTCTTCCTGCCTCTGGCCTCATCTGCTGTCTGTGCTCTCTTATTCACTAATAATATGCCAGCCACACAGGTCTTCACCTCCCTGAAGGAGCCAGCCCCTTGCCTGCCTCAGGGCCTTCCTCTTCTTCCCCCTCTGCCTGGCTAAATCCTACTCACCCTTCAGATCCCATCTTAATATCACTAGGTTCCTCGTTTCACTTAGTGTCTCTTATGGATCTCAGTTCTTTTCCTTCACAGTACCTTTTACAATTTGTTTTTGTAGGTTCGTATGATTACTTGTTTAATGCCTCTGTTTTCATTAGATTATAAGTTTGGTCATGTAGGTGTCTGGTGCCCAGCATACTACCAGGTACATAGAGGGTAATCAATAAATATTTGCTAAATAAATAAATGAATGAACCTCATTGAGCCACAGATTTCTTGTTTATATAATGGCAATAATAAATTCCAACCTTGTAGTTGACAGGATTGCTGTATTCAAATAATACAGCTAAAAGGGAACAATGAATATGGATGTGAAGAGATCACTGAGCTGGGAATGAGGGTAAAGGTGGGAGCTGGATGGCCAGGTTTACTCTCTGAATTAGGCTGTGGCAGGGAGGAGGAAGAAAATGGGAAGAGGAGTGGGGTGCACAGGGAAAGCAGTGGGAGTGAAGATGTCTGTAGAGTGGCCCACAGACATGCCTGGTAAGATTTACTGTTTTTTTTTTTTTTTTTTTGGCTGTGTTGGGTCTTCGTTGCTGCGCGCGGGCTTTCTCTAGTTGTGGCAAGCGGGGGCTACTCTTTGTAGAGGTGCGTGGGCTTCTCATTGCGGTGGTTTCTCTTATTGCAGAGCACGGGCTGTAGGCGCGCGGGCTTCAGTAGTTGTGGCACGAGGGTTCAGTAGTTGTGGCTCGTGGGCTCTAGAGCACAGGCTCAGTAGTTGTGGCACATGGGCTTAGTTGTTCTGTGGCAGGCATGTGGGATCTTCCTGGACCGGGGCCCAAACCCGTGTCCCCTGCATTGGCAGGCGGATTACTAACCACTGCACCACCAGGAAACCCCAGATTTACTGTTGAAATATCCATGTTAGAAGGAATGACCTATCATTCATCTGATGCTTGAAGGCTCTTCTAGGCCCAGCTTCAACAACTTCAGTAACCAACAGCCCATTTATTCATCCAGTGAGTAGTCATTTGCTGGTGGGCCTTCTTGGTAGATGCTGAAAATGGAAAAAAAACAGGAAGAGATCCTTGATACCTTGCAGTGGAAGTGAGGTGACCGAAGCAGACATAAACAGAAGAGCATAATACAATACAAATGATGGTAAGGACAGGCCGGTGCTGTGGAAGCATACTGAAGAAGTCACTCATCTCCACTCTGGGTTCCAAGGCTACCTGAGGGAGGTGAGATTTCGTCTCAAAGGATGTATAGAGATAGGTTAAGTGGATCCAGATCATTAAGGATCATGCCAAGGAAAGCAGATTGTAGAGAGCCATTGAAGGCTTTCTTGCAAAAGTATGATGTGATCAAATGTGCCTAATAAAAAGATCCCTGCGGCAGCACTGGAAAATAAGAATAAGATTGGAGAAAGATCAGTTCTAAGAAAATTGCAGTGATCCAGGAAAAAGACAAGCAAACCAATGAGGGACTGAACTAGTGGGAATGGAGGACAGACTAAAGAGATATGGAAGAGGTAGAATTGATAGGACTTGGTGAACAGTTGTTTGAGAAGGTTTGAGGAAGATGAAGTTGTCATGGTTGACTGCCGTATTTGTGACTCATCTGATTGGGTGGACAGTCAACTTACACACTGAGGTCTTCAATACGGGAGCTTAAACATGCTGGAAAGGGAAGGTGGTGAGTTTAGCTTTGTAAATTTTGAGATAGAGGTACATTCAGTGTAGTAATTCCTGAACTTAATTTGCCTAAAAATTCATTATTGAACATTCAACAGAGGTTTATGAGACATCATGTAAAATAGAAAACTCACTAAATTTTAAAATATGAAAGCACAGTTTGAAAACCACAGGAGTGCTTTTCATTTAAAACTTTCCCTTAGACATTTTTGAGATAGTTGGGGAAAAATGAACACAGATTGGCTTAAAGGAAGTTAAGCAATCATTTTTAATTTTGTTGCTTGTGGTGATAGGGTGGTAGTTACGTTAAGGAAAAAGTCATTATAGATACCCGTAGAAATGTTTCCTGGTGAAATATAATGATAGAATTTGTTTAAATACTCCAGAAAAAAAGAAAAAGTGTGTGGAACAGGAGAATAGATGAAACAAGAATGGAAGACTTTTAGAATGTTGAAAATTGTTGAAACTTAAACAAGAGTACGTGGAGGCTTACTGGATTCTTTTGTGTATGTTTGAAATTTTCCATAGTAAAAAAAAAAAATTTAAACTTAGTCATAGATCCAAAGGAAATCAGTTAGTGGAATGTAAATATTATAATTATATAATTAATCAACACTGAGGTCATAAGTGTATTTTGAATTTGTGGCAAGACTTGTGACAGACCAGAGGTCAAGTAGATGACATATATCCCTCGGGCAGTTAATTGGGAGATGCTTTCTGAGTGTTAATGCACAGACTTAAGCTCACGTTTATGCCTCAGATGATCTAACACAATTGTCTGGGCTGCCGTATGTTTAAGATAATTATACTGAGGTGGTTGGTTCGTGGTAATTCTCGCTTCTCTGGGAATAGCTCTAAGACACAGAGGTGATGTTGTGCCTGGCCACCACTAATTGATCCGGAGGTCCACACCTGATACAAGCTGAGCCCGTCAGATTGTCCCTCTCAGCAACGTGAAATTTGAAAGATAGAGGCTGGAGGACTTTGAAGGTGTGGCATATTAATGGCAACTCAACCCTTGCTGCTAAGGACCCTGTGGCTCCTCTTCCTGAGCCTAGCTGATTCCACCCATCTTTTGATTTTCTGAACTAGCTCTGTATCCGTCCAATAAATCGCCCCTTTAAAAGTTAAGTTAGCTAGAGTTGGTTTCTGTTGCTTACAACCAAAAATAACCTTATTAAATATAATAAATTATTACATAATAAAAATTACTGTGTAAACATGTTTGGTGTTTTATTACATCTGTGTTGAAATAAATTTAAAAATGAAAAATTGCTACTATCGAATTTACATTTTAAACAATTTCTTGAGGGACCCTATTTTGTGGAGAGTACATTTTGAGAACTGCTGTTGTACAGCATCCAAGTGGAGATACCTAAAGGCAGTTGAGTGTATGGATGGTGTGGAATCAGAGCCAGATCTGAGCCGAAGGGGGAAATTTGGAAAACGTCAGCAAATAGATGGTAACGGAAGACAAGTGGGAGTAGATGCCATTGAGAGCAGGGGTATAGTATAAGAAGAAAAGAGGATGAGGACAAAACTCCAGGGATACCAACACTTAAGGGGTAGCTGAAAAAAAGGAGTCCATGAGGGTGACAAGACGCCAGAGAAGTGGGAGGAAAAACAAGGAGAGAGTGCTGTCAGGGATGCCAAAAAAAATAGACCGTTTTAGGAAGGAGGGCATGGCCAACAGTGTCAAATGTTGCCAAGACTGCAAAGAGTCCATTTGATTTAGCGACACAAAGATGTTGAACCACTTCATTGTTGAGTGTTAAGGATTAAATGGAAAGTATGAAAGTAGAGAGATGGTTGCCCATGGCTTTTTCAGGAAACTTGGCTCTGTCAAGAGAAAGAAAATGGGGTAGGACTAGGAAGGGATGGAGAGCTGAGTGTTAGAAAGCTGTGACCTACTGGGTTTACAGGTGTGATGCCTTTATTTTCAGAGGCATTCATGTCTCATGACCAAAGACACTGAGTTACTAGCGTGCAGAACTGGTGCCTTGCCCTTCTCTTGACCACAATTCCCACTTCCCCAAACTGATGAGAGACTATTTTTGAGATATGTATTAATGGAGGTTGTTGCAGGGTCCTGACAGGAAGAGGATTACATAGAGGGAAGGGTAGTTATAAATGTTTGAACTGGTTCCCATTTGTTCTGGGAGAGAAAGGAGTTAACCACAACCTTGCCTTCATCTTGATGATGGGTAGTTATATTTCTCCGCATGCTGGACTTGTCTACACTGTACTCTCGGTGGAGAACTTGGACCCCCTTTGCCTCATTCCTTCCACCCAGAGTAGTTGCAGGGTCTGCTCTAACTGTTCCTAGCCCTCCCACCAGTCCTCTTCCTCCTGTGCCCCCTCCTCCCCCAGACATCCTTCCAAACAGTGTTGTATCTGGGTCATGATACATTCATTAACCAATTGCCACCCCCAAAAAGGAATGGGGCTCTTTGGAGGGTGGGTTTATTTTGGGTCCCCCATCCCATTTCTGACCACACATAGAACAATGTTCAGCAAACAGTGGTTTCTGAGCAAAAGTCAGCCCATATATTTTTATATGGCCCAAGAACTCAGAACGGTTTTTACATTTGTAAATGGTTAAAAAAAAAAAAAAGCAAAAGAATTCTATTTTGTGACTCATGAAAATTATATGAAATTTAAGTTTCAGTGTTCCTTAGTAAAAAGGTTAAGAACAAAACTCCAAGGAACAAAGATTTGCTATTGGGTCTTTTACAGAAAATATTTGCTCACCACTGGTTTAGAACTCCAGGTGGCTGTGTGTCATCTGTCTCCACCAGCAGTTCTGGTGATGTCAATAGACCTCCTTTCTATCAATACTTTCCTAAGGGGCTGAATCTTCCCCACCGCAGGAGCTACTGACGGATTAATCCACAAAGGATGAGACATTAGGAAAATATTCTACTTTTTTTTTTTGGAGTGTAACACAATGATTTCCAAGCCCAGCCCAACCCTGGCACTCTGCCCACCCCCACCACACATACACACACTCACACACACATACGTACCCTTTTCAGAATATGCAGGAGGTCATGGGGGTGTTTTGGTTTGGGGCTGTTATGGCTGCTGTTATTTGTTTCTCAAAAGGGAGTATGGATTTTGAAAGGACCATATTCACATAGATTGATTTCTAAGATTACTTAATTGCCACATTAGATCTTTCTCACTGCTTCTTCCCCCACCCCTTCTGTCTTTCTTTTTCTTCTCTATCAAACTTGCAGCATATACACTGACAGTTTCTTCCTCACCTCCCACTTACTTCTCAGCCCACCACAATCTGGAGTCCACTCCCACTCCAACGCTGAAACTGCTCTCAACACATTTGTCACCCATCTCATAATTACCAAATCTAAGGACACTTTCCCGTCCTCCCTTGACTTCTGAGTAGCATTTGATAATGCTGACCTTGCCCTTCTTCATGGAACACCTCTGTTCTCTACATCTGCTTCTTCTTTATTCTTCTCTTAGCTCACTGGATGCTCCTAGTGCCACCAGATTCTTACAAATTAGTGCATTTCAGTGACCTGCTTATTATCTAGCATCAGTGCCAAGCCCAGCCTCCTATACTGTGTTCTGGACTGCTCGGCCGTGTATTTCCCAGCCTTCCTGGACGGTTGGCTTCCTGTTAGATTCTCTCAGTAGGAGGTATGGGTGGGAGATCAGATGGCAGGAGAAACCAAGAAGCTTCCTGCTTTAGTTTCTAAGAGAGTGGCAGCTCCTGGTACCAGCAGCAAGAATGGGTGATTCTGGACTCCAGCTTCCTGGGCAGAGGAAATACCTTCTCAGTGATCCAGCTTTGATGGAGATGGCGCCTTTGTGGTAGATCCGGAAGTGACTGTGATGGTGTCTCCTCCAGGACAATAGCAGGTGTAGACATGAATTCCAGCTCAGGGGCAAGAGCTGCTTCTGATTGCCAGGTTTTCCTCTTTCCTATTTGCACCTCCAGCCTCTCTCTTTTTCCCTCTTGCGTGTCTTGCCTTTTAAAAATACCTTTGTAACCAATCTCTATATTAAATCCCCTCAGTCTGAAATACCTAGAATGATCATACCTTCCTGACTGGATCCTGGATGATACTGAATAACTGGTATGAGGTTGGGGTTTGAACCCAATCCGACCTGTGTCCTTGTGTCACTTCCCCCTCCCTCTGCACAGTGTACGTGGGTGATCTTGTCCACTGCCTCTGCTTCAGCATTTGTGCAGATGACTCCCAAATTAAGGTTCTTCAGCCCACACCTGAGATCCATACCCATCTACCTCATGCCTCCTGGTTACCCTGGCACCTCAAATTCAACACAAAACCGAACTTAATTCTCTGCTTCTATGACTTTCTTTTCTATTTCAACTCAGTCCATCATTGATCAGTCACCTAGACTGGAGACCCTGGTGTTACCTCTCCTTGACCCCTCCACATCTAATCATCAGCCAAGCGCTTTAGATTCGACTTCCTAATTACATCAATATTTGATTCCCTCCATCTCCTCAGTTCAAGACTTAATTCAGGCTCTTACCATGTCTCACCTAAAGTATTGCTATGCTGCTACCAGAGGGCAGTGTGTGTGTATGTGTGTGTGCAACTTTTAATTTTGATGTCATACACATCACAAAGTCTACGTGTGGACTCTTGACCAGCAGTTTGGCCTCAGTTCTTTTCAAGCTCCAGTCCATTATTGGAAGCATCAGAACGATTTTTCTAAAATGTTAAAAATGATTGTGTTACCCTTCGGTTTAAAGTCTCTATCATCTGTAAAATAAAAAACACCCTCCTTGGGACTTCCCTGGCGGTCCAGTGGTTAAGACTCTGCACTTTCACTGCAGGGGGCACGGGTTCCATCCCTGGTCGCATGCCGCCTGGCTTGGCCAAAAATACCCCAAAAACAAAAAACAAAAACACCCTCCTTGTGGCATAACAGAGCCTATGTGATCTGGCTCTTGCCTAAATTTCTAGCTCATCTTAAATCAACTATACCCCAATCAAAATTAAAAAAAAAAAAGTGAGTAATTCCTCAAAAAAAATGTTCTTTCCAGCTCATCTTGACACCCCACCCCCACCCCCTGCCCGTTACCAAACAGGGAAACATGAGCATCCTCCAAACATTCATGTCCAACTATACAGAGGTCTCCAAAGAAAGGAGCTCTGAATGCCTTTGACCTTCACCCATTTGCCTACCCCTTGCCCTGGAAGGCTTTTCTCTTCTCTCACATTCTGCTGGTCTGTTTTTCCTTCAAGACTCTTAGCAGCCTTCCTGATTACATCCCACCTATTTCTCCATCCTCATGAAATTACTACTTCCAAAACACACTTGGCATGGTCTTATTTGAATACATTACATTGTATGTAATTATTTATTCAGTGACCACCCCCACTCCCCCCAACTTAGACTCTAAACTCTTTGAAAGCAGGAATATGCCTTATTCATCTTGGTACTTCTAGCCCTGGACCTAACGCTTGTTACATTTTCAGTCTATTTCTGCAGAAGGAAGAGAGCTAAAGCCTGAAGGAGAATAAATTTTGTGAGAAAGAGGAGGGGGCTTGGGAGGGAGAAGACAGGGTCTGAAGAGCCCTGGGGGGTTACCATGGGAAGATGAACTTCCCCAGTTTATTATTCGGCCACAGGGTGGTGCTGCTCAGAAGAGTCCCTTGGTGTGGTTACAGGCTGAGGCTGACTGCCAGATACTAAAGAGAGATCCCCACCAGGAGGCAGACATTCCTCCACTGCCTCCCCAACCCATCTACAGCCCCCAGGGTGGCCTGGTAAAAGAGCCAAGTCCTAAGAAGGGTGCTCGCTCGTGGTCTCTCCCCAGTGACCGATGACGTCAAACCCTACACTTTCTGTGATTGGCTTAACCAGAACGACAAGGGCAGTTATGGGAAGTGAGCTGGAGAAACATGATCTGGGAAGGAATCTGGGGACCTGGGTCAGCCGTTTGGTAGCTCCTAGCCCCCTGGGAGGTGTGAAGATATGGATCATGAGCTGAGCCAGGGAGCTGCGCTGCTACGGCTGCTACCCCTTCTGTGGCTGCTGCCCCAGTCCTGGACTGCCCCTGAAGGTATGGCAGTACCTCCCCTTTACTTCCATCCTGACTGGGGTAGAACCTAGGGAGCCGGGGCATTTGAAAGTGGTGAAAGTGCTTTGTAAGTGGTGAAAGTATTATGAGAGAGTGGAAACGATAGCGGAATTGGGAAAGAGAGCTATACTATGGATGGATGGCAAACAATGCCAGAGGTGCTTTGTAGGTTTCACTGAAGACAATCTGTTGAAGCAGAGATTATTATATCCACTTTCCAGACGAAGGAAATGAGACTCAGAGTTTAAGTAACCTGTGGAAGTTCACCCCGTTGGAGAGTGGTAGAGCTGGGATTTGAGCAAAACAAATGTTGTTTCCACTGTTCCTACTTAGGAGTCTACTCTGCACTCTGTCATCAATTCACCTTATGATTGTTGAAAAATCTCTTAACTTTATTGGTCCTTAGTTCCTTCTTTGAAAAGGATGGGGCAGAATGGAAGAAGAATCTGGAAGACCCCTCTTACTCTATCATTCTGGGTATTGGGTTTTGAGTAGAAGATCTCCTCCTGGCTGGGGAGATTCCTGCCAGGAGTTTCAAAGAATTAGAGATTATTTCCTGCAGCTATGGTGCCATTCCCCCAGTCCTGTCTTTGCAAGGTCTGCAGGGTTGAGGGAGGGGAAGGTATTTTCAGAGAGGCCTGGTGCCAACGAAGCGGCTGAAAAGAAGCCTGGAGAGTGGTTTTTCAGTCTGCCATGTGTGTCTGGGGATAGGATAGGGCAGTGCCATCTGTGGCTTAGGGAGGCCACCACCATTCCTCCACATATCCACGTGAAGACTGGGAACCCATCCAGGCCTTTCACAAGTCAATAGGATGGCCTCCCGGGGATCAGGCAAAGGTGGAGACCTTTGGGAGGATGTAACCCTATGCCAGGATGCATGGCTTGGTGAGCAGAATGCAGGTTAGATTTCAGCCGCCACTTACCTCTTTGGCTGGGTGCCTTTAGGCACAAAGATACAACCAACATTGTGATTCTGAATTACTTGTTACAACTTTAGACAGTTGGCCTTTTTATGGGCTGGGTAAGTTTGGCGAGATCCCGTAATTTCTTTTATGCTCCCACCGGGAGGCAACCCACCTCTTCCCCTCTACCTGAAGCAGGCCTTGCTGTTTTCTAAGCTAAAGAGGAGGAGGCCCCCACCTCCTTGGACACCACTCTGTCTCTTTTGCAGCTCCTACTCCAGGGTGGAGGGATGAGCTGCAAAACCACACGTTCCTGCACACAATGTACTGCCAGAAAGGGAGTCCCAACGTGGGGCTATCCGAAACCTACGACGAGGACCAGCTTTTCTCCTTCGACTTTTCCCAGAATATCCGAGTGCCTCGCCTGCCTGAATTTGCTGACTGGGCTCACAAGTCTCGAGATACTTACAACATTTTCTTTGACAAAGCATTCTGCCGGGCGATCATTGAGGAAATTGGCCCAGAGCTTGAGGGGCAAATCCCTGTGTCTAGAGGTCAGGGGGTTTTCTGGGGGGTGGGCTGCCCTCTTAACCTCATGATACACTGAATTACTCCCCTTCTCTCCAGCTCCCCATCTCTCCTGCTTTCTGGTTCTCTCCTTGGATTTTGATTTTTCTACCACCCATGATCTGTACTCTGTTTTTGTTGTGGGGCAGAAGAAAAGTCCCTGGGATGTAGTAGGCATTCAAAACTACAGAACTTGATGAATTCAACAGAGACCAACTGATGCCTACTGAGTATTAGGGCTTGTGTTACGACGCTCAGCAACATGGAGGGGAGAATGGAAGCATCTGATGATGTGCCTGCATTTTATTTTATTATTTTTTTTTTTCAAAAAAATTTGAGTTTATTAGGAAATGCTGATGGATCATAGTAGATGAAAGCCCCAGCTGACGTAGTGAAATGGTACTAAGTGCCTTGGTAAACTAGGCTTAACTACATAGGTTAATCAAGCTCTGTTAATGATTATTTATTTTATTATTCTACCATATTTGTTTGAGCATCATAATGTGTTTTTTTTTTAATTGAAGTATAGTTGATCCACAATGCTGTGCCAATCTCTGCAGCACAGCAAAGTGACCCAGCCATACACATACATACATTCCTTTATCCCAGGAAATTGGATATAGTTCCCCGTGCCACACAGCAGGACCTTATTGTCCATCCATTCTAAACATAATAGTTTGCAATCATAATGTGTTTTTAATGTACATTTGCCAAGATTTAAACTACAAGACCATATCAAAACTGAGTTGACATTAATTGGATGATGAGGTAAATTTAAAAAAGGTATGGATGTGATCAGGGTGTCTTTCAAATATATCCAAACATATAGTTCCTTGAAACTACCCTTAAAATTAGTATTTTCAATTTTTTTTACTGATTGGTTCTTTTTTTTTTTTTTTGGTGGTGGTGGTTATCTTTATTTTCTTAAATTTAATTTTTATTTTATATTAGAATATAGTTGATTTACAATGTTGTGTTAGTTTCAGGGACACAACAAAGTGATTCAGTTATACATATGTCCATTCTTTTTCAGATTCTTCTCCCATATAGGTTATTACAGAGTATCAAGTAGATTTCCCTGTGCTATACCGTAGGTCCTTGTTGATTATCGATCTTATATATAGTAGTGTGTATCTGTTCATCCCGAAGTCCTAATTAAAATGTGCCTGCATTTTAATGAGAAGACAGCGTGTGATCAGATGCTGGTGTGAGGTCCAGACAGGAAGTGCTGCAGGACGCAGGGTGGATGTTCCACAGTGGCCTGGCTCTGGTCCAGGTCTGGTTCTTGCCTAGACGAAGACCTCCCTCAGAGCCCCAGCTCACCCCGCCTCGTGTCCCCTCCATATGCCACATCCTCTCCACACACGGGGGTCCCATCTAAGTTAGTTGCTTCTTTCCCTCACCTCAGTACCCCCACAGGGCTCCCCATCGCTGAGGTGTTCACTCTGAAGCCCCTGGAGTTTGGCAAGCCCAACACGCTGGTCTGTTTCGTCAGTAACCTCTTCCCACCCACACTGACTGTGAGCTGGCAGCATCATTCGGCCCCTGTGGAAGGAGCCAGGCCCACTTTTGTCTCAGCCGTCGATGGACTCACCTTCCAGGCCTTTTCTTACTTAAACTTCACGCCAGCACCCTCTGATCTTTTCTCCTGCATCGTGACTCATGAGATTGACAGCTACACAGCAATCGCCTTTTGGGGTGAGACCCTTCTCCGTGGAAGCCTAGTTCCTTTTGGGGGCAGAAGGGGGTAGACCCACAGGAGGACTTCTTTCTCCACTGGGCCCTTGTTTAGTCTGTTCTCACTCTGAGCTGACCTCAATCTTCCATGCCTCAGTTTCTCCCTTGTCATCCCAGACACCCGTGTCTTTCCCCTGGGGCTCCCCAACCAGGTCTCTGGGCTGACCGGCTTCCCTTTCTCTCTAGTGCCCCAGAATGCTCTGCCCTCCGATCTTCTGGAGAACGTGCTGTGCGGTGTAGCCTTTGGCCTGGGTGTGCTGGGCATCATTGTTGGCTTAGTCCTCATCATCTACTTCCGAAAACCTTGCTCAGGTGGTATGTCAGGGCATCTGGAGAGGGCATGTGTGGGTGTGCCGGGACCGACCTGTGGCCTGGGGAGCGCATACAGTGGTCCTCAGGCCCTTGGCGGGGAGGCCTGTGTCGGGCACCGTGGGACATCCTCCTGGTTGAGGTCCCAAATACACACACCCAGTTCTAGGTCATGAGAATGGCTTTGCGTGGGTGAGGAGCGATGTGGGGGGCTGGAGGAAGGGTGCTTGGAGATGATTTGGAGAGAAGGAGAGATCAACTTCTATAGGGTGTGTTGCAGGCTGGAAAGGGCCTTTGGGGACAAGGAGGATCCCCCTGATGGCTTTCCTCCATCCTCCTCTCTCCTCAGACTGACTCTTCCTGACCAGTCTGAGGCCGACAGCTGCAGCCATCCAAGCAAGAGGTGTTCAAGTTTCTCACATCCTACCCAGGATCTCTCCTTCTCAGAGCAGGAGGCCCTGGGACTCCCCCCAGGGGATGTGTGTGTGTGTGTACAGGTTTCTCAGCTGGGGTCTCTGCTGTCCCTGGGCTTTTGCATCCAGGGGAAGCCAGAGTGGCTTTCCTATCACGATCACATCACTGCCATGTCAAGGCAATAAATCTCATTTCTTAATATCAGTGTGGCTTCTTTTTTCACTCATGATATTTATTTCTGGATATTTTAACTTGAGTAAGTTGTCATGTCAGATTCAACAAGCCTTAACCTGACACGTCTGCCCTCGTTAGGGAGAGAAATGGGAAAATCCCTAATTCCTC
The DNA here is from genome assembly GCF_965194825.1 of Balaenoptera physalus. Classification (NCBI taxonomy): domain Eukaryota; kingdom Metazoa; phylum Chordata; class Mammalia; order Artiodactyla; family Balaenopteridae; genus Balaenoptera; species Balaenoptera physalus. The sequence goes on from NC_138896.1 coordinate 41,463,057, forward strand.
AGCTGATTCCTGTTCCCTGGTCTCAGTACAGCACGATGGCTTTTACTCCTATCAGTTTGTGCAAAATACGTAAGCAATGAAGGCAGAGCCACTTTCTGATAATCTGCTCACAAAATGGTGGAGGAAGCTGCTTGCGGGGTTTTTTGGATATTTTTTTGCAATTTACCGTTTGTGAAAATGTTTATGCCTAGTATAGGCTGCCTTGAGGAATATATAACTGCCTTCAACCTACATCATAGCTGAGAAAACAAGAGCTCATAATGGAAAAATAAGCCTTCAGATGCTATTCTAACTCAGTCATTCCGGTTTTGTGAAAACAGTATAATCCAAAGTTCTTGAAACGAAGTGTGAACAGCCTGGAAGGGCCCAGAATTCATGTGTCCTTTCAGATGATCTGTTCGTTGGCCTGAGTGGACCGTCCAAGGAGAACTGTGATGATGCTGTCTTGGGTGGATGGTGGGAGCAGGGGGCACATGTCTACTAGTGGTAATTTCCTTTGCATGTGCTTTGTTTCTTGCTTTTCTTGGTGTTTGGGAGTTGCTTTGGAGGAGGGGGCGGCATTAAGGTGAAGAGTGAAATTATTTTGGTATCGGTGCAAGAGTCTCTGTTCTTTGCATTGTATCAGAATCTAATGTAAGGGAAAATATCCACTTCTTCCCAGGAATTGGCATCTCCTTGAACCATCTCATTTCTAAGAGCAGCATATGTACTGGTTAAGAGTGTGGAGTCCAGAGCCAAACCGCTGGGAATTCAATCGTGACTGTCAAAGTTTAGCTGTGTGCCCTTGGACAAGTTACTTAACCTTTCTGTGTCTTGGTACCATTTTCTGTAAAAGGATGATGATAACAATGGTGCCCACCTTAATACGGTTGTTGTGAGGCTTAAATAAATTAACATCTTGTAGAATGCTTAGAACAGCGTTTGGCATGTAGAAAAGGTGCTCAGTAACTTAGCAAGGATTTTCACTGGGGAATTTAGCAGCATCATTAACTTCTTTTCTGGAAACTACTTTGAATCTACCTTCAAGTATTGTATGTTCTCCCTTTGAGATGTTTTTCTTTTCTTTTCACTTTACCATTCTACATGTCTCATTGCTTTCTAGTTCTTCCTGATTTCTCTCTCTCCATTTTCCAACTTATCCAGAAACTTCCTGCCAGTCAAGCCTTAAAACTGCTTTCATTTATTTATTTATTTATTGGTTGCCCTGCACAGCTTGTGGGATCTTATTTCCCCAACAAGGGATTAAACCCAGGTGTTCAGCAGTGAAAGCGTGGAGTCCTAACCACTGGACCACCAGGGAAATCTCAAAACTGCTTTTATTATTCTGTGTGACCTTAGACAAGTCACACCCCCTCTCTGGGCCTCAAACTCCTCATCTGTAAAATGATGGGCTTAGGTTAGATGCTCTCTATCAATCATTCTATAATACTGTCACTTATAATACTCAAGAAGCCTTCCAGACCCTCTCTCGTCTGGTGTCCCCCCTTTAGTAAAAAAAAAAAAATAGTGCCTCCTCTTCCATGAATCTGTTCCTAATATTCCAGCCCTGACTGACCTTGACTGAACTCGGAATTCCAAGACTTGGCACACTCAACCCAGACCTTGCTCTCAGCGCTATGCTGCCTTGGTTTATGTGTTAGTTTTTTTTTTCATACAACTACTTTGTAATTTCAATGATTCAGGGATCATAAACAGTTTACATTCCCACCAACAGAGCAAGGTAGTTCTCACTTTCCTTTATTGTCACTAACACTTGAAATTATTTGACTTTCAAATGTTGGCGATACAGTGGGTGTCAAGTGGTCTCACGTTTTGTTTTTTTTTTTAATTTAAAAAATTTTTTTGAATTTTTAAAATTTTTATTTTTTAACATCTTTATTGGAGTATAATTGCTTTACAATGGTGTGTTAGCTTCTGCTTTATAACAAAGTGAATCAGCTATACATATACATATATCCCTATATTTCCTCCCTCTTGCGTCTCCCTCCCACCCTCCCTATCCCACCCCTCTAGGTGGTCACAAAGCACCAAGCTGATCTCCCTGTGCTATGCAGCTGCTTCCCACTAGCTATCTATTTTACATTTGGTAGTATATATAAGTCCATGCCACTCTCTCATTTCATCCCAGCTTACCCTTCCCCCTCCCCATAGGGGCAGGACAGGAATAAAGATGCAGACGTTGAGAATGGACTTAACTTGCCTTTCTCTCCTTTGCTAGTGAGGCTGGACATCGTCTTATACGTTTATCTCTCTGTGAATTGCTGATTCATATCTTTTATCTGTCTTAAATATGGCTTTTTCTTGTGAATGTACGGGGGTTTCTGAAATATTTTATATAGCAATCCTATGTCGGTATAAATACTGCAAGTGCCTTCTTCCACTTTGCTGCTCATCAGTTAAATTTGTATACGGTTCTTTCCCCAAATAGAATGATTTCATTTTGACAGTCAAAACCCATATGGTTTGTGTTTTCCTAACCTTAAGAAATCCTTTCGAACCCCAAGGCAGTAACGTTACAATTTTTGCTGGAACATAAAGTGTTAAGGTGAGTCTCCATTTTCTCAATGAGAATATTTTAAAAGATTTCTGACCAATTTCAAAATTTAAAGTTCTGGTATATAGAAGTTTTAGGCAAATAGTCAAATGTCTGCTAACTATCTTTATTTAGTTACTAACTCACAAATTTAAAATCACATATTTTATAACATAATATTTTAATGTAGGCATATTGCTGTTTCCACTTTTCACATTTCATAAAACAATTTTTATTCTAATTCTCGTGTATTTATTTGTGATTATGCTAATAGCTTCTAAATTCTTTGATTTATTTAAAAAATAAACCCATTTATTTAAACTAAAAAACCCACCAAAAACAGTTTGTTCATTTCTCCTACCTGCCCACCCCTCCCTGGCAGTCTCTGGCAACCACGAAACTGTTCTGTTCTCTGTTTCTATAAGCTTGGTTGTTTTTTCGTTTGTGTTTGCTTGTTTGTTTGTTTATAAATTTATTTATTTATTTTTGGCGGCATTGGGTCTTCATTGCTGCACGCGGGCTTTCTCTAGTTGCAGCGAGTGGGGGCTACTCTTTGTTGAGGTGCGTGGGCTTCTCACTGTGGTGGCTTCTCTCATTGTGGAGCACAGGATCTAGGCGCACGGGCTTCAGTAGCTGTGGCATATGGGCTCAGTAGTTGTGGCACAGGGGCTCAGTAGTTGTGGCTCACAGGCTCTAGAGCACAGGCTCAGTAGTTGTGGCGCACAGGCTTAGCTGCTCCGCGGCATGTGGGATCTTCCCGGACCAGGACTTAGACCAGTGTCCCCTGCGCTGGCAGGCGGATTCTTAACCGCTGCGCCACCAGGGAAGTCCCCGTTTGTTTGTTTGTTTTAGATTCCACATATAAGAGAGATTATACAGTATTTTTCTTTCTCTGACTTATTTCACTTCCCATAATGCCCTCGAGGTCCATCCATGTTTTTGCAAATGGCAAGATTTCATTCTTTTTTATGGCTGAATAATATTCCATTGTATGTTTACACCACGATTTCTTTATGCATTGATGGATAATTAGATTGTTTCCATATTTATAGAGATATTATTATACTATAGAAATATAGTAAATAATGCTTCAGTGAAAATGGGGTGCATGTATCTTTTTGAGTTAGTGTTTTTGTTTTCTTTGGGTAAATACCCAGAAGTGGAATTGCTAGATCATATAATAGTTCCATTTTTAATTTTTTGAGGAACCTCCATACTGTTGGTGAATACTTATGCAATATTGGTAGGAATGTAAATTGGTGCAGCCACTGTGGAAAACAGTATGGAGGTTCCTCATGTATTTATTAATTGAAATCATTTTAGGATAATGTATCTTCTCCAAACAGCTTTGAGAGAGTGACCATAACTTGGAAAGGAAAAAACTTAAGGGTTTATATAGAAGGTAATTCTCTCTTTTCTGATGAATAATTTAAGGTGAAAAAGCTTTGCCTTATATCTGGCCATATATGATATTTCACTGTGCTTTCTTCTATTAGGGTTATTGTTCTCCTTTCACAGTTAGATCTTTATTGATCTGGAGTTTTTCCATATGGTATGAGTATGTTTACAACTTTCTTTTTCTCCAAACACTAAATTGATTTTAATGCCATGTATCAAATATTTGATTTAGGGCTTCCCTGGTGGCACAGTGGTTGAGAATCTGCCTGCCAATGCAGGGGACACGGGTTCGAACCCTGGTCTGGGAAGATCCCACGTGCCGCGGAGCAACTAGGCCCGTGAGCCACAATTACTGAGCCTGCGCATCTGGAGCCTGTGCTCTGCAACAAGAGAGGCCACGATAGTGAGAGGCCTGCGCACCGCGATGAAGAGTGGCCCCCACTGGCCGCAACTAGAGAAAGCCCTTGCACAGAAACGAAGACCCAACACAGCCATAAATAAAATAAAATAAATAAATAAAATAAAATAAAATAAAATAAAAAAGAAACCAAGCCTCCTTAGTGCCCACCAGTGCTTCTTATAAAAAAAAAAATTTTGATTTATTCCCAGGAATTTTATGCCAGATTCCCCCATATGCATGGATTTGTCTCTGGATTATTCAGTTCAATTGGTTTGTCAGTTCCTGTGTCCACTTAATCATGTTTAAATTATTATGGCTTTTTTTGTGTTTTAATATTTGGTAGGGCTAGTTTCCATTTCTTTGCCACCTCACCTCCCAGAAAAACCACATTTTGCTCTTCTTTATCAAAATTGTCTAAGATTCTTATGGACTTTATTATCATGTACATTATAGAATCAGCTTGTCAAGTTCTCCCCAAATTCTGCTATGATTTTGGTTAGAGCTATGGGGGGAAACTGACTTCTTCATTATGTTAGGATGCCTCATCCATGAATATGGTATGTCTCTTCACTTCTTAAGGTCTTCATTTATGTACTTTAACAAAGTTTTCCTTTTTTTCCTAGAAAGTTTTTATACTTTTGTATGTTAATTTCTAAATATATTTGGTTTAAAATTCCTATTATAAATGGTTGGCAATTTTCAATTAGTTTCTAATTGATTATTAAGATATTATTATAGTATAGAATTTAGAGTCAAGTCATGGTGCTATTACTTAGTATCTGGGTAAAGCTGGGCAGTCACTAACCTCCCTCTGCCTCCATTTTCTCACAGTTAAAATGGGGAGGTAATAACATGATTCAAGAGTTGTGGTGGCAAATCAGGTAAAATATCCGCTAGTAGTTCAAGTAATCTGGCTGCAGGATGGAAGGAGGTTGAGCTAGTTATAGCAACTGTAGCTCAAAGGTCAGGGTCTAGAGCAGTGCATCCTAACAGAGAAGAAGGAGAGCGAGGAGAGGAGAGGTGGGAGGTGGGTGGGCATGGAGTTGGACAGACTGGGAAGTCATGTAATCCTGATGGGATGCAGAAGTGTGTAGTTTTGAAAAGACATTGAAGGAAGTCACAAATGTGGTCTCATGCTCTTGGTTTTCAATTACAAGTGATGGACAGGTTGAACAATTTTTGAGTTTATAAAATGGAGGCTTGAGTTAAAACCATCTGTCCAGGACTTCCCTGGTGGTGCAGTGGTTAAGAATCTGCCTGCCAATGCAGGGGACACGGGTTCGAGCCCTGGTCCGGGAAGATCCCACATGCCGTGGAGCAACTAAGTCTGTGCGCCACAGCTTCTGAGCCTGCGCTCTAGAGCCCATGAGCCACAACTACTGAGCTCGCGTGCTGCAACTACTGGAGCCCGCGTGCTTCAACTACTGAAGCCCACGTGCCTAGAGCCCGTGCTCCACAAAAAAGAGAAGCCACCGCAATGAGAAGCCCACGCACTGCAACGAAGAGTAGCCCCCACTGGCCGCAACTAGAGAAAGCCCATGCGCAGCAACAAAGACCCAACGCAGCCAAAAATAAATAAAATAAAATAAATAAATTTATATATATATATAAAAAAAACACACTATCTGTCCAGAAGCGGAACCTGTGAACGTACAGGGAGGGACGTTAGGAAGGACCTAGAAGAGATTTTTTTATTATGGCCATACTCTCGAAAAAGCATAAGACCACATTTCTGACTTCTTTCAAGGTGCCAATGATGTCACTGTAGTTCGTTTTTGTTTTTGTCAGTCCAGGTAGCTGGTAGACCCCCAACAGCACCTTATAACATTGCCCAGCTCGTGTGGTTATATGCCAAGACCGGGATGCCAACCGCCTTCCTCTTCTCCGACACGAATCCAGCCCACTTCCAGGCCCCCTCAATGGAGAGGACTTCCTGTCCACCAAACACACAATGTCTTCTCTTTTCTCTTTTAAGTCCACTGGCCTGATTGCTTACTTGCATTAACATAAACTCTTCTCTTTCTAGATGTTTCTTCTCACTCCCCAACCGACCTGTAAGCGAATGACATGGGAATGGAGCTCACATCTCTTAGCTCTTCGGAGTCCCTGTAATGCTTTGCAGGTAAACACCATGGTCAGTCCACTTCTGGCCTATGGTGGCCAGCTTAGCAGAAGAGGCAGCGGGCAAGGAGAGGACTCACTCTTTGGGCCCTTGTGTAGCGGCAGTAAAAGAGGGACAGCATATGGGAAGCTGCCTGCGGTTCCCCAACTTCAGTCCTGGGTGTTACATAAATAGTTATCCAATCACCAACGATGCACAGGACAGTTGAAACATTCTTTGGGGTTGACTAGAGGTGGGGGACAGAGCTATGTCTGTAACAACAACAACAAAAAAGTAGGGTTAGGAGGAAGAGGGGAAGGAAGAAACCACTTTGCTGAGCACAGGTCTCTGGGTTTTTCTGTCCAGCTTGATTCTAAAAAGCACCCTCAGTCTTCTCATTAATAGAGAAGTGAAATCGTCTACATTTCCTGTTGCTGCATTGTGGAAGGTTTCACATCTCCTTTGGCTACCTGAGCAGAGAGCCAGACATGAGAGGGAGCTTGCTGAGCCTCAGGGAGCTGGTGGAGGGCCACACAGGCCCTCCTGTGTGGAAAGCATACCTGTGCCAGGCGAGATTTGGGGACCTTGAAAAGGATCCCAAGACCTGGTTCCTGAGTTAGGTTCACTGCCTACCTGGAGGGAGGAGGAGAGACGTAAGGGGGAAGCGAGCGTGTGTGTAGGAGAATTCACACAGTTTTGAGACTGTCGAAAGAAAAAGTGGAAGAGACACTGGTTCTAAGAGCAGGAGGAACTCTGAGCATCGGGAGGATGAGACTCAGAAGGATGGGGTGGCTTTTCCCTTTTTCCTTTTCTCAGCGGAGGCCTCCACGAGTTACCTTTACTTGGGTCATCTCAGTCCCAGGATGTAGTGAGTGTGTGGGCACACTCAAGTGGGTGTGTGTGTTTGTGTGTGTACCTCGAGACCTTGGGTGTGAATCTTTGGACCTGTTTTCCAAACTGTAAAATGAGGACCATTAACAGGTCTTTTTAAAATTAATTAATTTATTTATTTTTGGCTGTGTTGGGTCTTCGCCTCTGTGCGAGGGCTTTCTCTAGCCGCGGCGAGCAGGGGCCACTCTTCATCGCCGTGCGCGGGCCTCTCACTGTCGCGGCCCCTCTTGTTGCGGAGCACAGGCTCCAGAAGCGCAGGCTCAGTAGTTGTGACTCACGGGCCTAGTTGCTCCGCAGCATGTGGGATCTTCCCAGACCAGGGCTCGAGCCCGTGTCCCCTGCATTGGCAGGCAGACTCTCAACCACTGCGCCACCAGGGAAGCCCTAACAGGTCTTTTAAGATTAAATGAGATAGCATGTAAAGGATTGACTTAGCGTAGTATCTGTCACAAAGTAGAAGCTTAACAAATTTTGGACTCCCCTTCCTCCATTTTCTGCCCATTCAACACCCTTAATGGTTCATTAGAGAAGTTCAAGTGTAGTGGTATAGCCCAGGTGGGGTTGAGTGTATGGTTGGGGGGGGAAACGTGGGCAGAGCTTCAGTGAAGCTCAACTAGTTACACAAAACAACTCTTTTGTTCCTGATATTCATGTATGTTTTCATCTTGGGGGTAAGCTTCCCCCCCTTCCTTTTTTCTTCATAAATATCAGATTCTCTGGGGGTCAGGGACTTGGAAGGAGGACAGGTAAGTGTGGTGTCAAGGGCTTCCCTCCTAATCCTCTTTTATTTAGCTCACTATCAAGTCAAATTCAAGAGCTTTCAGAAAGCAAGGTGAAACTTGCTTGGACCTCCCTGGTGATGCAGCAGTTAAGACTCCACGTCCCCAGTGCAGGGGGCCCGGGTTCGATCCCTGGTCAGGGAAATATATCCTGCATGCCGCAACTAAAAAAATCCCGCATGTGGCAACGAAGATCCCATGTGCCGCAACTAAGACCTGGCGCAGCTAAATAAATAAATAAATATTTTTAAAAAAGAAAACAAGGTGAGGAGAGGCAGCCCTGAAGCCTAGTGGGGAGCACAGAGAAACCAATTTAGGGTTTTACATTTGTAATGGAAAGATCTATCAATCGTATAGTTCACAATGAGAATGAATTGCTATTTAAAATTTGTCTTTTCCTGGGGAAGAAAAGTAGGGATGTTTTATCTCATTTTTCTAGTGGCTTCATAATGTGGGGACCTGCCCCAGGACAGATGGGACCTGTGGGGGAAACACACAGGGGAGTTTTGAGTTTGGGGGAGACAAGTGAGCTTTGGGCATTGGCCCATCACCAGCTAATTATCAAGGGGGTTAAGTGGTATTGCCCTGCGGTCTGCTCTGAGATGGTTCAGAGGGTAGGGGGTTCGGGTTTCTGGCTCAGGAAAGCAGAAAGGAGAAAATGAAGCTCATCTGGCTAGGACAGATGAAGCAAAGGAAGCCCAGGGAGGGATTTTTCAGGGCTGTGACCCTGATCTCTTAGGAACTCCTTCTCTTCTGCAGTCTTGCTTTGAGGCCAGCTAACTGCATTCTCCCTACATCTCCTTCCTTAGCAGCCCTGCCTCTACCACATGCCCCAGAAGGGCCCCTTGTCCGCCTGTTTCCTGGGTGACTGGACAGACCAAGGAATATGTAATCAAGGGATAAATTCCCAAGTAACTTCCCTTAAAGGAGCAAGAGAAGTTACCTAGTCCCCAGTCTTTGAGGAGGACCTTGAGAAGAAATAGTTAAACCAGTGGGCAGTCCAGGCTGCATACATCTTGGGAATATTGGGTTTATTCTCTCCACTGAGCTAGGGAAATCCACCTACAGACTGTTCCTTAGGAGAGTTAAGAGACCAGTTGTTAAAAGCCCAGGGCAGGATGAGATTTACCTAGTAACTGATGATGCTGGGCTGAGGCGCTCAGCGATTTGTCTCTACACTTGTCCCCACCTACCTAGCCAATCTGACAGTTCTCAGTTTGGGACACTGAGTTAGATGATCAGGTAAGGAACAGGTATAGTATCTAGGGGCTTGGTAGCTCCAAATCGCTCATTTAGAGAGCATCGAGGGGCCCCGGCAATACCATATTCCCACTCAGTGTTTGGAGATCATCTACCCAGGCTGGGACTTCTTGGGCAGGCAAGGACCCAGGGCCCCTGGAAGAGCTGGTCCAGGGGACGTGATTTCCCGTGTCTCCCCCGAGGAGAGGATGACTGCCCTCCTGCCGCTGCTGCTGGGCCTCAGCCTGGGCTGCACCGGAGCAGGTAAGGACCCTCCCTTCCTCTGCTCCCTTTGGGTAGGGTGTTCAGTTGTGTTATTGGATTCAGATACCGCAAACTAGTCTGTCTCCCTATTACATACACCCATAGCACTTTGTACTGTGCCTTTGTAGCAATTTTTTAAATTTATTTTTTTATTGAAGTTTAGTTGATTTACAATGTTGTGTTAATTTCTGCTGTACAGCAAAGTGACTCAGTTATACACATGTATACGTTCTTTTTAAATATTCTTTTCCACTATGGTTTATCCTGGGCTATTGACTATAGTTCCCTGTGCTACACAGTAGAACCTGTTGTTTTTCTGTGTAGCAATTTTAATGTAATTAAGCTGTATAATTATTCGTGTAATAGACATTTCCTGTTGGAAGGTAGGCAAAGATGATATCTGCCCTGTTGAATGCTGCATCCCCAGCTCCTAGCACGGTGCCTAGCACACAGCAAGTGATTCAGAAATACATGTGGCACAAATATTTAATAATGTGTCCAGCACAGAACAAGGCTGACTCTTTCCTTTGACCCCTTTTCTCACTCGATCACTGGCCTTACTGAAAGTCTTATCCTGGGTAAATTGTCGTGTTTAAACATGCAAATAATTTTGGGCTACTTGTGTCCCCATGCTTAGTCTCACATAAAGAGGAAACAGGATCTAGAAACTTCTCTGCTAGGACCATCTATGCCCTTAATCGGGACTCTCAGAGACTCTGGTCCATGAGCTTGGTCAGCAGATGCTGCCTCAGGCGGGAAACCTGTGCCCCACTCACCAGGTGTAACTGAGGCTTGGGCTCCTGCAGAGGACTCTGACCTATCCCTCTTCTCTGGCTCCTGCAGGAGGCTTTGTGGCCCACGTGGAAAGCACCTGTCTGCTGGATGACGATGGGACTCCAAAAGAGTTCACGTATTGTATCTCCTTCAACAAGGATTTGCTGACCTGCTGGGATCGCCTGCAGGCCAGTATGGTCCCTTGTGAATTTGGGGTACTGAACGGCTTGGCCAAATACCTCTCAGATTACCTCAACCATAAGGAAAACCTGATCCAACGCTTATCCAACGGGCTGCAGGACTGTGCCACACACACCCAGCTCTTCTGGAGATCTCTGACCCACAGGACACGTAAGGAGAGAAGGGAGCAGAGGGACGGTTAGGAAGCAGTTAGGAGAGGGGAGGCCAAGAAGGGTCCTTCACCTGCAAGGGGTTTGAGCTGTGGGCAGGAAAGAAGCCGAAAATCAGAGGACCTGGGATGTAAAAAGAGGGAGGGTTGACCCTTCCAAGGACACAAGGTGGTTGACAGGGGTAGAGCAGGAATGAAAAAGGGGAGGTGACGTCTGAGCCGGTGAGGAGCTTTTGTGGGGAGAATAAGCTAGTTTTCCTTCAATTTAGGGCATCTCAGGAGGCAGATCCAAGTTCAACCAGGTGTTGAACTGTCAGAATAACCAGAATGGCTTTTCCCAAAATGCTCATGCCACTGTAGCCCAGGTTCTGGTGTCCCAGGTCTGAGACAGGCCCAGGCATGGGAATATTTGGAAAACCGCCCAGGGGATTCTGATGCAAACTCTCTCACCCTTAATCACTTGCATTGAGAATGACTTGAGATTTTTAAAAGAAAACTTGAAGTTCTCTATCGTACAGAGTATTGTGTCTTAAGATGTGATTTCTCAGAATTGCCTGGGGAAGGTGCTTGTTAAAAACACAAGCCCTTGAGAACCGCTACAGATCTGTTGGATTAAAATATCCAGGGTTGCAGGCTTAGGAATCTGCATTTTAACACAATATCTTGGATTTTTATTGAAGATTTTGTTTGAAAAACACCCAAACAAGCGGAAGGGTCACCTAGAAGAATAAACTATTAAAAGATGGCAACATGAATGATCTCATGAATTAGGATCCCCTCGTCCAAATTTAGGAGAGTTAGTCCTGAGTTAGTCTTGTTTCCTTAAACTATCCAAGGAAAAAGAAAGGCTTTCTTTATCAAGTCAGTTTGTTCAATGAGATTTAAGGACAAGGGTGTTTTCCTACTTTTGCAAACCCCCCACTATAACTCTGGATGACAATTCACTTATGCACTTGAAATGAATACAATGACTTCTGAAACAGCCTGCAGTTCAGCCCTGGCTTCTACTTATTGTGAACAAATATAATTTTGGAGGAAAAAGAAAGGAAGGAGCAGTGATGAAATGGGAGACAAGAAAGAGTGAAGCAGGAGTACATTCTAACTCCTCATTTTCAAAGGGATGTGTGTGGGAATGAGGTGGGGGTCGGGAAGGTCGGTGGGCAAAATCCAGGAAGAATTCAAGTAGGAAAGAAACCAGGTTGGAGGAAAAGCCAGAATGTTGCCCTCCTTTGTGACTCTTTTTTCCTCCTCTGCAGGACCGCCATCTGTGCAAGTAGCTAAAACCACTCCTTTTAACACGAGGGAGACGGTGATGCTGGCCTGCTACGTGTGGGGCTTCTATCCAGCTGATGTGACCATCACGTGGAGGAAGAACGGGCAGCTGGTCCTCCCTCACGGCAGCACCTATAACATCGCCCAGCCCAACGGAGACTGGACATACCAGACAGTCTCCCATTTGGCCACAACCCCCTCTTTTGGGGACACCTACACCTGTGTGGTAGAGCACATTGGCGCTCTTGAACCCATCCTTCAGGACTGGAGTAAGTGTGGGGCAGGTGGGAGGAATTAGCGTTAAAGCAGAGAGCTACTGTCATTCCCTGGCGGTCCAGTTAGGCCTCCACGCTTCCCCTGCGGGGGGCACGGGTTCCATCCCTGGTCGGGAAGCTGAGATCCTACATGCTGTGCAGCGTGGCCAAAAAAAAAAAAAAAAAGCAGAGAGCTACTTCAAGTGGGTGGTTGTAAAAAGAACACCAATATTTTGGCAGAGGGAATGGGATGCAGAGAGGTCCTCCACGGTACAGGGGAGAGAGGGAGATGCTGAGAAAGAGTGAGTCTGGAGGAGCTTACGGAGGGTTCACGACCAGAGATGGGGCCACGGGATATAGACACGGAAAGAGTTAGTTATTGTTGGACTTCCCTGGCGGTCCAGTGGTTAAGACTCCGAGCTTCCAGTGCAGGAGTCACAAGGTTCGATCCCTGGTCGGGGAAGATCTTGCATGCATAACAAGAGTTACTGTTGCTGTTGCTATGGTGCTGTGGTTGGTGTTACGTGCTTGTCTGAGGGTGGGAGGGAGCCTGACTGTCCTGAAAAGAGGATGTCGATTTGGTAACCATATTTTCAGAAGCCAAAATTGTGATGCAATATTCTAGGATTCTCGGATTTCCGCTATTCTGTTGTCAGGTCAGGAATGGGAGTTGGAGAAATAAAGAAGGTCACGGAAGAAAGGGTACTCTCTCGGTCTGGGGGCCATACTGAATTGGGGCTGCTCTATCAGGGAGGAAGAAGCCAGGGCTGGCAGACACTTTGGTGTACACGCTTGGAGGCTACTGCATAAAGCCAGTCACCATTGTTTGAACCCTGGGATTGGAATTAGTTAAAGGAAAGGAATCCGGGTGGGGGACAGGATTCAGCCTAGAGCCAGCTCCAGGAAGTGAGGGCTGTGGAGGGGGGTGGAGACAGGTTCTGGAAGGACCCAAATCTGGAGGTGGGCAGGTAGGAGACACATAAGTACTTGGATAACTCATGGAATGAAACCTTGGAAAGTTAGGAAAGGCGGAAAGACAATTTCATAGGAAAATGCTCAGATAGAGTGGTCAAGGGAGCAAGTATTGTCACCACAGGCAAATGGAGAGAGGGATGGGGAACGCTGTATTCCTCAGCGAGGGTGCCGTTGGGGTGAAGGAAGAATACAGGATGCCTTGAGAGGCCCCACCATCTTAGAGAGGATCTGGAAGCGGGGGTACTAACTCAGGGAGAGCGGCTCCCCAGGGAACCACAGGGGTAGAGACGCACAGGATGGGGGTTTTGAGGAAAGGCCACTTCCTTGGGCCTGGATTGGTGTGAGCTAGACCCTTGGGGTCCGGATAAAGCACCTTTGAACCTGAGGTGGAGGTTGCAGTAAATGAAGTTGCTCTGGGAATGAGCAAGAGAAATTGGTTCTAGTAAGTTTCTATTTCCGCAGCTCCTGGGCTATCGCCAGTGCAGACACTGAAGGTTTCCGCGTGTGCTGTGACTCTGGGCCTGGGCCTCATCATCTTCTCTCTTGGTTTGCTCAGCTGGCGGAGAGCTGCCTCCTCCGGTGAGTGACCCTCCTGAACTCTCAATCCTAACCTCTGCTCACTTTAAAAAATTAAAAAAAAAAAATTTTATTTGGCTTTGTTGGGTCTTAGTTCCGGCATGGGGGATCTTTAGTTGCGGCATGCGGACTCTTAGTCGCAGCATGCAGTCTCTAGTTCCCTGGCCAGGGATCGAACCTGGGTCCCCTGCATTGGGAGCACAGAGTCTTAACCACTGGACCACCAGGGAAGTCCCTCTGTTCACTTTCTGTTTGTGACTGGTTCTCCCATGGCTACCCCATTGGCTGTGAATAATACCAGAGACTTTTATCCACCAAGACTGTCCTCCACTCAAATATTTTCTTCTCCTAGGCTATGTTTTCCTCCCAGGGTCCAATTATCCAGAAGGTAACGTCTCTGTTGGTCTGTCTGCCTGCTGGTCCTTTGGAGGGGGTGAGAGTTAGAGGGAGTCACCGTTGGGTTCAGCTAATGGTGTTGACATTTGGAGCGGGGGTGAGCTTCCACCGGGCTCGGGCTGATGATGTGATTGAAGCTGCCGTTGTTGGGATCAGGAGCAGGAGGGAGGAGCACCTACCCCCTTCTCTTCTACCCAACGGAGTGTCTGAAGGTGGCTCCTTAGTGTTTGGTGATCTAGAGTTTTCCATATGCCTGTATTAAAGGCTCTGGCATGGATGGTTATAGGGACAAACGATGGGGTCAAGTTGGTTTGGAGCTTTATTATCTTGTTTTCATTTCTTCTTCAGGTCAGCACATTTCCTAGAGGCAGAATCCTACAACTTCCTCTTCACGTGAGGAGATTCAAACTCTTAAGAATGCTGCTGTGCTCCTCCAACCCCTCCAAGCTTCCACATTTTCTTGGATCCTATGGTTTCTCTATTTGATTCTTTGAATTTCCCAGTCCCCGCTATGTAAACCTTACAACTTGGGGAACTCATTTCTGGGAATATTCTGTAACCAAGGTGTTGCCATAGGTAGAGCCCAAGGCTACGTATCTGGGGTGAATATAATCTGGGGAGGAAGGTCAAAGGCCCTCTTGGGGGCCCTCTGTGCCACAGAGGCATGAGTCGCTGGTGATCGTCTCTGAGGAATAAACTCTGGTGGAAATACAGTTTTTTCCATGCTTTTTCTTGAGGCCCTGAGGAAGGACTGTAGGCAGTTAGGGGCTGGGCTTGATTCCCTCTCCTACTGGAGTCCAGGAGTCAGTGTTTCCTCCCATTTTCCCATCTAGACATGACAGAACTGGGGACAGTTTCCTGATGGATAATTCATAAGAAGGTAATAAACTGTGGTGGGATGGAGTCACAGAGTCAGGGATAGGAGGGGGTTAACAGTTTTCTGACCTCATAAGGGATCTTAATGAGGATTAAATGAGTTCATACTTGTAAATGGCTGAGAACATTACCTGGCACACAGCCAGCCCACACTCGTGACATATCAGTCACAACTTTCTGGGCCAGGCACTCTACTAGGTGCTTTACATGCATTGTTTCATCTGATCCTCATCACAACTCTGACACAGACCCTCAGATAGTCAGTATTCAAGGGGCAGAACTCAATTTCTGATCTGAGTTCTGGGCAGTTATTTCTTCCATAACCTACGTGGGAAAGGGACCGTAACTCGAGTGCTTATCACGACCTAGGCACTGGGCTAAGTGCTTTATGTTGTATCTCATTCATTCACCACAATCACCTGGTAAGGAAAGATGGTCTCCCTCTGAGTCACAGATGAAAGTGAGGTTCAGAGAGGTTAAATAACTTGTCCAAGGTTGAACAGCAAATTCTCTATAGGATGTCTGTCTACCTGAGTTGGAAGTAACTAGGCTGCTGTATTCTGAGGACCCTCATGCTGTCAAGCACACCACTCTTCAGAGCCCCCCTTACATTCCCTTCCACCCCAAGCCCAAGGGGGATCCACCGTTGGGGGCTGGATTTCACACAGCGGAAGAGAGGTGCTCTTCGTTCCCAGTGAAGGGCGACACCTGCTGGACACAAGTGGCATTGTCTTTGGAATGAGAGTTAGATACTAGGCTAGGCAACCGAAAGGAACCAGAAATGAAGGTAAGTACTGGAGGAGTTCAGCCTAAGAGAATTGTGGAGGGAGAACAAGGGGTTAGGGATGCATGTGTGTGGGTGTCTATGTAGGAACACATAAGAGCAGAATCTGATGAGCTGGGGGAAGGGGTCAGAAGACAGACGGTGTGTGGAATCTTCCTGCATTGTTGTCTCCATGGTTGTTTGTGTGGGTGGGTGGGAGGGTGGTCACGGGGGCTGAGACCCTTCCTCCTTGCACAGTTTCTGTGCTGATGGGGGCCTGGAGAAGTGTGGGGATAGCATTGTTCATACAGACTTGATATCCAAGCTGGTGCTCAGGTATAAAAAAAGAGCAAAATAATGCCATTTGCAGCAACATGGATGGACCTAGAGATTATCATACTAAGTGAAGGAAGTTAGGAAGAGAAAGACAAATACCATATGATATAGCTTATATATGGAATCTAAAATATGACACAGGGACTTCCCTGGTGGTGCAGTGGTTAAGAATCTGCCTGCCAATGCAGGGGACATGGGTCGAGCCCTGGTCCGGGAAGATCCCACATGCCGCGGATCAACTAAGCCCGTGCGCCACAACTACTGAGACTGCGCTCTAGAGCCCGCGTCCTGCAACTACTGAAGCCTGCGCGCCTAGAGCCTGTGCTCCGCAACAAGAGAAGCCACCGCAATGAGAAGCCCACGCACCGCAACGAAGAGTAGCCCCCGCTCGCCGCAACTAGAGGAAGCCTGCGCACAGCAACGAAAACCCAATGCAGCCAAAAATAAAATTATTAAAAATAAAATAAAATAAAATATGACACAAATGAACTTATCTACGAAACAGAACCAGACCCATGGACACAGAGAACAGATTTGTGGTTGCCAAGGGGGAGGGATGGACTGGGAGTTTCGGATTAGCAGATGCAAGCCATTATATATAGAATGGATAAAGAATAAGGTCCTACTGTAGAGCACAGGGAATTATATTCAGTATTCTGTGATAAACCATAATGGAAAAGAATACGAAAAACAATGTGTATATATTTGTATAACCGAATCACTTTGCTGCACAGCAGAAATTAATACAACATTGTAAATCAACTATACTTCAACAACAACAAAAAAACAAAGTAGGTGCTCAGGGTTTGTCCAATCAGTGAATTGGTTTCCATCATATCCATAGTTTCCCCAGATGGATCCTTGTGATCAGGGCATCTCTTCTGGAAGGAGTTTCATGAAGAAGTCAATGGTAGGGGAAAGTGCTCATGAGTTCAAAATACCTATTCTCTGAGCTGGGTCATATAATGTAGGAAGCAGTGGAGTGCCATGCGCTGTGATCCGTATATATAAGCTCAGAAACTAATCTCTACAAATTTTATCAGTTTTATGTTTCATTGAAAAAAAGTTTTTATATAACATTTAATTAATTAGCTTGTATATCATGTAAATAATCTTTCACCTCTACCCCACTACCTGCTTTCTTTAAGAACTTGCTGTTTGAAGTCTTGCCATACTGTTTCATTTTCATTTTTCCATTCGCTGGTCTTGTTTTTGTTTGTTTGACAAAGCCAATTCCTTCCGATATTCTAGTCTAGTCTGGGTGGGGCTTTGGGTCTTGTCTATGCCTGGCCATTTGTGAAGGAGACGGTGTACATCCGAAGGGTCTGGGTGTGGTCTCAGCAGTGAAAATCAAAGTGGCAGGACCCCAGGGGAAGGAGGGAGAGAGTCAGCTAATTAGAGAGCTTCCAGTCCCTCTCTGGAGACCCCGTGCAAACTTTTCTCTGCCCTAATCGTGTAGGTGTTTGGTTTATAGGGAAGGCTGTCCCCTTCCAGATGGGGAGTAGGAAAAAAGTGCCACATAGATCTCCTGGAATCCAAGAAGCCAGATTACAGGAGGGAGAAAAGGGAAGATGTGTGTGTTACACAGGCGAGTGAGTGGTGCCTGGAAGGAAGGCAGAAGAGGGATAACGATGCGCCACCTCCTGACTGTTTGAGGAGAGTAAAATGTTACCCATAGCAAAGTGCCAAAAAGGTGTGCGTGTGTGTGCGTGTGTGTGTGTGTGTGTGTGAGAGAGAGAGAGAGAGAGATAGAGAGAGAGTTGGGCTTCTGCGTTATATCTAATCAAAGTGGCACAACGATTGGTTCTCTCCCTTCAATGTCTTGTTTTAAAAACTGAACTTGAAGCTGGAATTGACTTAATACATCATCTAGGCCAACTCTCCACCCATATAGGACACACGTTTGTGTCCATGAGGGCAGGCACTTCAACCCTTGGGGCAGATGCCAATTCTTTAGCCAAATGTGTTGACCCCAAGTGTGAGGTTCTTCTTTGGACCATTGACGACGATGGTAATAAAACCAAATGCACCCCACCAGAAACTAACATGACATTGTAAATCAAATATACGCCAATAAAAATTTAAAATAAAATAAAATATAAAGGAAAAAAAAAGGAACACCAAGGATTTCCAGCAACCATTGGAAACTAGGAGAGAGGCATGAAGCAGATTCTCTTTTAGAGCCTCCAGAAGGAACCAATCCTCTCAACACCTTGATTTCAGACTTCTGGCCTCCTTAACCGTGAGAGAATAAATTTATGTTGTTTTATTTTAATTTTACTTATTTATTTTTAATTTTTGGCCATGCCACACAGCATGCGGCATCTTAGTTTCCCAATCAGGGATGGAACCTGTGCCCCTTGCAGTGGAAGCGAGGAGTCCTAACCACTGGACCGCCAGGGAATTCCCTCTGTTGTTTAAGAAAAGAAAACCCCAAACATACCAAATGCATCCCGGGAGGGCGTCTCCTTGGTGTTTTCCTGAGGGAACGCGTGTTCCTGTGTTCCAGGTTCTTTGCTTCCTTATTCAGCACACATTCATGTGAAAGGAATAGACAGGGATTAGTATTTAACCTCACTGTTTATTTAGGGAAATTATTTTTAGATCATCTTCTCAAGTAATTCTGTTTCCAAAGTAAAACCGGGTGAATCAGATGACAGCTGAGGGTGGAGTCAAACCCCACCCCCACCTTGGTCGTGGATGGAGTGCCTTCCATTCCCAAGAGTCCTCAAACTGCCCTGGAGCAGGGCCTGGGGGATTCCTCCTTGGTGCTTCCTACCACCCCTTGGCCAGACCAGTCCGCAGGGGCTGCAGAGAGTGGAAAGGCCCCAAACTCAAAGAGGCTGCTCCCAGACAGGGGCTCACTGGTTCTCCCAACACTTCCTCTCTTTTCCATCGCATATGGGGCTTCCACGAGCCCCCTGGTCAGACTGGACTGGGGCAGGGAATGAAGAAATAAGTGACTTTCATTGTATCAAGGCCTCAATGGAAAACGAATGGCACTTACACCAGGATAGTTCAAGAAGACTCTATTTACAGGGAAGTGGGTGGAGGACAGTACAGTGACCTGGAGCTGGCAGCAGCTGAGCTGTCACTCCCCACCCTGGGACGGGACGGGAGGGGTATCAGAACCCAGAGCAGGGCAAATCCTGTAGAGTCCCCGCCTTGCCAGCAGCAATGCCCTACCCTTCAGTCCAGGGGACACAGCCAGCCTAAGCTGACCTTGCAGGGAGGGAGCCAAGGGAATAAAAACCCTGACCTCACTCTCCTCTTCCCTCTGCTCTCTGGGCAAGGCTAAAAGCAAGAGAAAGCCAGGGAGCAGGGAGCCTGTGATGTCATATAGGTAAGCGCCTGGGGCAGTGGAGAAGTGCAGAGAGTGGGACTGAAAGGCAGAGGGAGGACAGTCAGCACATTTACAATATGAAGGAAAGAAGCCAAGGTTGGGGGGTACGGTGGGGGGGAGAAAGATGCAAAACTCGGGCTTTTTTTGGCCTTGGACAAGACCTCAGTTGCAAGAGAAGACCAAGTTCGTACTTTCCTGCTGCGGAACCTGGGAGTACACTCTCCCTCTCCACCCCTCCCTGCCCCAAGTTTCTGTAACTCTTTCTGAATCTTTCTTTTTTTTTCCCTACATAGTTTACAGTAAGTTTATAGAGTTCTCAAAATGAAAGTAGAATTTTGACTGAGGTTATACTGAATATATAGAGCAACATGGGGATAATTGATTTCTTTTTATGATCAAGTCATCCCATGCAAAAGCAGAGGGTGTGTGCTTATTTATTCAAATGACTTATTTGCTCTTCATTATGTCCCCACTCCCACCACACCGCGCAGCTTGCAGGATCTTAGTTCCCTGACCAGGGATTGAACCTGGGCCATGGCAGTGAAAGCCTGGATTCCTAACCACTAGGCCACCATGGAACTTATTATGTTCTTTAAAATTCACTTTTTCACAGTGATCTGGGTATGATGGGTTAACTCTTGGACATTTTAGAGCTTTTGTTGCAATTGTGATTGGTATCTTATTGTAATTTTATTTTCAATTCAGTTATTTCTGGTACAGAGAAATGTAACCAATTTTTAAAAATTTTGGTAAAAAACATTTAACATAAAATTGACCATTTTAACCATTTTTAAGTATACATTTCAGTGTTAAGCATGTTCACTTGTTGCATATTTGTTCAACAAATCGCTAAAATTTCTTCATCTTGCAAAACTGAAACTTTGTACATATTAAACAGCAATTCCCCATGTCCCTCTCTCCCCAGCCCCTGGTAACCACTGTGCTTCTTTATGTTTTACTGAATTTGACTGCTTTAGATACCTCATATAAGTATAATCATACAGTATTTGTCTTTTCGTGACTGGCTTATTTCACTTAGCATAAAGTTCTTAAAGTTCATCCATGCTGTCACATGATAGGATTTCCTTCCTTTTTGAAAGCTGAATAATTTCCCATTGTATGTGTATACAACATACTGTTTATCCATTCATCCACTGATGGACATTTGTGTTGCTTCCACCTCTTGACTATATATAGTCAAGTACATATACTTGTATATAGTGCTGCTATGAACATGGGTGTGCAAATATCTGTTCAAGTCCCTGCTTTTTTTTTTTTTTTTATAATTGTAGCCATCCTAATGGTGATATTTCATTGTGGTTTTGATTTGCACTTCTCTGATGAGTAGTGAGGTTGAACATCTTTTTGCAGGCTTGTGGGCCATTTGTATTTCATCTTTAGAGACGTGTCTATTCAAGTCCTTTGCCCATTTTTCAATTGTTTTTTTTGTGGTTTTATTTGTTGTTGTTGAGTTGTAGTAATTTTAAAAATAGATTCTGGATATTGCTGAGGCCATGAATGGGGCTGAGCTCCATGAGTCTCGGCCTGGCCCTAATGTGGCTCTGGCTGCTCAGCTGAGCTCCTTTTATTTTCTGATACCTGGACATCCCTGCCCTGTTGGGCCCCACAGCTCCCAGCTAGTCAGTTTCTGTTCCTTGGTGGGAACTCTGACTGTTTGAATAAACCAGACACCCCACATGTGTCACGTAAGTTAAAAAAAAAAAAAGATTCTGGATATTAATCCCTTATCAGATACATGATTTGCAAATATTACTTTTTAAAAAATATATCAATTTGAATTTTGTTAATTTTATTTATTTAAAAATTTTTTGGCCACACCACATGGCATGTGGGATCCTAGTTCCCCAACCTGGGATCAAACCTGCGTCCCCTGCATTTGAAGCATGGAGTCTTAACCACTGGACCACCAGGGAAGTCCCTGCCTATATTACTTTTAACCTACCTGTATTGTTATACTGGCATACATCAGAGAAATTGTGGGTTCGGTTCTAGACCACTGCAATAAAGTGAGTCCATAATTTTTTTGGTTCCCATTGAATGTAAATTTATATTTATACAGTACTGTAGTCTATTAAGTGTACAATAACATTATGTCTAACAGAACAATGTACATACCTTAGTTTAAAAATAATGCTGTTGGAAAAATGGTGCTGATAGACTTGCTCGATGCAAGGTTGCCACAAACCTTGAATTAGTAAAAAAAAAATCTGCAAAGTGCAATAAATTGAAGTGCAATAAAATGAAGTATGACTGTATTTGAACTGAGTTTCTTGTAGTTAGCATATCTTTGGTTCACCTTTTAAAAATCAACTCTTCCAATCTCTTTTAATTGATGTATTTAGACTATTTACATTTAATGTAATTATTGGTATGTGTATTTGTCTACTTGAGACGCCATAACAAAATACCATAGATTGGGTGCTTAAACAACAGAAATTAATTTTCTCACAGTTCAGGAGGCTGGTAGTCTGAGATCAGGGTGCCAGCATGATTGGTTTCTGGTAAAAACTCTTTTCCTGGCTTGCAGATGTCTGCCTTCTGGTTGTATCTTCCCTTGCATGGGGTGGCCATTCCTCAGGTCCTGGCATCCTAGATGGTCTGCCTTCTTATCTCTACCTTTCAGAGTCTTCTTATGTTTGTCTTATATATATAATGCCTGGGGGTTTTAGTTGTACTTAAAATTAAAATTAAAAATATAGTTTTCCAGCATTGATTTATTTCATCATATATATTTTCCCTCTTAATCTTCTAATATAGTGAATTATATTGAGAGATTTTTTGATGTGAAACATCTTTGCATTCTTTGGATAAATCCTATTTGATCATCCTATAGTTATATATTAACAGTTGGTTTTATTTAGTTAATATTTTACTTAGGGTGTTATATTTACTTTTATAAAGTATGGACATAAAATTTGCTTTTTTTATATTTCCTTATTTATTTTTGCAATAAAAATTCCTCTATACAATGAGCTGGGCAGATTTTGTTCTTCATTCTTTTTTTCTGAAACAACGTACATATGTATATTTTCAAAGGTCAGCTTTTGTTTTCATTAGTGCTTTTATTGCTTTCAGTTCTCTATTTCATTGATCTCTATCCTTATCATTATCATGTCCTTCCTTCTTTCTTTGGGTTTGTTCTGTTCATCTTTACTTAACTTTTGAGTTGAATGCTTAGCTCACATTTCATGGCTCACTTTCACATCTTTTTTTTTTTTTTAGTTTCCTGATAAGTATAGTTAAAGGTAAAAAATTTCCTCTAAGTTCTGCTTTAGTTATATCTAACACATTTTGACATGTACTGATTTAATTTCTATTCAGTTTGAATTATTCTTTATACTTTTTATTTTAAGTTGAATGTTATTTATGAAAAATGTAAGCTTTTTATTTTGAAATAATTTCAAACTTACAGAAAAGTTATAAGAATAGTACAAAGAATTCCTGTGTACACTTTGTCCAGATTCAACAGTTTTAAACATTTTTCCATATTTGCTTTCTTTTTCTCTATTTCTGCCCCTCTCTCTAATGTTTTTTCCTAATCATCTTAGAGTAAGTTGAAACACATATGCCCCTTTACTGCTAAATATTTCAGTGTATTTCCTAAGAGCAAGGATATTCTTTTATATAAACACAGGAGAATTATAATATTCACAAAATTTAACTTTGTTGTAATACTATTATTTAATCCACAGTACATATTCAAATTTCACTAATTTTCCCAATAAAGATTCTTGTAGTCTCCAATCCCCAACCTTCTGCCCTGAAATCTGGAATCATGCATTTCAGTAAGTTGTCTTATCTCCTTTTTAAAAAAAAATTTATTTATTTATTTGGCCACACAGCTTGTGGAGATCTTAGTTCCCCAACCAGGGATTGAACCTATGTCCCCAGCAGTGAAAGCAGAGTCAGGGAATTCCCAAGTTGTCTTATCTCTTTAGTCATTTTTAATCTGGAAGAGTTCTTCAGTTTCTTATTTGTTGGGGCCTGAATAATTTGATTGTTCTGCTATTCAAGACCTCTTTTTATTTTTCTCTCTTCCATATTTTGAGAGGGTTTTGTTAAAATCTCCAACTGCAATTTTTAAAAACACACAACTTCTTTTTTTCTTTTTGGCCGTGAGCCTTGGCTTGTGGGATCTTAGTTCCCTGACCAGGGATTGAACCCATGCCTCCAATGCAGTCTTAACCACTGGACTGCCAGGGAGGTTCCCCCCAAAAAACACAACTTCTAACTGTAGTTTTCTTTAGTTGTTGCTTTATAAATTGTCAGGCTGAAGTTTCTGTTTTATATATATTTCTGATACTCATCTTCTTGCTCTATTGTTTCTTTTTTTAAAAAATTAATTTAGTTTTTGGCTGCTTTGGGTCTTCATTGCTGCTCGCGGGCTATCTCTAGTTGCGGAGAGCGAGGGCTACTCTTCCTTGCGGTGTGTGGACTTCTCATTGCGGTGGCTTCTCTTGTTGCGGACCACGGGCTCTAGGTATGCAGGCTTCAGTAGTTGTGGCACATGGGCTCAGTAGTTGTGGCTTGCGGGCTCTAGAGCGCAGGCTCAGTAGTTGTGGCACACAGGCTTAGTTGCTCCGCGGCACGTGGGATCTTCCCGGGCCAGGGCTTGAACCCATGTCCCCTGCATTGGCAGGCAGATTCTTAACCACTGCACCACGATGGAAGTCCCTCTACTGTTTCTTTTTAATATAAACACATTTTCTTTTGTCCTTTATGCCCTTTTATTAAAACTTAAATTTTATTTATTGTGCATTGAGATTATTCCCCAATTTTCTTTTGGGTCATATTTGCCACCTGGTTAATCTTTTTCCTCCTTTTAATTTCAACCTTTATTTGTCTTCTTGCTTTAGGAGTATTTGTCGTGAATAACACATGGTTTGGTCTTTTTATTTCCTCCATTATGAGAGCCTCTGTCTTTTTGACTGGTGACTGTTGACATAGTAAGACTTATTTTGCAACTCATTTCACATTTTGTATTTTTGTACATTGTTTCTTCCCTTTTTCTGCTTTCCATTTGATAAACTGATTTTGTTTTCTGCTGGACTGAAAAATATACATACTGATTCTGTTCTTTGGTGGTTGCCTTTAATTTAAGACCTACACTTACATTTACCTATCTTTATTATTTTCTTTTTTTATTCTTAAAATATTTATTACTATATTGGACATACTTCCTCAAAATTATTTTTGATCTTGAAAAATTTATCAAATGGAACATATATGCAAACAAATGTACACATATTTCTTGTTCCTTAACTTAAATGTATCCAGTGCTTTATTTCCTTTGGTTATCGTTTTAGCAAAATGCATTCCAGGTTTGTAAGGTTTTCTATTTCTTATTTTTTTCTTTTTTAACAATTTGAATTATATTTAGTCATTATGAAAATTAACTTCTTAATGCAAAGGTAAATATTTTTAGCATATTGGAATTCTATTTACTTATTTTTATTTTTACCATCTTAACCATTTTTAAGTGTATAGATTAGTAGTGTTAAGCTTCTTCACATTGTGGTGCAACCATAGTTTTTCTTAAATGGAACTTAATTTATTGATGAATGTAGTGTTGCTGAAGCAATGTCTTCATGTTTTTTCTACTTTATTATTCTTTCTCCAGAATATGTATCAATTTGAAGGCACTGGGTTTTCAAATATCCCTCAACTTATGGACCATCACTATACAACAAAACAGGTCATCACTAAGAAATCAGGCGTAGTTCTGCTGAATCCTATTCCTAAGGTAGGTGCATATATACACTTAAACATTTTTTTAAATTAAAAAAAATTTTTTATTGAAGTATAGTTGATTTACAATATTGTGTTAGTTTCAGGTATACAGCATAGCAATTCAGTTTCATATATATATATAAAATCTATCTATCTATCTAGCTATCTAGCTATATTCTTCTTCAGATTCTCTTCCCTTATAGGTTGTTACAAAATATTGAGTATAGTTCCCTGTGCTATACAGTAGGTCTTTGCTGGTTATCTATTTTATATCTAGTAGTGTGTATATGTTAATCCCAACCTCCTAATTAATCCCTCCTCCCACACCTCTTTCCCCTTTGGTAACCATAAATTTCCTTTCTATGTCTGTGAGTCTCTTTCTGTTTTGGAAATAAGTTCATTTGTATCTTTTTTTTTTTTTAAAGATTACACATATAAGCAATATCATGATATTTATCTTTCTCTATCAGCTTACTTTACTTAGTATGATAGTCTCTAGGTCATCCATGTTGCTGCAAATGGCATTATTTCATTCTTTTTTTATGGCTGAGTAATATTCCATTGTGTGTTTGTGTGTGTGTGTGTATAAAATATTCCACTGTGTGTGTATATAGATATATATAGCTATGTATACATATCTATATCTATCTATCTATATCACATCTTCTTTATCCATTCATCTGCTGATGGACATTAGGTTGCTTCCATGTCTTGGCTATTGTAAACAGTGCTGCAGTGAACATTGGGGTGCATGTACGATATTTTTTCGAATTAGAGTTTTCTCTGGATATATGCCCAGGAGTGGATTGCAGGATCATATGGTAACTGTACTTTTAGTTTTTTCAGGAACCTCCATACTGTTCTCTATAACGGTTGTACCAAATTACATTTCCACCAACAGTGTAGTAGGGTTTCCTTTTCTCCACATCCTCTTCAGCATTTATTATTTGTAGACTTTTTGTTGATGGCCATTCTGACCAGTGTGAGGTGATACCTCATTGTAGGTTTTTTTTTTTTTTTGGCAGCTCAACACGGCATGTGGGATCTTAGTTCCCTGACCAGGGATCGAACCCGCGCCCCCTGCAGTGGAAGCGTGGAGTCTTAACCACTGGACTGCAAGGGAAGTCCCACCTCGTTGTAGTTTTGATTTGCATTTCTCTAATAATTAGCGATGTTGAGCATTTTTTCATGTGCCTGTTGGCCATCTGTATGTCTTCTTTGGAGAAATGTCTATTTAGATCTTCTGCCCATTTTTTGATTGGGTTGTTTGTTTTTTTGATATTGAGCTGTATGAGCTATTTGTATATTTTGGAAAATAATCCCTTGTTGGTTGCATCATTTACAAATGGGAGAAAATATCTGCAAATGATGCAACCGACAAGGGATTAGTTTCCAAAATATACAGTCATTGATTTCTTAAAAAAGATTTGAAACAAGTAAGGCAAAATATTAAGATTTAATAAAGCTGATGTTTGGGCAATGAATGTTCTTTAGTGTTTAAATATTTAACAATTAAAATAAAATAAAAGATCATAAAAAGATTGGCAAACTAATTGATTTTAAGAAATGCTAATCATAGGAACAAAATCAGTTGTTACTTGCTCAAAGAACCAGACATAATTAATAATACCTGATTCTGTTAGAACTAGACAGAATTCATTAAAACTTATTCTATTACCTGTATATGGATTATGAGAATAAGAAGTTTGATCAGAAGAGTGGTATTCTATAATTGGCAGCATGAGGGACCTGAGTACATTTTACATTGTTATAATTAGTATTAAACATTTCTAACACACAGAAAACACAAAGAATCATACTTACACACCTGACTTCAGTTCCACCTTTCTTTTCCCTCCTCAGATGTAATTATTAAAGTTAGTGCATATTATTCTTCATTATGTTTTGAGAATTGTCCTTGTGAGATATTGCAAAATATTTAAATCTGGTTAATAACACAACTGATGTTTTTCTGTGGGAATTCAAAGATACACTAATAATATTCATTGGACTGTCATAACTATTCACAAAACACCTTAAGTTTCTTAAGGCTGAGGATGCTTTCACATTCCACTTGGTAACAAGGGAGGAATCACTATCTACAGCAGCATGAATGGACCTCGAGATGATCATACTAAGTGAAGTAAGTCTGACAGAGAAAGACATCACTTATATGTGGAATCTAAAAAAAAATGATACAGGGACTTCCCTCGTGGTCCAGTGGGTAAGACTCTGAGCTCCCAGTGCTGGGGGCACTGGTTCAATCTCTGGTCGGGGAACTAAGATCCCACATGCCACACAATGCAGCCAAAATATAAATAAAATATAAATTAAAAAAATGATACAAATGAACTTATTTGCAAAACAGAACTAGACTCACAGATGTAGAAAACAAACTTATGGTTACCAAAGGGGAAAGTCGGGGGAGGGATAAACTGGGAATTTGGGATTAATGGATACATACTACACATACTACTATATATAAAATAGATAAACAATAAAAACCTACTGTATAAAACAGGGAATGATATTCAATATCTCATAATAACCTATAATGGAAAAGAATATGAACAAGAATATATGTGTGTATGTGTGTGCGTGTGTATAACTGAATCACTTTGCTCTACACCTGAAACATTGTAAATCAACAATATTTAATGGAAAAACAATAATGCTTCAGGTTGAGTAACCTTGTGTTAAGGGTGACATGTGGCCTAAGAAACGAGGGAGTTTTGGTCTATGTTACAATATTCCAGATTCAGACAATCCCTCAGTGGAGAAGCTGGGACGCTGAAAAATTTTCATCTGATGACTTTGATGCTTCCTTTCTGATCATTATAAAGAATGAATAGCTCCTTAGCATTGACAAGAAATACTGATGGTGGTGGTGATTTCATTCAAGTGACAAACTCATGCCAAGTTTCCAATCCTTATCTGTTTTAGGATTAGAATATGTAATTTGTAAAAATCATGGAAAGAAATACTAACTTGCTACAAAGCACTCTAAGTACTAACAAAGACCCCCTCATGTCTCATCTGTACTTCACTTGCTTATTTTGCATGATTTCAAGGCAGTGAAGGCAAAAGTCTCAACATTTATTTCTGACAGATCAACATCACATTTTGGAGTAAAAGAAACACATATGAGGGGTACTTTAATATATGTTTTCTTGTACTTATTCAGACTCATAAGAGAAATGTTTTCATTAACTTTTACCAAATATTACTGGATTGTATAAATACATTTTCTACTTGGGTTCTGGTCTATGATATACTGTTATTTCTCTACTCATTTATTTTTTATCATATACTGACTAGATTCAGATTAATCTGATAAAAAGATCTTGTGGATTCTGCTATACATAATGCACATAGCAATCAGTAATAGAATTTCTGTAAATTTACACTTATTGATGATCTAATACCTTCTCTTCATTTAGCTGTTGATTTTCACTAAGTAGATTAAATGGTGTTCTTAAAAGCAGAAAGCCACTTATGAATAAATACAAAACGAAATGTTCCCAGATGCAATCTTGGATGTAATGTCTTAAACTTAAAAAATTCAGGTTCATTTATTTTGGATTAATTTCTCCCTGTTGGATGTTGACACACTGTTTTTCATCTGTCAAATGCATAATTATAAAACTAATCATATTTGACAATGAAGTGAAGTGATACACACACATTAAAGTGTCCACCTCTTTGCCATACTTCTATTTTTTAAAAAATTTATTTATTTATTATTTTTGGCTGCGTTATGTCTTCGTTGCTCTGTGCGGGCTTTTCTCTAGTTGCGGTGAGCGGGGACTACTCTTCGTTGCGGTGTGCGGGCTTCTCATTGTGGTGGCTTCTCTTTGTTGCAGAGCACGGGCTCTAGGCACATGGGCTCTAGGCACATGGGCTCTAGGCGCACGGGCTCTAGGTGCACGGGCTCTAGGTGCACGGGCTCTAGGTGCACGGGCTTCAGTAGTTGTGGCACGTGGGCTTTAGAGCACGGGCTCAGTAGTTGTGGCACACGCGCTTAGTTGCTCCGCGGCATGTGGGATCTTCCTGGACCAGGGATCGAACCCGTGTCCCCTGCATTGGCAGGCGGATTCTTAACCACTGCGCCACCAGGGAAGTCCCTTTTTGGCATACTTCTTAAACGCACTTCCAGATGACATAAAAAAAATGGGAAAAAGGTCTTTATTCAGAACCTACTGAATTTTCATTCTCAATTTTGTGGGTCTGTCTGTTTCTTTCTATCCCCAATTTCATCTAATTTGAGTTTCACAAACAAGATGCCTCTAAGTGAATGGTTAACATGTAAAATTATTAGTTATTTCATAAGAATTTGTAAAGCCTTTTTGGTATTGAGAAAGTGATAGAACCTAATGTATGTGTAAGAACAGTTCTGCAAATCAAGTAGTTTCTAATTCTTTGCTTCAACAAAACTGAAGAAAAACTCTACATTTGAGACTTCCCTGGTGGCGAGGGGTTAAGAATCCGCCTGCCAATGCAGGGGACACGGGTCCGAACCCAGGTTCGGGAAGATCCCACATGCTGCAGAGCAACTAAGCCCGTGCGCCACAACTACTGAGCCTGCACTCTAGAGCCTGCGAGCCACAACTACTGAGCCTGCATGCCACAACTACTGAAACCCGCGCGCCTAGAGCCTGTGCTCTGCAACAGTAGAAGCGACCACAATGAGAAGCCCGTGCACCGCAACGAAGAGTAGCCCCCGCTCACCGCAACTAGAGAAAGCCTGTGCGCAGCAAGGAAGACCCAACGCAGCCAAAAATGAATATATAAAATAAATTTTTAAAAAACCCCCAAAAACCTCTACATTTGAGTTGTGAGACTATTAAAAATAGTATTTAATAAGAGCTTACTATGTGAGTTTTTGGCATATAACTAAGAGGAAATTTGTAAAATTGGTTGAAGTTGCTACAAGAAAATTCTTTCCACTTCCATACTTTTTCTGTTCCCACACTTACATATGTGAACAAAATTCTTTAGTTATTTTACGTTAAACTTTTTTTTTTTTTTTTAAGGAATAGAAATCATATAGAACCTGGCCTCACAATAAGTAATTTTCACC
Organism: Balaenoptera physalus; assembly: GCF_965194825.1. Taxonomy (NCBI): domain Eukaryota; kingdom Metazoa; phylum Chordata; class Mammalia; order Artiodactyla; family Balaenopteridae; genus Balaenoptera; species Balaenoptera physalus. The sequence goes on from NC_138896.1 coordinate 41,493,407, forward strand.
AACATGAAATTGGGAAAATAAAGCTCCTATCCATCTCAGTAAGAGATGCATTTCAGTTAAATTTTACTTTTAAAAAATTTATAATTTCATATTTTATTTACCATAATCTATATTATTTATACTGTTTTGATCATCTGTGTATCTTTAATAATTGTAATTATTTTAATCCACATGACTTTTTAAACACTTAAAAGAGAAAATTAAAAATTCATTTTTAAAACGTACTTTGCTGCAAAGAAACATAATAGCTGGATCAAGAAAAGATTTCCAAGAACAAAAATATATTACATTAGGATGCAGGCAGGGTGGAGAATTCAAAAACTATTCCATAGGGGGCAGTAACATGAAAATAGGAATTCAAAGGAAAAAGGAGCAAAGTAAAAATTCCAACTGTTAAGGAAGGGGTTGCTTGTGCCTTTTAAAAATTAATGATGGGTGTAAAACATTATGGTACTTGGATTCCACTGGATATGTGATAGAGTGATTAATAGTTTTATGTAAATGTGTTGATATATATATTGAAATTTCTATTCTTTGTAACTATTTGAATCCATGCTGAGAATTTCAGGTCAACTTCAGCCTGTGGGAAGGGGCATATGATGTTTCACAATTCTTTCAGGAGAGATGTGAAGGGAAGAGCACTAATTCTTCCCCCTTCTTGTGTTACCCTGATAGGAACACAGACATATTAATGGGGAAGAGAACCTAGGTGTCAGCAGACACAGGAAGGAGTGGACATTTTTTCAGTTCTATGCCAGGAAGTCCACTCAAACTGAGGCTGGAAACATTAAGACACACTAGTCTTGAAGCCCCTGGTATTCTGGAATCCCTGCCCACACTCCAAATGACCAACCCCCAAAGCTTCCTTCCGCTGAGTTGACTATTCTTAAACTCTCAGCAACTCTTCCCCACAGCAAAGAACTAGTTTTTCCTTTCCCTTGTGATTTGAATCCCTCCCCCTTATTTACTAGATGATGAGGATACCGCCCTTTTTCATTCCCCATGAAGAGAAAATGACCGTGTGGGGTCAGCGTGAAAGTGGAGGTTGTGAAGTCCTAGGACAGACCCATTAGTCTTATATTTGAAGCAGTATAAAAATGTAGATGCCAGATGCAAGGTAGCATCTGGAAACAATGGAGGGGAAGACACATATGTGCCAGGCATAGGACAATGGCTCTCCTAGAAGTCTGTCCTGAAGTAGTGGCTTTCCTCCAGTGAACCCTAGATCTGGGGACCATGCCTAGGTGCTTTGATTCCAAATTTTCACCTCATTTACACTTGGGGTAGATGTCCCCGTTGACTATTCAACACACCATTTTTAGCACCATTTACATACCTATACATGCCACCTAGAGGGTTTGGGGTTCATTTTTGTTTTTAATCAAGGCTGGGACCTGGTTTCCTCCCATGGAATCATTATTATTATTATTATTTTTTGCATCACTTTTGACAAGCTTGAGAAGAGAATTCTTGGAGTGGATATCTTGAAGATAAAAGAACCATTGCTCAGGTGCCTGGTGCCCTTCGGTCACTCTCCAGGCTCCTGGCTTGGCTTCCCCAGCCTTTGTGAATAAGCAGGGGAGCTCTGAATGCAGACCAGCCAAGTGGAGCTCAGCCTGCAGAGACTGGTCATCCCTGGTGGAAGGCTGCCATTGGGCACTGGGACTCCTGGAAAACCTGTACTGCTGAGTTTGCAGTTCTCCATCTTGGCTGCTTCTCGGACTGACCACGAGGCTGAGTTTTCACCAGCCTCTTGCCTCCCCTCGTTTCCCACAAGCAGACATGGGAACTCACTTGCACGTGCTGACCCCCTCTGCAGTGGCTACTTGGCCACATCCTTCTACCAGGCTGAGACTTGCCTGCCTAAGGTCAGACTCCCTTCTATCCTCTACAGAACACCTGTGAGTCAACACCTCTGGCCCTAGTGTAAGAGTGGTCAGATATTGTGTAACTCAGCTACTTAAGAGTGGAAAACCAAAGTCAAGGTGAAGAGACCTGGTATCCTCACTCAAGCTTTTCATCTATATTATCCAACCTCCACTCTGATAACCAGAGCACCAAGGAAGAGTAGGTCAGCAACTATGTCCATGATGGTTTTTTTTTTAGGGTTACAGAAAAATGGAAGTTTATTCAACTTTTTCTTATTGGTAAATTTTTACTTCTTTAGTCCTTTTCTATTTCCATTGAAAGACCTATAAAAGGGAGAGCTCAGTAGTTCAGATTGAATATAGAATACATAATGTATCTTACTTTAATAGAAGGATATCTATTTCTGGGATTCAACAAACTCTTGGCTTTTAGTTTACTTAAATTATGAAACCAATTAAAACTGCTTTTTAGATATTGATGTGAAGAGTCCAGAAAAATCGTTTGCTTTCTACAACTAAAACTTTTGATTTTATATTTTATTTTTAATTTTATTTTTGTTTTAGACTTCCATGATTATACCATTCCAAATTGGAAAAAAAAAATACTTGTTAGTTAATATATTTACTTCCAGGACTCTGTATAGAATAAATGTCTACTATACTATTTCTCTCATAGAGAAATAGATATTTCTGATCACTGATCACTGGTATTTCAGTTAGAAATATGATATTCAGAAGAAGTTCAACTTAGGATTTTTTTTTCTTAACTTCTTTATTATTTTGAATTATGGAGCAACTGTGTCCATGATTATAAGGAGGTAGGACAATGGCTTTTGAAAAGTGGAAGGGAGATGGCTTATGATTCTCTCTTGGCTGGAACCCTGGTCCTGCCTGCACCTTGGATGGCTCCTGATTGCCTTGGTCTGAGAAGAGATTCCCTTCCCCACACAACCCTCCCTACTCCACCTCAGGCTGAGGGGTGCGCATGTGAGGCTCAGAGGTTGGTGTCTAAGAGAGAAAACGGCTGTTGCACAAACGAAGGCCACCTCAGGTTAAACGGAACGAGTTACACATCCAAACAAACGCGGTGAGAACCGAAGGGATAAACGTACTACCCGAAGTATTCTCCTGGGACCCTCCCCAAGGACCTGGATTGCTTTAATGATCCCGCCAGGACAGGAGGACTCAGCGTACACCTCCCATAACTAACGGGTCTAAAGGTCTGAGTAGACCCCGTCCCTCCCTCGTCAGGGACGAGACCTATTCTCATTGTTCTCCCTCACCTCACTCCAGGGCTCCGTGAAGAGAATGAGAGAGGAATCTAGGGGTCCGGATCCCTTCCTCACTACCCCAGCTGCGTGGTACCTGGGGGACACGATCTCGGTTCCAAATCTCGCCCCGCCACAGCGTCTCCTGCGCGTTCTTCAGGTATTTGCAAGCCACCAGATGCATGCCCTCTTCGTCCAGGCAGGCGCTTCGGGACTTTGCAAAATAGGCATCTATTTTGGGGGTTTTGAGCAGCAGCATCCGCTTCTGTCGAGTCTCCAGGCCCGGGTGCAGGCTTTTTTTTTTTTTTTTTTTTTTTAACATCTTTATTGGAGTATAATTGCTTTACAATGGTGTGTTAGTTTCTGCTGTATAAGAAACAGGATCAGCTGTACGTATACATATATCCCCATATCCCCTCCCTCTTGCGTCTCCCTCCCACCCTCCCTATCCCACCCCTCCAGGTGGTCACAAAGCACGGAGCTGATCTCCCTGTGCTATGTGGCTGCTTCCCACTAGCTATCTATTTTACATTTGGTGGTGTATATATGTCCATGCCACTCTCTCACTTCGTCCCAGCTTTCCCTTCTCCCTTCCCATGTCCTCAAGTCCATTCTCTACATCTGCGTCTTTATTCCTGTCCTGACCCTAGGTTTATTAGAACCTTTTTGTTTTTTTTTTTTAGAGTCCATATATATGTGTTAGCATATGGTATATGTTTTTCTCTGTCTGACTTACTTCACTCTGTATGACAGACTCTAGGTTCATCCACCTCACTACAAATAACTCAATTTCCTTTCTTTTTATGGCTGAGTAATATTCCATTGTATATATGTGCCACATCTTCTTGCAGGCTTTTAACGAGGGCTGCCAGAGGCGCGGAGAAGTGGACTCTGTCGGTGCCCCTCTGGTGGGCCCTTTCACCAGAAAGACTGTGGCCGGGTATCCGCCTCCGCAAGAGCGCTAGGAGCGCTCAGGCCCCACCCATCTGTGGGCCGGAAGCTATGATTGGCTCTCTGGAACGCCAATCAGAGCCCGGCGCTCTGAGGGGGGGGGGGGCGGGGGGGACGCAGCCCCGCCGTCCCTGAACCGGGCCTGGGAGGCTATCTGCGCTCTCCCGGAGGAGCCGTTTCCCTGGAGTCCCTTAGTGTGGTCCCGTGGTGACCTGAGATGTCCGGGCTCACCTCAGTTCCCCACGCACCTGCTCACCGCTGCGGCAGGGCCCGTGAAAGGAGCAGGAGGGGGATTTCTAGTAGCGTTAGCGGGTTCCAGATGCCACTGCATGAAACGGCAACCTAGACCCTAAGTCCACTCCAGCTGACTTGATAAATGTGAATCTTGACTAACCCTGGAGTCTTCCCCATAGGCAGGTGGAAAAGAGGGACGTCAGCTGCCCCTGTACAGAAAAACTGAAATCGCAGGTACCATGGATGTGGAAATGTGGGGTCCTGGGAATCCTCAGCACTGATCACGCTCCTAAGTCCACTCCCAAGCCACATCCACGACCCTGAAAGCCTGTATGTATCTGTGTGTGTATATATATATATGTGTGTGTGTGTGTGTGTGTGTGTGTGTGTGTATATGTATTTTAGTGGACTGGAATAAATAATATATAAATATATAATATAAACGTATATAATATTTATATAAAATACATTTATATATAATACATAGTAATATATAAAATATATAGTAATATATGTAGTAACATGTAAAACATGTATTAATGTATAGTAATATATAAAAATGTATATGAAAAAATATGTTTACATATGTGTATATAAATAGAGTGGAATGGAATAGAATACAATAGAATAAAAAATAACAGCCTGCACCACAGATAGTGAGTGTAACTATAGTTTCATGAAATGTTTCAGTTAAATATATTTGTGTGTGTGTATTAGCAGATTTATATATGTATATATATATATATATATATAACATTTTTTAAAAAAAGTTTGAAAAGCACGGAGCCCTCTCCCTGAATTGAACTCCTGGTGCCCTTGCTCCCAAAGTAACCAAGAGGCCCTCTCCCTCTGAGCCCTCCCCCCACCACCCTTAGACTCCTCCATAAGGAAAGGAGCCCTCAGCCAGAGTGACCTTCCTTCAGGACATAGCAGGTAATGGAAAGGGGCTGTGCTCTTTCTTTCTGAAAATAGCTGCTGTCTGGGGCTCCACATGATGATCAGCTCATCATTTTTCAGTTACATTGAATCCTTCATTTTAATAATCACCTGCAGAAAAAATTGAATTGATCATTGAATATCTTCACACAAAAGAAACTCAAACCCTAATTGCTACATCAGTAAGTTGTACCAAACACTTAAAGAAACAACAATTCTAATCCTACAGAAGTTCTTACAGAATATAAAAAGAGGATATATCCCCTACTTCTTTTAGGAGGCTTGTAATAACCTTTATACTAAAAATTTGACAAAGACAGTACAAAAAAGGAAAATTATAAGTCAATCTCACTCATGAATATAGATACAAAAACCCTAAACACACAGTTCACATGGGCTTTCACACAGGTAGAATAAATCTCACACTCAAATAAAAGGAGAAATCATTAACTTCTTGGGAAAACTGGAGACTGTTCTACTGTACTTTCCTTCCAAGGAAAAGAAAGAAAAAAATACATCCATCTAGAAGAGAAAAAAAATCACACAACTTTCCTATGTTTCCTTTAAAGAAATATTTTGGGGTGGTGGGTTGTGGATCTCTTACTGAGGAAAAGCAACCTATTGGAACCTCTGTGTTCTGCATCATGTACTTAAACCCAGGCTGGGTTATTCTCAACTCTCTCTGTGGAGACACTGTCCATCTCAGCCTCATTTCTCACAAAGAATCACTCACTTAGAATCAGATGAATTTTTAACACAACCAACTTAGAAAAATGAATGATAGAACATGTGCTGGAATTACAGTTGTTCTTCTACTCCAGTGGTTCTCAAAATGTGGTCTTTGGATCAGCAGCTTTTGAAATGTATTTAAAATGCAAATTCTTAGGTCTGAACCCAAAACTTCTGAATCTGACCCTCTGGATGCGGGACACAGAAATCTGCATTTTAACACGCTGTCCAGGGGATTCCGATGCACTCAAGTTTGGGAATGCCTGCTTGGATTCAACTGCTAGTACTCTCACAGATAAGAGTGCACCTGGACCCATACCAGTGACATCTGGCAAAAACCTTTAGACAAAAATCAACAACAAAAGAAAATCCCATAATTTTCTTACTTTCTAATAGCTCTGGATTTTCAGTACAAATAATTCTTTAACAACAAAGTTTTGAGCTAGCTGGGGAAGGATCACAGAGGCAGACAGGCTCCTATTGAGGCCAAAATAGAGATTTGTCTTACTTGATTTTTTTAGAACTAAAAACATTTTTTTAAAAAATTGTGGGCTTATTTTTAGGCTCAGCATGGAATCACCCTCCTTATGGTTCTACTCTCTGCTTGGTTCACTCATTGAACGTCTTTCACTCTTTGTTTAATAAAAAGTCCAGTAGAGTCATTTATTCTGTGTGTGTGAGAAGAGGGAAATGCCAATGAATCTTTTTCTCATTTGACAGAAGAAATTCGCAAGTAATTTTAGCTTCCTGCAGATGGAGATGTTAACAATGTTATCACTAGAGCTTACATTATCAAGAAAGATGAGTGGTCAGGATTAGAGATGTTTTATAGGTTAAGGGGTATTTTATCCAGTCTTGTCCAAAGTCTTTGATGTCTAGGGGTTTGACAAATTGTTTTTGTTAGATGTATCATTTACAAAGACAGATTTATGTTAAAAAAATGCATTCATCATTCTCCCCAGCTTTGCGGGCAGAAAAGAACATCTTTTCCTTATTACCTTACAGAGAATTTTGTCACCTGCGTCTTAAGGCTAAGAACTGAAATTCCATTTTCGGCATTGAGTTAAAAAGAGGTAGACCCTTCTAGAGAGTCAAATATTATACTGTGAAATGGCAAATGGCTTAGTGGGGTTACTTAGGCAGAGAATTTGGGACTTTTTAACAACAGCCAAAACGAAAGAAAGACAGAAAAAGAAAGGAAAGAAGGAGGGAAGAAAGAAAGAAAGAGAGAAAGAAAGAAAGGAAGGAAGAACATAGAAGCATAGGAAAGGAAAAAAACAAGCTTTCATTATGTAGAGGTGATATGATTGTCTACAGAAAAAATACCAAAAAAATCTGAGACATAAGAATTAATAATATTTTAGTAAGGTGGTTGGATAAATACACAAAAAAATCAATTGCACTTTTCTATCAAAACAAAAAAAAAGTGGGATATGTGATAAAATGGTCTCTTTTAATAGCAAACTTACAGTAATCAGAAATAAATTCTCAGAAAGAAAAGACATGCAAATTGTCTCATTTCAAAGCACAAGAACATAAGGTTTCTAATGTTATTGTTATATTATTATCTTTAAGATGATTTAATACACAATTCATTGTTAATTTCCTTTTCGCTGCCCAACATCTGCTAGTTTCCTTTTTGTGCATTCATGTTTTGGTTGTTCATTTGCTAAGCGGGACGTAGAAGAAGGAAAGTGGCCAGATTCTCTGCCTCTTCTGAATGAGATTTTCACAGTGTTTTAAGTGAACAAATACTTATTGCATGCACATTTAATATATAAATGATCATGATTAGGAATGATATTTGATGACCTTTGTTCCCGTACAAACACGGACGCGTGTATGCGCTTTTCTTTTCCTTAAGTGAAATCATTTTGTAAGACTTTGAAAGTAAACAAATCTGATTTAAGTAGCTATGAATTTGAATGTGCTCTCAAATATTTACTAAACTGTCATTATTAAGCATATACTTTGTGTGCAGTGTAATAAGTCTCTTGGAATGTAAATGTGAATAATATGTAATCCCTGCTCTTAAGGAAAGGAAAGTCTAATAGAGGAGGCAAATATGTTGGTAAGTGATTACAATAGACTCTAATGCTATACTGTTATACTGTAGTTATGTTATAATGACCCTGGGAGCCTCTTACGAGATTGACTGTAGCTTGGACAATCCTTCACCAAGAAAAAAAAAAAGAAAAGAAAAGACATGCAAGATTTAAATGGGGAAAACTAAAAACATTGAAAGGGACTTCTCTGGTGGTCCAGTGGTTAAGAATCCTCCTGCCAACATGTATACAATGGAATATTACTCAGCCATAAAAAGAAACGAGATTGAGTTATTTGTAGTGAGGTGGATGGACCTAGAGTCTGTCATACAGAGTGAAATAAGTCAGAAAGAGAAAAACAAATACTGTATGCTAGCATATATATATATGGAATCTAAAAAAAAAAAGGTCTGAGGAGATATATCCAAAATATATAAAGAACTGTTTGTCGATTTTGTTTATCTTTTCAAAGAACCAGTTCTTAGTCTCATTAATCTTCTCTCTCTTTTTTTTTTAATCTTCTCTTTTTTTAAAGTCTCTATTTCATTTATTTCTGCTCTAATCTTTATCTCGTCTCCTCTACTAACTTTGGGTTTTATTTGTCCTTCTTTTTCTAATTCCTTTAGGTGTAAGAGTAGGTTGTTTATTTGAGATTTTTCTTGTTTCTTGGAGTTAGGCCTATATCGCTATGAACTTCCCCCTTAGGACTGCTTTTTCTGTGTGCCATAGATTTTGGACAGTTGTGTTTCTATTTTCACTTGTCTCAAGGTATTTTTTGACTTCCTTCTTGATTTCTTCATTGACCCATTGGTTGTTTAGTAGCATGTAGTTTAGTCTCCATGTGTTTGTGTTTTTTGCAGTTTTTTCCGCACTATTTTAAAATATTTATTTATTTGTTTATTTTGGCTGTGACACGTCTTAGTTGCGGCATGCAGGATCTTTGTTGTGGTGTGAGGTATCTTTAGTTGTGGCATGCGGTATCTTTAGTTGTGGCATGCGGGTTCTTTAGTTGCGGCATGTGGGATCATTAGTTGCGGTATGCAGAATCTTTAGTTGTGGCATGCATGTGGGATCTAGTTCCCTGACCAGGGATCGAACCTGGGCCCACTGCATTGGGAGCGCAGAGTCTTAGCCACTGTACCACCAGGGAAGTCCCTGTAGTTGATTTCTAGTTTTATACTGTTGTCCCAAAAGATGCTTGATATGATTTCAACCATCTTAAATCTATTGAGACTTGTTTTGTGGCCTAATATGCCATCTACTCTGGAGAATTTTCCACGTGCAATGGAAAAGAATGTGTGTCCTGCTGATTTTAGATGGAATGGGCAAAGCAACTAGGCAGAGACATAAGGGTCAGTGATGCGATGGGTCAAGCATGTTGGAGATTAGGTAAGGATGCATCCACAGCCCACTTGTGGATGTTCATCCCTCAGATACATATCCTCCTTTTATCCAGGGAGACTTAAGGAGAGGAATGTGTACAGATCCAGTGTATATTTCTGCAATTTCACTTCAGCTAAGGAAAAAGAGTGTATATCTTTATTATCAGTGTGTGTATCTCTTCTCAAGTTTCCATCATTCCTACCATAATGCACCACAATTGTTCACTTTCAGTAGGAGTACATCTCAGGCCCATTTTCAGAAAATCAGATTACAGGAGAACATAACCAGGAAAGCATTACTCAAAAGAGCAGATACCTATCATCTGGTGTTCATGGAGCAATTAAACCTCAGACTGATCTACTTAATAAATATTTGTAGCTGCAAATGGGCTATAGCCTTTGATTTTTCAGCTTAATAAGTATTTCTTTTTGCCCTTGAGGGTCAGACTAATATTGATTGTAATTCTCTACTACCACCTAGTGGAAAATCCAACCATTAAAAAAAAAAAAGAAAAAAAGGTCCCATTTTTTATTTCTTAAAATTCCGCAGTAAATACCTGATCTTGTTATAAAATATCTTGTTATAAAAAGTTCAAATCATATAGAAGAGTGTAAAAAGGGTAAAAGGTCTCCTTTTATCACTCCCCTCTCTCCATTTCACTCTGCTTCCCAAAGGTGACCGTGCATTGTGGCCTGTATCCTGCTAGGACATTCCCTGTGCTTTTACATATTCAGGTGTTACAGCAGGAAAAATTCTAAGACATCAGCTAAGGATTGTTTTGTCTTTCTACTATAGAGGCAGATAAGGCATTTTACCCTTCATGCCTTGGGTGGCCACAGCAAAACAATGATGATCAAAAGGTTAAGCTCTTGAGCTTCAAATTTACCTTTGAAAACTATGGTAGAAGCAAGATGAATGAAAGGCCTAGATTAGTAAATATCTGGTCAATGCTTATGCCATAAGTGGTAGATTTGGGAAGGACTCCTGATGAAGTTAGGGCCAGTTTTATTGCCTGGAGTTGATACAGAATCCAGGCTTTGCACCCTGTAATCCTTCTAAACTGTGTCACAGATGTTTTTGTTTTACTTTAGTTTAAATAATTTAAATAAAAAAACCCTGATCTACTAAATTAGGAGGCAAAAAAGGAAACAGGATATTTGATTGTGCTGTGCTTGACCTATGACCTATTTGGTTTTCTATTGCCAAAGCCCACAAACTCCACAACTGAAATTCCTGATCTCATTTTGTGGTTTTTAATAAACTTTTTGGAGGTGTAATTTACATAAACCCAATGGAAACATTTAAAGTAGGGTTCCCCAACCTCTGGGCCACGGACCTGTAGCGGTCCGTGGCCTGTTAGGAACCGGGCCACACAGGAGGAGGTGAGTGGCAGGCAAGCGAGCGAAGCTTCATCTGTATTTACAGCTGCTCCCCATCACTCGAATTACCACCTGAGCTCCGCCTCCTGTCAGATCAGAGACCGCATTAGATTCTCATAGGAGCGTGAAACCTACTGTGAACTGCGCATGCGAGGGATCTAGGCTGCACGCTCCTTATGAGAATCTAATGCCTGATGATCTGAGGTGGAGCTGAGGCTGTGATGCTAGAGCTGGGGAGCAGCTGCAAATACAGATTATCATTAGCAGAGGGGTTTGACTGCACAGAGACCATAATAAATCAATTGCTTGCAGACTCATATCAAAACTCTATCAGTGGGGCTTCCCTGGTGGTGCAGTGGTTGAGAGTCTGCCTGCCAATGCAGGGGACACGGGTTCGAGCCCTGGTCTGGGAAGATCCCACATGCCGCGGAGCAACTAGGCCCGTGAGCCACAATTACTGAGGCTGCGCATCTGGAGCCTGTGCTCCGCAACAAGAGAGGCCGCGACAGTGAGAGGCCCGCGCACCGCGATGAAGAGTGGTCCCCGCTCGCCACTAGAGAAAGCCCTAGCACAGAAACGAAGACCCAACACAGCCATAAATAAATACATAAACAAATACTTAAAAAAAAAAAAAAAACTCTATCAGTGAGTGGCAAGTGAAAAGAAGCTCAGAGCTCCCATTGATTCTGCATTATGGTGAGTTGTGTAATTATTTCATTATACATTACAATGTAATAATAATAGAAATAAACTGCGCAATAAATGTAAGGCACTTGAATCATCCCAAAACCATCCCCCCTGCTCCCGTCTGTGGAAAAATTGTCTTCCATGAATCTGGTCCCTAGTGCCAAAAAGGTTGGGGACCGCTGATTTAAAGTATTCAGTTTGATGAGTTTTGACAAATGTATACACTGTGTAACCACCACCCCAATTGATACATAGAACATTCTTCTTGTCTCGAAAAGTTCCTTCTTGCCCTTTTGCAGTCACTTCCCACTCTAGACACCTACTAATTTGATTTCTATCACTTTAAATTGATTTTGGGGGAAAAAAAGAAAAGGATTTGTTCCCCGTCCTCAGATTTTTTTTTTTATTTGATCACTGCCATGGGGCATGCAGGATCTTAGTTCCCTGACCAGGGATCAAACCCGTGCCCCCTGCAGTGGAAGCACAGAGTCTTAACCACTGGACCATCAGGGAAGCCCCTCATTTTGCTGTCTTAATTTCTGGGAAGAAAACCTAAATGTAAACATATGTATTTAATCTAATTAACACAGGACATGCTTTTATTTTGTAAACTATTAGCTCTTGTGATCTTTAGACAATGCTGCAAATCATTGTATTAGTTACTCCACTTACTTTCTCAGTAAAAATTAAAAATTCCACCTCTGAAAAACTTCTAAGGTCAATAGTGGTTATTATGTTCAACTTCATAGTCTCACCTAAATGATTTTATAAGTTTGGACTGATTTAAATTGAGTTAAGTAAGAAATGACTTTTTGATTACCTGCAACATTCTTTTAAAAAAATTTTTTTTTTGTTTTAATTTATTTATTTTATTTATTTACTTTTGGCTGCGTTGGGTCTTTGTTGCTGCATGCAGGCTTTCTCTAGTTGCAGTGAGCTCGGGCTCTAGAACGCAGGCTCAGTGGTTGTGGAGCACGGGCTTAGTTGCTCTGCGGCATAGTGGGATCTTCCCAGACCAGGGCTCGAACCCGTGTCCCCTGCATTGGCAGGTGGATTCTTAACCACTGAGCCACCTGGGAAGCCCCACCTGCAACATTCTTAAAAGAAATAACAATTCATAGAGACAAAGAAAAGAAATGCTGAATCACCAAAAAATACTGAATTGCTTTTACGTATATACTCTTGTCCATATTTACTTTTTTCAAAACTGAAATTAAGATGGTAAACTGAAGTCCATTGACAGATGAATGGATAAAGAAGATGTGGTGTATATATATATATATATATATATATATATATATATATATATTACACAATGGAGTATTACTCAGCCATAAAAAAGGATGAAATAATGCCATTTGCAGCAACATGGATGAACCTAGAGATTATCATACTAAGTGAAGTAAGTCAGACAGAGAAAGACAAATATCATATGATCTCACTTATATGTGGAATCTAAAAAAAATGATACAAATGAACTTATTTACAAAACAGACTCACAGATATAGAAAACAAACTTTTATGGTTACCAAAGGGGAAAGGTTGGGGGGAGGGATAAATCAGGAATTTGGGTGTAACATATACATACAGTACTATATTTAAAATAGATAACCAACAGGACCTACTGTGTAGCACAAGGAACTATACTCAATATTTTGTAATAACCTATATGGGAAAAGAAGCTGAAAAGGAATATATATATATATATATATATATATATATATATATATATATATATATATATATATATATTTACATATATATGTAAAACTGAATCACTTTGCTGTATACCTGAAACTAACACAACATTGTAAATGAACTATACTTCAATAAGAAAAGATGGTAAACTCAATGTGGTATACACATTAGGGTATTGTATTAATAAGATTAATTATATTTTAAAGCTGAAGTTGAAAGCTTTAAATAATATTGTCATCTAACTATACACATATTTGAAACACACACATAATGATGAATTAAAATTAATAAGCAAAAAAAGAGAGGACTTGTTCAAATTTGGTCTTGGAATATTCATTGTACTCTTAAAAAGAGATAGAAAAAGTTTTTATTTCCTTGAGTGTAATCAGCTCAGCAAGCAGCTATTTTCTCTCAGAATACTCTCACTCAGTATCCTGATAAATTTGAGTGCTTTTGCTGATATTTTCATGGCCTTAAATATTTTAAAAACAAATAACAAAAACCCTTTGAATCATGAGAGACCTACAGCTTCTATAATTATTATGTTACCTTCTTTATATTTATTTTAAAATGTTTTATTATCACTCTGGTTATTGGGATAGCAAAAACTTTAACAATTGACCACTCTTAGGTACCTGTCCACTTATATTAATTAAGTGACCAGTTTCCTCTGACAATTCTTTTTTGTTGTTGTTGCCTTCCTGAAGCCTAAACTCTTAATTGAAAATATTAAAACTGTCAAGCTATCTTTTACTGTACTCTAAAAAAACCCTTTTTCCCACTAGGTAGCCACTACCCATTTGACCACTAGGTGGCCCCAAAGCCTTAATCTGTCACAATATGAAATGCAGGAGGCCAGAAGTTAATTAGGTGCATTTTGCATGCTTTATATACTTTAGATTAATTCTATACTCTCAAAAGAGCTACCCTGTGTATCAACCCCACAATGCTGAAAAAGCTGACAAAACACAGGAGCTCAACCTTTCCTTGATTAATCTTGTCCAGGTAAAAATATTGTGAATGTGTGTCATAATGACTGTAGATGTTTCAGGAAGGGTAAAAGCATACTCTTGTTCGTATTCCAAGTCTGGATGGGTGATTTTAATACATTTATTTTAAAGAAGGTTTTGTTTCTGGGTTTAAAATACCCTTGTCAATCAGTAGGAATCCTAGTCTGCACTTTACAGGCTGAATTAGAAGAACATGGAAAGTTGCCAAAGCCCCTCACAGTCTAGAATGTGTAATTACCTTCAGAGTAATGACTCATAAGTTTTTGTGAAATTGTGAGATTTCTAGATTCTACTCCTCTATTCTGATATTGTTGGTTACTGTGATAAATTAAACTGCGCCATCTGGCCAAACAGATGTTTTCTGTTTTTCTCTCATATTTGAAGAAGCCCTCTGCTAGAAGCTATCACCAAAAATTGGGTCTTCTGAGAGAAACAACAGAAAAGGACAATCTCAGGGGCTCAGTGGAAATGATGACCAGGATTTCTTGATTCTTGCTATTGCAGAGAATAGAATTATGAGAACAAATTTACCAGTTTAAGCTGATATGGTCACCTATTGACATCTGTGAAACTGTATCAGGGGACTTAAAAATTGGAACTTATAGACTATTTTAGTACAGAAGCAGAGAAGTCATTAACATAGTCTGCTAGCCCTAGATCAGTGGGACAGGAAATAAGACTGAATGAAACTGTTAACCAATATTTAATTATGGTGATTTATTTCAGAACATTGTTTTAAATGTTCTATTTTCTGATGAGCATGTAAGCAGACCATTTTATTTTCTTCTTATCTATCTGTAATCCTCAGGTTTAGCCTATGCTTATGGAAAATAAAACCCAGTGTTCTTTGAATGATGTCTTGTTCCATTGGAACCACAGAATTCAGGAAAAAATATCCTATAGTAAATCTTAATATAGACTGCAAAGTATAACTACTCAGGAAAAATGAAAGATAATGATGACCCTATTCCTAATTGGAATTCTGACAAATGCTTTTACAATTTTTAAGCTTAGAAAAATCTCAGCTATCCTTTGTTAAAGGACAGTGAGTCAAATTTTGCTTTTTATGGCTACCATAGCTCTATAGACAATCAAATATTTTTGTAGACAGCATCACTGGTGGAATATATGATAATTCTATAGAAAATTTGGTATATAGTTCTTCTCTGCAAATAGTGTTCAAAGTGCTTTTGTGGGTTGCTTTATGTTTTTATGGCAATGTAGTGATATGCAGTGGTTCACATCTCCAAATTTGGAACCCTGAGCATGCCAGAAATGTCACATAAAAAGGAAAATCTCATTTCATTAATCTCATTAATTTCTCTAATAAGACAAAGGACTGCAGTTTGTATGTGGAAACAAGGCCTACAAAATCCTCTGAGCACACTGGTTCCTAGTTTATTGCCCCCACCCGACAGGTGGGAAACGATGTTAATTTCTGAGGATGAGTTAATTTCAGAATCACTGATGAACTTTGAGAATCTCAGAGAAAATGGGATTTCATCCTCAGTGAAAGGCCCTATAAATGAAGCTCTGAGATGGTGAGTCGGGGAGGGTTCTTGGGATAAGTAAACTCTTGCATGGCAATGAAATTATTTCTGGTTATCATAGGAGTAATTAAAACTATGACCTTATGGACTAAAGCCTTCCAGAAAGATGTGAACTGTTAATATCGTTAAGACCTTTGTTTTATTAACTACATGACAAGGAGGTCTTCACATCTTAATCCTAAAACAGGCCAAATAAAAGAGCCTGTCAAATTAAGGATACTGAATTAGAATATTTCTGGAAAATCTTATTTGGTCAATTCATTACTTTAAGGGTAGGAATCGTGTAGGGAAAATGTTCCAAAATTTGGAAATAAGGCAAAAATCTGCTTTCTTGATTAATATATGTAAACATTTTCTTATAATCCTGCCTGATTATAATCCTGTTTCAGGGATTGTAACTTGACTAAAAAGAACCCGGCTGGCCCTGTACTGTGAGACGTTAATCTGTAGAAAGCTGATAAGGTGTGATGCCTTTGCTTTTTCTCTGGTAAAGAAGATAACTCCAAGGTTATGATTTTATTGCTTTGTAGTACATTAACCATTTTGAATCTCTAACACAGCAATTTCCCCTGACTATGTATATCTTTGTTTTGCAAATACTCTTTGAATCTAGTCTCTTGTATTCTTCCTGGTTCCCTCGTTAATGTTTGGTAACACTTTAAAAAATCTAACAAATACATTTCTCCAACATATGGTAGGCTCATCATAAACAGATAACCATCCCCCCCGACCAAGCCCGAACAGGTCTCATAAACCACTTTACTGCTGCTTCCAGGTGCTGATGCTTCCAGGTGTCGCTCTTTGCTCTGTCATTAGGAATTAGACTTTATTGCAACCACCACTGAAGACACTTCGAAGCCGCTTTGGTGACAGGAACTTAGCCTTTTTTACCACTGCTTCCCCCAAAGCCAGTTGCTTTTCCTGTCACCTTTGCCAGCGAACTGAATGCGGGGTAGATGCCCATTTCCTCCTATCGCTCAGTTGTGAATTGAAGTCTCAGGTGCATGAATTTGATTTTTTTAAAGGTGGGACTTAGGTCCTATATTGGTGCCCTGGCTTCCAAGAGGACTGGGAGAAGTGGGTTTTCTGAATTGTACTATGGGGAGGCAGGACCCATAAAGTCGGGGAAATTTTTACAGTATTCTAAAGGTGTTCAAATCTGATGGGACAGGTAACCAATGTCCTTACATGAAATGTCAGGGGTTGTATGGATTGGCTGCCGTGATAAGTGCTTTGGTTCACGGGCTACATCAGTGGTTCTTCAAGTTCAGTTAACCCCCAGAATAACAAGAAACCATAAAATGATTGTTTTTGTTTTAAGCCACAAAGTTTAGGGGCAGTTTGCTCCACAGCAATAGATAACTGAAACCTATATTGTTTTTTTTTTCTTTCTCTAATTTTATTGAAGTATAGCTGATTTGCAATGTTGTGTTAATTTCTGCTGTACAGCAAAGTGACTCAGTTATACACATATTTTTTTAATATTCTTTTCCATTATGGTTTATCTCAGGATATTGAATATAGTTCCCTGTGCTATACAGTAGGACCTGGTTGTTTCAAAACATATATTGTGTAGTTTTGTGTGCATCTGGCTTCTTTATTCAATATTATTTCTGAGATTTATCTACCTTGTTGCATTATCAGTAGTTCATTAATATGCATTGCTTATGCAGTATTCTATTGTATTAATAAGCTACATTTTATTTATCCATTTACTATTGAGGATCTATTTTGTTAAGTCATTTGAGAAAAGTTGTGGACATATGACATTTACCCTAAAATAGTTTGGAATGTGTATTTTAAGAATAAGGATGTTTCTCCTACAAAACCAGAATAACATCACCACCTCTAAGATACTTACCATGGATATAATATTATCAAATACACAGTCTGTATTAAAATTTCCCCTATTGTCCCAATAATGCTCAATTGTAAATGGTTGTTATTTTAAGCTGCTAAATTTTGGTGTCATTTGTTACACAGCAATAGGTAGCTAATGCAGTGAGTATGAGACAATAGAAAAATAGACAATAGACAATAGAAAATTAATTTCCTTCCTTCTTATTTCTTTAGGTTTGCTCAATTGTTCTTTTTCCAACATTTCAGGAGAATTTTTAAGTCATTTATTTTAAACTTTTTTTGTTCTAAGAAATGTATTTGAAGCTATAAAATTCTAAGTATTCCTTTGTGTCCCACAGAATCTGATAGGTAACATTTTTACCACCTGGTTCTAAATGAGTAAATTTCTTTTATGAGTACCTTTTAAATCTGTTATTTATCAATATTTTTTTAGTTTGCAAACCATCAGAATTTTAGGTATCCTTTTGTTATCAAGTTCTAATTTAATACAATATGGATGCTGAATGTAGTTTCAAAGATACTGATACTTTGGAATTTATTGGCGTTTTCTTTATGGCATGATGCATATTCTATTTCAGTTAATGTTCTATGTGATTTGAAAAACTATATATATATTATATCTATATCTATATCTATTTTGTTGTTGTTTTTGGATGATTTGCTTTTTAAATGAATCTTTCAAATCTTGTACCTGATTGCATTTCCTTTTTTGCTTTCACTACCCTGTAGCTCAGAGCCAGTTATTTTTCACCCATGGATAGCTGGCTGATCAACATGTGGCATGTTAAACTGGCTTTCTGGGGAAAAAACCAAAAAAGTTCTGATGCATAGCATTGCTGGTTTCCGTAGTATAAATGCTTCCACCATGGTCAATGTCAAGCTACCAATGGTTAACAGTTGCCTCTCAAAATTCCTGAATGTTTTACAATCTGCTCTTGTTAGGCTGTTCAAAACAGCTCCAGCACATCACTTTTCTTTTTTAAAAAGAGATATTCATGTTGTATACTGTTTTTACCTCTTGGCTTCATTTATTTCTTAACTTTACTTTGTCTTTGCTCTAATTATTTTCTTTCTCTTCTCCTCCTCCTCCCCCTCCCCCTCTTCCTTCTCCTTCCTTCCTCCCCTTCCCTCCCCCTCCTCTCCCCTCTCTCCTCCTCCTCCTCCCCCTCCTCTCCCCCTGCTCGTCCCCCTCCTTCTCTTTTTCCTCCTCCTCCTTCTTTTTAAATTGTAAGCTGCTACAAGCCCTTTTTTGGAATAAGGGGCATAAGGATGCAGTTTTTTGGCCAATAAAGAAAAAGGTGGCCATCTAATTTTAAAAGGTTTACATCTTAATTCAGTTCTCAAAGTCTTTGCTGTTTTGTGCTGGTTGTGTCATATGTGCAGCTCAGGAGTAACCCGGCTGTCATGAGGATTCATACCTAGAATTAGGGAGCCCCGTCCCCAGCTCTCTCATCTGGGAGATTCCCCTACACTCTCCTGCCCACAGGGGCCCCTTTTCTCAGTTCCTCCAGCCAGAAGGGCAGTGGAGATTCAGCTCAGAAGTGCAGCTCTGTAGCTGATGCCTGACTTCAGGGCAGAGCCATGAGAGGAAAGAGAAAAAACATTGAACCCTCCTTTTCCCCCCAGAGCGTTGCCTTCCCAAGTTTTGACTCTCTCCACAATCCCCCTGCTTTTGTTTATTTTTCAGAGTGGTTTAGTACTTGCTTTTGTCCACTCTCCAGAGTTCGAGTTGGGGAGTTGTGATTGGCAGGAGAGACAGGCTCTTAAACTATTATGTTAAATTTCAAAATAAGTTAAATCTCATGGCTAGAAAGAACTCAAGGCTCTAGTAATTTATTTTTTATTTATTTATTTTTCAGTTTAAATGGTTGTTCTAATTTTTATTTGCAATGTACAATTTATTTAACATCTTTATTGGAGTATAATTGCTTTACAATGTTGTGTTAGTTTCTGCTGTATAAGAAAGTGAATCAGCTATATGCATAGATATATCCCTATATCCCCTCCCTCTTGAGTCTCCCTCCCACCCTCCCTATCTAGAGGGCTAGATGGTCACAAAGCACCGAGCTGGTCTCCCTGTGCTATGCGGCTGCTTCCCACTAGCTATCTATTTTACATTTGGTAGTGTGTATATGTCAATGCTACTCTCTCTTTGTCCCAGTTTACCCTTCCCCCTCCCCTAGGCTCTAGTAATTTTAGATTATTTTTCTCCAAACCAAATACACACTACCAAGGACATAGGAATGTCTTAGGGTACTTTGAATTTGTATGTTGAGCCTGAGATCCAGAAAGAAAAGCAGACAGAAGCTTCCTGGGTAGCCTACTAGGATTTCTGTTAAATACACCTCTTAACTGCTCACTTATGAGCAAAATGGCATTGAATGTCAAAACTATAAACCATCTTAGAAGTCACTCAACACCTTCATTTGACAGAAGAGAAAATGAGGGCTCAAAGAAGGGGAGTAATTTGTCCTCTCACTCAGAAAGTGCCTGGCAACGATAGGACCAGAACTCAGCCTGTTTCATACAGTTACTCAAACATCTAGTGATGACTTGGTAAGTGTCAAATCATGGGCTGGGCTAATTATTGCAGATTTCAAGGAGGAGATGCTATATGAAGCTTGCGGTTATAGAAGGTTTCACGTTGTGTTAGAGGAAAGGCATATGGTAAACTAAATCCCACATCTCAGCTTTTGAACTTGCCATGACTTACTCTTCCTAAGTTCCCATCTATCCGTACACAGAAGTAGTTGTCCTACCTACATAAGATTTTTTTGTTTGGGTTCTAAGAAATAAAGTTTATAAGCATGTAGCTAATGCTTGGTTCAATAAATATAGCTTTTTTGGTTCTTGTTATTAGTCTTTGAAATTCACAAGTACCCCCCCCCCACCAAATATTTAAGTACTTATCAGTTTTTGGTCTCTAATGTGAATGAACGCATTATGAAAGGAATTCTTTTCCATGTGAGTTTGCTGGTGCTCTTAGCTAATTCTCACGTGTGTAGCTGTCTTAGCTACCTATGACCTGTCATGTGTAGAGCTCTTCCTAGTTCTAGTATACACCCCGCCTCCCTGCCCACCTCTCTCTCCTGTGGGAAAGATGTTTTAGACCTGGGGACAAAAGAACAAAAAAGATATGCTAACATCTGGGTGGGAAGAAGCCCCCTTCCCAAGCTTTATCTCCCTGAGTGACCATGACCATACCAGCTTCCGGTCCCAGAAAGTTTATTATAAAATAAAGAAGGGAAGTCTGAGAAAGATTCACTCGTCATAGAATTTCGGCAGCTCATTGCCCAAGATGACTCGATGGTCCACACCAGCGGCTGTGATCGTGACCAGGTAGATGACGCCCCCACTGGAGCCATCCCGGTTCATGGCCAGAGCAATAGCTGCAGAGGGTTTCAAGTTGCAGAGAGGAAGAGAGAATGGCTTAGCTTCAAATATCGTTTCCCTTCCCTCCGGTCCATATGCCTATGACCACTTTCAGACTTCAGAACCCATCTCCTAGAGATGCATATTTAGTGGTGGTCAACCAACTTTAAAAAAAAAAAAGTCTTCACATAATGTCCATGGTCTCAATACTCCCGCCATGATTGATTTCAAGTTATAAATAGATAAATAAGCAGCTCCCCAACCTTGAATATTTAACAATCGACTCTTATGAGCGGGCCCAAGCTAGCTCACCACTGGTTCTTGTGGTCACCCATAAACCTAGTCCTGGTTTATGCCTTTTATCCTGAAAGCCCATCTAGTTTAGCCTTTGTCCTGCCATCTCTCACTCTCAAAAGTGTCCCAGTTGGGACGTTTTCTCTCTTTTTTTTTTTTTTTGGCCGTGCAGCATGGCTTGCGGGATCTTAGTTCCCCCACCAGGGATCCAACCCGGGCCCGGGGAAGTGAAAGCGAGGAGTCCCAACCACTGGACCGCCAGGGAATTCCCATTGGACATTTAATTAAATGGTCACCCACGTATTCCTATTCCTCATACTCTACCTCCTTCCCACATTTAACAACCCCTGCCCCAGGTACCCTTCCACTTGCTGAGTTACCATTCGTGGTGAAGCGCCTGCACTCCTCTGGGGACATGCCTGGTTTGTACGCCGCGTCCACGTAACCGTAGATATAGGTGCTGCCAGAGCCACCGATGGCAAAGGGCTGTCGAATCAGCATCCCTCCCATGGTCCCATATACCTGGGGGAGGCATCCTCAGGTCAGATTCTAGAAGCCTCCCTCCTCTGCTCACCACTGAGACAAGCAGGTGGTGTCCACACTCTGCAGTGAAGCCCCAGCATCTCATGCCCTTCTCCTTTGAGACTATCCTACATTTTCGAGGCAGTGTCTTTGGAACTCTTGGCGAGAATGCCATATGACCTCCATCTCCCTCTCTGCGGGAGAGGGGAACCCCAAGGGACGGAGGACATTGGGAGAGACTCACCTGGCCCCCTTCGCGTCGGTCCCAGCCTGCTACCATGAGATGTGCAGACAGGTCCTCCCGATATTTATAGGTGATATTCCTCACCACGTTTGCAGCAGCCAGAACAAGTGGGGGTTCCTCCAGTTCCATTCTAAAGGAAGGGTTAGGAATAGGCAGCAATATGATTTTCCTAAAGTTCCACCCTCCTGGGCCATTACCATCATCGCTGCCGGGGAACACCCGAAACCTATAGCTGCAAGGATTCAAACTCTAGCTCCCCTCCCACATGTGCAGGGGAACCAGAGTCTCACATCACCCACTGGGAAGAAGGTTTCAATTGCTAATTGTTCTCCCTCCTTTACTCTGTCCCACCCCCAGCCCCCAATGACATAATTCTCCTGACTGCCAGAGCCCTGCCCATGTGGGTAAAAGCAGGTAAACTTTACTTCTGCCCTAATGACCTTGGTTTCCCCCAGGGTCACCACCTGATATTATGGTGGCCCACGTCCTAATCTTCTTCCCCACTATTTATATTAGGAGAGTGATTTGCAGTTTTTGAACTACTTTCACTCATATTTTTTGATTCTGGAAATAACCATCTGGTGAGGTAGGGTAGGTACTATTAGTTATCTCTACTCTACAGGTGTAGAAACCAGCTTCGAGAGATTCAAGTGCCAGTTCAACACTAATGAAAGCTGGAGGCAAAGCAAGAATTTTTCATTTTCCACAGCAGTGCTCCTGGAACAGGACTAGGGGTTCACTGGTTGGGGGAACTCTAGGCGGTGTGGACTGGGGACCCCAAAACTTCATACCCATGGAGCTCCAGCTGGTAGGCAGCCATGTCCGCTATGGCCTGAGCATCAGCAGCCGAGCCAGAGAGAGCACAGTAGATGCGCTGGTGCAGGGGGGACAGCTTGTCAAACACTCGGTTCACCACCGCCTCTCTGTCAGGAAGGAGTCAAAAGTCATCAACGTTAGAGATGCCAATTTTTTACAAAATTTTATTGAAGTATAGTTGATTTACAATGTCGTGTTAATTTCTGCTGTACAGCAAAGTGATTCAGTTATACATATATTCTTTTTCATATTCTTTTTCATTATGGTTTATCACAGGATATTGAATAGAGTTCCCTGTGCTATACAGTAGGACCTTGTTGTTTATCCATCCTATATATACTAGTTTGCATCTGCTCACCCCAAACTCTCAATCCATCCCTTCCCCACCCCCCTCCCCCTTGGCAACCACAAGTCTGTTCTCTACGTCTGTGAGTCTGTTTCTGTTTGGTAGATATGTTCATTTGTGTCATACTTTAGATTCCACATATAAGTGATATCTTTTGGTATTTGTCTTTCTCTTTCTGACTATGCTTAATATTTAATCTCTAGGTCCATCCACGTTGCTGCAAATGGCATTATTTCATTCTTTTTTATGGCTGAGTAATAGTCCATTTTATATATATATATATATATATATATATATATATATATATATGTATATATATATACACCACATTTTCTTTTTTTAAAAAATTTTTTATTGGTGTATAGTTGATTTACAATGTTGTGTTAGTTTCAGGTGTACAGCAAAGTAAATCAGTTACATATATACATATATTCACTCTTTTTTTTTTTTTTTTAGTATAAAGACAATCCTCAGAATGGGAGAACATATTTGCAAATGAAGCAACTGACAAGGGATTAATCTCCAAAATATAACGGCTCATGCAGCTCAATATCAAAAAACCAAATAACCCAATCAAAAAATGGGCAGAAGATCTAAACAGACATTTCTCCAAATAAGACATACAGATGGCCAAAAAGCACATGAAAAGATGCTCAACATCACTAATTATTAGAGAAATGCAAATCAAAACTACAATGAGGTATCACCTCACACTGGTCAGAATGGCCATCAACAAAAAATCTACAAACAATAAATGCTGGAGAGGGTGTGGAGAAAAGGGAACCCTCCTACATTGTTGGTGGGAATGTAAATTGGTACAGCCACTATGGAGAAGAGTATGTAGGTTCCTTAAAAAACTGAAGATAGAACTACCATATGACCCAGCAATCCCACTCCTGGGCATATACCTGGAGAAAAACATAATTCAAAAAGATAGATGCACCCCAATGTTCATGGTGTACCACGTCTTCCTTACCCGTTCCTCTGTCGATGGACATTTAGGTTGCTTCCATGTCTTGGCTACTGTAAATAGTGCTGCTATGAACATAGGGGTGCATGTATCTTTTCGAATTATAGTTTTGTCTGGATATATGCCCAGGAGTGGGATTGCTGGATCATATAGAGAGTTGCCAAAATTTTTGATGTTCATCTTTCGGTGTTTCTCAAATTTATTTCACGAGAGAATGGCTTCAGAGTACATGAAATTTAATGCTTGGATTAAAGCAGGAAGCAAAGAATTGTCTCCAACAAACGAAACACTGCAAGTAATGATCAAAATTAGATTTATTTTCAGGCTTAGATTTTTATAATAAAACAAAAAATACTAAATTAAGCTAAGAATAATCTTCCCCTTATTAATTTTTCTTTGTTATTAACCATCTTGAGGAAGTTATGTGTTCTATGGAACATAAAGTAAGTAATATTGATCTAATCCTGTATACTTATTTTGTATGTGAGGAAACTGGCCAGAAGGGAGAAAGACAAACTTAGTTCAACATGTGATGGATCAGAAACCAGAGTATCTGCTTGGCAGGACCATCTTTTCTATCTCTAAACATAGATGGAAGGTGGGCCCCTGAAATCTCTATCTCCTAAACCCTTTTCAGACCCGATTCCGTGACTCTGTGGGACAGGCCACATTAGCATCCAGGCCCCAGATTCTTCTCCATGAATTCAGAGACCCAAATACCCACCCAATATCTTATCATAGTGGCCTTTCTGAAAGGTTCACTCATTTTCTCCAATGCTTCAGTTTGCCAGTCTCTTTATGAATGGTTAAGAAAAATGTGCACTGGGGGCCATTAGCTTCCTTCCAAAAGTACACACCGGCACTGGTACTCACCCTGCAGACACCCGGGAATCAGATCCCACCACGACGCCCCCATCAAACTCTACTGCCATGATGGTTGTCTGCAGAGACACAGAGGATGGAATGTCAGAGCAGCAAGAGCCTTGACCCCTTCATGTTACAGATGAGGAAACATTCTCAGAATGGGGAGGCGACTGGCTCAAGGTTATACAGTAATTTAGGCCAGAGCTGACTCCCAGAATGGGATTTTTTTGTTCATCTTTCCATTTTCTCTCGTCTCTCCCAGCAGCAAGGGAATGTCAGAGCCTGGCAGTGGTATCACACAGAAAGAATGGCATCCCTAGAATCCTTTCCACTGTAAAGAGAGAGAGGTGGAATGAGGCTCCTAGGGGCATAAGTGCTCCCTTTGAGTGAAGGGCTCAGGGGGGGCACTTCCAAGTCCCGGTGACGCAGCTCCACAAATGAATTACCTCCGCATGCGCTTGTTGTGTGTACAGATGTGCTACAGACCTCCCCATGCAGCGAGTGACCGTGACCTTGGGAAACAAGCTCAAGCCCTTTTTTTGGGCCCACAGTCATCCACCCCACCACCCCTTAATCAGAAGTGAGCTCTTTCAGTTTACTGAACAACACAAAACATCTCAGGGGTCAGTGGTTAGCATGGCCACGTGTCAAGGAAGGAGGAAAGCAGCAAGAAACACATGGGACAGTTTAAAATAGAGGTCTCATTTAAGGATTTCTTATCAAGAGGTAAACAGCCAGGGGAAGAGAGTAGCCAGGGAAAGAGATCTGTACCAAAAGAGGATTTGATTGGGGAGTTTGAGCTGACTTTTTCAGGTCAAGAAAAGAAATTAAACAAAAGAATTAAGGAAGAGTGAAGGAGGATAAAGCTACATTTTTTTACTCCTGTTGAACTGGAAAGAGCCTTAAAGATCCTACAAATGAAGAAACTGAGTCATAGAGAACGCAAATGACTTGTCCAAGGTCACACAGGACTAAAACCCAGGTCTAGCTCCCATGCTTTGTTTTGACTTCTACTTCTTACTTTTCACTGCTCATCTGGCAGTGAGGAGAGATATTCTAATTTATAAATGGTTTTACGGCTATACTTCTCACCACTCCATAAGTTACTCTGGCCTCCAGGGATGTTGGCCGAGTGTTCATTTTGACATACTGATTCATCATGAATAGCACAGCAGAGAACAGGGGCAACCCCATCCAAGAGGTTATTCCTATATAACAAAGCTGCCCCAAAGCTAAGCTTGGTGGCAGTAGTTTGAGAGCAGAAGCCGGCCTGCCTTGGGCTGCCATCTGCCCCAGGGGTCCAGCCTGGGCAAAAGTCATCCAGCAGGTTGTGGAGGTGGGTGGGGAAGACATGAGGAAGGGAGCACGGTGGCACCTGGGCCAAGGAGGAGCCTTCCTGGGCCAGGCTGGGGAAGGTCACCTCCAGCTCACATGGAACCCCCATTATCAGTGCTGGGGCTATGAGTTACCCATGGGCTAGTTTATCAAAGGTCTGTGTGATGCGTCCCTTTTCAATCAGTGCCCATACTCCCCTCTCTCAAGTGCTGTCCTACTTAACCCAGGGCACCGTTTGCTTTTCTCTGTGCACCTTCTCCAACCCCCTCCCTTGATTTAACCAGGCGCTCTCTCTAGCCCAGAGTGAAAGCGAAAGCGCTTTAGGGCAGCTTCTCCTTAACGCTTCCAGCTCAGAGCCAAAGCACCCCTTCTCCACCTGCCTCCCGTGCCCAGTCCCTTCGCGGACCCCTAGACAACCCCTTCAGAATACAGACGCCCGTGTTCATTTCGGGATGTGAGCACTGGCTGCTACAAGCTATCTCCCCACTCTTGTTAGTCTCCAAATTCACTCTTTGGCTCTTCCAGGGTCCCCCTATCGCTCCATTTCCTCCACCCCTCCGCTAACCCTCAAGCCCAGACTCATTACCCCGGTGTGGACTTCTCTGGCCCGGGGTAAGTCTCCGGTGGGTGCTCCCGCCCGCAGCATCCCGTCGCCGCGCTCCTCGCCGCCTGGGCCACTGGTTTGCGACCTGGGACAGCGCGCTGCTCGCTGCCTACAGCTCCGCCCCTTCTCCAAGCCCGCCAGGGGGCGCCCGGGTCCATGCCGCGAGGCTTCGCATCCGGGCGCTAACTTGCGCGGAGCAGAACTGCCCGGAGACAGATGACGTAGGAACCCCACCCAGAGGCTGGAGTGAGAAAGTCGCGACAAGTGGATCCCGCAAGTGGAGGTGAGGACAGGAGGGTCGGGTGTTGGGAATGGAGAAGGTGGGGCACCAGGGCTTGCTCCCCTAAACATCGGATCTGATGTCGACGCCCTCCCCCCACATAGTCCGGGCGGACCGCCTTCGGAGTGGGCGGGTCTGGAGAGCCGGAGAAGCTTTCGTTTTCCCTTTAGCGTAAACCGCTCACTTCAGGCCGGCGCCGGCAGGCTCGGTGGGTTCCTGGGACTTTCCGAAGCCCCGCCCCGGCTCGCCCTGCTCCCTCCCCGCCGCGGTCCGGGCACCCGCCCTGCTACGACTCCGACAGCTTCCAGAGAGTCCGTCCCGGCGAGGACGGCGAGAGTCCCAGGACCCGGGCCGGCCTCGAACCGCGCGCGCCCATGGCCTGCTCGGAGTCCCCCGCTCCCTGCGGGTGTCTCCGCCTCTCCCGAGCCTCCCTCGCGTGCCTGGGGACAGCGCTGCTGCTCCTCGCCGACTGGATGCTGCTCCGGCTGGCGCTGCCCCGAATAGCCTCCCTGCTGGTACCCCCTGCGCTGCCGCTGCTCCGGGTCTGGGTGGCGGGCCTGAGCCGCTGGGCGGTGCTGTGGCTGGGAGCCCGAGGCGTCCTCGGGGCAGCGCTGGGCTTCCGGAGAGAAAGCGCAGGAGTCCGGGGATGGCTGGCTGCTTTGGAGCCGCTGGCGGCGGTGCTGGGCTTGGCCCTGCCGGGACTTGCCTCGTTCCGAGAGCTGGACCCGTGGGGAGCCCCCAGGGACGCTGACAGCACCCGGCCACTGTACTGGGGAAGTCGCCTGGACGCCTTTGCGCTCAGCTACACGGCGGCACTGCCTGCGGCCGCCCTGTGGCATAAGATCAGGAGCCTTTGGGTGCAAGGAGGTCACGGCGCTTCTGGAGTGGCGGTGAGCCGGCTTCTAGGCTTCCTGGGCCCAGAGAAAGAACGCCTCCCGCTCATTCTGGCCCTGTTGGTACTCTCCTGTCTTGGTAAGGGGGATGCAGGGGGAGAGGGACGAGGCTAGAGGACTGGGAAGGAATCGAGAGTAATGGTCAGTGAGATAGATTGGTATGAGTTCTCGGAAATGTGGATGAGGGGAAGGGGACCCAGCTCAGGTCTTGAGAAGAGCCCCCACTCCCCACCCCAGTGGAGAGGGAAGAGCCCTGTACTGGGTAGGAGTCAGGAGTCCTGGACTCCAGGGCTGCCCCGGGCGTTGTTTCACTGGCCACCTTGGACAAGGCCTTTCCTCTGGGGCAGCCCATCCTATGATCCCTAGGCTTCCTCATTCAACCTCTAAAGGTCTGGTGGGGCCACAGGGTTTTGAGTTCCCAGGTGGCCCGTTTAGGTGTAGATTGTGTCTTTCTGCCACTGCCCTCCAGGATTATGGGCAAAGGTGAAAGGAGGGTGGGCCGGGGGCCGTCTGGTTAGAGCTGACCTGCTTAGACTTGATATTTCTCTCCCTCCCCAGGGGAGATGGCTGTTCCATTCTTCACGGGCCGTTTCACGGACTGGATTCTACATGACAGGACAGGCGCTGCCTTCACTCGAAACATAACTCTCATGTCTGTCCTCACCATAGCCAGGTCTGGGGGCTGAAGTTGGAAGGCTGGGGATGGGGGAACCCTGAAAAAGAGGGAGTTGAAAGTTGGGGCTACCGTCCAGAGTGCATTTCTGGGGGGCCCCCTGACCATGCCCGGCCCTCCTTCTCTGTCTCCCTCTAGCGCAGTGCTGGAGTTCACGGCTGATGGAATCTACAACAGCACCATGGGCCGCGTGCGCAGCCACCTGCAGGGAGAGGTGTTTCGGGCTGTCCTGCGCCAGGAAACAGAGTTTTTTCAAAAGAACCAAACAGGTTTCTCATGAAACTCTTCACTATCAGTCCACTTACTGTTTATATCCCCATACATCTTTTTACTTATAACCTTGATCCTTCTCTCACACGTAAACGTCGTCATGTCTTATTCTTGACGTACCTCAAGAGCAAAATACATATACTCCTTACCTTCAGAAAAACCTAGTGTTTCCATCCAAGATTTTCCCACAGATATATCCCCCTGTGTGTATTTAGATAGAAATGACAGGAATTTCAAACCTGGAAATTTTGAGATCACAGAGTCCAACCACCTCGTTTTACAGAGAAGGGAACTGAGGCCCAGACCCTAAATGCCAACACTTGCATAGACACGTATGGATAGAGATGAACTTGGGAATAGAAGCCATCTCTTGATTCCCAATCCAGGACTTGCTACAGTTTCCTGGACTGCTTTCTAGCAGCACCTTCGTTTTTCTCCAGCTCTGTTATATGATCAGTTTAAGTTTTTCCTGCCTATGTGCAGGGGATATACAAGTTCTTTAGAGAACAGAAATCTGTCAGAGAATTAGAAATTCACAAGGGCATCAATTTCTTTAGAGTTAAAAGGAAGGTCTTTGGCTAGGCTTTTCCTCTGGAACCCATTCTCCTTGAGTTGAGATTCCAAGCCTCCCTAAACCACTGACCTTGTTTTCCAGACCTTCTTAGAACCCCTCCCCCTGGCACCCTGGCTCATTGCCAGTCCTTCCCATCACTCTGAGCTTCTCACTCACTCACTCTCTTCTCCTCAATCCTTGGCAGGTGCCATCACATCTCGGGTCACAGAGGACACGTCCACCATGAGTGAGTCTCTGAGTTCGCAGCTGAGCCTCTTGCTGTGGTACCTTGGGCGTGGACTGTGTCTCTTGGGGCTCATGCTCTGGGGGTCCCCGTCCCTCACCATGGTCACCCTGCTCGCCCTGCCACTACTTTTCCTTCTGCCTAAGAAGCTGGGAAAATGGCACAAGGTATGTCCAGGGAGTTGCCTCAACCTATACTGACCCTCATTGCCCAGACTTGGTGGGCTCTCCTCACAGATTTCTTTCCTGGCATCTTCGCTGATTCTTCATCTTTTTGAAACTCCTTGTCCATGTTCCTGGATTGCTCAGTGTCGATCTTCACATTCTCTGTGTCTTCTAACGTCTGCCTACAATCTGTCTTTAAGCATATGATCACCGAGGTTGGGATTAACATATACGTACTACTATATATAAGATAGATAAGTAACAAGGATCTACTGTATAGCTCAAGGAACTCTACTTGATACTCTGTAATAGCATATATA
Organism: Balaenoptera physalus; assembly: GCF_965194825.1. NCBI lineage: Eukaryota > Metazoa > Chordata > Mammalia > Artiodactyla > Balaenopteridae > Balaenoptera > Balaenoptera physalus. Next base: position 41,523,769 of record NC_138896.1, read on the forward strand.
CGAAAGAACTCTGGAAGAGAATAGATACATATGTATGTATAAATAAATCACTTCGCGGTATACCTGGAACTAACATAATATTGTAAATCAACTATGCTCCAATATAAAATGAAAACTAAAAAAAGGAATATGATCACTAGTCTCAAGAATATGATCCTCTATGACCCTTCTGAGTCATTTTCCTCTTCTCTGTATCTCTTTAGTATCCGTGGGGGATATAGCTGTGTCCCTTTCTCTTCTGTCTCTCTGCCCTTTCTCACCTTTAATCTCTAATTGGATAACTCAGGTCCTAGTGTCCCTTATGGTTTGCCAGCCACGTGTGACATCTCTTGTCCATGTCTCCACAGGTGCTGGCAGCACAGGTGCAGGAATCTCTGGCAGAATCCAGCCAGGTGGCCATTGAGGTGCTGTCAGCTATGCCTACCGTCCGGAGCTTTGCCAACGAAGAGGGTGAGGCCCAGAAGTTCAGGCAAAAGCTGCATGAAATGAAGACACTCAACCAGAAGGAGGCCCTGGCCTACGCGGTCAACCTCTGGACCACCAATGTGAGCACCTGGGGATGAATGCCTATTCCCTGGTCCCCAAGATGCTTCAGTGCCATTCCCTGTCCCATGACCCTGCTCCACACTCTTCCTCCGCTGGGCAATGGTGGGTTCAGTGTCTGTATCCCAGCAACCAGAGGCTCCACGACCCCACTCAGTGTTCCTAACCCCCTCCCTCTTTTCAGGCATGCTAGATGGCTTCCTTTCCCTAGGGTGCACGAAATCTCCCCGACCCCCTTTGTAGGAAAGTGCCAAGTCTTCCAGTCCCAGGGCCTTCCTCTGCCTCATGGGGGTTGCTCAGGGAGCTATATATTCCTGCACCTGGGCCTGCTTCATGCCGGAACTATGCGGATGTACTCCTGAGAGCCATGGGAATAGCGGAAGCCAAGGATGCGGGGCATCTTGTGATGTAATTGACAGAGAACTAGATCAGCGATCAGAAGTTCCTGCCTTGATGCTGCCACTTACTAGCTCTGGGACCACGGGCTATTAACTTACTTTCTCTGAGACTTTTTTCTCATTTTAAAAAATGGGAGTAATATAACCTAGTTTATAGGGCTCTTGATATGAATATGAGATGACATTACATTCATGAAAGCCTTTTGTGAAGAGCAAGATGCTCCCCAAACAGGGCGCTACTGGTGATGGTGATGGTGATAATTGACTTCTATCATGGGTAACCGAGTGAGACTCCATGGGATGCTATGGTTCATTCTTTAATACCTATTGAACCCCCTGAGTTACTTGGGGAAAGGGGACGCTATCTCTCCTTAATGTTAACGATTCTGGTTCTTTGCACCAGAATTTTAGATTTTCCTTCCACAGTCCCTTTTCTCTGTGGTCTCCACAGATCTCAGGATTGCTGCTGAAGGTGGGAATCCTGTATTTCGGTGGGCAGCTGGTGACAAGTGGGTCTGTAAGCAGTGGGCACCTGGTCACCTTTGTTCTTTACCAGATCCAGTTCACCACAGCTGTTGAGGTGAGGTCCTTCTGTTCTTACTCCCCAGTGCTTTTCCTTCCCCTGTGCCGTCACCATCTGAGTCAATTTCCTTCCCTCCTTTGCCCTTCTCACATCACATAATCCTGGTAACAGATTGGGTCCCTCCCATCCCCTGCCTCACTATTCATACCTCCCCTCCAGGTACTGCTGTCCACCTATCCCAGGGTACAGAAGGCTGTGGGCTCTTCAGAGAAAATATTTGAATACCTGGACCGGATCCCTCGCTGCCCAGCCAGTGGTGTGTTCACTTCCTTAAAGTTGCAGGGCCTCGTCCAGTTCCAGGGTGTCTCCTTCGCCTACCCAAACCGTCTAGATGTCCCAGTGCTGCAGGTACAACCTACCAATCCCTGTATTCTACCAACCTCACCCTCAACTCGAGCACCCTAAATTTTCTCCCTGCCTTCAACCTGCTTAGCACCAGGTTTAGACAGAGCCTCCCTCACCCTTCAAAGGCAAAGTCGAGATCACGCGTTCCATAAAACTGCCCCCAAGCTCAAGGACCAGGCTGGATTTCCAAGAAGAATGGAAGAGGAGGCTCTCAGGGAGAAGGCTCTCCTATCCTAAGGCATCATGGAAGCAAAAGCTGTGTCTTCCTTTTTCTTTCCATCTGTAGTTTGGAATGTGATTTTTTTCTTTTTTTTCATGCTATCTGAGATTGAGTGTGTGGCACAGTGGTGCTTAGTCTTTGCCTTTGTGTTTGTTTCATCTTCCATCTCTACTCCATGGGGAGGTGTCTGTGCATGTGAAAGGGGAGTAGTTACTGTACTTCCGCATTTTCCTCCTTTCTTCTCTGGGGGAAGACATTGACAAGACAACGTAACAAGACAATGACTGACAGGTCTCAAGGTTAGGGGCCCCCGGCTGCCTCTTAGTGTGTGTGATTCTGTGGCTTCCAGGGTCTGACGTTCACCCTTCGTCCTGGTGAGGTGACGGCGCTGGTGGGGCCCAATGGGTCTGGGAAGAGCACAGTGGCTGCCCTGCTGCAGAATCTGTACCAGCCCACCGAGGGGCAGGTGCTCCTGGACGGGGAGCCCCTTCCCAAATATGAGCACCGCTACCTGCACAGACAGGTGAGCAAGAAGATGGCATGGGGGAGGGCAGGGAGCCTCAAGTCAGAAGAGCATTCTTACCGAGCGCTCTGAACAGAGTGTTAGGAGACCTTAGGTGGAGGTGAGCGTGTGGTCAGGAGAGAGGCCGTGTAATTTTGTGATATGCGTCCAATAGAGATTCTCAGTCTTCAGTCTCTAGAGAACCACACTCCTGTGTTCCTTGTTCTATGACTCTGCATCGTATTTTGTCCCAGGTGGCTGCTGTGGGACAAGAGCCACAGCTATTTGGAAGAAGCTTGAAAGAAAATATTGCCTATGGCCTGGTCCAGAAGCCAACCATGGAGGACATCACAGCTGCTGCAGTGGAGTCTGGAGCCCACGGTTTCATCTCTGTACTCCCTCAAGGCTACGACACAGGTGCTCTCTCCACTCACATCACCACCCAGACATCTTCACCTTCCTTGTAACCGCAGTAGCCTTGCCTTGATTCCTTAGCTCCCCCCACGCCACTGACATCAATTTGAAGTTGTAAGATCTTGTTCCTATGGCTCTTTCATCCTCATGTCCTCAGAACTCCTTTACCTTCCCAGAACCTTCCCTATCTTGCTGCATCCATCAGTCCTTGGTGTGCGTGTACATGTGTGTGTGCGTGCGCACACATGGGTGCACATGTGCTTATTCAGCTCTCACCTTGGCCCTTGTCTCTGCAGAGGTAGGTGAGGCTGGGGGCCAGCTGTCAGGGGGTCAGCGACAGACAGTGGCCTTGGCTCGAGCCTTGATCCGGAAACCATGTGTACTCATCCTGGATGATGCTACCAGTGCCCTGGATGCAAACAGCCAGTCCCGGGTAAGAGAGTCATCTTCTTAATGCCTATTTCCCATCCAGTCCTCCTTCCTTCACTCATCCTTTGTTATTATACTAACATCATAATTCTCCAAACTGGTCCTTGCAATTCTCAGTTCCCATTAGCTTCTCCCCAAGATGCCTAAAACCAGTTAAAAGAGATGATCTACAGACCCTGAATCTGTGAAGCCAAACATAAGCAAAAGACCGTCCTCATAATACTAATATGAATTGAAATTTTACTATGTGCTGGATGTGCTGGATGGCCCTTAACATGTAGTCTCTTGCTCACTTATTCATCATGAATGCTTGTGAGCTGGGTGTTGTTATCCTCATCCAACAGATGATAAAACGGAGGCTAAGAGAGGTTGAATAACATGCTCACTGTCATTCAGCTGTTGAATAGCAGAGCCTGGACCCCAATTCAAGTCTGCCTGACTTGAGTGCTCATGCTCTTTACTAGTAAGTTATATTTCCTTAAAAGAGAATATAAAAATTAGAGAGGAGAGACTCTTCAATACCCTTCACTCTTTTCTTATGGGTTTCACCCTAGGGCTCTTTCTTTCATTACTTTTTTTTGTTTTTTTTAATTTTTGTTGGAGTATAGTTGATTTACAATGTTGTGTTCATTTCAGGTTTACAACAAAGTGAATCAGTTATACATATACATATATCCACTCTTTTTTTTTTTTTTTTAGATTTTTTTTTTCCTGTATAGACAATTACAGGGTACTGAGTAGAGTTCCCTGTGTGCTATATACTAGGTTCTTATTAGTTATCTATTTTATATACAGTAGTGTGTGTATGTGAATCCCAATCTCCCAGTTTAGGACTCTTTCTTTTATTCCACCGTTGCCACCTCATGTAAACAGCCCTTCACAAATCAAAGGTTTGACAGAGAAGCACCCAGAAGGAGAATCTTCAATTTCCTTGGGGTTATTGGCAGAGGTGGCAATGATCCTGGCGAGGTCTGTCCCAGCTCTGGAAACACAGATGTCTCCCTGAGCTGGGAGTGGTCCCCTGGTCTGACAGAGTGTATGTTTTTTCTCAGGTGGAGCAGCTCCTGTATGAAAGCCCTGAGCGGTGCTCTCGGTCTGTGCTTCTCATCACCCAGCGCCTCAGCTCGTTGAAGCAGGCTCACCACATCCTCTTTCTGGAAGGAGGCACCATCATTGAGGCGGGAACCCACCAGCAGCTCATGGCGAATGAGGGACGCTATTGGACCATGGTTCAGGCTCCTGGTGGGTCAGGTGCTCCAGAAAAAGACTCCTCAGACCCACACACTCCATCTCCGTCCCTTTTTCCCTCCTCTCTATAGTGGAGAGTTTGAGAACAAAGGTCTTACCAGAGTTGCAGAATGGGCAGCTGCTACTGGGAGGGGTGACATTCTAAAACGTAACCCTTGAGGTGATGCCTGAAATTTTGCCATGAGTGTTAGTTGCTCTCCAAGCTCCTCTTGGTTATACAGATTTCCTGGAAGAAAACAGGCTTTAGAACTCCTTAGTGTAACTGGGTTTGGAGCCAGGGTTGGTGTGGCTAGCATAAGAAATATTTAGAATACACAGAAAGGGAGGGTCAGCTCCTTTTCAACCTGACCCGAGGCATATGCTGGCCCATAAATACCCTGTGGTTTCTTGATATTTATAATAAAATTGGTGTCTTGTACTGTGGTTTCTCGTGTTTTCAGTGGACCAAATGGCCCATCGACCATTGCAGTACCATATTCAGGAGCTGGGTCCCTCCCTCCTTCAGCATCCTCAGTGTTTCCCAGCCCTAAGTGTGCCATCTTCTCCCTTAAGTTTTCTGTTTCCTATGTTGCCCCCTTCACTTCTCCATCCCCCTGTGCCCGCCCCCAAGGATGAGCCAGACAGGGGGATACAGTGTCCTCCAAGGCACCAGCAGCTTCAGTGCCTCAGAGCCCGGAGATGGAGGATGGAGGATGAGCACGTCTAGAGGAAGTTCACCACCTCGTTCGCTCGCCCACCCCGGTCCTTTACAGCAGGGCTCGCACGGTTCTGCAGTGGCACCTGCCCCGGTAACTCAGCGTAGTGGGCGGGGTGGTCTAGTAAATCTCTTCCATTCAGGGAGGGCCGTGGTAGTGTGACGTCAACAGTTGCCGGGCAGATTAGGCCAACTCAGGTTGCAAGGAGAGGCGGGTTTTAGAGACGTTGAACACGACAGTGCTCAGTCAAGCAAGAATTACGCGAGTAGGTGCGGGCAGAAAGGGCAGTTCTTGTGGGTGGCTACAGGTCAGGGAGACCGTTGAACCGGGAGAGACCCTAGGAGGGACCAGGTCGAAGGATTCAGAGGCTGCACCCTCTCCTTGGTGCTCCCTTCCCCCACACGCTGCGGGTGTATTCTATTGCCGGTCTCCCCAAGACCTGTCTGTCCTCAAGACTCAGTGCCCCCACGTACTCCTATCCCTCCCCTGCTTTTATAAAGCGATGCTCCTAGGCACACCCCTCCCCCATTCCGGATTTGAAACTGCTCCCAGGTTCTCGCTGACTTCCAGATTTCTGGTTAAGGCTACGCTTTTGATGCTATGACCCCTGCCCACCCCATAACTGTCCCCGGAGGATGCCCCAGCCTGTCGGTGTCTCTTACAGTAACCTCATCGCCCAGGGAGCTTCCGAGCTGCTCGCTCTCTTTCTTCCTTTCTTCTGGCAGTCTATCACCCCCGTTTCCCTAATTTCCATGAAGGCGGAGCAGAGAAGCCTGTCCCCAACATAATACTCCTGGTCCCCATACGCCCACCGGACACTTCTTAGGAAGGGCAGGGGGATGTGGAAAAAATTCTGGTTCCCTCCCCTTAAGGCTTCGGGCTTTCGCTTTCACTTCCTCCTTCGAGAGCCGCCAGATCTCCGGGTGCTGGGCGGTCATGGCGCTGCTGGACGTGTGCGGAGCCCCCCGCGGGCAGCGGGAGGACTGGGCTTTCCCTCACGCGGGAAGCCGGCAGCGCTCGGACCCCGGTCACTACAGTTTCTCTCTGCGATCTCCGGAGCTCGCCCTCCCCCTGGGAATGCAGGTCAGGGCTGTAAGAAAATCCCGTGGGAGGCGGGCAGGAGGGAGCAGAGTAATGGAGGGTCTGCCTTGAGACTGTCCGGAGGCGGGGAAATGCGGAGGGGGCCATCCTTTAGTCTAGCAGAGCCACGTCCAGGGTCTAGGGCCAGAGCCAGGGAAGAGGCCACGTGGGACTTGGGGGCTGGCCGCCTGAGGGTTAGGAGGTGCAGATTAGGACAAAGAGGGAGAGGTGAGCGGGGAGGGGGCTCCCATCGGGAGACCAGAGAGCTTTCCTGCTGGTTCTCCATCACAAACAAATCACGAAGCTTTTCTCATAGGCCTATCCTATGATACAGGGGCTGTGTAGTGTCTTGCAAAACCTATGAACTCGAGCGTTTAGCCTGGACTCAGCCACTCACAGTTGTGTGCCTTGGATCAAGTCCCTTAGTCTAGGTCTTGGGTCTCTCTTCCGTAAAATGGGGATAATATTCATAAAACGTTTTTCCTGAGGGTTAAATGACCTATGAATGGAAAACCATTACAGTCACCCTTAATATGTTTAGTTATGGTACCACTTATTTTATTTTATTTTTTCATGTCTATTGTGCTGGCATATGGAAAAGGTTGGTGTCATGGCCTCTTCTTTTCTTTCTCCCAAACCATTTCCTTGTAGAGCTGGGTTATTAACTGTTTCATTTATTGGTGGTTGGAGAATTTCTGCATATCTCCTTCCTCTAAATTCCTTTCCTGGAGCGTCCAGCTTCAGAAGTTTTCAGTGGCCCTTTCTCTGCCTTTTCTGTCTCCTTAGCCCACTGAATTCTTCCGGTCCCTGGGTGGGAATGGAGAAAGGAACATTCAGATCGAGATGGCTCATGGCACGACCACGCTGGCCTTCAAGTTCCAGCATGGGGTGATTGTGGCCGTGGATTCTCGGGCCTCGGCCGGGAATTACATTGGTGAGTGTGTGTTCTCCAGCTGGCAGAATCAGGAGAGCTGGGCCCTCCTCTCAGCAGGAGCCCAACAGCTACACCAAAGTGGGACCAGATATTGATTTAGGACACACAGGGAGAGCTGTGGGGTCATTCCTCCTCTCCCCAAACTCCATCTTCTTCCAGCCACATTAACGGTGAACAAGGTGATTGAGATTAACCCTTACCTGCTTGGTACCATGTCTGGCTGTGCAGCTGACTGTCAGTACTGGGAGCGTCTGCTGGCGAAGGAGTGCAGGTAGGCCTGGCCCCTTACCTCCCTTCTAAGCCTGGATTCTGCATCTTCCAGATCACTGCTCCTAACCGCCCCCAGCATCTTAGTGCTAATGTCATATTTCACAAAACAGCCTTTTGGTGATTAAAATCCTCCCAAATCTCAGCCTGTGCTCCTGCCAAGAAGCCAGATCATTTGTCAGTTATCAATATTTAGCACCGACACCATCGCCCCTGGTGGGATCCTATCATTTACTGGGATTTCTTTTTTTTAATTAATTAATTTATTTATTTATTTTTGGGTCTTCATTGCAGTGCACGGGCTTCTCTCATTGAGGTGGCTTCTCTTGTTGCAGAGCACGGGCTCTAGGCGAGCAGGCTTCTGTAGCTGTGGCATGCAGACTCCATAGTTGTGGCTCGCAGGCTCTAGAGCACAGGCTCAGTAGTTGTGGCGCACGGGCTTAGTTGCTCCACTGCATGTGGGATCTTACTGGACCAGGGCTTGAACCTGTGCCCCCTGCATTGGCAGGCAGATTCTTAACCACTGCGCCACCAGGGAAGTCCCTACTGGGATTTCTTTATGTGGTTTTGACGACTTCCCTGGTGGTCCAGTGGTTAAGACTCCATCTTCCAATGCAGGGGGTGCAGCTTCCATTCCTGGTAGGGAACTATGCTCCCACATGCCGCATAGCCAAAAAATAAAGAAAAGTTAATTCTATATAAATTCCAAATCTTTCCCCATCCTTAGATCCTACAAAACCACTCCTTTCAAATGCTTATCTCTTCAATCATTTTCTGCCCATCAAGTGGGCTGCTAGGAGGGCTAGCCTTCTCCTGTCACCACTAAGTCCTCTCCTGGAACCACCCTGTCCTCACCCAGGCTGTACTATTTGCGGAATGGCGAGCGTATCTCTGTGTCTGCAGCCTCCAAACTGCTCTCCAACATGATGTGCCAGTACCGGGGCATGGGCCTCTCCATAGGCAGCATGATCTGTGGCTGGGACAAGAAAGTGAGTCCCCTCCCTTCTCCATATTCCCACATGTGGATGAGAGGTCAGTTTCCCCACCGTACACTCCCACTCCCTCCCGTACAGGATACGTGGCACAGAGAACACTCGGTTATAGAACTGTTACCCACTGGCAATTTCTGGGTCTGGATGTGGACCATTGTTTCATAAGCTTGTCCCTTTGGATCAAATAGCTGATTCCAAGTTTGTTTTTCCTCCCTTAAGTTCTATGATTGTTCCCAAAGTGTTCTCCTAGTTCAAATGTTCCTGGGGTCAGCCTAAGTCTTTGGTCCACTTCTCATGGCTCACACTTGAATCTGGATGTTACCAACAACTTCCTCTCCACTTCCAACCTAGACCCTTCCTGCATCCTATAGGGTCCTGGACTCTACTATGTGGATGAAAATGGGACTCGGCTCTCCGGAAATATGTTCTCCACCGGTAGTGGGAACTCCCATGCCTATGGGGTCATGGATACTGGCTATAGACCTGACCTTGGCATTGAAGAGGCCTGTGACCTGGGCCGAAGGGCAATTGTTCATGCCACCCACCGAGACAGCTATTCTGGAGGCGTTGTCAATAGTAAGAGACCAATGCCCTCCTCCCCTGCCACGCCCCTGGGGAGGGAGAAAGAAGGGGGGGTTGAGATTGGGAGACATGGGGGAGGCTGAGTGGCAGGGAGCGGGTTTTCAGAACCTGAAGGGGGCATTGCAATCCCCGTAATAAGGGCTTTGAGAGTGTGTGTTGCTGTTGTCGCCTTCAACATAACATCATTCGCAGGATCTTGCTGAAGGGAAGGTGACTCTGTTCTTTCTCCTTTGCCTGCAGTGTACCACGTGAAGGAGGACGGTTGGGTGAAAGTGGAAAGTACAGACGTCAGTGACCTGATGCACCAGTACCGGGAGGCCAGTCAGTAATGGTGGCAGTGGTGGACTTGGGGACCTGGGCCAGGTTACCCCCCAGGAGAAAGAGGGGCCTGACCTGACCCAGAGATAGAGAACCAGGGGCCACTGGGAGGCAGCGTGGAGTTTATCCTTTTGTGTGTCCTCTGTCTCCATGAGTATCACCCCCAGCCCAACCTTCTGGGTGCCCCACTAAGCACAATAAAGGAAAACGGTTATAAAAGCCTCTGTGTTGTGGCCTTATGGGGGCTCTGGGCTGGGCTTGTTGGGAGGAGGGATCAGGAAATAAAGACAGACTTTTCCTGAGAAAAGAGACTCAAACCCCTACCTAAGAAACGGGGTCTCATCAAATACTTCTCTGGGCTTTCCTTCCACTTTCATCTCTCCAGGACCTCGGGAAGGTTCAACATTGTCTGTGGACACTTAGGTGCAATTTAATTTAAGTAAGGCATACAACCTGGAGGCTCCTGTGTGGTCAGTTGTTAATGGTTTGGGTATCTGGGTGTAGTGCGCTTAGAACAACTGTTTTTGACTTTGTAAAGTAGAATGAACAAGCTTCCTCCTCACATGTGTGCGGTAATTGTAAACACGGTCCCATTTATCTCAAATAACCCCGTGGAGAGATTGGATATTACATGGAAAGATGGACGTTAGGGGTTCCATTTCATGATGGGTCACACTTCATTGCAAGATGACAAGACTGTGATTGAAGTGGAAGAGGAGATAAGGAGGACTCGCTGAAGTTGGAAATATGAGGAAAAGGTAACCAGGTTAGAAAGATGAGACAGAATGAGATTTTCTGAATCACGCTGGGACTTCAGGAAGGAGCAGGACACTGTCACCTCTCCAAGGAGAGTTCGTCAAAGGAAGAGCTTGTAAGTAGGAAGCAGCTGAACATGGAGCTTTTTCATTAGAGAGAGATCCTTAAAAATCCCAGAATGGACGGGGTTGGAGAAGTTATAGTAATCCCCTAACTTCAAATCCAAATTTGAAGTGACTCATGGTAGTCGTGCCAATAACATTTCAAAAGCGTGCATTGGAATCCACGTGGCCCTCCCTTGGGGAATATGTTGAGTCTGGGAGGTGGTTTCAGCCAGAAGAGTTATTTCTGGAATAAACCAATCTGCCTGTCCCATAGATGGGCTCTGGGTCTGGCAGGACCTATAGAAACCTGATTACTCTGCTAATCAGTGTTAAAAGAGATTAAGAAACAAAGTCCACTTCCCTCATATGAGGAAGGTGGTTCCACCATAATCTGAAGCACAAATCTAGAGGCGTCTGAACACTTCCTCTGCTCAGGAGCTGTGTTGAGAAAGACAGATGAAGATGTGCAGTGGGGGCCTTCTCAGCTCAGAATCTGTAAGTGGAAACTCACTTAGGTCCTGGTGAGAGTAGCTGGGCCTTCTGTATAGAAGTCCTGTGTGTTTCTCGCTTGGACTCTGGCTCTGTTTCATGTGTGTGTGTGTGTTTTGTTTGTTTGTTTGTTTGTTGTTGTTGTTTGTTGTTTTAAACCCCAAGATCCTACAACTGGAACTTGGATTGGGAAAGAGGGCTGTTCTCAAAATAGGTTCAGAGGTGAGGTATGAAAATCCAGCGGTTCTCCAATTACAAAGCATCCCAATCCTCGAAACAGCTTTATTTTACTTAGTGGCAATTTAAAAAACTGCAGTAGCCTCCTATGACAGAGTAACTGTTGCTGAGGGTGGAGACTAACCGGAGCGTGGCACGTGGAGCAGGACTCGGGGGTCTGTTCCGCGGGCTGCAGGTGTCGCGCGCCCCCTGCTGGCCGCCGGGCCCACAACCGGGCACCGGCTGCGGAAGCGAAAGCGAAAGCCGAGGGAGCCCGGCCGCCCTGGCTCGGGGTTCCTCGCCCGCCGACAGAGGGGAAACGAAGCGGAGGCGGCGCGAGGGGACTTCAGAGCTCGGCCCCCGGCACGTAAAGGAAAGACCCCTGAGCTGCAGCCCAGAAGGCCCCTCCGGTGAGTTGGTGCGCGTGGGAACCTGGAGTGCTAACAGGGACGCAGCCCACCCACCAGCCACTCCGCGCCCCAGGCTTCCTGCCCTTCTGGACCCCGGGAGCAAGGGAGCGGGGCGGGACCGCCTGGCCCTTTGGAACTCGGCGGCGGCGGCTGGCGGGGTCGGGGTGGGGGGAGGGGGTCACGGGTCTTTGTTTTAGAGGGTGAGGCTGCAGATGGTCAGGCTTCCCAGCTCCCTCTGTCAGGCCGAATGCCTGGGGTCCTAGGAGGGAGATACTGATGAGGACCAAGCACCTTTCAGGCATCTTTCAGGGTAGCATCAGGCATCTTTCAGGGTAGCACTGGGTAAATAAAATGGGAAGCCCGTGGACGCGTTCGGCGGAGTGCGAGTCGGGAGGAGTGGGGACAAGGATTGGGACTCACCTCTGTCGTGTCTCACCTTCTACCCCTAGATCTCGCCATGGGGCTCCCTGACCTGAGACCCTGGGCCTTCCTGCTGCTGGCCGACTCGGCGTTACTCTGGCTGCTGCAGGCGAGCCTGGGGGCTCTGCTTCCCCGCGGGCTTCCAGGCCTGTGGCTAGAGGGCACCTTGCGACTGGGAGGGCTCTGGTGGCTGCTGAGGCTGGGAGGGCTGCTGGGGTTTGTGGGAGCACTACTGCCCCCCCTCTGCCTGGTGACCCCTCTGTTTCTCTCCCTGAGGGCCCTGGTCCCAGGGACCTTGAGTGCTCCCCCAGCCAGGGCGGCTTCAGCCCCTTGGAGCTGGCTGCTGCTGGGGTACGGGGCGGCAGGGCTGAGCTGGGGCGTGTGGGCTGTGCTGAGCCCTCCAGGAGCCCCGGAGAGGGAGCAGGGCCAGGAGAACAACAGAGCCTTGATGTGGAGGTTGCTGAAGCTCTCCTGGCCAGACCTACCTTTCCTGGGTGTGGCCTTCTTCTTCCTCGCTGTTGCCGTGTTGGGTGAGTCGGGAGAGGGCGCTGTGACTTGGAGGTGGGAAAAGGCCCTGGGCGCCAGCGCATTCACTGTTGTCCTCACGCAGGTGAGACATTAATCCCTTACTATTCCGGTCGTGTGATTGACATCCTGGGAGGTGATTTTGATCCTGATGCCTTTGCCAGCGCCATCTTTTTCATGTGTCTCTTCTCCGTTGGGAGGTAGGTGATGGAGATTTGCTAGCCCCCAATTTTTACAGGGACCCTCACTTTCCTAACTCTGTTTTCAGACCCTCTTGTGCCCAAAGCACAAAATACTTAAACTAAAAATCTGTATTTGTTTATTCACCATTCTGTGTCATGCATCCATTCATTTATTCCTCCGTTCACCACGTGGCTCCAACATCTTCAAAGTTTATATTACTTATTATAGTTACAGATAGGAGTGAATGTAGTACAAAAGGTGTTTATGTGTCGAATGGAATGTCTCTCAATTACCTCTCAACATTTTTATCTCCATGAAGTTCCATTTCTCTTTTGTGTCTCCAATCTCCCACACTGTGTTTGTTTCCACAGTTATCCTGTTGTCAGGGTGGGCACGTTTCTTCCTCCTGACTCTTCGTCCTTAAGTCATCTTGTCTATCCTGGAAGATCTTACTCTGAGGCTTGTCACCTTTCTTTCCAGCATCTTTACTCTTTTCCACTTCATTTACTTTTCCTTCTGTTTTAAGACGTAGCCAGGAGTCCGCTGTCTACAAACTAACTAACTAATTACCTAACTGCTTGATAGGGCTGGGGCTAGGATGAGGTGAGTCAGGTACCTAGGCTGCAAAATTTAAGGAGGTGCTCATTCTCAGGGTCGTGCGAGTACCTCACTAGCCTTCCCCAAATACCAGCCGGCTGCTTGATCCTGCTCCTTTGCTATGGTCATACTTCATTTAGAGTCCCTCGAAAACCAGTTCTTCATTATTTCATACTTACTACTCTTTGCTGAAACTAACTACTTAAAAGTGAACTTCTTATTGATCAAGCTGCTGCTTTAAAAAAAAAAATCAGCCCTCAGTTCTCTATGTGTCTGTAGCATCTGGCATCAGAACAATCTCTCTTTTTTAAAAAAATTATTTACTTATGTATTTTATTTATTTGTCTGTGCTGGGTCTTAGTTCCGGCATATGGTCTCTCAGCTGCAGCATGCGGGATCTAGTTTCCTGACGAGGGATCGAACCTGGGCCCCCTGCACTGGGAGCTCGGAGTCTTAACCACTGGACCACCAGGGAAGTCCCAGAACAGTCTCTTATGATTGATCTTGTTCTTCAGGTAGCTTTTATGAACTCCCTTTCTACTTTCCAGTCCACTCTCCCTCTTCTGGAGAACCGTCCTCCTCTGGATCCTTAATTATGGGCTTTTCTCAGGACTCAGTTCTTTGATCTTTAAGAACATTTTTCCTGTTGAGCTAATGCAGCTCACGTCTGCAGGACATTCCCACATCCACATTCCCACATCCAGCTCCAGTCTTGTAATCCAGAGGCCTCCTTGACATTCCCATTGGATGACACCCTGTCACCTCAGACTCCATGCACCCAGAGCTCCAAGTGCATCCCACTCCCTCCTGGTCTCCTTGAAAATGCCTCCCTCTTCTTATTCCCATTCATGAAACCATCAGTATCCTCAGCTCCAAGCACCAGCATCGTCGCTGCCTTTCTCATGTTCTGGCATTTTCCACACTCAAAACGTGCTCCTGTGGCTCCTTTCTCTCCATTCTCACTGTGATCACCAAAGTCCAAACCCTCACCATTTCATGTCTGAGTATGCCGACAGCCCTCTAAACATGGTAATTAGATTTGTATTAGAAACCCATATTTTGTACAATTCCTGCTTGTGTGCTTTCACATTTTTCCTTTGAGTTTGACTGTAAAAATTCACTTGGTCTAAGAGGAATTCTCCAATCCCAAGGACAGTGGAGAGGGGAGAACAGCAGGATCCCAGGGCTTTGGAGATGGGAGGGCAGGGAGTCCACTGCTGCAGTTCCCACAAGAAAGTATCAATATCTGGAAGTAGGAAGAAGGATGCCGGGGGTGGGGAGGAAGGAGACCAAGACCAAGGGGAAAGCTGGAGGGATGGCCCTGAGGGAGACCAGGTCAGAAGCAAGCCATAGGCTCTTTCCCTTCACAGCATCTTTCCATTTCTGTTGTACTCTTCCCTCCTGTCTAGCACAAAATGAACTAGTGATGCTGGTGAATCTGTCCGTGTTAAGATGTGGTTCCCACAGCTGGCTCACTGTGTCCTCTTTTCTCTTCGTCTGTTGATTCCTGCCCCTTGTGTCTCCCTCTCTCTTATTTGTTTCTCTTCTGCTCTCATGATGTACTGCCCCCAACTTTGTATTTCTTTTCTTTCCATGCTTTCTCCTCTGCTTCTCTCCCTCCCTCCGTCCTTCTCTGCATCTCTTCTCTTCATCCTCCGCCACCCTCCTTCCCCGCAGCTCACTGTCCGCAGGCTGCCGAGGAAGCACCTTCACCTACATCATGTCCAGAATCAACCTGCGGATCCGGGAGCTGCTTTTCTCCTCCCTCCTGTGCCAGGACCTTGCTTTCTTCCAGGAGACTAAGACAGGTAGGGCCTGGAGTCCAGGTCTGGGGTCCCCCAGGACTTCCTTTCCCCTCCAGTGCCCTCCCCCTGCATCCCTGGTGCCAAGGCCTGGAGCTGTTTTTCTCTCTTTGGGAACCATGTAGAGAGGCGGTCTCCACCTGTCTGTCTGCACAGAGGGAGGGCTGTGTGAGATTGGGAGCTCAGGAGGGAGTTTCTGGGGGTTCTGCATTACAACACGTGGTTTCCTCACCTGCTTTGTCCTGCTCAGGGGAGCTGAATTCCCGGCTGAGCTCGGATACCAAACTGATGAGTCATTGGCTTCCTCTTAATGCCAACGTGCTGTCTCGAAGCCTGGTGAAAGTGCTGGGACTTTACAGCTTCATGCTCAGCCTGTCACCTCGACTCACCCTCCTTTCTCTGCTTGAGGTGTCTCTAGTGATAGCGGCTGAAAAGATGTACAGTGTTCGCCATCAGGTACGTGTGGATGGTAGGGAATCCCCACGGAAGAAGAAAATTCTCCTAGAGGCCTTCTCCTCCAGGCCCTTAGAGGCTTCAGAAGGTCCATGACCCTCTGGGACTTTGTGTGTGTGTGTGACAGAGAGGGGGGGTGGGAAGAGAGAGAGAGAGAGAGAGAGGGAGAGAGAGGGAGAGAGAGAGAGAGAGAGAGGGAGATATTTTCAGGTTATTTTCCATTATAGGTTATTAAAAGATGTTGAATGTAGTTCCCTGTGCTATACAGTAAATCCTTGTTGCTTATCTATTTTGTGTTAGTAGTTTCTATCTGTTCATCTCAAACTCTTAATTTATCCACTCCCCCCTTCCCCCACCTTTGGTAACCATAAGTTTGTTTTCTACATCTGTGAGTCTGTTTCTGTTTGTATATAGATTCATTTGTATTATTTTTTTAGATTCCACATGTTAATGATATCATATAATATTTGTCTTTCTCTGTCTGACTTACCTCACTTAGCGTGAAGAGAGCGTTCCAAGGGCTGGAATGAGACGTGGGGGTCGGCTGTCTTCTGCCGAATCAGCCCCTCCCATCTCCTGCCCCACTTTTCCAGGCAGTCCTTCAGGAGATCCAGGATGCTGTGGCGAAAGCAGGACAGGTGGTACGTGAGGCAGTTGGAGGGCTGCAGACTGTGCGCAGTTTTGGGGCGGAGGAGCAAGAGGTCCGTCGCTATAAGGAGGCTCTTGACCGATGCCGGCAGCTGTGGTGGCGACGAGATCTGGAATGGGCCGTCTACCTGCTCTTAAGGAGGGTGAGAAGGCTGAGTGGCTGGAAGAAGGGCCCAGGGAGGGGGCAGGGAAAGTGATGGTCCTCTTCCTACAGCTGGTCCGGGGTTCACTCAGTGTCATAGGGGCAGGGAGGCCAAAGAATGGAAGATTCTCAGGCTCCCTTTCCTTCTCCCTCCAGATGCTGCACTTGGTAATGCAGGTGCTGTTGCTGAGACGTGGGCTGCAGCAGATCCTGGCTGGGGACCTCACCCGGGGCGGGCTGCTCTCCTTTC
Source organism: Balaenoptera physalus (assembly GCF_965194825.1). Taxonomy (NCBI): domain Eukaryota; kingdom Metazoa; phylum Chordata; class Mammalia; order Artiodactyla; family Balaenopteridae; genus Balaenoptera; species Balaenoptera physalus. The sequence continues at coordinate 41,540,314 of NC_138896.1, forward strand.
TGCTCTACCGGGAGGACGTGGGCAACCACGTGCAAGTGAGTCAGGAGCTGTGCACGCTCTCTTTTCCCGCTTTGGCTTCTATTTGTTCCCCTTAAAAAAAAAACAAAACTGAAATAACCCCAACTCATGTGATGGAGAATTTCAAACATGGGCAAAAAAAGAGAAAAAAACTATAATGTGAACCCCCATGTACCCAGCATCTGTTTTTTTTTTTTAACTTTTTCTTTCTTTATTTTATTTAAAATTTTTGTTTTATATTGGGGTATAGTTGATTCACAGTGTTGTGTTAGTTTCAGGTGTACAGCAAAGTGAATCAGTTATACATATATCCACTCTTTTTTAGATTCTTTTCCCATGTAGGTCTTTACAGAGTATTGAGTAGAGTTCCCTGTGCTACACAGTAGGTCCTTATTAGTTATCTATTTTATATATAGTAGTGTGTATATATCATAGGATATTGAATATAGTCCTCTCTGCTATACAGTAGGACCTTGTTGTTTATCCCCCAGCATCTGTTTTAACAATTACCAATTCATGGCCAATCTTATTTAATCTGTAACCCCACCCACTTCCCTCCCCCCATATTATTTTGAAGCAAATCCAAGATATGGTTTCATCTGTAAATACGTATCACTAAATGTAAACATTAAAATACATGTAACCACAAAGCCATGACCACACCAAAAGAATTAACAACAACTTCAGCAAATGCAAGTCAGTGATCAGATTTTCACATTTCTCATAGAGGTATGTATTACACTGATCTCTTTCTCTCTCTCATATACATCTGTGGTGGCAGCAACCAGTAAAGCTTAGTGCCCAGATCCATTAAATCATTTGGGGTGGCAAAATGGTGACACTCCACCATTCCTTCATTTATTAGCCAGATGTATGTCTCAAGGGAGATGTCTCCTCATCTACTGTTTGGTTGCCAAGTGGTACAGTTTGATTAGGAAAGGCAGAGTAAGTGTTTAGTTCCTTCCCTATATTTACCAGTTTTCAAAAATAATTAGTTACTGCATCTTGGGCTTTATTTTATAAGTTTCGTAGACACTGATTAAACATCTTTTATGGGTGGAGAGCTGTGCAAAGCAGTCTGGCATCTGCAAAGAGGAGGTGGGCACAGCACCTGCTTTTGAGGAGTTCCCTGTGTAATTGGGCCAGACAGAACTGTGTACGAGTAACTGGAAAGGTCTGGGGATGGAAGGACTATGGTCTCCATCCTTTACCTGGCAAATTGGAATAATGGGGTATTGGTGCCCCTTTGAAATTCAAGCAAATTACACATTAGGGAGACTTCCCTGGCAGTCCAGTGGTTAGTACTCCATGCTTCCACTGCAGGGGGCACGGGTTTGATCCCTGGTTGGGGAAACAGGATCCTGCATGCCCTGTGGCACGGCCAAAAAAAAAAAAAAAAAAAAAAAAAAAATCGCACATTAACAGTGGGGAATCGGGACTTCCCTGGTGGTGCAGCAGTTAAGAATCTGCCTGCCAAGGCAGGGGACACGGGTTTGATCTCTGGTCCGGAAAGATCGCACATGCCGTGGAGCAACTAAGCCCATGTGCCACAACTACTGAGCCTGCGCTCTGGAGCCCACGAGCCACAACTACTGAGCCTGCGCGCCACAACTACTGAAGCCCACGTGCCTAGAGCCCATGCTCTGAAACAAGAGAAGCCACCGCAGTGAGAAGCCCGTGCACTGCAACGAAGAGTAGCCCCCGCTCACGGCAACTAGAGAAAGCCCGCGTGCAGCAACAAAGACCCAACGCAGCCAAGAATAAATAAATAAATAAATAAACAAACATATATATATGTATGTATATATAGATATATAAAAAAAAGGTAGGGAATCTTTTTTGGATGAGGGGAGAAGCATGGCTGGGGTGGAGTGTGGCAGGGAGTGTGTGAGGAGTTGGGAAGTTGGTTCCTGGTGGAGCTTCCTTTGCTTGGCTGACCCCTGCCTTCCTGTTTTGCAGACCCTGGTGTACATGTTTGGGGACATGCTGAGCAACGTGGGGGCTGCAGAGAAGGTGTTCTGCTACCTGGACCGAAAGCCAAATCTGCCTCCAGCTGGGACACTGGCCCCGCCCACTCTGCAGGCCCTGGTGAAATTCCAAAACGTCTCCTTTGTGTATTCCAGTCGCCCTGACCAGCCTGTGCTCAAGGTGCCCAATGGAGACCCCAGGGAGGGAATCTGGGCCCCTCACGCCCTGAGTGATGAGAAGCTTATCTTCCTCTGATAGAAAGAAGAGGAGAGGGAGGGCAAAGAGGCAGGCCCCTAACTCTTTCCTGGCTTTTCTAGGGTCTGACATTCACCCTGCATCCTGGGCAGATGACCGCACTGGTGGGGCCCAATGGATCTGGAAAGAGCACAGTAGCTGCCCTGCTGCAGAATCTGTACCAGCCCACCGAGGGGCAGGTGCTGCTGGACGGGAAGCCCATCTCCCAGTATGAGCACCGCTACCTACACCAACAGGTGGGTGGGGAGGAAGGAGAGGGATCGCAGATTGGAGGGAAGAAGGATGTGCAGAGAGCAGTGGGTGGAGATGGGGGAAGAAACATAAGGGGTCCATTGTGAGGTAGGTAGGCGGGGAGGAAAGAAGGGTCCCTGCCATGGGGGTTTCCACATGGTCCTCTGCTCCTGTCACCTCTGCCCAGGTGGTTTTGGTCGGGCAGGAGCCTGTGCTGTTCTCGGGTTCGGTGAGGGACAACATCACTTATGGGCTGAAGGGCTGCAGTGATGAGAAGGTGCTGGCTGCTGCACGGGTGGCCAGAGTGGAGGAGTTCATAAAGGAAATGAAGCACGGACTCGATACAGGTACCTTCTTTTCTTTTTTTTAAACATCTTTATTGGAGTACAATTGCTTTACAATGGTGTGTCGGTTTCTCCTTTGTAACAAAGTGAATCAGCTGTACGTATACATGTATCCCCATATCCCCTCCCTCTTGCGTGTCCCTCCCACCCTCCCTATCCCACCACTCTAGGTGGACACAAAGCACAGAGCTGATCTCCCTGTGCTATGCGGCTGCTTCCCACTAGCTATCTGTTTTACATTTAGTAGTGTATATATGTCCATGCCACTCTCTCACTTCGTCCCAGCTTACCCTTCCCCCTCCCCGTGTCCTCAAGTCCGTTCTCTACATCTGTGTCTTTATTCCTGTCCTGCCCCTAGATTCTTCAGAACCTTTTTTTTAGATTCCATATACATGTGTTAGCATACGGTATTTGTTTTTCTCTTTCTGACTTACTTCACTCTGTATGACAGACTCTAGGTCCATCCACCTCACTACAAATAAATCAATTTCATTTCTTTTTATGGCTGAGTGATATTCCATTGTATATATGTGCCACATCTTCTTTACCCATTCATCTGTCGATGGACACTTAGGTTGCTTCCATGTCCTGACTATTGTAAAGAGAGCTGCAATGAACAGTGTGGTACATGACTCTTTTTTTTTTTTTTTTTTCCTCCATCCAAAGCACTTTATTTTAATACTCCAGTTGGCATGGGAATTTATTTCAGGAACACATTATGAGATCTAAGGACAATTCCGTTAGACTGTGTGGGTGCATGTTTAGTTGTAAGACTTCATAAATCTTTGAATCTGCACATGGAGTTTGGAAGATTTTGGTTTCAGGTCACTCCTCTAAGGAATGACTCTTTCTGAATTATGGTTTTCTCTGGGTATATGCCCAGTAGTGGGATTGCTAGGTCATATGGTAGTTCTATTTTTAGTTTCTTAAGGAACCTCCATACTGTTCTCCATAGTGGCTGTATCAATTTACATTCCCACCAACAGTGCAAGAGGGTTCCCTTTTCTCCACACCCTCTCCAGCATTTATTGTTTGTAGATTTTTTGATGATGGCCATTCTGACTGGCGTGAGGTGATACCTCATTGTAGTTTTGACTTGCATTTCTCTAATGATTAGTGATGTTGAGCATCCTTTCATGTGTTTGTTGGCAATCTGTATATCTTTGGAGAAATGTCTATTTAGGTCTTTTGCCCATTTTTGGATTGGGTTGTTTGTTTTTTTGATAATGAGCTGCCTGAGCTGCTTGTAAATTTTGGAGCTTAATCCTTTGTCAGTTGCTTCATTTGCATATATTTTCTCCCATTCTGAGGGTTGTCTTTTGGCCTTGTTTATGGTTTCCTTTGCTGTGCAAAAGCTTTTTTAAGTTTCATTAGGTCCCATTTGTTTATTTTTGTTTTTATTTCCCTTTTTCTGGGAGGTGGGTCAAAAAGGATCTTGTCATAGAGTGTTCTGCCTATGTTTTCCTCTAAGAGTTTTATAGTGTCTGGCCTTACATTTAGGTCTTTAATCCATTTTGAGTTTATTTTTGTGTATAGTGTTAGGAAGTGTTCTAATTTCATTCTTTTACATGTAGCTGTCCAGTTTTCCCAGCACCACTTATTGAAGAGGCTGTCTTTTCTCCATTGTATATTCTTGCCTCCTTTATCAAAGATAAGGTGACCATATGTGCGTGGGTTTATCTCTGGGCTTTCTATCCTGTTCCACTGATCTATATTTCTGTTTTTGTGCCAGTACCATACTGTCTTTATTACTGTAGCTTTGTAGTGTAGTCTGAAGTCAGGGAGCCTGATTCCTTCAGCTCCGTTTTTCTTTCTCAAGATTGCTTTGGCTATTCGGGATCTTTTGTGTTTCCATACAAATCGTGCAATTTTTTTTTCTTGTTCTGTGAAAAATGCCATTGGTAGTTTGATAGGGATTGCATTGAATCTGTAGATTGCTTTGGGTGATATAGTCATTTTCACAATGTTGATTCTTCCAATTCAAGAACATGGTATATCTCTCCATCTGTTTGTATCATCTTTAATTTCTTTCATCAGTGTCTTATAGTTTTCTGCATACAGGTCTTTTGTCTCCTTAGGTAGGTTTATTCCTAGGTATTTTATTCTTTTTGTTGCAATGGTAAATGGGAGTGTTTCCTTAATTTCTCTTACAGATTTTTCATCATTAGTGTATAGGAATGCAAGAGATTTCTGTGCATTAATTTTGTATCCTGCTACATTACCAGATTCATTGATTAGCTCTAGTGGTTTTCTGGTAGCATCGTTAGGATTCTCTATGCATAGTATCATGTCATCTGCAAACAGTGACAGTTTTACTTCTTCTTTTCCGATTTGTATTCCTTTTATTTCTTTTTCTTCTCTGATTGCTGTCACTAAAACTTCCAAAACTATGTTGAATAATAGTGGTGAGAGTGGGCAACCTTGTCTTGTTCCTGATCTTAGTGGAAATGGTTTCAGTTTTTCACCATTGAGAATGATGTTGGCTGTGGGTTTGTCATATGTGGCCTTTATTTTGTTGAGGTAAGTTCCCTCTATGCCTACTCTCTGGAGGGTTTTTATCATAAATGGGTGCTGAATTTTGTTGAAAGCTTTTTCTGCATCTTTTTAGATGATCATATGGTTTTTCTCCTTCAATTTGTTAATATCGTTTATCACAATGATTGATTTGAGTATATTGAAGAATCCTTGCAGTCCTGGGATAAACCCCAGTTGATCATGGTGTATGATCCTTTTAATGTGCTGTTGGATTCTGTTTGCTAGTATTTTGTTGAGGATTTTTGTATCTATGTTCATCAGTGGTATTGGCCTGTAGTTTTCTTTTTTTGTGACATCTTTGTCTGGTTTTGGTATCAGGGTGATGGTGGCCTTGTAGAATGAGTTTGGGAGTGTTCCTCACTGCTATATTTTGGAAGAGTTTGAGAAGGATAGGCGTTAGCTCTTCTCTAAATGTTTGATAGAATTTGCCTGTGAAGCCATCTGGTCCTGGGCTTTTGTTTGTTGGAAGAGTTTTAATCACAGTTTCAATTTCAGTGCTTGTGATTGGTCTGTTGATACTTTCTATTTCTTCCTGGTTCAGTCTCGGAAGGTTGTGCTTTTCTGAGAATTTGTCCATTTCTTCCAGTTTGTCCATTTTATTAGCATAAAGTTGCTTGTAGTAATCTCTCATGATCCTTTGTATTTCTGCAGTGTCAATTGTTACTTCTCCTTTTTCATTTCTAATTCTATTGATTTGCCTCCTCTTCCTTTTTTTCTTGATGAGTCTTGCTGATGGTTTATCACTTTTGTTTATTGTCTCAAAGAACCAGCTTTTAGTTTTATTGCTCTTTGCTATCGCTTTCTTCATTTCTTTTTCATTTATTTCTGATCTGAACTTTATGATTTCTTTCCTTCTGCTAACTTTGAGGTTTTTTGTTCTTCTTTCTCTAATTGCTCTAGGGATACAGGTACCTTCAGCCAAACCCATTCACCTCCCTCCCCAGCATCATGAGTTCTGTAGCTGCCTGTCCGGCTCAGGAGCCTTTGTTCCCGGAGAGCAGGGCAGGGTGATGATGCTCTATGTACACGGGCAGCCCTAGAGGTCCGTCCCCTACCCCGGGCCCTCATCCGCCTAAATGTTGGCTGTGGAAATACCAGCTGTGCTTGTGAGGAGGATGTTGTCGTGGTCACCTGTGTCTGAGGAGAGGGATTTCTCGGTTTCCTCAGAGGTGGGGGAGAAAGGGAACCAGTTGGCTGTGGGACAGAAGCAACGTCTGGCCATCGCCCGGGCCCTTGTGCGGGACCCCCAGGTCCTCATCCTGGATGAAGCCACCAGTGCCCTGGACGTGGAGTGTGAGCAGGCTGTGAGTACTGGGCTGGGAGGGGCAGGGGCGGTGGGACCCTTCTTAGGGCTGGGATGGAATGGAGGATACGTGGGGTGGTGTGGGGACATCCCTGATGCCGCCATGGCTCCCGTCCCATCCTCCAGCTGCCACAGCCCCGCTGAGAGAGGAGGGCAGCGCAGACCTTTCCCTCCCGCTTTGTCTTATCTTCTCGTGTTTCATGCCTTCTCTACCCTAAGTCACTAGAGATGGTGCCCAGTGGGGCCTTGGCTTCCATCTCATTCTTATCTTTCTGAGGCATTACGATTCTCCCCCTTCAGCTGCAGGACTGGAAAGCTCACGAGGGCCGAACGGTGCTGGTGATCACCCACAGGCTGCACACGGTTCTGAGCGCCGACCAGATCCTGGTGCTGAGGCAGGGGGAGCTGCAGGAGCACGTGCAGCTCATGGAGGGGCAGGACCTCTACTCCCGCCTGGTGCAGCAGAGCAGGAGGACTGAGACCCCAGAGATGCTGGAGCCTTCTCAGGGCCATCTCAGTGACCCAGAGTAGCTCCTGCTTTGGCTTTCCCTGGGGGTGTTCCCCTGGGTGATTGTTTTTGGAGCTGGAGGCACGATGGTGGAGATTTAGACCATGTGTACTTTTGTCAGGGCCATAGGAGGGCAGGGGGTTGCTCTCTGTATCCAGGGACCTTATTTCCTTGATGAATAGAGCTTTGCCTGGTGCTGAGTACTGTACTGTGGCATCATAAATATATTTCAAAATATTTTTTCCTTATATAAATAGCACACATTCGTATAGGAAGTGTAGACAATAGAGACAGGTAGGAAGGAGAAAAGTAAAACTACACACTGTTTCACATCCCAGAGATAATCACAGGGACTATTTTGCTGGCTGTCTTATCAGCCTTTGAATTGTTCTTTGAGATACATATTAACCAGTATGACATAAATATTCATGAGTGTGCCTTTCTGTGTCCTTCCCCATTCCCACCAGGACCTGATATTTTGTTGGGGAGCTAGGGTATGGTGGGACAGAGCACCGTTCCCTAATTAACAGTATGAATAAAATATTGATGAGTTACTGTGTACAGAGTTTTAATATGAGTAGGAACTATGCTAAGCATTTTTCATGTATTATCATTTTTAATCCTTATCCTCAGCCCTTTGAGATTGTTAGCTTTTATCCCCATTTTATGGATGAGAATACTGAGTCTCCAAGAGATTAAAGGACTTTCCCAAGGTTGCACAGTGGTGGAATTGGACTTGGAATCCAGGCCTGACCCCAGAGTCCACGCTCTCAACTAATACATTATATTGCATCTTGTGTCATAATCTACTTTATAATCAGATCAAGTAAAGCTCTGTCACTTCTAGCTCCAAACAGCTCTGAATCCCTTATCTTCTCTCTGATCTCATTGTTGTAACTTTCATTCATAGTGTGAGATAATCTCATATTCAGAGAGGTTCTCCTACCATTGGTGCACCTCTTCCAGCCATTGTTCACAAAGTCATTCTTCTTTCTAAAAGACGCATAAGACGATGTCACTCCTGTAAAATCCTCCCTGTGTCTTCACCCCTTTTTCTGCTCAGGTCTTCCTCAGAGACAGTTTTTCTAGCCCATTTGTCTCACCCTTTCCTGTTGGATTAAGTTCTATCCACAACAAACTTCCTGCCCTCCTGATGCCTTTGTGCCTCTGAATATGTTGTTTCCTGCCATTTGGTGAAAGACGCTCCCGGATTTGCCCCAGTTCTTTAAGATTCAACTCAGGATTTAAGTCTCCCAAGAAGCCTTGCTTTATCTTCTTAGTCTGGAGAAAGTGCCCTTTCTGCATGCTCCTGTTGGTCTGCTCCTGGGGCTTACCTCTCTCACAGTCCCTATTAAACTCTCCACCGCCCACTGTAGACCTCTGTCTTTCCACTAGACCATGAGCCCTTGCGGGGGAGGCCGTCTGTCTTATTAAGCTTTATATCTACTACCTGGCACAGGGCTCCATTCATAGTGGACAATAAATAAATGTTTGTTGGGTAAATGAATAAATCTCCTTCCTCTACTGTCTTCCATCTTAATCCTCCCTACACGTACAAATCATGGAACATACAAAGCTGTACACGTCACTGGTTATTGGAAGGGTCTTAAATTGGACGGTTCCTATTCTAGGAAATTGAAACTTTCACTTTCCCAGAAATAGCAGGTACTTTCCCGGCTAGCAGTGAACTCACTGGAACTTTTTGTTGTTTTGGATTTTTTTTTTTTTTCTGCCTGGCAACTGTTGGGAACGAGGTGAGGCCAGAGTAAGGAACTTCTTATGCAGATAAACCTCTGCTTCAGCCTGCTGCTGTCCTACTGCTCCACACCTGTTTATCTCTCAAATTTCACCGAGGGTGAAATAAGCATTGGGAGAGAGAGAAATCTGGCCTGATTCCTTCCTCTCCCCACCAAATGTCCTTCTTCTATTAATAAAGTAGGAATAATAATTTCTGTATCTCCCAACCTTATGGAAACTATAGTCCTCACAGAAGATCTATTAATCTTTGACGTCCTCAGTACAAATTATACCCATTGACTCAAAACACTTTAAACTTGGAAGACATCTTAAAAATAATATAGCTGTCAAATCTTACTTTACAGATAGGGAAAGTGGCCTGAAATCACACAGCTAATCAGTGACAGAGCTGGGAGGAAAACTCATGCATCCTGATGGGCAGTATGGGAAGATACAGCAGACCTTAGGATCATAAGTGGTCATGAAAACTTGTTATCTCAGGGAAACTTCCAGGTACGCCTTATTTCAGGGACACAGAAAAATGTTCCCCGACAGAGTATTCAACAAATCCTTACAAGTGTGGTCTGCCTGGTAACCACAGACATTAGTAATTCTGATTTGTCCAGAGTTCTTTTCATTTCCCCCTCCTACTACCCATCACCATTTGACTTCCGCCCCTTAATTTCCCCTTCTTCTTGTCACTTACCTTCAGTGCCTTTCCTGCTCAGCCATGTACTGCTCTTTCCAAAGCGAGATATGAATGGAGAGGAGGAACCTTAGGAAACTCTCAGATTACTTTGGAGCCCCAAACAACCTCCCGCCCCATCTGCCCTGCCCAGTGTGGGAATAACATTGAACTTAAAGTACTTTACACCCCAGCTGAGTGGGGCAGCCACTTGTAGTCTGCATGGCAGTCGTGGTTCAGGAGAAGGAAGTGTGGAGTCAGAATTTGGGGGGGAAAGGAGAAGGGAATAAGGAAAACAAAAATCTTCTGTTTTGGGCGCTGAGTGAAAGGAGCATGCATTCACTTGGGTCCGATGCCACCTGCTGGCCCTAGGAAAGACTGAGTCTTCAACCTAGAGTTTCAAGGACTTTTATGAATTGTAATAGTTCAGTATCAATGATAATCATTCACGGAGTGCCTTCTGTGTGCTCCTGCTGTGCTAAGTGCCTGCCATATACCGTCTTACTTTATCTTTAAGATAATCCTACGTGGCAGGTGTTACTATCCCAATTCTAAGAATGAGAATGGAGATTTAGAAACATTTAGTCACTTGCCTGGGACACAGAGCTAGGAAAAGGTGGACTTTGCTTAACTTTACAACAGAACTCCTCAAAAGAGTTTGCTATACTGCCTGTATCCACTTACCCTCTTACTATTCTCTTTTTTAAAGATACAATTCATGTGAATAAGCAATACATTAATTAATGTGGTTTAAAATTCAAAAAGCACAACATGGTCTACGGAGGAAAGCTTCACTCCCATCCTTCCCCACAGTTTGCCAATACCCCTTGCTTTGGCAATCCATACTTCAAGCTTTATCCTTCCAGAGAAACAATGTACTGTATATTTAAGCATATATATGTATATATTCTTGCTCCCTATTTTTACAAATAGCAGCTCCCTAAATTCCCAGTTCTGAAATTTACTTTTTTAAAATAAATATTTATTTTATCTATTTTTGACTGCTTTGGGTCTTTGTTGCAGCATGCGGGCTTTCTCTAGTTGCAGCGAGCGGGGGCTACTCTTCGTTGCGGTGCGCGGGCTTCTCTTTGCGGTAGCTTCTTTTGTTGCGGAGCACGGACTTTAGGCACGCGGGCTTCAGTAGTTGTGGCATGTGGGCTCAGTAGTTGTGGCTCGAGGGCTCTAGAGCACAGGCTCAGTAGTTGTGGCACATGGGCTTAGTTGCTCCTTGGCATGTGGGATCTTCCCTGACCAGGGTTCGAACCCGTGTCTCCTGCATTGGCAGGCGGATTCTTAACTACTGCACCACCAGGGAAGTCCTGAAATTTACTTTTTAAACTTTAGAAATATATGGCTCTAATGTATGCTATTTTATGGACGTACCATATTTCATTTAGCCTGTCTCCTTATATTGATGAGTAGTTAGGCTATCAGAAGTCTTTTGCTATTATAAGCAATGTCTTGTATAGACATTGTTATACACATGTGCGAGAATAGGACTAGGATAAAATCCTAAAGAGGATGTTGCCAAGTCTAAGTGTTTATATATTATTAATATTGATAGATATTGGAAAAATTGCCTTCATGGAGATTGTATGAATGCAGAATTCCATCAGCAGTGTATGAGTTTATCTCTTTCCGCACATTCTCATCAACACAGAGTGTTGTAAAATTTTTAGATTTTGTGACTCTTATAGATAAAAAGTGGCATCGTACTGAAGTTGTCATTTGCTTTATTTTTGTTACCACTTAAGGAAGAAGGATACTGAACCCAGAAAGAAAAATTGGGATGCAATAAGCAAAGATGAGTAAACACACACATGTGTGCACACACCACCACAACCATCATTAACTGAAACCTGTCTAAAATATTGGTAAATCAGACTGAGGAATGAAAAATGAATATAACTACAAAAATCACTGGCAATAATGACAATTAAATTTAAGAACATGATGGAATAATCAGAAATAACATGAGAGTGAGGCAGATAAAGTAAAAGCATTCTAAAGTCTAGGTCGTATTTGGAAGGCGGGCAGAGATATTGATTAATTTCGGATGTTGCTAAATTAGGCAGTCATGTTAAAAATGTAGGGGTAAATCTTAATTAATAAAAATTAAAACTCCTAAGCCAGTAGGGGGAAATTAGAGATTACTTAGAATATTTAATTAGTTTAATGTAAGTGATGAAAAGAGGAAAAAGGAAGCAAAGAACGTAGCATAATATGTGATAATAGAAACAAATCCAGACAACTTAGTAGTCACAGAAATGTAAATAGCTTAAATTTAGAAGTTAAAAGAAAGAAGTTCTCAGATTGGATTAATACTATCACAAAATCTAGTTATAAGCCCTTGACATGAGTCACAAAGAAAACTTAAATACTTGAAAAGGTTAAAATCAAAATGTGTAATATGATGTGTAAAGCTAACACTAATAGAAGATAGTTCATGTAGTTACGTTGACATCTAAAAATATGCATAATGGGACTTCCCTGGTGGTCCAGTGGGTAAGACTCTGCTCTCCCAGTGCAGGGGGCCCAGGTATGATTCCTGGTCAGGGAACTAGGTCCTGCATGCTTGCTGCAACTAAGAGTTTGTACACCGCAACTAAGACCCGGTGCAGCCAAAATAAATAAATAAATATTACAAAATAAATAAATAAAAATATGCATAATGATAACAAGAAGTCACCAGGACATTATACTATAACTGAATCAGTCTGCACCTAGCAATAAAGTCAGATATAGGTAAGAAAATATAGACCACAGGAATTCCCTGGTGGTCCAGTGGTTAGGACTCCCTGTTTTCACTTCTGAGGGCTGGGGTTCAATCCCTGGTAGGGGAACTAAGATCCCACAAGCTGAGCAGCATGGGCAAAAAAATATCTATATCTATATCTGTATCCCAAATTATAGAAGAAACTGACAAATAGAAACACATTTCTTAATAATTACAGATAAAGTGGAAAAATGAGTAAGGACATAGAATAAGCTTGCTGATGGCCTAGTCTTTAATATCTGAGAGTCAAAAGGTAGCCCTAAGACTGATAAATCAAGTAGTTGTATTTAGAACATTTGTAAGAGTACAAAGTTATACACAAAGACAATGGAAGAGAAAGGGAGAGAATATAAGCTTGTTTTCTGATGTTTATAGTAGAAAACTAATAGGAACTATCTAAAGAAGAGAGGAGCTAACTGAATTATATAAAAATAAAATTATCAAGACAATCCCAACATATACACTTTCCTAAATATCTGAAAAACTGCAATTTAGAAAACCACAAAATGACATAGTAAAAGATTTTAAAAATGAAATACTTGGGGCTTCCCTGGTAGTGCAGTGGTTGAGAATCCACCTGCCAATTCAGGGGACACGGGTTCAAGGCCTGGTCCGGGAAGATCCCACATGCCACGGAGCAACTAAGCCCATGCGCCACAACTACTGAGCCTGCACTTTAGAGCCTGCAAGCCACAAATACTGAAGCCTGCGCACCTAAAGCCCGTGCTCCGCAACAAGAGAAGCCACCACGATGAGAAGCCCACACACTGCAATGAAGAGTAGCCCCCACCCGCCTCAACTAGAGAAAAGCCCGAACGCAGCAATGAAGACTCAATGCAGCCAAAAAAAAAAATAAAAAAATAAGTAAAAAAGAAATACTCATATAAACATCATATTTACCAGAAAATAATAATCTCCAAATTACACTGAACTATTTGCCATATTAATAATTGTAAATGAACTTATTAAAATATTAAAATTAAAAATATTTTTGGATTAGATTAAAAGAAAAACTCTGCTGCTTGCAATATACAAAAGATATGCCTAAAAATAAAGTGACTCAAATAGATTCGTTCATTTATTCAACGAATAAAATGATGGACAAAGGCATAAAAAGAGAATGCAAACATAAAGAAAGCAGAGGTCACAATCTTATTATTAGACCAATCTCCCCAGATTGACTGAGATAAGAAGACACTTTATAATGTAAAGTGTAAAATTCAAAATGCATATCTAAGAAATATATAAGTTCTAAATAACATATAAGTAACCCTCACAAAGCAGAAATGAAGGTAGATACCAGGAAAATATTCAGAAATGTAGCAATAGGTGATTTTAATTCACTTTTCTTAGGACTAAACAAATCAAAAAATAAATATGAACACAGAAAATATTACTAACATAGTCAAAAATTAGATCTGATGGCTCTATACTGAAATTTCTTCATTGAAAATTGAGAACACAATTTTTCAAATTTCAGCAAAATATTAATGAAAATAGACCACACATTCTGGCACTCAATCATTTCCGCCAAATGGGAATGATACAGATACTATTCTCTGACTATAATGGAGCAAGCTAGATAATAGTCAGGTCAGAAAAGGTAAATGCCCTTCCTTCCACATAGGAACTTAAAGAAATGGTCTTTCTCTTGGGCCAGAGAATGAGAAAACAAACAAGCAAACAAACAAACAAACAACTGAAGATTTTCTAGAAAATGACAATTAAAAATTGTTACCAAGTCACTCTGCTTGCCGCACAACAAGCCAGTAAATCGGGAGACGAGGTGTTGAGACAAGGAATAGCGACTTTATTCAGAAAGCCGGCAGACCGAGAAGATGGGGGACTAGGGTCCCCCCAAAACCATCTTATCAGCGTCTGGATGGCAGTTTCTTTTATAGAACAGAGAGGGGGAGGAGGTGAGGAAGTAAAGTAAAAAGGCCATTAGTTTTGCCTGGCTTGGCCAGCATCGGGAAGGGGATGTGTTAATTTCTTCTTTTCTGCAGCCATTCACAGGTGGGCAGAGTCAGATTGTCTCCCTGGGAGCTGAACAAAGGTACTTTATTATAACATTCAAGCAGATGGGCAGGGTTCCCTGAGGCAGGCCATTATATATGATTATAATAACAAAAGCAACGAAAAACAAAGTTTAAAATCAAAGAAACAGATCCAACATGGAGTCCGACTTTGCTCTTCCCTGTTACAATTAAATCACATATCAAACTTTTGGGATATAGCTCCTCAGTGTTCAGAGGAGAATTCATGACCTCAGTTACTTACATCCATGAAAAGAAAGAATGAAATGAAGTGAATTAAGTGAAAAGAAAACAAAATCAAACAAATGGAAACAACTTAAATGTCTATCGATAGATGAATGGATAAAGAAGACGTGGTACGTATACAATGGAATATTATCCAGCCATAAAAAAGAAATAAAATCATGACATTAACAACAACATGGATGGACCTAGTGGGTATCATGCTAATTGAAATGTCAGAGAAAGACAAACACTGTATGGTTACAGTTACATGTGGAATCTGAAAAACAAAACAAGTGAACAAACAATTACAAAGCAGAAAGACTCATAGATACAGAATGGTTGCCAAAGGGGAGGAGGCTGGGGAGAATAAGTGAAATAGATGAGGGCGATTCAGAGGTATAAACCTCCAGTTACAAAATAAATGAGTTACAGGAATGAAATGTACAAGGTGGGGAATATAGTCAATAATATTGTAATAACTTTGTATGATGACAGATGGTAACTAGACTTATCATGGTGATTACTTTGTAATGTATAGAAATATCAGATCACTATGTTGTAAATCTGGAACTAACAGAGTGTTATAGGTTAATTATATCTCAATAAAAATTAATAAAGTCACCAAGATAGCAATGGAAGAGATATTTTTGTCAGGTAATAAGGAGAATGATTTTTTACCACCTCAATGAACAACCACATCTACCACACCCAACTTCTCTCACTCCCTAGGGAACGGGGAGGGAATGAGAAAGAGGGATGCAAAATATGAGTTTGGGGGAAAAAATCACAGAAAAGCCCGTGTCTCTATTAGGTAGGGCTCTTGGCTGAAGTCAGACGGGAAGAGATAGATGAAAACGCCCCACTTTATTTTTCAAACTCATACAAGTAGAACACAAAAACAAAAATGTGGGAGAAGGCAACCAGAGCATGACCTCTCCCTTTATTAGTTGTCTCCCCAGAAATGTCTATTTTCTCTGATGAGCCTCTGAAGCTCAGATCCTTCCACTGTAGACATTGACAAGAAGCACAGAAAATGACTCAACAAAGCTTCCAACTGGACCAATCAGAGGCTTCGATTTATTCAAGATGTATCAGAGGCCATTGACAAGGGAGATTCCCAGGTTGGTATTGCTTTCTCTTCTTGGTTGACATTGCTACCTCTTCCTACAGATGGTCTCCATGTCATTCCTTGCTTGTGATATACGAAACCACTGACTTCTTTTGAAGAGATAGGGATGAAGGTCTGTCCTGGTACCAAAGTTATAGATTAACTATAGTTATAGATTAATCACCTGACCACAGATTAGGTGATTCTCTAGTGCACCTTCTTCCCCTGATGACTCATCTAATTAGACTGCTTTTATATTCTGGTTTCAACTCTTTATATAACACAAGGCTGTCTTAGTTGACTTGGTAGTGTTGCCGAAATTCGACCTCTGTACACCGGTGCTGGATTAAATCTTGGAGACAGAGTTTTGGATGAAGTAGAAAGAAATAGCTTTATTTCTTTGCCAGGCAAATGGGGAGACAGCGGGCTAGTGCCCTCAAGCCTGCGTGTCCTGCCTTGGAGGGGGTAGTGAGGAGTCTTACAGTGTTCAAGGAGCAGGGCGTGGTCAGCTCGTGGACATTCTTCTGACTGATTGGTGGTGAGGTAATTGGAAGTCAGCATCATCAACCTTCTGGTTCCAACTGGTCTGGGGTCTATGTACTTCTGGGCAGTGTACAGTTAACTTCTCCCACCAGGTGGGGATTTCAGTGTCTGCAAAACAACTCAAAGGACATGGCTTAGAATATTATTTATAGCCCTTGAGGAAGAACTAAAGGTCCTTCACTTCGTTTAATGGCTAAAGTATTATTGTTTTGTCTTGCTTGACTATCTTCCTTTTTTTCCTGCATTTTCTCACTTCTCTGATTAAATTTATTCTTTGACTAAAGTTTTTCTAAGACCAAAGGCAGGCAGAGGACACGGGTGGGGGTCTTTTCTGGGAAGGCCTCACAGGGTCCTGCTTGGTTTCACCAGGGGAAGAGGAAACGAGTCAGGCATTGGTAGTTAAATTCTTTGACCAAGAACCTTTTGTCCACTAACCATTGGCTAGAACTAGTCTCTGGGATGTATCGGAGACTAGGTGGTATAGTTTTTCCATATGCCTAAGGAGTAGAGAAAGTTGGTGAACACTAGTAATGTCTTCCATACCGCCCCATCTTTTTCTTATTCTACCTGTCATGACCTCCCAGGGGAAGAAATGATTTCTTGGATGGCTCAGATCCCAGGGCAGGACATGTTTACTAAGAGTAACATGGGAGGGGTGTCAGAGGACATTAAAGGTTACAGAGTTGCATTTCACCTTTCTTTCCTGAATCTTATTTCCGCCATCTTGAAAAGAGTCCCTTTGTGACCCATCATCTTTTTTTTTTTTATTGGAGTATAACTGCTTTACAATGTTGTGTTAGTTTCTGCTGTACAACGAAGTGAATCAGCTGTATGTATACATATATCCCCTCCCTCTTGGACCTTCCCCTCACCCACTCCCACACGATCTCACCAATCTAGGTCATCACAGAGCACTGAGCTGAGCTCCCTGTGCTCTACCACAGGTTCCCACTAGCTATCTATTTTACACATGGTAGTGTATTTATGTCAAACCTAATCTCTTAATTCTGCCCACCACCCCTTCCCTCTGTGTCCACACCTCTGTTCTCTACATCTATGTCTCTGTTCTTGCCCTGGAAATAAGTTCTTCTGTACCATTTTTCTAGATTCCACATACATGTGTTAATATACGGTATTTGTATTCCTCCCTTTGGCTTACTTCACTCTGTATGACAGACTCTAGGTCCATTTACATCTCTACAAATGACCCAATTTCGTTCCTTTTTATGGTTGAGTAATATTTCATTGTATATGTGTACCACATCTTCTTTATCCATTCATCTGTCGATGGACACTTAGGTTGTTTCCATGTCCTGGCTATTGTAAATAGTGCTGCAATGAACATTGGGGTACATGTGTCCTTTTGAATTATGGTTTTCTCAGGGTATATGCCCAGTAGTGGGATTGCTGGGTCATATGGTAGTTCTATTTTTAGTTTTTTAAGGAAACTCCATCCTGTTCTCCATAGAGGCTGTATCAATTTACATTCCCACCAACAGTGCAAAGAGGTTCCTTTTCTCCACACCCTCTTCAGCATTTATTGTTTGTAGATTTTTTGATGATGGCCATTCTGACAGGTGTGAGGTGATAGCTCATTGTAGTTTTGATTTGCATTGCATTTCTCCAATTAGAGATGTTGAGCAGCTTTTCATGTGCTTCTTGGCCATCTGTATGTCTACTTTGGTGAAATGTCTACTTTGGTGAAATGTCTACTTTGGTGAAATGTCTATTTAGGTCTTCTGTCCATTTTTTGGGTTGTTTGTTTTTTTGATATTGAGCTGCATGAGCTGTTTGTGTTATTTGGAGATTAATCCTTTGTCTGTTGCTTTGTTTGCAAATATTTTCTCCCATTCTGAAGATTGTGTTTTCATCTTGTTTATGGTTTCCTTTGCTGTACAAAAGCTTTTAAGTTTTATTAGGTCCCATTTGTTTATTTTTGTTTTTATTTTCCTTACTCTAGGAGGTGGGGTCAAAAAAGATCTTGCTGTGGTTTATGTCAAAGAGTGTTTTTCCTATGTTTTCCTCTAAGAGTTTTCTAGTGTCCAGTCTTACATTTAGGTCTTTAATGCATTTGGAGTGTATTTTTGGGTATGGTGTTAGGGAGTGTTCTAATTTCATTCTTTTACATGTAGCTGTCCTGTTTTCCCAGCACCACTTATTGAAGAGATTGTCTTTTCTCCACTGTATGTTCTTACCTCCTTTGTCATAGTTTAGGTGACCATAGGTGCGTGGGTTTATCTCTGGGCTTTCTATCCCGTTCCACTGATCTATATTTCTGTTTTTGTGCCAATACCATACTGTCTTAATTACTGTAGCTTTGTAGTATAGTTTGAAGTTGGAGAGCCTGATTCCTCCAGCTCCGTTTTTCTTTCTCAAGATTGCTTTGGCTATTCAGGGTCTTTTGTTTTCCATACAAATTGTAAAATCATTTGTTCTAATTGTGTGAAAAATGCCATTGGTAATTTGATAGGGATTGCATTGAATCTGTAGATTGCTTTGAATAGTATGGTCATTTTCACAATATTGATTCTTCCCATCCAAGAACATAGTATATCTCTCCATCTGTTTGTGTCATCTTTGATTTCTTTCATCAGTGTTTTATAGTATTCTGAGTACAGGTCTCTTGCCTCCTTAGGTAGGTTTTTCCCTATGTATTTTATTCTTTTTGTTGCGATGGTAAATGGGATTGTTTCCTTAATTTCTCTTTCTGATTTTTCATTGTTAGTGTATAGGAATGCAAGAGATTTCTGTGCATTAATTTTGTATCCTGCAACTTTACCAAATTCATTGATTAGCTCTAGTAGTTTTCTGGTGGCAACTTTAGGATTTTCTGTGTATAGTATCATGTCATCTGCAAACAGTGGCCGTTCTACTTCTTCTTTTCCATTTTGTATTTCTTTTATTTCTTTTTCTTCTCTGATTGTCATGGCTTGCACTTCCAAAACTATGTTGAATAATAGTGGTGAGAGTGGACATCCTTGTCTTGTTCCTGATCTTAGTGGAAATACTTTCAGTTTTTCACCATTGAGAATGATGTTTGCTGTGGGTTTGTCATATATGGCCTTTATTACGTTGAGGTAGGTTCCCTCTATGCCCACTTTCTGGAGAGTTTTTATCATAAATGGGTGTTGAATTTTGTCAAAAGATTTTTCTACATCTATTGAGATGATCATATGGTTTTTATTCCTTAATTTGTTAATATGGTGTATCACATTGATTTGCATATATTGAAGAATCCTTGCATTCCTGAGACAAATCCCACTTCATCATGGTGCATGATCCTTTTTTTTAAAAAAAAAAATTAATTAATTAATTTATTTATTTATTTTTGGCTGTGTTGGGTCTTCGTTTCTGTGCGAGGGCTTTCTCTAGTAGTGGCAAGCGGGGGCCACTCTTCATCGCGGTGCGCGGGCCTCTCACTATCGCGGCCTCTCTTGTTGCGGAGCACAGGCTCCAGACGCGCAGACTCAGTAGTTGTGGCTCATGGGGCTAGTTGCTCTGCGGCATGTGGGATCTTCCCAGACCAGGGCTCGAACCCGTGTCCCCTGCATTAGCAGGCAGATTCTCAACCACTGCGCAACCAGGGAAGCCCGGTGTATGATCCTTTTAATGTGTTGTTGGATTCTGTTTGCAAGTATTTTGTTGAGGATTTTTGCATCTATGGTCATCAGTGATATTGGTCTGTAATTTTCTTGTCTTTGTGATATCTTTGTGTGGTTTTGGTATCAGGGTTATGGTGGCCTCATAGATCGAATTTGGGAGTGTTCCTCCCTCTACAATCTTTTGGAAGAGTATGAGAAGTATAGGTGTCAGCTCTTCTTTAAATGTTTGATAGAATTTGCCTGTGAAGCCATCTGGGCCTGGACTTTTGTTTGTTGGAAGATTTTTAATCACAGTTTCAATTTCATTACTTGTGATAGGTCTGTTTATATTTTCTAATTCAGCCTTGGAAAGTTGTACCTTTTGAAGAATTTGTCTAATTCTTCCAGGTTGTCCATTTTATTGGCATATAGTTATTTGTAGTAGTCTCTTATAATCCTTTGTATTTCTGTGGTGTCAGTTGTAATTCTCCTTTTTCATTTCTAATTTTATTGATTTGCATCCTCTCCTTTTTTTCCTTGATGAGTCTGGCTAAAGGTGTATCAATTTTGTTTATCTTCTCAAAGAACCAACTTTTAGTTTTATTGACATTACTATTGTTTTCTTCATTTCTATTTCATTTATTTCTGCTCTGATCTTTATGATTTCTTTCCTTCTACTGACGTTGGGTTTTCTTTGTTCTTCTGTCTCTAGTTGCTTTAGGTGTAAGGGTAGATTTTTCATTTGAGGTTTTTCTTGTTTCTTGAGGTGAGATTGAATTGCTATAAACTTTCCTCTTAGAAAGGCTTTTGCTGCGTCCCATAGGTTTTGGGTCGTCGTGTTTTTGTTGTCATTTATTTCTATGTATTTTTAAATTTCCTCTGTGATTTCTGCAGTGATCTCTTGGTTATTTAGTAGTGCACTATTTAATCCCATGTATTTGTGTTTTTTACAGTTTTTTTCCTGTAATTGATTTCTAATCTCATAGCGTTGTGGTTGGAAAAGATGCTTGATACGATTTCAATTTTCTTAAATTTTTGAGGCTTGACTTGTGACCCAAGATGTGATCTACCCTGGAGAATGTTCCATGTGAACCTGAGAAGAAAGTGTATTCTGCCACTTTAGGTGGAATGTCCTATAAGTACCAATCAAATCTATCTGGTCTATTGTGTCATTTAAAGCTTGTATTTCCTTATTTATTTTCTGTCTGGATGATCTGTCCATTGGTGTAAGTGGGGTGTTAAAGTCCCCCACTATTACTGTGTTACTGTTGACTTCCTCTTTTATGGCTGTTAGCATTTGCCTTAAGTATTGAGGTGCTCCTATGTTGGGAGGATATTTAAATCATATTTATTTTATTTAAATCATAAATATTTATAATTGTTATATCTTCTTCTTAGATTGATCCCTTGGTCATTATGTAGTGTCCTTCATTATCTCTTGTAACAGTCTTTATTTTAAAGTCTATTTTATCTGATATGAGTATTGCTACTCCAGCTTTCTTTTGATTTCCATTTGCGTGTGATATCCTTTTCCATCCCCTCACTTTCAGTGTGTATGTGTCCCTAGATCTGAAGTGGGTCTCTTGTAGACAGCACATATATGGGTCTTGTTTTAGTATCCATTCAGCCAGTCTGAGTCTTGGTTGGGGCATTTAATCCATTTACATTCAAGGTAATTATCGATATGTATGTCCCTACTGCAATTTTCTTAATTGTCTCGGGCTTGTTTTTGTGTGTCTTTTTCTTCTCTCGTGCTTCCCACCTAGAGAAGTTCCTTTAGCATTTGTTGTAAAGCTGGTTTGGTGGTGCTGAATTCTCTTAGCTTTTGCTTGTCTGAAAAGATTTTGATTTTTCCATTGAATCTGAATGAGATCCTTGCTGGGTAGAGTGATCGTTGTTGTAGGTTTTTCCCTTTCATTACTTTAAATATGTCCTGCCACTCCATTCTGGCCTGCAGACTTTCTGATGAAAAATCAGCTGATAACCTTTTGGTGATTCCCTTGTATGTTATTTTTTGTTTTCCTTTGCTGCTTTAAAATTTTTTTCTTTTTATTTAATTTTTGTTCATTTGATTAATATGTCTTGGTGTGTTTCTCCTAGGGTTTCTCCTGTATGGGACTCTCTGCACTTCCTGGACTTGGGTGGTTGTTTCCTTTCCCATGTTAGGGAAGTTTTGTACTATAATCTCTTCAAATTTTTTCTCAGGCCCTTTCTCTTTCTCTTCTTCTGGGGCCCCTTTGATTCGAATGTTGGTGTATTTCATGTTGTCCCAGAGGTCTCTGAGACTGTCCTCAATTCTTTTCATTCTTTTTTCTTTATTCTGCTCTTTGGCAGTTATTTCCACCATTCTATCTTCCAGCTCACTTATTCGTTCTTCTGCCTCAAGTATTCTGCTATTGATTCCTTCCAGTGTATCTTTAATTTCAGTTATTGTGTTGTTCATCTTTGTTTCTTTGTTCTTTAGTTCTTCTAGGTCCTTGTTAAACATTTCTTGTATTTTCTTGATCTGTACCTCCATTCTATTTCTGAGATTTTGGATCATCTTTACTATCACTAGTAAAGACGAATTCTTTTTCAGGTAGGTTGCCTATTTCCTCTTCATTTATTTGGTCTTGTAGGTTTTTACCTTCCTCCTTTATTTGTAACATATTTTTTTGTCATCTCATTTTTTTGATGGGTGGGGCTGTGTTCCTGTCTTACTGGTTGTTTGGCCTCTGGCTTCCAGCTCTGGAGTTTGCAGGCCATTGGGTAGAGCTGGGTCTTGGTGCCGAGATGAGGAACTCCAGGAGATCTCACTCTGATTAATATTCCATGGGGTCTGAGGCTCTCTGTTAGTCCAGTGATTTGGACTCAGTGCTGCCACCACAGGAGCTCAGGCCTGACCCCTGGCGTCCTGGGAACCAAGAATCCATAAGCTGTGTGGCACAGAAAAAAGAAAAAAAAATGCAGAAGAATAACAAAGAATAAAAAATAAAATTAAATTAGAAAATTAAAAAATACATTAGGAAAAAAAATAAATGAAACAACAACAAGGCAAAACAAAACCACAGCAGCAAAAAAAAAAGAAAGAGGGTCCAGAAAAGTCCTTGGCTGGGGGGATGGGGAGGGGCTTAGGAGGGGGTGGGGCTTAGGGGGCGGGGCCTACGCTCAGGACCCATGCAGGTTCTGAGAGGGATGGCAGGGGCAGGGCTTAGGCTCAGCATGCCTGGAGGCAGCCTCGGAGGGCGGAGGTTCAGGCCTGGTACTCCAGCAGGCTCCTCGGGGCCCAAGTACACGGGGGGAAATGCTGGACCCGTTCCTTTCCCATCCTCTGATCCCCCAAAAGTCTATCCCCATCTCTGCTAATTCTCTTGCTGTAAGTGGGCCCCTCTGAGCGTGGGAACCCCTTCCCTCCCCCATCCGCCCCTCAGGGATGCCGGTCCTGTCACACCTCCACTTCTCTTCCTCCCCTCCCTCCCTCCCAAGTCCTACCCAGTCATGTGGGGGTTCCTCCTATCCCCTTAGGTGTCCGAGGTCCCCCACCAGTGCCTGGTAGGTGCTCTAGTTGTGAGGAGACATGAACTCCGCGTCCTCCTACTCTGCCATCTTGACTCCCCCTGTCATCTTTCTTCTTCCCACACTTCATATGCTTGGAAGTTCTAATCCTTCAGGATTTACATCTGGCTAGCAGTAAAAGTGGGAACATGAGACCTTGCTTGGGGTCTCATGCTTCACAGAAGCTTAGCATAAAACTCTCTATTAGAGTATCAGGGATCTGACCAGCTAATAAAGCCTTTGATTTACAATTTGCTATCACATTTATGGGTAGAGCTGTCCTGAGGGCATCTCAGCATATTTGGTAAGGCATAATTCAAGTATTCCAGGCTCACCTGGTCAATTACCATCATAATCCCACATTACACATCTATAAAAGCATGTGTTCCTTTAGGGAAATGAAGGAGAAAAAAATTCTATTGTATCTTCTCATTCAATGAAGTAGTGTGTGTCTGTGTGTGTGTGTGTGTGTGTGTGTGTGTGTGTGTATAAAATACATATACATATTTATTGTGGCTAATCAGTAATTTTTAAGGAATTCCAGATACACTTTTTGTTTAACTGTTTATTTCCTCTCTTTTGTCCACATGCACAAATGTGGAGTTATAAAATTCTCTGTTAGCCATGTGTATCAAATATCAACTTTATCAATTTCATCATGAACTCTTTCTTAGATGGTTAAAATTTTCTCTTCTTGTGTGCTCAAGCATTACAATGTTGATTTGATTCTTCCTGACATTACAGTGGATTGTTTCCCTGTCACTCCACTCAGGTTTTACATTTCTTGAGGACAAGAAACATGTCTGTTTCATCTTGCACTGTCCACAATATTGGGCTATAGAGCGCGATGCTAATTAAATGATAATGCACTTACAGACCACTTTGGCGAAAAAGGGGTCTTGCTCTCCTTAGTTATCAAATTTTTTTTTCCAGTTTCTTTTTAGCAGAAGATCTTGCCTTGTTCTAAACTGAGTTTATTGAAGCCACACAACTGGAACTTCCTCATTCCCCTCTTTATCACCCCAACGTTCCTATTTCATTCATGTATCTGAAAAAGTCTTTCTCTTTTTATTGCCATGTGTGACAATTATTTGGATTCCAATCAACATTTGGAGGGTAATTTCTCTTTTCTTCTCCTTTTTATCTTCAATTTCTCCTAAGTACAGGTGACTTTCACTTGACTCAGAAACTTAGGAAGGTCTTTTCTAGCTTAAAAGCAATTTTCCCTTAGCGTTGCTTTTCTCTCAAGAGAGAGTCTCATTTTTTCCCTTGTTTTCACTTCCAAAATTCCCGAAGGACTGCTTACATCTGCTGCCTTCATTTTCTCATTTTAATTCACTCTTTATCTTTTTGAAATATTGTTTCTACCTTTAACACTCTGTTCCACTGAAGGTTTTTGGTGCCCCATTACTTATAAAATGCAATAATGCCTTCTTCTCTTTTATCCTCATAGCCATTTTTGCAGTATTTTATTCTTTTGAGAATCCTCTCCCCATGTTTTTTTTTTTTTTTTTTTTTCTTTCTTCCCCTTATCTTGGTTTACAGGAAATCCTCTTCAGGTAATTCTCAGTCTCTTCAATTTCTTCTCTGATAATGCTTTCCTTAACTCCTCGTAAGGTCCATGCTTCAGAATGCTGTCTACTGTCTTCTTTATTTACACACTCTCTGTAGGCAATGTGAACCACCCCATTGGCATGGAGATCTATTAGTCACAGCAGGCCAGGGACAGTGCTATATGAGGATAGTAAGATCCATGATAAACAATCTGCCCAGTTCTTCTAAGACCACATACCTTGCAGAGTAGTATTTTCTTTTTCTCCTAACCGGTTTCCTTGTACCTGAACTGCTGCCAGTGATTCTGCAGGTAAATAGTTCTTGAGTGGTAACAACTTTATGAAAGTATTCTACCCAGCACCTAATGACACAAAGCTCCTCTGTCTTGATTGGTTATCCATGTGAGGAGTTTCCAATCCTGGGGAGGCCAGAAAGTTATCTCTATTCTTCATGAATATTTTTGACTGAGTTGTGTGTGGGCAAGCCCCATTCTGAAGAGGTGGAGGATTTTTCTGTCTCGCTTGTTTTCTTCCAGAATGGGTTCTATTTGGGTTCCCTGGGTGGTGGCTTTGTTAGTGACGGTAATCAGGCTGGATTCCTCCATGACTCAAGGCAGAGATTCTCCAGGTAAGGACACAGTGATTTCTTTCAGGTATACATGCAAAAACTGGCGTGGGGGAGGAAGGCCTTTCCCTACAGGTCCAGGCTCCAGTCCAGACTGGAAGTGGCTTCTGGGTTCAAAGAGAGTCTTCTTCCCTTTGACAGGAAATTATTCCTTCCCTCTTTACCACATGCAATGGACAAGCAGGAAAAGGGTCTTCCTGTCCCAGAGCCACGGATGCAAGGAGTCCAGAGGCAGGAAAAAGGGAAACATTGCTTGCTTAGGGTCCTTATGGTATTAACGTCAGTCTGGAGAACTGTAAAAAATTGAGGCAGTCTGAGAATAGCTGCTATCCTTCAGCCAGGAGTTTGATGATTGTGACTGTTTCTGTATGTATCCAATTGGGGTATATGTGAACAAAAGAACTTGGAAACGAAGGTTGCTTCATTTGACATTTTTAAGCCCCTATAATATGGTCAGACTGTATGAAGCGATCTTGAGAAATGAGAGAAATTGAATGTATTAGCCCTGTCCTTGTGTTACCAGGTACATGTATTTACTGCTGTTATTTTTCTAGCTGAGGAGTTAAGCTATGCAAACATGAAGTGGTATTACATTCTGAAAACATATTTATCAGAAGAAAACAGGATATAATGTGCTAAAAACCAGAACCCCTTTGAACGTCAAAGTCTCATTAAACACAAAAGAGGAACAAACCTAGGGGTGTGGGGTGTGGGTGTGAGGAGATCATTATTCTTGGAGAACAGAAACCTCTCCGAGCTTATAATATCCATTGAACAACAACAACACATACACAATCAGTAAGATCTAAACTGTGACACAGATCTGACTGAAAACTAACTTTTAAAAAATTTTTATTTAGAATGTAAGACAAAATAGAGATTTGGAGATTAGAGCCTTGTTTGAAATTAGCTGAGTTCGAGATGAGTCTGGCTGACCCAGGAAGGATGCTGCTGTCCTGACACTCAGTCCAATAGTTCCTCTGAACGTAGAAATGAAGGAAAATCTACACTCGAGATCAGTAACAATTATCCTTCAAGTCTCAACTGAAATGCCATTTCTTCAGGGAGATCTTTCCTGATCAACTTACATTATTAACCCATTTGAATGTCCTTTTATATTGTTCTCAAATGCACAGAATGGAGTTAATCTTCCCCAGTGACTTCACAGCACCTTGTAATCATTGATCAGAACAAGGACGCTCTCCTGTGTTCCCTTGTCTCCATTCTCACTCCCTCCCTTCCATTCTAATGTGTCTGGTATGTCTTTAAGTATGAGGATGGCTTTTAAGAAGATGTAGCATTGTTTTCCTGTGTGTATTTTAAAAAATTGTTTTTATTGGAGTGTAATTGCTTTACAATATTGTGATAATTTCTGCTGTACAACGAAATGAGTCAGCTATATGTATACATATATCCCCTTCCTCTTAGACCTCCCTCCCAACCCCGATCCCACCCATCTAGGTCATCACAGAGCACTGAGCTGAGCTTCTTGTGCGTTATAGCAT
This sequence comes from Balaenoptera physalus, assembly GCF_965194825.1. Lineage (NCBI taxonomy): Eukaryota > Metazoa > Chordata > Mammalia > Artiodactyla > Balaenopteridae > Balaenoptera > Balaenoptera physalus. Next base: position 41,567,384 of record NC_138896.1, read on the forward strand.
GTTCCCACTAGCTATCTATTTTACACATGGTTGTGTATATATGTCATTCCTAATCTCCTAATTCGTCCCACCCTCTCCTTCACCCCTGTTTCCACATGTCCATTCTCTATGTCTGCATCTCTACTCCTGCCCTGCAAATAGGTTCATCTGAACCATTTTTCTAGATTCCACGTATATGTGTTAATATACGGTATTTGTTTTTCTCTTTCTGGCTTACTTCACTCTGTATGACAAACTCTAGGTCCATCTACATCTCTGCAAATGATCCAATTTCCTTCCTTTTTATGGCTGAGTAATATTCCATTGTATATACGTACCACATCTTCTTTATCCATTCATCTGTCGATGGAAACTTAGGTTGTTTCCATGTCCTGGCTATTGTAAATAGTGCTGCAATGAACATTGGGGTACATGTGTCCTTTTGAATTATGGTTTTCTCAGGGTATATGCCCAGTAGTGGGATTGCTGGGTCATATGGTAGTTCTATTTTTAGTTTTTTAAGGAACCTCCATCCTGTTCTCCATAGAGGCTGTATCAATTTACATTCCCACCAACAGTGCAAAGAGGTTCCTTTTCTCCACACCCTCTTCAGCATTTATTGTTTGTAGATTTTTTGATGATGGCCATTCTGACAGGTGTGAGGTGATAGCTCATTGTAGTTTTGATTTGCATTTCTCCAATTAGTGATGTTGAGCAGCTTTTCATGTGCTTCTTGGCCATCTGTATGTCTACTTTGGTGAAATGTCTACTTTGGTGAAATGTCTACTTTGGTGAAATGTCTATTTAGGTCTTCTGCCCATTTTTTGGGTTGTTTGTTTTTTTGATATTGAGCTGCATGAGCTGTTTGTGTTATTTGGAGATTAATCCTTTGTCTGTTGCTTTGCTTGCAAATATTTTCTCCCATTCTGAAGATTGTGTTTTCATCTTGTTTATGGTTTCCTTTGCTGTACAAAAGCTTTTAAGTTTTATTAGGTCCCATTTGTTTATTTTTGTTTTTATTTTCCTTACTCTAGGAGGTGGGGTCAAAAAAGATCTTGCTGTGGTTTATGTCAAAGAGTGTTTTTCCTATGTTTTCCTCTAAGAGTTTTCTAGTGTCCAGTCTTACATTTAGGTCTTTAATGCATTTGGAGTGTATTTTTGGGTATGGTGTTAGGGAGTGTTCTAATTTCATTCTTTTACATGTAGCTGTCCTGTTTTCCCAGCACCACTTATTGAAGAGATTGTCTTTTCTCCACTGTATGTTCTTACCTCCTTTGTCATAGTTTAGGTGACCATAGGTGCGTGGGTTTATCTCTGGGCTTTCTATCCTGTTCCATTGATGTATATTTCTGTTTTTGTGCCAGTACCATACTGTCTTAATTACTGTAGCTTTGTAGTATAGTTTGAAGTTGGAGAGGCTGATTCCTCCAGCTCCGTTTTTCTTTCTCAAGATTGCTTTGGCTATTCAGGGTCTTTTGTGTTTCCATACAAATTGTAAAATCATTTGTTCTAATTGTGTGAAAAATGCCATTGGTAATTTGATAGGGATTGCATTGAATCTGTAGATCGCTTTGAATAGTATGGTCATTTTCACAATATTGATTCTTCCCATCCAAGAACATAGTATATCTCTCCATCTGTTTGTGTCATCTTTGATTTCTTTCATCAGTGTTTTATAGTATTCTGAGTACAGGTCTTTTGCCTCCTTAGGAAGGTTTATTCCTAGGTATTTTATTCTTTTTTTTTGCGCTGGTAAATGGGATTGTTTCCTTAATTTCTCTTTCTGATTTTTCGTTGTTAGTGCATAGGAATGCAAGAGATTTCTGTGCATTAACTTTGTATCCTGCAAGTTTACCAAATTCATTGAGTAGCTCTAGTAGTTACCTGGTGGCATTTTAAGGATTTTCTATGTATAGTATCATGTCATCTGCAAACAGCGACAGTTTTACTTTTTTTTTTTTTTCCAATTTGTGTTCCTTTTATTTCTTTTCCTTCTCTGATTGCCATGGCTAGGGCTTCCAAAACTATATTGAATAAGAGTGGCAAGAGTGGACATCCTTGTCTGGTTTCTGATCTTAGTGGAAAGGCTTTCAGTTTTTCACCATTTAGAATGATGTTGGCTGTGGGTTTGTCATATATGGCCTTTATTATTCAGTGGGCCAAAAAGTGCCTTTGGTTTTTTAAGTAAAAATAAAAGGCACATTTTTCATTTTCACCAAGAACTTTATTGAACAACGTATTCACCATTTTTTTTACACTACCTTCTCCCAGTTTTCAGGCAACTTCATAATTCCATCTTCCCAAAACTTTTTATATTTTTGAGCAAAGAGCTGTTCCAGGTGCCTTGTATGGTCTTCCAGGGAATTGAATTTTTTTCCATTAAGAGAATATTGTAAAAACCGAAATACATGGAAATCCGAAGGCGCAATGTCTGGTCAATACACCGGATGAATCAGAACTTCCCAGTGAAGCTGTAACAGTTTCTGCCTGGTCATCAAAGAAACATGCGGTCCTGCATTATCCTGATGGAAGATTATGCGTTTTCTGTGATAATTCTGGAAACTTTTCGTCGAGTGCTGCTTTCAGTTGGTCTAATTGGGAGCAGTGCTTGTTGGAATTAATCGTTTGGTTTTCTGGAAGGAGCTCATAATAGAGGACTCCCTTCCAATCCCACCATATACACAGCATCACCTTCTTTGGATGAAGACCGGTCTTTGGTGTGGTTGCTGGAGGTTCATTTCGCTTGCCCCACGATCTCTTCCATTCCACATTATTGTATAGTAACCACTTTTCTTCGCCAATCACAATTTGTTTTAAAAACGGAACGTTTTCATTATGTTTCAGTAGAGAATCACATGAGGAAATATGGTCAAGAACTTTTTTTCGCTTAACTTATGTAGAACCCAAACATCAAAGCCATTAACATAACCAAGCTGGTGCAAATGATTTTCAATGCTTGATTTGGATATTTTGAGTATGTCAGCTGTCTCCTGCGTGGTATAACACTGACTGTTCTCAATTACTGTTTTAATTTGATCACTATCAACTTCAACTGGTCTACCCGACAGTGGAGCATTGTCCAGTGAGAAATCTCCAGTATGAAACTTCGTGAACCACTTTTGACACGTTTGATCAGTCACAGCACCTTCTCCATACATTGCACAAATCTTTTTGTGCGTTTCAGTTGCATTTTTACCTTTCTTGAAATAGTAAAGCCTAATATGTTGAAAATGTTGCTTTTTTCTTCCATCTTCAATATTAAAATGGCTACACAAATATTCACCAATTTTGATAATTTTTTAAAAATGTATGCTGATATGACAGCTGTCGTATACAATCTAACAAAACTGTTTTGAAAGAATTTAAAGACAACTAAGTTCTACTAGAGCCATCTTACAGAAAAAACCACACAAACTTTTTGGCCCACCCAATATGTTGAGGTAGGTTCCCTCTATGCCCATTTTCTGGAGAGTTTTTTTTTTTTATCATAAATGTGTGTTGAATTTTGTCAAAAGATTTTTCTGCATCTATTGATATGATCATATGGTTTATTTATTTATTTATTTGCTTGTTTGTTTATTTTTGGCTGCATAGGTTCTTTGTTGCTGTGTGCGGGCTTTCTCTAGTTGTGGCGAGTGGGGGCTACTCTTCATTGTGGTGTGCGGGCTTCTCATTGTGGTGGTTTCTCGTTGTGGAGCACAGGCTCTAGGCACACAGGCTTCAGTAGTTGTGGCACGCAGGCTCAGTAGTTGTGGCTCACAGGCTTAGTTACTCCGCGGCATGTGGGATCTTCCTGGACCAGGGCTCACACCCATGTCCCCTTCATTGGCAGGTGGATTCTTAACCACTGAGCCACCAGGGAAGCCCGATTATATGGTTTTTATCCCTTAATTTGTTAATATGGTGTATCACATTTATTGATTTGCGTATATTGAAGAATCCTTGCATTCCTGGGACAAATCCCACTTGACCATGGTGTATGATCCCTTAATGTGTTGTTGGATTCTGTTCGCTAGTATTTTGTTGAGGATTTTTGTGACTATGTTCATCAGAGATATTGGTCTGTAATTTTCTTTTTTTGTGTGTGATACCTTTGTCTGGTTTTGGTATCAGGGTGATGGTGGCCTCATAGAACGAATTTGGGAGTGTTCCTCTCTCTGAAATCTTTTGGAAGAGTTTGGGAAGTATAGGGGTCAGCTCTTCTCTAAATGTTTGATAGAATTCGCCTGTGAAGCCAACTCGTCCTGGACTTTTGTTTGTTGGAAGACTTTTAATCACAGTTTTAATTTCATTACTTGTGATAGGTCTGTTTATATTTTCTAATTCTTCCTGGTTCAGTCTTAGAAAATTGTACCTTTCTAAGAATTTGTCCATTTCTTCCAGGTTTTCCATTTTATTGGCATATAGTTGTTTGTAGTAGTCTCTTATAATCCTTTGTATTTCTGTGGTGTCAGTTGTAATTCTCCTTTTTCATTTCTAATTCTATTGATTTGCATCCTCTCCTTTTTTTCCTTGATGAGTCTGGCTAAAGTTGTATCAATTTTGTTTATCTTCTCAAAGAACCAACTTTTAGTTTTATTGACATTACTATTGTTTTCTTCATTTCTATTTCATTTATTTCTGCTCTGATCTTTATGATTTCTTTCCTTCTACTGACGTTGGGTTTTCTTTGTTCTTCTGTCTCTAGTTGCTTTAGGTGTAAGGTTAGATTTTTCATTTGAGGTTTTTCTTGTTTCTTGAGGTGAGATTGAATTGCTATAAACTTTCCTCTTAGAAAGGCTTTTGCTGCGTCCCATAGGTTTTGGGTCGTCGTGTTTTTGTTGTCATTTATTTCTATGTATTTTTTAATTTCCTCTGTGATTTCTGCAGTGATCTCTTGGTTATTTAGTAGTGCACTATTTAGTCCCATGTATTTGTGTTTTTTACAGTTTTTTTCCTGTAATTGATTTCTAATCTCATAGCGTTGTGGTTGGAAAAGATGCTTGATACGATTTCAATTTTCTTAAATTTTTGAGGCTTGACTTGTGACCCAAGATGTGATCTACCCTGGAGAATGTTCCATGTGAACCTGAGAAGAAAGTGTATTCTGCCACTTTAGGTGGAATGTCCTATAAGTACCAATCAAATCTATCTGGTCTATTGTGTCATTTAAAGCTTGTATTTCCTTATTTATTTTCTGTCTGGATGATCTGTCCATTGGTGTAAGTGGGGTGTTAAAGTCCCCCACTATTACTGTGTTACTGTTGACTTCCTCTTTTATGGCTGTTAGCATTTGCCTTAAGTATTGAGGTGCTCCTATGTTGGGAGGATATTTAAATCATATTTATTTTATTTAAATCATAAATATTTATAATTGTTATATCTTCTTCTTAGATTGATCCCTTGGTCATTATGTAGTGTCCTTCATTATCTCTTATAACAGTCTTTATTTTAAAGTCTATTTTATCTGATATGAGTATTGCTACTCCAGCTTTCTTTTGATTTCCATTTGCATGTGATATCCTTTTCCATCCCCTCACTTTCAGTGTGTATGTGTCCCTAGATCTGAAGTGGGTCTCTTGTAGACAGCACATATATGGGTCTTGTTTTAGTATCCATTCAGTCAGTCTGAGTCTTTTGGTTAGGGCATTTAATCCATTAACATTCAAGGTAATTATTGATATGTATGTTCCTACTGCAGTTTTCTTAATTGTCTTGGGCTTGTTTTTTTTTTTTTTAATTTTATTTATTTATTTATTTACTTATGGCTGTGTTGGGTCTTCGTTTCTGTGTGAGGGTTTTCTCCAGTTGCGGCAAGTGGGGGCCATTCTTCATTGCGGTGTGCGGGCCTCTCACTATTGTGGCCTCTCTTGTTGTGGAGCACAGGCTCCAGATGCGCGGGCTCAGTAATTGTGGCTCACGGGCCTAGTTGCCCCGTGGCATGTGGGATCTTCCCGGACCAGGGCTCGAACCCGTGTTCCCTGCATTGGCAGGCAGATTCTCAACCGCTGCGCCACCAGGGAAGCCCCTTGGGCTTGTTTTTGTGGGTCTTTTTCTTCTCTCGTGCTTCCCACTTAGAGAAGTTCCTTTAGCATTTGTTGTAAAGCTGGTTTGGTGGTGCTGAATTCTCTTAGCTTTTGCTTGTCTGAAAAGCTTTTGATTTCTCCGTCAAATCTGAATGAGATCCTTGCTGGGTAGAATGATCTTCGTTGTAGGTTTTTCTCTTTCATCATATTAAATATATCCTGCCACTCCATTCTGGCCTGCAGAGTTTCTGCTGAAAAATCAGCTGATAACCTTATGGGGATTCCCTTGTATGTTATTTTTTGCTTTTCCCTTGCTGCTTAAAAAGATTTTTTTCTTTTTATTTAATTTTTGTTAGTTTGATTAATATGTGTTTTGGTGTGTTTCTCCTAGGGTTTATCCTGTATGGGACTCTCTGTGCTTTCTGGACTTGGGTGGCTATTTCCTTTCCCATGTTAGGGAAGTTTTTGACTATAATCTCTTCTAATATTTTCTCAGACCCTTTCTTTTTCTCTTCTTCTTCTGAGACCTTTATAATTCGTATGTTGGTGTATTTAATGTTGTCTCAGAGGTCTCTGAGACTGTCTTCAATTCTCTTCATTCTTTTTTCTTTATTATGCTCCTTGGCAGTTATTTCCACCATTCTATCTTCAAGCTCACTTATTTGTTCTTCTGCTTCAGTTTTTCTGTTATTGATTCCTTCTATTGTATTTTTCATTTCAGCTACTGTGTTGTTGATCTTTGTTTATTCTTTAGTTCTTCTGGGTCTTTGTTAAACATTTCTTGTATTTTCTTGATCCATGCCTGAGTTCTATTTCCAAGATTCTGAATCATCTTTACTATCATTACTCTGAATTCTTTTTCAGGTAGGTTGACTATTTCCTGTTCATTTAGTTGATCTTGTAGGTTTTTATCTTGCTCCTTCATCTGTAACGTATTTTTTTATTGTCTCATTTTTTTTTTGTTTTTTTGGTTGGGTGGGACTGTGTTCCTGTCTTATTGGTGGTTTGGCCTGAGGCTTCCAGCCCTGGAGTTTGTAGGCTGTTGGGTAGAGCTGGGTCTTGGTGCTGAGATGAGGACCTCTGGGAGACCTCACTCTGATTAATATTCCCTGGGATCTGAGGCTGTTAGTCCAGCAATTTGGACTCAGTGCTCCCACCATAGGAGCTGACCCCTGACCCCTGGCCTGGGAACCAAGATCCTGCAAGCTGAACAGGGTGGCAAAAAAATAAAAAAGGGCAGAAAGTAACAAAGAGTAAAAAATAATATAAGATTAGAAAACTAACAGATATGTTAGAAAAAATAAAATATAAATGAAACAACAACCAGAAGGTAAAACAGAATCACAATAGCAAAAATATAGGAAAAAAAAGGCCGGAAAAGGCCTTGGCTATGGGGGGTGGGGCTTAGGCATGGGCAGCTTTTAGGCGGGGGCGGGACCTACGCTTAAGCCCTTGGGGTGGGGGGTGGGAATTAGGCTCAGCGCCACTGGAGGGGCCCTGATGTGCCTCTGGCCTCAGAGTAGGGATGATCAGGCCTGAGACCTTAGCAAGCTCCCTGTTCACCTCTACTCTTCTTCCCCCACCCCCTCTCTCCCACACCCTTAGGACCCACGTGGCAGGAGGGGTCCCCGGATGGTGGAGGACTCAGGGCCCGAGTAGGCAGGGGAAATGCTATCCACGTTCCCCCGAGTCCTCTGAAACTCCTAGGGTCCCTCCGGGCACGGGAACCCCTCCCCTCCCCCAGCCACCCCTCAGGGGCACTGGTTCCCTCCAACCTCCACTTCTCTTTCCCTCTCGCTCCCCCCATGTCCTCCCCAGTCACTCGGGGGTTTCTCCCGTCCCCTTGGGTGTCAAGGTCCCCCACCAGCCTCTGGTAGGTGCCCTAGTTGCGGGAAGACACGAACTCCGCGTCCTCCTAGTCCGCCATCTTGACTCTGCTCCCTCCTGTGTGTATTTTTATTTTTTACTTTTTATTTATTTTTATTAAAAAAAAATTTTTTTATAAATAGGTACCAGTGTTTTGAGGTGCACATTTATTAAATCAGAAAGACTCTGTTCATGTATTCTTTATTTATTTATTTTTAAAATTTACTTATTTTTGGCTGCGTTGGGTCTTCATTGCTGCACGCAGGGGCTATTCTTCGCTGCGGTGTGCGGGCCTCTCATTGGGGTGGCCTCTCCTGTTGTGGAGCATGGGCTCTAGGCACGTGTGCCCCAGCAGTTGTGGTGCACAGGCCTAGCCACTCCCCGGCATGTGGGATCCCCCCAGAGCAGGGTCCGAACCCGTGTCCCCCACATTGGCAGGCGGACTCTCAACCACTGCACCACCAGGGAAGCCCCTGTGTGTATTTTTAAATTTTAATAAATGTCATCGTGCGATGAATCACATTCTGTTTCTTTTCTTACCTAACACAATGCTTTTGAGCTCTACCTCAGTGTTTGTGTTTGTGAATCCAAACCTGTCTTTACTGATAGGGAAGCAGGCCAGGGAAGGGAAGTGTCTGTTTCTATGTAAAATAACTAGATATAGAACTAGAACTTAAGTGAACTGAGACCAATCCAGGTCCGTTTACCAGTTTGTCTCTTAAAATTGTCTAGATCTTCAAATCTAAGACAACTATCACCACCTTAGTTTGTTTGGGTTGCTATGACAAATGCCACAGATTGCATTGCTTATAAACAACAGAAATTTATTTCTCAAAGTTCTGGAGGCTGGGAAGTCCGAGATCAAGGCTGCAGCATGGTTGTGTTCTGGGAAAGGCTCTCTTTCTGGTTCAGAGCTGGCACCTTCTCTCTGTGTCATCACATGGTGGAAGGGGCTAGGGAGCTCTTTGGAGCCTCTTTTCTAGGGACACTAATCCCTTTCATCAGGAATCCATGCTCCTGACCTAAGTACCTCCCCCAACACCGCTGACTAATACCATTACCCTTGGGGGTTGGGATTTCAACATGTGAATGGAGGCAACACAAACGTCCAGACCACAATACACAATCATACTTTTTCTTACCTGTGAAGACTGATTAAATAGCTTTGGGAAATTAAATTGTTTTGGAGAACATGCCAATTAGAAAAGAGTTACATTGTATGAAAGTTAGTATAGATTTCAAACTAATCACTATCGATACTAATAAGGTACTTTGAAAGTGGAAAATCATAATGGAGAATGGATTTGCATTTTTATTTATTTATTTATAGTTTATTTTTTAAAAAATTATTTATTTATTTATTTTTGGCTGCGTTGGGTCTTCGTTGCTGCACGCGGGCTTTTTCTAGTTGCAGCGTGCGGGCTTCTCATTATGGTGGCTTCTCCTGTGGTGGAGCACGGGCTCTAGGCGTGCGGGCTTCAGTAGTTGTAGCACACAGGCTCAGTAGTTGTGGCTCGCGGGCTCTAGAGTGCAGGCCCAGTAGTTGTGGTGCACGGGCTTAGTTGCTCCGTGTCATGTGGGATCTTCCTGGAACAGGGCTCAAACCCATGTCTCCTGCATTGGCAGAGAGATTCTTAACCACTGTGCCACCAGGGAAGTCCCTAAAATTTATTTTTTATTGAAGTATGGTTGAATCACAATGTTGTGTTCATTACTGCTATACAGCAAAGTGACTCAGTTATACATTCTTTTTCATATTCTTTTCCATTATGGTTTATCACAGGATATTGAAGGATTTGGATTTTTAAATTCATTCTTCAGTGGAAGTGTTTAATATAAAAGCCTCCAGAGAAGGTTTAAGTTAGCCCTATATTCACCATGTTATTACAACTGCTAGAACTGTGCATACAGGGCCAATGATGATGATGATGATAATAAAAGGCATTTTCAAGTCATGAATTAATATTATTTTACCCAACATAGATAGAGGTAATGAGGTCATTACCTTACTAGAGCCAACAGAGGGGATGAGGTCTCTGAGTAATTGTGCAAAGGAAAATGTCCAGAAGAAAATTCATTAAAAAAAAATTTTGTTTTTGGCTGCGCCACCTGGAATCTTAGTTCCCCAACCAGGGATCAAACCTGCGCCCCCTGCAGTGGAAGCACAGAGTCTTAACCACTGGACCACCAGGGAAGTCCCCAGAAGAAAATTCTTGAGAAAACCCATAGTGAGTGGAAAGTAGAAGGGGAGATTATTTCACACCTACTATGAACCTAATCTGAATTTCTTTACCCCACCTCCATCCTCCTTTCACTTTACTCCAGAAGGAACATATAGAATTAACCTACTAACGGCAAGAATACTATTGAACTATTCCATACAGGGCTGGGAATTCTTGGGCTTCTGAAAGCTTGGCTTGGAGAAACTTAGCACAGTGTCTGGCAAAACGCAAACAGTCTATAAATATTGGTCAAAGGAATGAATATTTGTTGAATGAAAGTTTATGTCTCTGGACTCATTCTGACTTACTTCTTTGGGTTACATGTCTCCTGTTTGGCTGGCCTGGTAAGCTGGACCTCAGGCTTCTTTCAAAGAAGAATGGATGTCTCTTTGCTAAGAGGAACCAGGGTGGGGCCCAGGGGAGCAGAGGCTACTTTGGCCGATTTACTGAGGTCAAAGGCCTCCTCTCCAATCAATGTGGTCTGGCATAATAAACCAGGTATGGGTTTCCTAATTGGGGCTGGTTCATAGTCTTTTTTTTGGTTTTCTAGAAGATTTTGTGATTCAGGCAAAGGCTGACTGTTACTTCACCAATGGGACAGAAAATGTGCAGTTTGTGGTCAGATTCATCTTTAACCTGGAGGAGTATGCACGTTTTGACAGCAACTTGGGGATGTTTGTGGCCTTGACGGAGCTGGGCCAGCCTGACGCTGAGCTGTGGAACAATCGGCCCGATATACTGGCAAGGAGTAGAGCCTCTGTGGATGCTCTCTGCAGACACAACTACAAGCTGGGTGCACCCTTCACTGTGGGGAGAAAAGGTGAGGTGTAAGGTGGGGACTGCAGGGGTTCAGGAATCTCCCCCGTGTGAGCCTGGCCGTGGCTCTTCTTCCTTGTACTGGGCAGTTTCCTGCTTCAGGATAGATGGGTCAGGAACAGGGAGTCTGTATATATTCTGTCCTCAATTGTGACTCACTCACTATCCTCAGGGGTCAGTTCACGGTGGTCTTGGGTCCCAGACCCACAGTTCTCAGGGACTTTAAGGGCTAGTGTCTTCCCAAATAAAAGGGGCAATTGTGGGCATGTGATAAAGCCTAAATCCTCCTTGCGACACTAACATATCCAGTGTTTGAGTCTTTGGGGGTGAGATTTTCCCACATTTCCAGTTTCTACTTGGGTGATTTGGGAAAGAGATTTGGAGCTGAGATAACCTTTAATGAAACTCCTGTGTTGGCTTTGTGGATTTCCTTCACCATGTCTCATTTCTTCTCTCCCCCGCTAGTGCAACCAGAGGTGACAGTGTATCCAGAGAGGATCCCAGCCTTGCAGCACCGCAATCTGCTGCTTTGCTCTGTGACAGGTTTCTACCCAGGGGACATCAAGATCACGTGGTTCCGGAATGGGCAGGAACAGAGAGAGGGGGTCATGTCCACTGGCCTCATTAGGAATGGAGACTGGACCTTTCAGACAATGGTGATGCTGGCAATGACACCTGAACTTGGAGAGGTCTACACCTGCCTTGTTGATCATCCCAGCCTGCTGAGCCCTGTTTCTGTGGAGTGGAGTGAGAATCAGCTTATACTTTCTGGACGAAACTCGGCCAATCTGACTCAAGACCTGTGTTACCTCTGTGTTCATCTTGGCTACAACACTAGTTCTTCTTCCCTCTGATCTGAGGGAGTCATAGAAATTGGGGTCTTTGGGTTGGGGTGGGAAAAAACATGGCAGATAGCTATCCTTGGATCTTCCAAGAAATATGGAGGTGTAATCACCTTGTCACTTACTTCCAACTTTGGGAACTACTGTCCTCTAATGCTTTGGTCTTGGCATTTAGGGGGGCATTATTATTGGCTATAAGAATCATTAACAGAAACTCCATGAGTACAAACCTTGGCTTCAAAGATGTAGTCCTTCCCTAGATAGCATTGGATTGGTGTCCAGCACAGGTTCTGGGATTTCAGGAAGGTACACCAAATATTGGGAGATTTTGGCTCACTTTAATACATGTTTTCCATAGGAGCTCAGTCTGAATATTCTTGGAGAAAGATGCTGAGTGGAATTGCAGCCTTCCTGGTTGGGTTAGTCTTCCTTCTGGTGGGGATCGTCATCCACACCAGGGCTCGGAAAGGTAATGAGCTCTGAGGAGTACCCTTGCCACCTGCCCCCTGGTTTTCCCCACTTCCCACTTTTCCTAACGTCTAAGATGCAAGGCAGGGAGGGCTGATCATACCTCTCAGGGATCACTGGGATAGTTTTTCCTGAAGCCAGAAACATTCCGGGGGGTAATCGGAGATGGAGTTCTGATACTCTGGGTCATCCCCCATCGCTCAGGATAATCACAACATTTGGTTCTAACTGGGGCATCCTATTTCTTCCTTTTTTATTGTAGGACGTGTGGAGACTCTGTTGTCTGGTGCTGAGGTAATGTCTCCTTCCTTAGCTTTTGGTGCCAGATCATTCACCCATCCTTTGGCGGAGGGAGGGTCACGGGGATAAGATGTAAGTGACTCTGGCTGGGTGCGCTGCCTGCTGAGTCCCTGTGCTGGAGGGTGGGGGACTCACGGGACTTTATCACTGTCCCTGCAGGTCCCAAGAGCAGTTCTTCGTCCATAACCACATTAAGGTCCTAATAGAAGCTTCTCCCCCTGGAGCCTGAAGAGGGATCGAGTGGTCCTGGATTAAGTGAAGGACATTCATGAGGTCAATGTTCTGGATGACTCGTTTCCATGCGACCTTGGAGGAGTCCTGAACTGATTCTAGAGTCTTGTGTTCTGAGATCACGCATCTCTCATCCTTGTGCCCTTCTTCCTCCTCCTTGTCTATACTAGTCCCCATTTCCAAGGACAGTGTCCAGAAATTCCCCTAAGACCTAGCTCCTTCCAATCCCAAACTTTACTTTTCTGTGGTCCAACCCTAACCCTCTAAGTCGTGATCTCCATCTTTCTCTCTTCCAAAGGCAGCCCCACAGTCTTCAGAAGACAAACGTTCAGATAGTCACTGCTCCCTTTTCATTGTTTTTTAAAAGACTTTTTCCTTTAAAATAAAACTGAGATAGAGATAACCACATAAAATGTATAATTCAATACATGACTTAAGGCAAAACCCCTGTAATCAATGCTCAGTTCAAGAAATAGAACTTTTCCAGCCGCTGCATAAGTCTCCCTGCTGCAGGCCAATCAAAGCCCACTCCCTCCTCTCAAAAGTAGTCATATCCTTGCAAACTATTTGGGCCTTGAATTTCCTTTGAGGGATGATTTTTATTACACTTACAATTTAAAAAAAATCATCTGTAGGACTATACAGATTGTCTAATTTCGGGGTCAGCTTTGGTAAATTTTGTGGGGTAGATTAATTAGGGTACAAAGTATTTATCATTCCTCTCATGGAGATGTAGCTGGCCCTGGACTTAGACCATTCTGAGAGTACGTCTAAAGAAGGCTTACAGCTTTTACTTTCCTATTGGAAGTCCTGAGCCATCAGGTAAGAAGTTTGCCTTCAATGCTGATGGGACCACATAGGCCACGTTAGAGGCACTGGAATTGCTGAGGGAGTGAGTGTCTCCGTGTCCCAGTTGAGCCTCCAGAGGACCCCAGCCCCAGCTACCATCTGACTGCAACCACATGAGAGACCCTCTGTGAAAACCACCTTCTAAGCTCAATCAACTCCCAGAACTGTGAAAAATCATTAAATGGCTGTAGTTTTAAGCCACTAAGTTTGGGTATAATTTGTTATACAGAAATAGATCATGAAATGTTGTTTTTGGGTGTAATTTGTTATACAGAAATAGATCATGAAATGTTGTTTTTCAAAGAATTTTATCAAAACAACAAATCAACCGGCACAAAATTCTTTATATACTGTTAGTATCTTTTAATGTTTGTAGAATCTGTAGGAATGGCATCTTTTTGTTACAGATGTTAGTAATTTGTAATTTGGATTTTTCTTCCTTATCAGTCTTGCAGGTGGTTTATCAAAAAAAAAAAAAAAAAGAAGAAGAAAAAAAGAAAACTCTAGCTTTGTGATTTTCTTTATTATACATCTATTGTCCATTCTATTTCCTCTCTTATCTTCATTATTTCATTTGAATATATATGGAAGGGTTTAATTCTGGGCTCTCTTTTTTGTTCCACTGGTCTATGTGTCCATTTTAATGCCAGTACTATACTGTTTTTATTACTATAGTTTGAAACCAGGAAGTGCGAAACCTCTGGCTTTGTTCTTCCTTCTCAGGGTTGCTTTGGGTATTCTGGGTCTTTTGTAGTTTATGATTTTTTTGCTATACAGGTTGCTAGTCCTACCTCGTTCACTTAAAACTTGGTATATTAGTCCTTTGCATGGCTATATCACAATTCATCCATTCTCTCTCTTAAAATTAAGACTGTTTCTTTTCTCTTCAATTACTTTTTTTATATGTCATCTGGGGCACATGTATGAGAATTTATTTAGAATGTTTTTATCTAGGATGGAAGTCTGGGATTATCCAACTACCCAAAGGGATATATACCAATATTTAACATATTTTATAATTTTTTGATGTACAGAATTTCATAATCAAGACAAAGTTGTCAGTTTTTCTTTTTGAATTTGGAAATAATTTTGTTATTCCTAACCTGGTGCAACAAACATTCAATTACAAGTCTCTTTAAGCTCATGTAGGATTGTTTCTTTTAGATAGATATTGTCTTAGTCCATTCAGGCTACTACAACCAAATACCATAAACTGAGTAGCTTATAAACAGCAGAAATTTATATCTCACAGTTCTGGAGGTGGGAAGTCTGAGATCAGGATACCAGCAAGGTCGGGTTCTGGTGAAAACCCTCTTCTGGGTTTGCAGACTGTCAATATCTCACTGTGGCCTCACATGGTGGAAGGGAAGACCCTGGTCTCTTTGGCCCTTTATAAGGGCACTAATCCCATTCATAAGGGGTCCACCTTCAGGATTTAATCACCCCCCAAAGCTCTACATCTTAATACCATCACATTAGGGACTAGGTTTCAGCAGATACATTTTGTAGAGGCACAAACATTCAGAACATTACAGATATATGGGTGTGGATTTTATTGTTGTTGTCAATCATGTAACATTTGCACTTTAATTTTTTAATAGATACCACCAAACTCCCACTCATCCATGACGCTACTAATAATATATGAGAGAATCCATTCCCACAGACTCTTGTAAATCCTTTATTTAAAAAAAACAGACTATTATATTTGCCAATTTGGGGGAGAAATATTTCATCACATTGCTGTTTGAATTTGTATTTTTTTCTGATTATTGGTGTGTTTGAGTAAATATTTTATGTTTATTGGCCTTTGGTGTATTTGCTTCTGTAAATAGTCTGTATCTTTGCTCACTTTTCTGTTGTTTATTTTTGTTCATTTATTTGTTGATTTGTTGGCAATTTTACACAATAAGAAAGTTAGCCCATTGTCAGCCTTGTGTGTTGCAAAGTTTTCTGAGCTTTACATATTTCTTTAAAATTTATTTAATCCATGCAAATAAATTTAAAATTTTTATTCAAATACATATTTTTCTTTATGTCTTCTAGACTTTCTGTCTTGCTTAGGAAGACTCTTTTTCTTTTAAGAAAGATTATTTTAACAGGCTTCTTGAGGTATAATTTACTTACCACAAATTCACTCTTTGTACATGTAAAATTTAATGCTTTCAGTGAATTATAGTTTTTTTCTTTTAATTTATTTTTTATTGAGGTAACATTGGTTTATAACACTATATAAGTTTTATGTTACAACCTTATATTTCTACTTTTGTACACACTAGAGCATGCTCACTGCCAGATTTAGTTTCCATTCATCTTCAGAGAGTTTATCCCCTTTACCCATTTCACCCTTCTCCCACTTCTGGGTATTTATCCAAAGACTATGAAAACTCTAACTCGAAAAGATATATGCGTCCCCATGTTTATCACAACATTATTTGCAATAACCAAGATATGGAAACAACCTAAGTGCCCACCAACAGATGAATGGATAAAAAAAACTGTGGTATATATATATGTGTATATATATATATATATATATATATATATATGTATACACACAAACACGCACATACAATGGAATACTACCAGCTGTAAAAAAGATGATCCCTGGTGGCGCAGTGGTTGAGAATCTGCCTGCCAATGCAGGGGACACGGGTTCAAGCCCTGGTCTGGGAGGATCCCATATGCCACGGAGCAACTAAGCCCGTGAGCCACAACTACTGAGCCTGCACGTCTGGAGCCTGTGCTCTGCAACGGGAGAGGCCCGCGACAGTGAGAGGCCCACGCACCGTGATGAAGAGTGGCCCCCCCCACTCGCCACAACTGGAGAAAGCCCTTGCACAGAAACGAAGACCCAACACAGCCAAAAAAAAAAAAAAAAAAAAAAAAAAAAAATTCTATGAGAACAAAGTTAAAAAAAAAAAAAAAGATGAAGTCTTGCCATTTGCAACCACATGGATGGACCTTGAGTGTATGACCCTAAGTAAAATAAGTCAGATGGAGAAAGAGAAATTATGTATGATTTTACTGATATGTGGAATGCAAAAACAAGTAAATAAAGACAAAATAAACAAGACATATCAAACAAAAATAAATGCTTAGATACAGAGAACAGAGTAGTGGTTACAGTGGTGTCTTTTGATTGGTTAATTCAATCTATTTACATTTAGGGTGAATATTGATAGATGAGGATATGGTACTGCCATTCTATCTTTTGTTTTCTGGTTGTTTTATATCTCTATTGCTTCTTTTTTCTTTGTGTTTCTATCTGCCATTTTAGTTTGGTGGTGTTAAAGGATGTTTTTCTCAGTTTCCTCTTTTTTAATGTTTCATGTCTCTATTCTAGGTTTATGTTTTGTTGTTACCATGAGATTTGTATAAAATATCTCATATATAAAATAGTCTTTTTTTCTGCTGATAGCATCTTATCTTCATTTACCTATATGGCTTCTGTATTTTTCTTCTTCCCTTTTTATGTTTTTGTTGTCTCAAATTATCCCTTATGTTGTGTTTGTTCTCAAATTGAAGTAGCTCTAGTTATTTTTATGCCTCACCCCCTTCTTTTACCTTTACGCTACAATAAGTGTTTGAAAACCTATTCTGATACAGAGCTGCAATTTTCTGATTCTGTCTGTGTATCACCTTACTTAAAGTTGTGTGTACATTTTACCTTTTTGAAAGCAGCTCTTTTGCCCCTTTCCTATTTGCCCATTTCTGTTCCCCTCTAACCTTAAAAGAACCTAATTATAGGAATGAGATCACTAGGCAATTGAAACTAACTCCCGACTTATGCTCTCCTGAATGCACACCATGCCTTGTCTAACCTGTTGATTCTTTTCCTAGATAAAAAGCAGTTAAAAAATGACTAGCTCTCTACCCGCAGCAGCCCAACCCCCCAAGCAATCCTGCAGGAGATCACGCAGGCAAGATAACATCTGAAGAGAGTCAGCCAGTCTGCACTCAATGGAGAATGATGCAGAACCCAGCCTCCTGACTTGGTGATTCACTGAGATTCTTTCCCTCCATTTTTCCCTTTAAAAACTGTCATGGCTGAGCAGAATCTTTGGAGTTGGTTTGGGAAACAAGTCCACCTTCTCCCCAGATTGCTGGCTTTTCTGATTAAAGCATGTTTCCTTTCTACTGACACTTGCCTCTCAAATTATTGGCTTATGAGTGGCGAGCAACTGAACCTGTGTTCAGTTACATTTTTATTTCTGGTAGAAGAGCTCCTTCTTACATCTCTTGTAAGGAAGGTATACGTTGATGAGCTCTCTCAGCTTTCGTTTGTCTGAGAAAGTCTTTATTTCTCATCATCTCTGAATGACAACGTTGTTGGATAGAGCATTCTTGGCTGACAGTTATCTTTCAGTATTTTGAGAATGTCATTCCACTCCCTCTTGACCTGTAGAATTTCTGCTAAGACCTCTGCTGATAAACTAATGGGGGTTCCTTTGCAGGTTACGATCCTTTTTTCCCTGGATGCCTTTAAAAAATTCTCTGTCCTTGACTTTTTTTTTTCTTTTTGGCTGTGCTGTGCAACATGTGGAATCTTAGTTCCCTGACCAGGGATTGAACCTGTGCCCCCTGCAGTGGAAGCACGGAGTCCTAACCACTGGACCACCAGGGAAGTCCCTGTCATTGACTTTTGACAATTTTAATATAATGTGTCTTGGAGATGGTCTTTTTGCATTGAGTTAATGAGGGGCTCTATTTGCTTCATTGACTTGTAGATTCAGTTCCTTCCCCTGGTTGGGAAGTTCTCAGCCATTCTTTCTTTTTATTATATTTTTAAAAATTTATTTATTTTATTTATTCTTTTTTTTTTGGCTGCGTTGGATCTTCGTTGCTGCGTGTGGGCTTTCTCTAGTTGAGGCAAGTGGGGCCTACTCTTCCTTGTGGTGCGCGGGCTTCTCATTACAGTGGCTTCTCCTGTTGCAGAGCATGGGCTCTAGGCGCACAGGCTTCAGTAGTGACTCGTGGGCTCTAGAGCGCAGGCTCAGTAGTTGTGGCTCACGGGCTTAGTTGCTCCACGGCATGTGGGATCTTCCTGGACCAGGGCTTGAACCCGTGTCCCCTGCATTGGCAGGCGGATTCTTAACCACTGCACCACCAGGGAAGCCCCTCAGCCGTTATTTCTTTAAATAAACTTCTCTCCTCCCGTCTCGCTCTCTTCTTCTGAGATACCCATCACCCTAATGTTGCCCTTCCTAAAAGAGTCAAATGGCTCTCATAGAATTTCCTCATTTAAAAAAGATTTTCGTGCTTGCTTTGGCAGTACATATACTAAAATTGGAACCATATAGAGAGAGATTAGCATGGCCCCTGTGCAAGGATGACACGCAAATTCGTGAAGCGTTCCATATTTTTATAGATAGCTAGTGGGAAGCAGCCACATAGCACAGGGAGATCAGCTTGATGCTTTGTGACCACCTAGAGGGGTGGGATATAGGGAGGGTGGGAGGGAGACGCAAGAGGGAGGAGATATGGGGATATATGTATATGTATAGCTGATTCACTTTGTTATAAAGCAGAAACTAACACACCATTGTAAAGCAATTATACTCCAATAAAGACGTTAAAAAAATAAATAAAAAGATCTTTCTCTTTCCTCTTCTGCTAGTATAATTTCTACATTTCTATCTTTGAGCTCACAAATTCTCTCTTCCATACGGTCTGCTCTATTTCCAATGCTTTCTAATGAATTCTTCATCTCGTTTATTAGTTCTTTAGCTCCAGAATTTCTGTTTGGTTCTTTTTTTTTTTAGGGTTTCAATCTCTTTGGGAAAGTATTCCTTCTGTTCTGCCTTTGTGAGTTTCGTTGCTCGTTGAGTTTCTTCCTGACAGCTGTTTTGAATTCTCTGTCACTTAGATCACCATATCCCATGACCTTATGATTGGTTTCTGGAGAATTGTCATTTACTTTTGTGGTACACTATTGCTGTGGTTCTTCATGGTGCTTGATGAGTTGTCCTCTGCCAGCACATTTGAAGTAGCGAGCACACTTCGATTCTAATGAATCGAGGGTTTAGAAGTTAGAGGCTTTTCTTTTGTTTTCCAATAGGTGGCACTAGAGCACACGGTTTTGGTTTCTATTAGCTGAGCTGCCTCTGGTTATATTTGAGTTCTTCTGTCAGAGGTGTTGCAAGGTGCTCTCACTGTCACTTCTTGTGCCACTGGAGGCATTGGTGCTTTGCTGCTGCCAGTGTTGCTGGTGTTGCCACCTGAGGCTCTGAGATGGGGGCTCTTCTGCTGTGTCTGGGATCCCCTGAGTTGCCATTGGCTGTTGTTTCAACCTCCAAGTACTTTCTCTTTCCCAGAGGTCAGGGAGTGGGTCTGATCACAGGGTTGGTTCTCCCCGCAACCAGCCCCCACACTTAAGTGGGGTCCAACTGTCACCTCATTAATATAACGAGACACCTTTGTGGCTCTCATCACTTTGGAAATTCCAAGGGTTTTAGGAGAACTGTGCCAGGAATGGGGAAAAAGACCAAATATAGATTTCATTTTATGAAACCCAATATCACACTCTGGGAAAAATTAAGTTGTCTCTTGTGTAATTAAAAATTTGTTAAGATGGTAGGTCTCATGGAAAGGATTCTTATCACAATAAAGGTGGGGGAACACAGGGAAATTTTTGGAGGTGATGGATACATTTAGCCATTGGACAGCTACATTGATCAGCTCTGGAGGTGCCCTACCTGGGGCCCATCTGCTATGTAAAATAAGTAAAAAAAAAAAAAAATCAAAGCCAAATTGATTGGTTTTTTTCTGCTACTAGCAGCAGAAAGCATCTTCATTGAAATAGTCATGCCATACATTTTAATTCAACCTTGTAATTTCACACCAGGTTTCAAATAAAATGAGAGGAAGCATTTCTTCATCTCAGATAACAAAGCAAGAGTAAAGCTGCAACCTTGGGATCAAATAAAACTTATCTCAATTGTATGTCTATTGCAGACATGACTATCTCCTTATTAAATTCCTATAGCATGATGACTTGTTTAGTGTAAATAATACACAACGCAACTAAGATGTTCAAAAAATAGACTGAATTTGCTTAAAAATAGAATAATAGTCTCTGATACTGGAGGAATTGTGCTTAAATGATTATTACTTTGAAATAAACTTCTAAATCAATCACTTACACTTAGGATTTCCTTCTATTTGAAACTGACTCTTCAAATGGAACAAAATAGCAGAATCCTCTATTTTCTCAACCAATTTCTTTCTCTGAGACTTGTCCAACATCTTTATATAATCTATATTACTTATAATTACTTCTAATATAATAATTTACTTATATTCCCAAAGTCTATGGAATTTAGAATTATATAATGATTTAATAGTTGCACAATGTTTTATACAAGGGTAAAATATTTCTTTGATTTACTTTTCTAGCTTGTTCCTAATCACATACTTTTTGTCAAATTTGTTTCCATTCTTATCGTCTGTTTTCAGTTTATGTATCTCCTTTTTAATCTTTTGGATTAAATTTACCATTTACCAATCCCATCTACCATTGCAACAAAAAGAATAAAATACCTAGGAATAAACCTACCTAGGGAGACAAAAGACCTGCATGCAGAAAACTATAAGACACTGATGAAAGAAATTAAAGATGATGCCAACAGATGGAGAGATATACCATGTTCTTGGATTGGAAGAATCAACATTGTGAAAATGACTATACTACCCAAAGCAATCTACGGATTCAATGCAATCCCTATCAAATTACCAATGGCATTTTTTACAGAACTAGAACAAAAAATCTTAAAATTTGTATGGAGACATAAAAGACCCTGAATAGCCAAAGCAGTCTTGAGGGAAAAAAACAGAGCTGGAGGAATCAGACTCCCTGACTTCAGACTATACTACAAAGCTACAGTAATCAAGACAATATGGTACTGGCACAAAAACAGAAATATAGATCAATGGAACAGGATAGAAAGCCCAGAGATAAACCCACGCACCTATGGTCAACCAATCTATGACAAAGGAGGCAAGGATATACAATGGAGGAAAGACAGTCTCTTCAATAAGTGGTGCTGGGAAAACTGGACTGCTACATGTAAAAGAATGAAATTAGAACACTCCCTAACACTATACACAAAAATAAACTCAAAATGGATTAGAGACCTAAATGTAAGACTGGACACTATAAAACTCTTAGAGGAAAACATAGGAAGAACACTCTTTGACATAAATCACAGCAAGATATTTTTTGATCCACCTCCTAGAGTAATGGAAATAAAAACAAAAATAAACAAGTGGACCTAATGAAACTTGAAAGCTTTTGCAGAGCAAAGGAAACCATAAACAAGACGAAAAGACAACCCTCAGAATGGGAGAAAATATTTGCAAATGAATCACTGGACAAAGGATTAATCTCCAAAATATATAAACAGATCATGCAGCTCAATATTAAAAAAAAACCCAACCCAATCCAAAAATGGGCAGAAGACCTAAGTAGACATTTCTCCAAAGAAGACATACAGATGGCCAAGAAGCACATGAAAAGCTGCTCAACATCACTAATTATTAGAGAAATGCAAATCAAAACTACAATGAGGTATCACCTCACACCAGTTAGAATGGGCATCATCAGAAAATCTACAAACAACAAATGCTGGAGAGGGTGTGGAGAAAAGGGAACCCTCTTGCACTGTTGGTGGGAATGTAAATTGATACAGCCACTATGGAGAACAGTATGGAGGTTCCTTAAAGAACTAAAAATAGAATTACCATATGACCCAGCAATCCCATTACTGGGCATATACCCAGAGAAAACCATAATTCAAAAAGACACATGCACCTCAATGTTCATTGCAGCACTATTTACAATAGCCAGGTCATGGGAGCAACCTAAATGCCCATCGACAGATGAATGGATAAAGAAGTTGTGGTACATATATACAATGGAATATTACTCAGCCATGAAAGGGAACAAAATTGGGTCATTTGTAGAGACATGGATGGATCTAGAGACTATCATACAGAGTGAAGTAAGTCAGAAAGAGAAAAACAAATATTGTATATTAACGCATATATGTGGAACCTAGAAAATGGTACAGATGAACCGGTTTGCAGAGCAGAAATTGAGACACAGATGTAGAGAACAAACGTATGGACACCAAGGGGGGAAAGTGGTGGGGGGTGGGGGTGGTGATGTGATGAATTGGGCGATTGGGATTGACATGTATACACTGATGTGTATAAAATGGATGACTAATAAGAAAAAAAAATAAAGTTGTACTTAATATAAAAGGGGTTTTTAATATGTGTTTGCTGAATAAATTAATCAATTAATTAATTTACTGGTGCACACCATATTTAGTGTTTAGTGATATAAAAAAATAAATTTTTGATTACATAAAATATTTGAATGTTCTTCAATTTAAAATGATTAAATAAGATATTCCGACAAGTCAAGCTTTCAAATCTGTTCGTTACAACATATATTCTCATTGTCATTTAGGCAACCACTTTTACAAACCTTCCATTGTTTCTATATACACATGTGAGTAGAATAGAATGGGTATAGCTAGATATTCTTATTCTCTTCCTCTAATTTATTAAGCAAAATGTTGTATACTACACATACTCTCCTGTACCTTGTTCCAAATATATTTTGGAGATTATTCCATAGCAGGGTACAGAGAGCTTCTCATTTTTTTCTAGCTGCAGGGTACTTCATCGTTTAGATCAGTGTATTCATGCATTCCCTTTTGTTTCCCAGCACTTTCTCTGTTTTCTGCTAAGGTAAGGTCCACACAGGATTCTCTCATGACAGACAGTTTGTCACACTATCTGGGGGGGGGGGGCCTCAGAAATACATCTTTTCCACTACAGTGGCTTTGTCCTGATAGCTTTCTGAAAAGAGCACATCCCAAGTCAGAGTCAGCATGCCGCTGATTTTTATTCAAGAGATAGAAAAAAAAATTGAGGTGTTGAAGTCTACCCTTAATAATAAAAGGAAAGTTCTAGAAGTACCCAGGTTTAGATATTTTCTTTTAAAAAAATCAGGGAAAAGAGACAAAAGAATGTGATTGAAGGCATCATATACTTACAAGTTACCTGCATGTCTTGTATTTGTTGTCCCCTTTCTGTAGCCCATGGTGTGAAGGGACTTGTGTGTCTGTCTTTGAGAATGCAAAGATGTAGGAGACCAGGAAGTGGGTTCAGTAAGGGCTTTCTCCTAGCTCAGGGCAACACGCCTAAATACACAATGCAGAAAACCCGAGATAAAACAGGGAAGGAAGCAAGGAAACCTTCCAGATCACATGTGTCCAAAATTCCGGAATGTAAATGAAAACCATCTTTGTTTTGTGATGCAACTCTCCCTTTCTCTTTTCCGTCTATTTCTTGTCCTTGATGCTGTATGAAGCAGAAGATTTCACTCCCTGTGTATTTCAGAAAATAAATATAAGGAAATGTGGGCCAAAGGAGGCAGCAAGGGTAGAAAACAAAGAGGATCAGGAAAGAATGAAATAAGGTATTGGAATCAACATTGGGAACTTCCAGGTCCAGGTTAGGGGCTGAGGAAGCCATCCAGGACATTTCCTGCAGGGTCATTCAACCAGATCCTGAGCAAACCAGATCCTGAGAAAGTACTCTTGTTGTGAAGAATGAGTGTTTCGTGCTGTGAAGAAGCTGGGACAGAAGGTTCTTCTTTTTTTTTTTAATTTTTTTTTTTTATTGAAGTAGAGTTGATTTACAATGCTGTGCCAATCTCTGCTGTACAGCAAAGGGACTCAGTTACACACATATAGACATTCTTTTTTCTATTCTTTTCCATTATGGTTCATCACAGGAGATTGGATATAGTTCCCTGCACTATACATTAGGACCTTGTTGTTTATCCATCCTATATATAATAGTTTGCATCTGCTAATCCCAAACTCCCACTCCATTCTTCCCCCACTTCCCCTCCCCCTTGACAACCACAAGTCTGTTCTCTATGTCTATGAGTCAGTTTCTGTTTTGTAGATAGGTTCATTTGTGCCATATTTTAGATTCCACATATAAGTGACATCATATGGTATTTGTCTCTTTCCGACTTACTTCACTTAGTATGATCACCTCTAGTTGATGGGACAGAGGGTTCTTGCTTGAGTGTCACCATCTTTGCTTCAGCTCAGGAGTCCTACAGGAGACAGAGGAGAGGGTTGTTTCCAGACCTACCTCTTCATGCTGCTTTTTTCCCTCTTTTTGGGGGCCTCACGTTAAAGCCCTGTAGTAAGAAGGGGGAAATCATTCTTAAGACTCCCTGAGCCAAAGATACTTTAGAGCACAGGCCTCTTATATTATTTATTTATTTATGTTTGACTGAAGTATAGTTGATTTACAATGCTGTGTTCATTTCTGCTGTATAGCAAAGTGATTCAGTTACACACACACACACACACACACACACACACATTTTCTTTTCCCTTATGGTTTATCCCAAGATACTGAATATAGTTCCCTGTGCTATACAGTAGGACCTTGTTGTTTATCCATCCTATATGTAATAGTTTGCATCTGCTAACCCCAAACTCCCAATCCATCCCTCCCCCACCCCCTCCCCTTTGGCAAACACAAGTCTGTTCTCTTACTAGCTGGTGCAAAGCTTTATTGCAAACCGCCTAATCAGAATTCAAAGTCTTTCTCATTTTGTCTGTCTCCTGTCTTGTCATCTCCACCACCATTTCTAGGAGACCAAATCTATCTCTAAAAGAAGATGAAAGGGCATTACCTGTTGGCTGAAGTCCAGAGTATCCTAGGAAAGGGAAGGGAGGATGTATACTTAAAAGATACGGAGGCAAGTCTGTCCCCGGATACAATGTCCCCAGGCCCTGATTCCCCCCTCTCACCTGAGATTTCTCTACATCACCACCCATATCACCTGATGCCAGGGTGGAGAGGAGAGCAGACCCTGAGAGCATGTGACCTAGGAAGCTTCCGTCACACAAATCCAGCATCATTTCATCAGGTTTAGCGTCTCTTCCTGCATTTGCCCCAGGATCTCCATCTGAGATCTCCATGCATGATAACCCTTCTCTTATCTCTACAGGCCATCACCTCTTATATTTCACCCATAAATAACCATGGACTGTTGATTTCTGGATTTCCAGGAAATTTGAGATCGACTAGGTAAAGGTTGCTCGATGTGTTCTCTGAATATCGATGACCCTGTATAGGATAGGGTCATCGATATTCAGAGAACTCACTGAACAAAGCCGTATTTCTTCCTCCAAAAAACCTGCGGGGCATCTCAGTTGCTAACAGCTTCCTTACCGTTTTAATTCCTGATTAAGAGCAGCCCCACCCCAAGGAAGAGCAGACCCATAACACAGGCCCCGAGTCTACTCAGCATCTTGCCTTGTGAAGGTTCATACTGTGTCCCTGAGAAAAGAAGCTAGTTTGGGTGATTTTTACCCTGAATCCAACTTCTCTGAGACTCTGAGAGCTTTGATTGGGGGGAGAAGCCTGATCTGAAAGAACTAGAATAATTGGCCATTCCTAGAAAAGGAATGGCTACAAGGTTCAGGCAGTGAATCGTTTAAATATCACAGCCCTGGCATAAGGCCACACGTCTTCAACATCTGATGGAAGAGGAGCCTGGGACTGGATGAGATTGAACTCCCCTCAGGTCAGGAACATCCCTGTAGAGGATGTGCCCCTTCTCAGGTCACAATAACAACTCAGAGCAGGAGTGTCAGAAGCACAAGCCCAGCCCGACGCAGGGGACTGGTGCCCAGGGCCAAGGGGTGACCATGACCTGTGATGTCATGGGAGGCTCAAAACAGGGACATCTCTATTCAGCTTGTCAGGCAGAACTGCCTCCCCAGGGAGTATAGGTATTTGTAGAAACCATCACGGGATATCTGTAAACTATCAGGGGATTTCTATCACAGGTTATCACAGGGCAGACCCAATAACCTAAGCTGAAGGAGAGAAGAACATGGAGCAAATGCACATATGCTGTGGGGAGAGGAGAAACCTGACACTCCGGGGTAAGCAAGTCTCCTCCCTGATGCATAAGGAATTTTCAAGGTCAGAAAGCTTCTCACTCCATTCCACTGCGACAGGGCTCGTCCAGCGGGGGTGCTCCACGTGGCAGGTGTAGACCTCTCCACTCTGAGGAACTATTTCAAGCATCACCATGAGCTGGAAGGTCCAGTCTCCATTAGGGATCAGGCCTGTGGAGACCACCCCCGCCTCCTCTTCCTGGTCATTCTGGAAGCACCTGACTTCAGTGTGGCCTGGATAGAAACCATTCACAGAGCAGAGCAGGAGGCTGTGGTGCCACAGGGGCTGGGTCTTTGCAGGATACACAGTCACTGTAGGCTCCAGTAGGAGAGAAAAGGTAGAGGGAATAGCGAGGGAGACAGTTAGTATCCTGACCAGATGCAGCCTTGGGCAGGCCAGGCTGCCATGTGGCTTAGGAGAAGTCAGTGTCATGGGTCTTGAATTTAACCCCTAAAACAGGGCCTGTTAGAGTTGAGAGATGTTAAGCAAAATTGTGGGGTTTCTTTCCATAATTTGAAACAGTTACTTATTGTTGAAGTATTTACAAATTTTGCAAGACACAGGGTGCATTGAATAAAAGGGTGATTTCTGTAACTAGGCTGCCTGGGTTCAAATCCAGGCTCTACTTCTAACTGGTTAATCCTGGGAGAGTTTTTAAATCCCTCTGTGCCTCAGCTTTCTCGCCTCTAAAGGAGGATAATGATATGAATTTACCTCTTCAAGTTAAATGAGTCATATATACAACCGAATACTACTCAGCCATAAAAAAGAACGAAATAATGCCATTTGCAGCAACATGGATGGACGTAGAGATGATGATACTAAGTGAAGTAAGTCAGAAAGAGAAAGACAAATACCATATGATATCACTTATATGTGAAATCTAAAATATGACACAAATGAACTTATCTACGAAACAGAAACAGACTCACGAACATAGAGAACAGACTTGTGGTTGCCAAGGAGGGTGGGGTTGGGGGAGGGATGGAGTGGGAGGTTGGGGTTAGCAGATGTAAGCTATTATACTGTATATGGAATGGATAAACAACAAGGTCCTACTGTATAGCCCCAGAGAACTATAGTCACCATCCTATGATAAACCATAATGGAAAAGAATATTTTAAAAAGGATGTATATATGTATAACTGAATCACTTTGCTGTACAGCAGAGATTAACACAACATTGTAAATCAACTATACTTCAATAAAAAAATATTGATCATCATATTAAAAAAAAAGAGTTAATGGACTTAAACTATGTAAAGAAATGGCTGGGGGAATTCCCTGGCAGTCCAGTGGTTAGGACTCTGTGCTCTCACTGCTGAGGGCCCGGGTTCAATCCCTGGTCAGGGAATTAAAGTCCCACAAGCTGCACAGGGGGGCCAAAAAAGAAATGGCCAGAACTTAGCCTTCAGTATATGTCAGTTACTTATTGAATGTTTTTACTGTGAAAGAAAGTGTGATTCAAAGCTTAAGGGTAAATTAGGGAACAGTAGGGGGGTAGATAGAGATGTAGAGTGTGAAATCCTGGTTACACTGCCTCAATGGACTCACGTCTTAAAACAGCACAGAAATGGTTCTTCCCCTGAGAAGCAGAAATAGACAGAGGTCATTCTCTAACTCTGTGAGTTGTGTCTCAAGGAAAGCATGAGTCCTGCAGAGGAAAAGGAACAAGGAAAGTTAATCATTTAAAAAGTTTTTATTGTATTATACTCAGCTGATGATTCTCTCTCTCTCTCTTGCTCTTTTTTTTTTTTTTTTTCCCAAAAAAGCCACACCTAGTTTTGCAATTGTTATCGTTTTAGAATTCTCTCTCCTTCTAAACTGACATTTGAGATCAGGGCAGGGTCTGGGACTCTTAACATCTGAGACAACCTCTAGCACTCTCAGGCCCTCAATAAATACAATTATTTTAAAAGAAAGGAGAGGGACTTCCTTGGAGGTTCAGTGGTTAAGACTCTGCCCTCCCAATGCACGGGGCCTGGGTTTGATCCCTGGTTGGGGAACGAAGATCCCACATACTGCAACTAAGCCTGCGTGCCACAACTAGAGAAGCCCTCATGTGGCAACAAGACCCAACACAGTCAAAATAAAATAAATAAATAAATAAATAAATTTAAAAAAAAAAAGAAAGGAGAAATGGGGGACACATTTGTACAATACCACAAAATAGCAGATTTAAGATCGATGATAAATCATTAGTCACAATTTTTCAGTTTCTATTTCAGTAAGTAAAAAATGTTAAATTCTTAACATGGAAAATATTGAACAGAATCTAATAGACACCACAAACTGGATAAAATGTTGAATCAAGTATCAGCAAAGTGTTAATAATCTTACTGCATAGACAACCCATACAATTACTGAGAAAAACACTAGGACCCTAGTGGCAACACATTAATAGATAATGCTTTGGGCAGTCATTACAATTGGGGGAAAAAAAAACAGAGAAGAACTTTAGGAATAAAAGAAATGTAAGTTAAAAATAATAAGATATAAATTTCCAACTAAGTGGCAATATGGAAAATAAAATCTAACAATGGGGAGTGTGGGGTAAATTGCTTACAACCATACAAAGGGAAAACACAACTACTTAAGTACTATTAGCATTATAAAAATAGTAACATCAGTATGGTATTATTAAGTAACAAAATTATATCTGAAAAGCTAGCTTCACAATCATTTCAAATACGTAAAAATATACACACTAAGAAAGCAAAAGAGTAGTTGGAAATTTAAACCTAAAAGTAGCCTCAGAAAGGTCGGAGGTGAATGGGAGGTTCTTCTCCGCTGCACCCCTAGAGATTAGTCTCCCTCACAAATTTCATTCTCAAAGAAACGCTCCTGCACACAGACGCCAGCACATTTATTTCAGGGGTTTCAGGAGTAAGAGGGTGTGTGCCCAGAGCAGACTGGGGCTCCTCTCACGTTCTCCCAAGCCTCTTACATTTCTCACCTCTCCTCCCCTACCCTCCCCCAACCACAGACACCTGGAGGTCCCTTCCCGCATCTCTGACCACCCACCCGAGTCAGCCTTTTCCTCCGTCTCCCCTCCCCCAGGCTCTCCCAGGGCGGCAGCGGAGGATGCCTGGAGCCCTCCCTCCTGCATCCCTCTCCCCATACACCCCTCCCTCCCGGTCCTCTCAGACCCCAGGCCCACTCCCCCCACCATACACACACTCTCTCCCCTCTCACCAGCACACATTGACAAAATCTCACTTTAGTTTTCCCACAGAAGGCTCTCACGTGTACCCTCGTAACTTGTACTTGTCCATAATCCTACACACTCACCCTGGACTCAGTCCCTCTGTCTCTGTGTCTCTCTATCTCTGTCTCTCTGTCTCTGTCACCGCCCTCCCCCCGCCCCGCCCCCGACCTCGCCGCCGCACAGCGCTGCTCTCCAAGAACTTGTAGTTGATCCTGCAGAAGGTGTGCCCGGCGGCCCGCGCCCGCTCCAGGGCGTCCTTCTGGCGGTTCCAGAGCTCCGCGGCCGGCCGCCCCAGCTCGCTCACCGCCAGGTCCTCCCCCACGTGGCTGTCGAAGCGCACCAGCTCCTCCCGGTTATAGATGTACCTGCCCAGGAAGTGCACCTGCCGCGTGCTGTTGGAGAAATGACACTCGGACTTTACCTGCACCATGAAAAGTGCTGTGGGGACAGGAATGATGTTGTCACCCGGGCGCATGGGAAGAGACTGGCGGTGACGCCCACCGATGACAGGCGCTCGGGCGCAGGCGGGGGCGCTAGGACTCCCTCGGAGGCTCTACAGGCACCCCACGGGTTCATCTTCTACCTGCCAGCGGTGGAGGAAGGACGTGCTGGGCGGAAGAGACCCCCTCCCCCTCTGCTCCTGAGCCATTCGGTCTCCACTTGGCTTCCATGCTCACCTGGACATCTTCAAGTGTGAACTGGACGGGGATTTGCCCCATCACCATCTCCTCTTAGGAGCCTCCTTCATTCTGTAAGTACTTGGTTAGGGCTGTGCTTGTGCCCAAACTTCGCTGTCCCTTGGGACTCTAAGGAAGGGAACACAGCCATCTCCCCTCTACTTGTGGAGGTTAAAATTTAGTGAAAGTGATGGACAAAAGCCAAACACACAAGAATTTATACAGAAGTGAGAAATGTCAGGATAAAAGTGTGGCGTTCTATAGCAGAGAATGGTAGGATGACCTAAATTAGGTTAGGGTGCCAGAGAAGTGGTCTCTGAAGACATTTAAGTGGTAACATAAAAGGTTAAGTGGATGTGAGCTAGAGGAAGTGTGTGTGTGTGTGTGTGTGTGTGGTGTGTGTTTAGGGGAAAAAGAGAGACACATTTTAGGTAACAGTAATACTGTGTGGAAAAGCTGAAAGAATTGATGAACTTCCTCTAGAAAGTTCACTGAAGCACAGAGAGTGAGAGAAAGGAGGGGAAAAGATTAGACTGGAAAAATCACGTGGAACCAGGCACTTAAAATCCTTGTAGGTGACATTAGGATTTTGACTTTATGCTAAACGTAATGAGAACTATTGCAGAGTTTTAGGAGATTAAAACCATAACCCCAATACAGGTCCACAGTCCCTTTTCTGCATTTCCAAATCTGGACAGCTCAGAAAATCAGATTTTCTAAAAATTTGCTGCCAAAATTCGTTTGGCAAATCTGACCTGCTGAGGGAAGGGGTCAAACGTATCTTAGAGCTCTTATTGGTTACATGTGGTCTGTAGCTTCACTGTGTGTAAAGATACATATAGACATAAATATACACATATATATCATATGAATGCACATATTTTTGATTTTTTGGTCTTAAATTACAGTATCGTTGACATTATGTTAGTTCCAAGTGTATAACATAATGATTCAATACTGTTAAAGGTTATACTCCATTTAAAGTTATTACAAAATAATGGTTATATTTCCCTGTGTTGTACAATATATCTTGTTGCTTATTTATTTTATTCATAGTAGTTTGTATCTCTTAATCCCACACCTTTATCTTGCCCCTCCCTCCTTCCATTTCCCCACTTGTAGCCCCTAGTTCACTCTTTGTGAGACTGTTTCTGTTTTGTCATATACATTTGTTTTATTTTTTAGATTCCACTTATAAGTGATAACGTAGAGTATTTGACTTTCTCTGTCTGACTTATTCCACTAACCATAATACTCTGTAGGTCCATCCACATTGTTGCAAATGGCAGAATTTCATTCTTTTTTATGGCTGAGTAAGTCCACTGTGTGTGTGTGTGTGTTTATATATATACAAACCACATCTTTACCCATTCATTTGTTGATGGACACTTAGGTTGATTCTGCATCTTGGATATTTGTAAATAATGCTGCAGTGGACATTGGGTTGCATGTATGTTTTCAAATGAATGTTTTTGTTTCTTTCAAAAATGAAAATGAAAATATTTTTAATGTTTTTGTCTTTAGATTTAGTTGAACTGTGAAAATGTCAAAAAGAGTTAAAGAATAACCCTGTGGTTAAAAGTAAGAAGAATAAATGGAAGTTTCTGGTATCATTAATAGTGTGGAAAGTAGCATTGCTGCAGAAATTTGAGTCATTTTACTGAAAAACATGGTAGCAGCCACCACTATTTATGAGTTAAAAAGACAAGTTGTTGAAAGCAAATAGAGATGTGATGACCAAGAACTCGTGACATTTTGAAAAACATGGCGTAAGGCAAAAAATCAAAATGAAGATCTTGAACTTGCTTTGATTGAATGGATTCAACAAGAAAGTAGTGAATTTGTTCAACTGTCTAGTTTTGGGGGTAATGAAACAAGCTAAATAAAACCACGAAGAGCTGAACTGGAAGGTGAGTGTGTGGAGAAAGTGTAAGTCTAGAATTTTTAGAAGCAGCATAGTGTATATAAAGCAGTGTTTTCAACCTCAGCACTATAGACATTTTGGACCAGGTGGTTCTTTGTGGTTGGGGAGAGGGAGGTGTTCTGTGCATAGTAGCCTGTCTATCAGCTTTCCTGGCCTCTACCCAATTAGTTGTCAAAAGAAACCCCCGGTGTGACAACTAAAAATGGCGCTATCTGGAGCCAATGTTCTGCGGCGGGTGAAGGAACGGGGAGAAAGGGTGCTGAGCTGTCGTTGGGTGAGAACCTTGGGTGTAAATCATATGAAAAAAATGTCCTGGAGAAACCACTCTCAATCATGCAGCAGCTAAGAGTGACATAGAAAAACTTGCCAATATTATATCTGTTGAAAATCTTGGTCCTACAAGAAATATGTTTTTTGAGAAGCCGGTCCCAGTGAAGAGCTGTTTTTTCCAATAAAATAAAATTGTTCAGTCCAACCAAAGTTGACTATTTCTTTGTCTTGGCAATTAGACACTGTGATATTGTGATTTATGATAAGAAACATGTATTTGTTCTTCATCCTCGTTTCTGCCACAGATCTCCTAAAACCCTGGAAATTTCCTAAGGGGTAAAATCTATAAATGAGTCTTTTATATTAATTAAGTGACTTTTGGATCCAGTCTAAGGAGATGTACTGGCCCATAGTCCTCCCTATCTCAATAAACAGCACCACCATCCACCCAGTTATCATGCAAGACAAAATCCTGAGGGATAAGCTTTTGATTTTCTATCTTCCAACTCCCACCATTTAATTCATTAACAAGTCACTCAACAATCTATCCCAAATCTGTTCACTTCATCGCTACTACACTAAATGAAGTCACAGGCACATCTTCCCTGGAGAACCCTTCTACTCTCCCCTAACTGGTCTCCGTGACTCCACTTGGAACCCCTGCAATCCAATCTCCATGAGGTAGCTAGAATTAGTTTTTAAAATAAATATAAATGGACTCTCCTTGTAACCCCTTAGTAGCTTCACATAGCTCTGTAAATAAAAGTCAAATTTCTCACTATGGCCATCAGGGCCTAACATGATTTGGCTCCTGACTTTCTCTCTAACCTCATCTTATTCCACTCCCCAACTTGCTTTCTCTGCTTCAGCTCCTCTAACCTTCTTTCTGTCCCTTAAACACAGCAAACATCTTCCCACACTTTGACCTTTCCCCTGGTCCCTCTCCCTGGAGCATTTGTCCCTTAGATCCTTCCCATGTCTGGCTTCTTCTCATCATTTATGTCTCAGATGAATGTCACAGGGAGAGCCCTCTAGACACTTGCACTGAAGTCAGGTGAATACAATTTTCTCAGTCCCTTAACCCTTATATATTTTTTTCAGGGCATTTATTGCTGTTTGAAATGTTTTTCTTGGTTCAATGTTTATTGGATTGTTGTCTTTCTCTCTTGTCATTAGGTAACTTCCATGATCACATGGGACCTTTTTTCTGTTATTCAAATAGAATCCTCTGTGCCTAGGACAGAGCCCAGTATATAATAGTTGCTCAAAAAAGTATTTGTCATCTAAATGAATAAAGCCATAGTTTTGGGAATTGATCTTTGTGGGGCTCCTGGTAAAGCAAGAAGGGGCTCCAGGTCCAACACACTTTTGTAATCATGACACCTTATGTCTCTTCTACTTTCCTGTGAGAAATTCAGACTAACTTCCTCTTTCTCCTCTTACTACTTGAAAGAAACATTCACAGGTAAGGAAAAGGTGATTTTTAAGAGATAGGGAACATTTCATGAAGTTTCATTTCATCCAATGCGTCTGTTACAGTGCTGAGGGTTTGTGCAAACTGGGGATTTTTAGTAACGGTGATGACATAGTAGGGGAAAGAGTAGGGAAAAACCGGAAGGAGAGGTAACCAAAGATGGCTAAATATGGAAAATAGATGGCATGATGAATGAACCTATGAAATTTGGGCCCAAGACTCCAAGAGGCCAATGAGTTCCCTTGACTTCCTTATTGGCTTTCAGCCCTATGGGATGGAAACAGCCTTCACACGCTCTGTATCCTGCTTTGGGTGTATGGTTTGAACCATATGAAATTGCTGATATTTGACTATTTTGGGTTTATAAAAATATAATTTCATATAATTTATTCTGTACTAGTTGAATCTCTTCTTGTGGGTTCAGGTCAGAGAAAGAGGAGATATAGGAGAAACTGATAGAATAGAAAGGTTCAAAATAGAATAAGCACTAATAAGCACTAACTTGTGTCAGGTTTTCAGTTCTTATGAGTTCTTTAAGACATCATAGAATGCCCCTTAGATGCTCCTTAACTACAGGGTCATTCTAAGTACTAAGGATCCCTGCTTCAGGTCCAGGGTGCTCTACGCAGGAGAAATAGGGAGAAAACTAACCCCAACTTTTGTCAGAGTACCTCCAGTACAGGCATACAGGCCTTATAAACAGCGGGGTTTAGGGAGAAAGAAAAGGAGACAATAGATAACCAACAAGGACCTACTGTACAGCACAGGGAACTCTACTCATTATTTTGTAATAACCTATAAGGGGAAAGAATCTGTAAAAGAATATATATATTATATAAATATATATATAATATATATATATATAAAAAATATATAACTGAAGTGCTGTGCTGTACACCTGAAACTAACTCGATATTGTAAATCAACTATACTTCAACTTAAAAAAAAGAAAAGAAAAGGAGACAATGGTGAGGTCTCTTGATACATCCTCACGTATCAGCGAGAGGTAGCCGCATCACAGATCCCATGGACATAACACAGGATCTTCTAGGAGAGATCTTTCTAACTCCTTTTGAGTCCCCATAAAATTTTTAGAGGATTGTTCCCATTTTCTGTCATAACTCAACAGAATCAAGGGAACCATGGATGGGAATTATTTTGAAATCATTAATAATCATTTTAGATTATTTTTGAAAGCATTTCTAAATCCTCTCAAAACCCCGAGGGAATGGGATGTAAGGCTGGAGAGGTTTTATTAGAAGAGAGTTGACAAGAAATAGCCTATATGTATATATACGAAGGCACCTTATGCAGGTCTCATAAAAAGGGCAAGTATCCAGGCTCCTTTTGTTTGTGGAAGGAATTGAGGATCCATGTGATAAAGGTAAGTAGTCACTGAAGAAGATGTCGGTGTTTTAAGTGACATGTCCTGGACCCAGACAAACCTAACTCCCTCCCTTGCCCCACCCCCCAAAATAGCTCACCATCCAAGGTGTGCACTTACCTCTCCAGCCCAAGCCAGGAGCAGGCTCAGCACCATCAGTATCACTGTCAGAATTACTGTCCAGGAGCCTGCAGGGAACCAAAGGCACACCATGCAGGAGAAGAGAAGAAGACAGGGTGCAGGGGAGCAGACAAATCTCAGTGAGGACTAGGACCCTC
The DNA here is from genome assembly GCF_965194825.1 of Balaenoptera physalus. Classification (NCBI taxonomy): domain Eukaryota; kingdom Metazoa; phylum Chordata; class Mammalia; order Artiodactyla; family Balaenopteridae; genus Balaenoptera; species Balaenoptera physalus. The sequence goes on from NC_138896.1 coordinate 41,603,188, forward strand.
CTCCAACCCACATCTCAGATATTACCAACCAAGGAACTCATTTCTTTGTTCCTGGATTGGGTCGTCTCAGTTTTGGAGAACCAATCAGATTCATCTGTGAATATCATCATCAGTTGCTGGTTAGATACTCAATATGAAGTTCCTCTTTTGAAACTTCGATTTCCTTCCTTAGGAGGATTGTTTTAATTTTGTGCTTTAAAGGTTTGATCTAGTTGTATTTGTAACATTTTAACTGGGGCCCTATCGTGACCCAGCTCTGTGCTGGTCAGGGATGGTCACCCAAGTTTTTCAGGATTGTCTCCAGATGCTGTCACTGAGTTTAGTGGGACCTCCAGGATACACATAGAGAAAGTGACTTATCGGGGGCAATCCTTGTGGAATGGAGGGTCTTGAAGGTATTTGTAGAGCATGTAACTAACAATGTAATAGGGTCAATATCCAAATCACATTCTACAAGACCTTCCATGTGGAATGGAGGGTCTTGAAGGTACCTTTGTAGAGCATGTAACTAACAGTGTAATAGGGTCAATGTCCAAATCACATTCTACAGGGGGCTGAGAGATTGATAAAGGACTCAAATCAGCCTTTGGCACAGCAACTCTGCTTTAGAATAATTAATATTTTATGTGAAAAAGTGATCAATCCCTTCCTCCTAGTTCCCATTTTGACTTCCTCATTTAATTGGGGATATTTCCCTTTCTCTCACTTTAAAAATTTTTTTAATTTAATTTATTTTTTACACAGCAGGTTCTTACTAGTTATCTATTTTATACATATTAGTGTATATATGTCAATCCCAATCTCCCAATTCATCCCACCATCACCACCCCCCGCCGTCAGTTTCCCCCCTTGGTGTTCATACGTTTGTTCTCTACATCTGTGTCTCTATTTCAGCCCTGCAAACCTGTTCATCTGTACCGTTTTCCTAGGTTCCACATATATGCGTTAATATACGATATTTGTTTTTCTCTTTCTGACTTACTTCACTCTGTGTGACAGTCTCTAGATCCATCCACGTCTCTACAAATGACCCAATTTCGTTCCTTTTTATGGCTGAGTAATATTCCATTGTATATATGTACCACATCTTCTTTATCCATTCATCTGTCGATGGGCATTTAGGTTGCTTCCATGACCTGGCTCTTGTAAACAGTGCTGCAATGAACATTGGGGTGCATGTTTCTTTTTGAATTATGATTTCCTCTGGGTATACACCCTGTAATGGGATTGCTGGGTCATATGGTAATTCTATTTTTAGTTTTTTAAGGAACCTCCATACTGTTCTCCGTAGTGGCTGTATCAATTTACATTCCCACCAACAGTGCAAGAGGGTTCCCTTTTCTCCACACCCTCTCCAGCATTTGTTGTTTGTAGATTTTCTGATGATGCCCATTCTAACTGGTGTGAGGTGATACCTCATTGTAGTTTTGATTTGCATTTCTCTAATGATTAGTGATGTTGAGCAGCTTTTCATGTGCTTCTTGGCCATCTGTATGTCTTTGGAGAAATGTTTATTTAGGTCTTCTGTTCATTTTTTGATTGGGTTGTTTGTTTTCTTAATATTGAGCTGCATGATCTGTTTATATATTTTGGAGATTAATCCTTTGTCTGTTGATTCATTTGAAAATATTTTCTCCCATTCTGAGGGTTGTCTTTTCATCTTGACTGTAGTTTCCTTTGCTTTGCAAAAGTTTCATTAGGTCCCACTTGTTTATTTTTGTTTTTATTTCCATTACTCTAGGAGGTGGATCAAAAAAGATCTTGTGGTGATTTACATCAAAGAGTGTTCTTCCTATGTTTTCCTCTAAGAGTTTTATAGTGTCTGGTCTTACATTTAGGTCTCTAATCCATTTTGAGCTTATTTTTGTGTATGGTGTTAGGGAGTGTTCTGATTTCAATCTTTTACATGTAGCTGTCCAGTTTTCCCAGCACCACTTACTGAAGAGACTGTCTTTTCTGCGTTGTATATCCTTGCCTCCTTTGTCATAGATTAGTTGACCATAGGTGCGTGGGTTTATCTCTGAGCTTTCTAACCTGTACCAGGGATCTATATTTCTGGTTTTGTGCCAGTACCATATTGTCTTGATTACTGTAGCTTCATAGTATAGTCTGAAGTCAGGGAGTCTGATTCCTCCAGGTCTGTTTTTTTCCCTCAAGATTGCTTTGGCTATTCGGGGTCTTTTGTGTCTCCATACAAATTTTAAGATTTTTGTTCTAGTTCTGTGAAAAATGCCTCTGGGAATTTGATAGGGATTGCACTGAATCTGTAGATTGCTTTGGGTAGTATAGTCATTTTCACAATATTGATTCCTCCAGTCCAAGAACATGGTATATCTCTCTCCATCTGTTTGTGCCATGTTTGATTTCTTTCATCAGTGTCTTATAGTTTTCTGAGTACAGGTCTTTTACCTCTTTAGGTAGGTTTATTCCTAGGTATTTTATTCTTTTTGTTGCAATGGTGAATGGGATTGTTTCCTTAATTTCTCTTTCTGATATTTTGTGGTTAGTGTATAAGAATGCAAGAGGTCTCTGTGCATTAATTTTGTATCCTGCAACTTTACCAAATTCCTTGATTATCTCTAGTAGTCTTCTGGTGACATTTTTAGGATTCTCTATGTATAGTATCATGTCATCTGCAAACAGTGACAGTTTTACTTCTTATTTTCCAATTTGTATTCCTTTTATTTCTTTCTCTTCTCTGATTGCCATGGCTAGGACTACCAAAACTATGTTGAATAATAGTGGTGAGAGTGGACATCCTTGTCTTGTTCCTAATCTTAGAGGAAATGCTTTCAGTTTCTCACCATTGAGACCAATGTTGGCTGTGGGTTTGTCATATATGGCCTTTATTATGTTGAGGTAGGTTCCCTCTATGCCCATTTATTTTATCATAAATGGGTGTTGAATTTTGTCAAAAGTTTTCCTGCATCTATTGAGATGATCATGTGGTTTTTATTCTTCAATTTGTTAATATGGTGTATCATATTGATTGATTTGCATATACTGAAGAATCCTTGCATCCCTGGGATAAACCCCACTTGATCATGGTGTATGATCCTTTTAATGTGTTCTTGGATTCTGTTTGCTAGTATTTTGTTGAGGACTTTTGCATGTATATTCATGAGTGATATTGGTCTGTAATTTTCTTTTTTGTAGTATCTTTGTCTGGTTTTGGTATCAGGGTGATGGTGGCCTCATAGAATGAGTTTGGGAGTGTTCCTTCCTCTGCAATTTTTTGGAAGAGTTTGAGAAGGATGGGTGTTAGCTCTTCTCTAAATATTTGATAGAATTCACCTGTGAAGCCATCTGGTCCTGGACTTTTGTTTGTTGGAAGATTTTTAATCAGAGTTTCAATTTCATTACTTGTGATTGGTCTGTTCATATTTTCTATTTCTTCCTGGGTCAGTCTTGGAAGGTTATACCTTTCTAAGAATTTGTCCATTTCTTCCAGGTTGTCCATTTTATTGGCATAGAGTTGCTTGTAGTAGTCTCTTAGGATGCTTTGTATTTCTGCGGTGTCTGTTGTAACTTCTCCTTTTTCATTTCTAATTTTATTGATTTGAGTCCTCTCCCTCTTTCTCTTGATGAGTCTGGCTAATGGGTTATCAATTTTGTTTATCTTCTCAAACAACCAACTTTTAGTTTTATTGATCTTTGCTATTGTTTTCTTTGTTTCTATTTCATTTATTTCTGCTCTGATCTTTATGATTTCTTTCCTTCTGCTAACTTTGGGTTTTGTTTGTTCTTCTTTCTCTAGTTCCTTTAGGTGTAAAGTTAGATTGTTTATTTGAGATTTTTCTTGTTTCTTGAGGTAGGCTTGTATAGCTATAAACTTCTCTCTTAGAACTGCTTTTGCTGCATCCCATAGGTTTTGGATCGTCGTGTTTTCATTGTCATTTGTCTCTAGGTATTTTTTGATTTCCTCTTTGATTTCTTCAGTGATCTGTTGGTTATTTAGTAACGTATTGTTTAGCCTCCATGTGTTTGTGTTTTTTTACATTTTTTCCCCTGTGATTCATTTCTAGTCTCATAGCATTGTCGTCAGAAAAGATGCTTGATATGATTTCAATTTTCTTAAATTTACTGAGGCTTGATTTGTGACCCGAGATGTGATCTATCCTGGAGAATGTTCCATGCGCACTTGAGAAGAAAGTGTAATCTGCTGTTTTTGGATGGAATGTCCTATAAATATCAATTAAATCTATCTGGTCTATTGTGTCATTTAAAGCTTCTGTTTCCTTATTAATTTTCATTTTGGATGATCTGTCCATTGGTGTAAGTGAGGTGTAAGTCCCCCACTATTATTGTGTTACTGTCCATTTCCTCTTTTATAGCTGTTAGCAGTTGCCTTATGTATTGAGGTGCTCCTACATTGGGTGCATATATATTTATAATTGTTATATCTTCTTGGATTGATCCCTTGATCATTATGTAGTGTCCTTCTTTGTCTCTTGTAACATTCTTTATTTTAAAGTCTATTTTATCTGATATGAATATGGCTACTCCAGCTTTCTTTTGATTTCCATTTGCATGGAATATCTTTTTCCATCCCCTCACTTTCAGTCTGTATCTGTCCCTAGGTCTGAAGTGAGTCTCTTGTAGACAGCATATATATGGGTCTTGTTTTTGGATCCATTCAACGAACCTGTGTCTTTTGGTTGGAGCACTTAATCCATTCACGTTTAAGGTAATTATCAATATGTATGTTCCTATGACCATTTTGTTAATTGTTTTGGGTTTGTTTTTGTAGGTCCTTTTCTTCTCTTGTGTTTGCCACTTAATGAAGCTCCTTTAGCATTTGTTGTAGAGCTGGTTTGGTGGTGCTGAGTTCTCTTAGCTTTTGTTTGTCTGTAAAGCTTTTGATTTCTCCAACGAATCTGAATGAGATCCTTGCCAGGTAGAGTAATCTTGGTTGTAGGTTCTTCCCTTTCATCACTTTAAGTATATCATGCCACACCCTTCTGGCTTGTAGAGTTTCTGCTGAGAAATCAGCTGTTAACCTTATGAGAGTTCCCTTGTATGTAATTTGTCATTTTTCCCTTGATGCTTTCAATAATTTTTCTTTGTCTTTAATTTTTGCCAATTTGATTACTATGTGTCTCGGTGTGTTTCTCCTTGGGTTTATCCTGTATGGGACTTTCTGTGCTTCCTGGACTTGGGTGGCAATTTCGTTTTCCATGTTAGGGAAGTTTTCAAGTATAATCTCTTCAAATATTTTCTCTGGTCTTTTCTCTCTCTCTTCTCCTTCTGGGATCCCTATAATGCGAATGTTGTTGCTTTTAATGTTGTCCCAGAGGTCTCTTAGGCTGTCTTCATTTCTTTTCATTCTTTTTTCTTTATTCTGTTCCGCAGCAGTAAATTCCACCATTCTGTCTTCCAGGTCACTTATCCGTTCTTCTGCCTCAGTTATTCTGCTATTGATTCCTTCTAGTGTAGTTTTCATTTCAGTTATTGTATTGGTCATCTCTGTTTGTTTGTTCTTTAATTCTTCTAGGTTTTTGTTAAACATTTCTTGCATCTTCTCGATCTTTGCCTCCATTCTGTTTCCAAGGTCCTGGATCATCTTCACTATCATTATTCTGAATTCTTTTTCTGGAAGGTTGCCTATCTCCACTTCATTTAGTTGTTTTTCTGGGGTTTTATCTTGTTCCTTCCTCTGGTACAAAGTCCTCGGCCTTTTCATTTTGTCTATCTTTCTGTGAATGTGCTTTTCCTTTCACAGGCTGCAGAATTGTAGTTCTACTTGCTTCTGCTGTCTGCCCTCTGGTGGATGAGACTATCTAAGAGGCTTGTGCAAGCTTCCCGATGGGAGGGACTGGTGGTGGGTAGAGCTGGGTGTTGGTCTGGTGGGCAGAGCTCAGTAAAACTTTAATCTGCTTGTCTGCTGATGGGTGGGGCTGGGTTCCCTCCCTGTTGGTTGTTTGGCCTGAGTCAACCCAGCACTGGAGCCTACCCGGCTCTTTGGTGGGGCTAATGGTGGATGCAACCCACCCACCAGCCACTGCACGATCCCAACTTCCTGTTCCTCTGGACCCCGGGAGCAAGGGGGTGGCTGGTGGGGGCAGGGTGGGGGGAGGGCGTCACGGGACTTTTTTTTAAAGGATGAGGCTGTAGATGGTCAGGCCGAATGCCTTGGGTCCTAGGAGGAAGGTACTGATGAGGACAGGGTACCCAGGGCATCCTTCATGGTAGCATTGGGGTAAATAAAATGGGAAGCCCATGGAAAATGTCCTGTGCCCATTTTTTAATGGGATTGTTTTTTCACTATTGAGTTGTATGAATTTTTGTATATATTTTGGATATTAACCCCTTTATTGGATACATGATTTGCAAATATTTCCTCCCATTTGGTAGGTTGCTTTTTCAGTTTTTGAAGGCTGCGAAGGAAGTTTTTTAGTTTGATGTAGTCCTACTTGTTTATTTTTACTTTTGTTGTTTTTGGTGTCAGATTCAAAAAATCATCATCAAGACCTATGTCAAGAAGCTTAACACCTATGTTGTCTTCTAGGAGTCTATGGTTTCAGGTCTTACATTCAAGTCTTTAACCCATTTTGAGTTAATTTTTGTGTACGATGTGAATACTGATAGTAGTCTAATTTCATTCTTTTGCATGTGGTTGTCCAGTTTTCCCAACACCATATATTGAAGAGACTGTCCTTTCCCCACTGTATATTGGCTCTTTTGTTGTAAATTAATTGACCAAATATATGTGAGTTTATTTCTGGGCTCTCTATTCTGTTCCATTGATCTGTTTTTCCAAATTCCATACGGATTTGATTACCACAGCTTTTTAATATGGTTTGAAATCAAAGCTGGAGGCACCATTACTCTTATTTTTTTTTGAAAGTTCTTGAACTTTATTATTATTATTTTTTAGATTTTTAGAAATTTCATGTAATGTCTGAAACATTTATATTAACATATTTCCATACAAATAACCCAATGAAAGTTTAGTATTAGTTGTTTTGTTTGTTTGTTTTTTTATACTGCAGGTTCTTATTAGTCATCAATTTTATACACATCAGTGTATACATGTCAATCCCAATCGCCCAATTCAGCACACCATCATCCCCACCCCACCGCAGTTTTCCCCCCTTGGTGTCCATATGTCTGTTCTCTACATCTGTGTCTCAACTTCTGCCCTGCAAACCAGCTCATCTGTACCATTTTTCTAGGTTCCACATACATGCGTTAATATATGATATTTTTCTCTTTCTGACTTACTTCACTCTGTATGATAGTCTCTAGATCCATCCACATCTCAACAAATGACTCAATTTCGTTCCTTTTTATGGCTGAGTAATATTCCATTGTATATATGTACCACAACTTCTTTATCCATTCGTCTGTCGATGGGCATTTAGGTTGCTTCCATGACCTGGCTATTGTAAATAGTGCTGCAATGAACATTGGTGGAGGCACCATTACTCTTAATGCATCTTCCATACTTAACTTTATAATGTTTCATTTCATAAAATGTTAAGAATGAAAGGGGCTTTAGGGACTATCCAGCCAATTTCAGCCTCCACTTACCAAGAAAATGCAAATAGTCGGAGGAGTGTATCTTTCCCAGCCAAGGTCACCCACCAAGGCCTCCTCACGTCCAGTCCAGACCTCATGAGTTCCCTTCCAATTTACACTTTCCTAAATATCACTTGGCATGTATGTTCTGAAGTTTTTACAGGGAATGTTAAATATTTACACAAAAGCATAATGGAGAGGAGAGAGCAGCTGGTAGATCTCAGTGGCTTATCTTCAGGGAAAGCCAAGGGGAGCCTTAACCTAAGTGGAAAGTTTATTAGCAGCAGCCCCAAGAACCTTGCAGTGAAGCAGCCTATGTACAGTTCTGAAAAGGGCCCCTTCCCAGCCGAGAGCCTTGATGCCCAGGCATCCCAGGCACACATCACACGTCCCTTCCCCCATGTCAGACACCACCAGCTGCTTGAATGATACTGTCACATTTTCTTCTGCAAGATCCCCAAGAAACCTCCTGAGACATGGTCTCTCACCACATCCTGGGTTTCCACACTTTCCACTCTTAACTTTTGTGTAGGTGGTTTAGAAGGCGGTGGCCAAGGCCAGCTCCCTCCACTGAGGGACAGAAGGCTCACGGCCTCAGGGAGGAGCCGGTGGCAGGGGCAGAGGCAGCCTGGGACCAGGAGGAAACCTCTTGTTAATCCAGGAGACTGGATGGGTTAAGTTAGGGCCAGTTGTGTTCTAAGTGAGGGTCCGGGCTCAGCCGCAGCTATTTCCACCAAGGAAAAGGCCCTCTTTGCTTATCTCAGTGTTCATTGTTCTGTTCCCAAAGCCCTGAACCCTCAGCTGTGTTCAGGCGGGAAAGCTTATGAAAGGTGGTACTTTCTGTCTTGGATATAGATAGGGTGCCGTTATTTCGTTTTCAGATACACACATTCGAATTAAAGACCAGTGTCATTTGAGACTTGGAATTGATTTGTGTCTGAGGTACAGAAGTGATCTAAGTCCTTGTTACTTGATGTGGCCCACACAGCAGCAGCGTCAGCATTACCTGGGGGCCTCTTAGAAATGCAGGAACGTGGGCCCCCATGCCAGGCCCACAGAGCCAGAGGTGCACTTCAGTAAGAGACATGTATGCAGATTAGTTTGACAATGACCCTGCCCTAGGATCGTTCAGATAAAGAAAAGTAGACAAGCAGATGAAGCTGAGACAAGTGGGTGGACAAGATAAACTAGGGGTTGGGGGTAGGAGAGGGATGTGGGTCCAAAGACATGGGTTGGAAACGGTTCTCTGCAGGGTCTGCTGAGCCAGTCTAAGCGGGACAGAACCCCAGTGCGCACACAGCCCGAGTTACCTGTAACTCACCATGTGACCACTGACTTGGCACAGCGACAGTTTGCAGTAAAAGAAAAATTCACTTCCAGGGGTCATTTCTCCTCTCCCCACAGGGGCTGACAGCTACTAGGGAGGTGAGGCATCTGTTTTCATCACTATGCGTCTTTCTAGAAAGAGCTGAGGATCATGATGAAGAAATCATTTCCTGGCATATCTGGGCTAATTAAAAAAAACCAACCCTCACCACCATCCGTTTAGTTGTAGAACTCACACATTCAAGAGTTTTCACAATGCCAATTCCATTCTTTTATTTCCTCATACCACAAACACTTTACTGCCTTTTTACAAGCTGAATTTACACAAGCAAATTGCAAAGGAAAAACAGGCATTCTTTAATCCTCCAAAATGCATGTATGAAATATAGCACAAACCCTAGTATCTAAACATAAACAGGTTTAGCTGAAGCTTTATGGCAATTTCTTAAAATTAGCATGACAGTTTAGATATTTATGCTTGTAAAGTTTGCATAATCTACTATACATAGTTTTTTCAGAAGCAGTTAAGACTTTTAATTGGGGAAATAAAACTTCAACAAAAAGCTCTAACAATTGTGTGAAACTTAAATTATTTACAATTAAACATTTAGGGTCCTGATTCACAAAACTTAGTGCATATCATGATTTATTTATGAGTTTCGCAGAGAAGGTAAGTAGTATGCAGAATAATCCCCAGGTAAAATCTAGAATAAATGGCTTTTAGAAGAATGTCTGTAATATGCTTACTGGAAACTAGAGAAAAAGTAACAAAACAAAAACTTCAGCAGCTGCGTTTGATTTGAAAATTTAAGTAAGACAGCAGCAATCAGAATAAACAGGTGACCACAACAGAAGAGCTGGTGGCATTTTTGACATTACTCTTGTTATGTACAAGAAGAAAAACGATTCTCCCCCTTTTTCCATAAAAAAAATCACCCCCAATAATCACTACGCATGAACTCAGAGTCTTTCTCCAGAGTTGTCTTCAAACTTGATGCCAAAATTAGCAAATGCAGACAGAAAGTACTGTCAGTTCAGTGGGTTCTGTTTAGTGGGAAAAGCTTGGGACAGGGTTACCGAGGGGTTAGCTATTCCAATTACCAAAGAATCATCATAGATAAGGTGCCGGAAATCCAAGCTTCCCCTCAAAGCACTTTGGTGGATTCAACAGTGATTTTATGTATATGCCAAAGGAGATGATTCAAAGAAAATTAGCAGGACAAACTGTTTTCAAGGTGAAGTGACAGATTTCAGTGAATCAGGTCCCAGGTATAGTCTTTCTAAAAAAACCAAAAATTTACAGTAAACATTTTAAACTCTGGAATGCAGATATAGTAGTTATCAGTAAGTTACATTTACAAAACCGTTTCCACAGTAGTTGCTCCAGAGTCAGAACTGAAAAATGTACAAGCCAGCTCACAAATGACTTTAGATACAGTGTTATTAAAATACATTGTTAATCATAAAAATACTTTACTATGTACATGTACACTGTATAAACTCTAGATTTGCCTAAACCCACTTCTGCCGAGCAGCTCAGGAAACAGTGCAGTGCTATTATCTGGTCTTCACACCACGCACATGGGCTGATCCTGCGGTCAGTCCTTCACTAACACGGTGAAGCATTTCTCCTTCTGCAGGATGTCTAGTTGGAAGAGTCAGTTTTACTTCCACTGTACTTTACTTTCCTAAATGCTGGTCCAAGTAACTCTGGGCATTCACATAATTCATTTGCGATTTGGTTACACTTTAAAAGAAGGCTATAGTTCATCTCGTCAGTTATTACACTGTCTTGTTTGTAGTCTGGATGGTTTGCGATAAACTCCCTCATCCATCTGGCAACTGTCATTAATTCTCCTGAAAAAAAAATTTTTTTTTTTTTTTAACAACTTAATGGTAGTGGCTTTTTTTTGTTTGTTTGGTTTTTTTCTTTCATAAGTTGACATTTATTGGCCCACATAATACAATCCTGAAGAAGAATTAGTGTGGCCTTCTGGTGTACCCACATGGCAGGGGCCAGGAACGAGCTGTATTACGTGGCCGTAATGTTGGAAGAATTCCTCCCGGGGAAGGGTTTCATGCTGCAGGCAGGCAGCGAGAACACACACATCCCACTGCTACGGCACCTGTCAGATGCCACCCACATGGTGATGCTGCCGGCTCTAAGACATGGGAGCCAACGTGTGTGGACTAGAGCCCGAGTTCTCCCATCTGGCCACGTCCTGCCCACGCCGGTGTCACGAGACTGCCCCGGGACAGGAGGGCCCCCGAGTTCCCCAGAGCCATCTGATCAAAGAGGCGGACAGAATAATGAAAAGTAGATGCGTGAAGACAGAAACTGGCAGATACAGCATTTGGGGGCGGGGTATATCCTTTGTGGGTCTGGAAATTTTACAGAAGCCTCGAGCAAAATACAGATGGCACTGCTACTGTCCTCTTAGTCACGGCTGACAGCTCCCCGGCCACCATGATCTCAAAGCTGAGAAAGTGGGGTTCCAGGGCGCCCCTGTAGGGAGGCAGGCTGGAGGGCCACCGTCCTAGCTGTGCTATTAGTTAACCTGAGGACTGGCTTAGACTCACTGTGCAAAGAGCCCAGGGTGCCTCACGACACACACATTCGGGCATAAATGTCGGACAGGCAATCCAGATACTGTATTTCATTGCCTAAGAGGCCATCGGCTTAAAGAAGCAGCATTATTGTACGAACCAGTAAGAAAAAAAGCACTGCTAATTAAACTGTGACTGTCAAGGATTACAAGGTGCATCCAACCGCAGAGATGGTACAATGTGGAAAAGTGCATTGATTTAGGATACCGTATACTTTAATAAAAGACTGCTTTAAAAAGTGAATATTGTAAGATTGTGAGGGTCTGCCTACGTTAAGAGATTTTTAAAAAAGCAAAGCACAGAATGCCATACCGGATGCTCTCTTCTTAATCAGCTTCAGGTAGTTCAGAATACTGCATCTGGTGTCCACGTCCACCTCCATGTTTTCCAGGTAAGAGTTCAGGATGGGGATCAGCCCGGGGAACACGCCTTCCTGCAAGACGTGGGGTGCGCTGTCAGCCGACTCCCCGGGGGCGGGGGGATGGGGGAGGGGCCGGGTAGCTGGGGCACGGGCCCTACCTTGCCGTTGATGATGGTGTCGATGGTCATGAGCGCGTACTCCTCGGCCGCTGGCTCGGTGCTGCCTGTGGTCTTGCCGCGGCCGTCCACCATGGCGTTGCCACCTGCCAGAGGGGTGCAGAGGGTGTTAGCGGCCCGTGTGGCCTACAGGGACCCCAAAAATGCAAGAGGAGGCAGTACCTTTGCAAATATCTTTTCTGAAATAAAACAATCCCTGCAGGACGGCATCTCGCTTCTGTGCTACTTTCATGTTCTCATCAACCTAAAGGAGGAAAACAATCGCAGCCAAGTCAGAACATTGCTGAAGTCAGGGCACTCCTGCTCCCGCGCGTTTGGGGGCTGCGGCGCCTCGCTCACCTCGCGGTCTGGACCCATCTGTGAAGAAGCCTCCCACAGCCAGCGCTTGCTGGCGGCCAGATAAGACTTTGCACTGTCATGTGGGGCTGTGTCCCTCAACCCCAGACTGCTGGGATGTGCTTTTTAATAACAAAAGGGCAATTCTAAGAGAAGCTTACCTTAAAAATCAATGCGAAACTTACACTCATGTAGGCCGCCCACATCTCGAGGTCCCTTGAGACACCCTGGGATGAATCTATGGCATTGGCAGGTCAGGGGGCTGGTCCCTCCTCACAGCCCAGACTCACTCTCCTGCCTCTCCTGCCACCTGGAGTTGAGGGCTATGCCCTCCCTGCCCCTGGGGTTTTGCTGCCTCATAGGCTGGCTGTGGGATCTGGAATAAGGTGACCCCTCCCAGGGCAGGTCACCGATGCTGCCTGCCCACCTGCGGCTCTGCCGTGCCCACTCCCTCAGGAGACCCCAACCCCTATTTGTGAATTCTCCATTTCTCCAATGACTTTTTAAGACCCTCAAAGTAGAGCTTTTAAAACTTTTTAGTAGTAGTCACTTATTTCTGTAATGAAACCTTAGGGGACTCTCCATATACAAAACAGACACAAGTCAGAGGTCATGTTGAAGAGGGATGGTCAGTACAGAGTCTTTGATTACGTAGCTTTGCCCCCTCACACTGATTAATTCCTATCATTATTTTTTTTGTTTTAAGGCACATATGACCTTCGGATTAATCTAGACACAGGAACATATTCAAGCAATCTAAAATTCTATCATGGCTAGGAACATCCGGCTTCATTTCTAATAACGTTTGTATTTTTCTTAGTCTTGACAAAAATTCACAAAGATCACCAGTTTTAATTTCTGCTTTTATGAATTCCTTTTAAAAAGCTGTAATTTTACTACAGCTCTTTAGATTCTTAATTTAATTACTTAGGTTTATTTTTAATGTTTCTGTTTATAGTACTTAAAGCTGTGATTTTCCCTTAGAAATTATCTTTGCCAGCATCATTTTCCTATACAATCTATAATTCATTTTTTTAAAAAATTTTATTGAAGTATAGTTGATTTACAATATTGTGTTAATTTGTGCTGTACAGCAAAGTGACTTACTTATACACATATGTATTCTTTTCCATTCTAGTTTATTGCAGGATACTGAATATAGTTCCCTGTGCTATACAGTAGGACTTTGTTGTTTACCCATTCTATATATACTAGTTTGCATCTATAATTCTAGTTTTGACTTAAATCTAGAACCTACTAGGAAAACGATTTAAAATCTCCAAGAGTTAAATTTTTCCTGAACATTTTCTTATTGAATTTTGGTGGGAATGTATCCTGTACAGTGTCTACTTCTGAGAAGTGAAAATTTTCCTTAATTAATTTGTTATTCTTCCTCAGGGCATTTAAAAAAGGTGTGCCATGGTATAAGATTTGTGATCAGGTGACACAACCAAGCTTATTAACTGTGTCATTTAATTCCCCTGTGGCCTTTCTCATCCTTTGATTATATGGCCTGTCAGTTACTGAGTAACGCGCCAGAAACTCTGCTAAGTGACTTACTCCATGAACCCCACATGGCCTTACGACAGCCCACGTGTCTCTGTTCTACACCTGCGAACTGGGGCACTGAGAGGACAGCTAACTTGTCTAGGTGAAAAAGCTAGTAAGTAGTGCAAGTGGTTTATGAATTGAGTGCTCACCTGGAAGCCACATCTTACCCACTGTACTACCGTGCCTTTAAGTTCTTCTTATGCTGCTGAGAAATGTTTGCTACACTTTATGTTTTTAAAAAAAAAATGGCTCTAATGTTATCTTGAAAGAGTATATAAAATTGTTTCCTGTATCTCATTTAAGACCTTCTCACATTTTGTCTGTTGAGACTTTGCCCTTCCTGAATTGTTAAAAGGTCATTATGGAGCTCTTTACTGTCAACATCTGTCCTTGTTTTAAGTATATCTTATGCAAACAACATGTACCATTACATTGCTATTTTATATCACCTGTTTTAGCTTTTGAATAGGAGAATTTAGTCTATTCAAATTTGTTTTCATCTTATTTTTACCACTGTATGTTCTCTGGACCATAATGTCTTATCACGCCCGTGGCCCCAGACCCGCTTTTGTGGCACCAGGAAGTTTTGTTTTTTTCCCACCTCTTTAGCTAGGAGATTAGAGGCGACGAACCCTATTTCTATACTGTTAGTGGTCTTCCTTACTTTTAGACAAGTAGTTTTGAAATTCTCTCTCCAAATGTCAAGCATTAAGAAGTATCTACCATTCCCCTCCTTCCACTGTCCCCTTGCTAGATAAGATTTCTGGCTTACTTTAGCCCTAACTTAATCTTTTTTGTTAGAATCACTTGGAATTTAAAGACTAGTTTGGCTGGCATGGTTCTAATTCTTTACCCTTCGGATTCTGTAGACCTCTCGCCATCTCTTCTAGCATTTGATGTTGTAGATGAGAAATGATATCAATTGATTTTCTTCTCCCTCTTGGCAGGAAGTTTAGGTATCCTAATTTCCTCTCCTGTCTGGACAACTGATCTTCTCTTTGAGATTCAGAAATTCCTAGACTTGGGTTCTTCTTTAAATAATTCTGTCTCATCCTCAGTGGACTCTCACTCAGGGGTAATTCTATTTTTTATTTTCTTTATTGTATCTCACATCTCTTTTGTATAGACTGTTCTCTTCTTCTAAATTTTGATACAAACCCTGAACTTTCCAGAGAAATCCTCTCTTCCTTTTTCCCATAATCTCTGTTTCTTTGCCATCCTGCTGGGATGAATCTCAGTTTGGTTCCCCTAAATCACAGACTTTGATCTTCAACCACACCTGCTTACTGGTAAGCATACTGAGTGTGGCTACCACGTCCTTTGTTTCTGAGAACTCTTACTTTCCAAATGTTCTTTGGTCCACAGGGCTTGTTTATTTAAGATGTGACCTTTCTCTAGAATTTCTTTGAGGGCACTGAGAATTTATTTAAAAATTCTTTCCAGTTTCTAAATTAACTGTGTTTTGGGACTTCCCTGGTGGTCCAGTGGTTAAGACTCTGAACTTCTACCGCAGGGGGTGCGGGTTTGATCCCTGGTCAGGCAACTAAGATC
This sequence comes from Balaenoptera physalus, assembly GCF_965194825.1. Classification (NCBI taxonomy): domain Eukaryota; kingdom Metazoa; phylum Chordata; class Mammalia; order Artiodactyla; family Balaenopteridae; genus Balaenoptera; species Balaenoptera physalus. The sequence continues at coordinate 41,618,617 of NC_138896.1, forward strand.
CCACATGCTACGCGGCCAAAAAAAAAAAAAAAAAAAATTAACTGTATTTCACTGAGGATAATATACTCTGCAGGCCCATGGGCTCTTCTCTTTTAAAGTTTTCAATTTTATACTGACTTTCAAACATCTATATCTGACCCCAGAACAACGTGGGTCCACCTATATGAGGATTTTTCCAGCAGTAAATACTACAGCATTCCATGATCTGCTGCTGGTTGAATTCTCGGATACGGAGGAACTGACTATAAGTTACACGCAATTTATCGACTGTGTGAGGGTTGGAGCCCCTAACCCCCGTGCTGTCCAAGGGTCAAGTGTATTTCATAAGCAAAGGCTTGGACTGGCGGCTCACGTGAACCCCCCTTACGTGCGTTCATCTCCCCAGTGGCTGTACCACATTCAGGGTGTGTGTGTGTGTGTGTGTGTGTGTGTGCATGTGTGCGCGCGTGTGTGTGGTGGAGGGAGGTGCAGGCTGGAGAAGCCCCTCGGAGGAGCGGAGCAGGGGAGGCACAGATGCTCGGCTATGCAGCTTTATTCGTGGGACAGGGCAGCTCTGCTCCTCTTCCCTCCAGCCCTGAGCCCCGGCAGACCCTCACTCCGCCCGGCAGCCTTTCCCAGCCACTCTCTGTGCCCAGAGACCCACCGGCCAGGAACCAAAGGTCTCTATACTCACTTGGCTACTGCCCCGCGGCCCCCAGCTTTGCTGCCTCACAGCCTGGAACTGTTCCAAGGCTCTGCCGGGAAACTGCTTCCAGAAAGCTCCTTCTTGGTTTTTGTTGGGCTGAGGCTGATTCAGATTTGTTTTTCCAGTAGTGCAGCGCCAACTATGTTCTCCGGAAACCTCTCCAGTTTGGTTCCACTCCCTGCACTACCGAAGTTACACGTCCCTCCGTCCTGAGTCTAATATCGTGATCGGCCTGGGACTGGACAGGACGAAACCCATTTGTGGGAATCCCTCCCGCCATCATCTTGAGTCAAAAGCCTCTAGAAACTAGAGATTGTTCAAATGCAACCCTAAATGTCTTCCAAATGGGCTGAGTAAGGAGCTACTATTAACATTTTTTTCCAGGAGTCTCCACCAAAACGGTACCAAAATCTCTAGCACAAACTTAGGTTTAAAAAGAAAAAAAAAATAGGGTGGAAGGAGAGCATTTTATTCTAAGGGAGGAACAATCCTAAGTGAGGTCAGAGTTGAAACAATTATTATCCGTAAATGAGCCACGGATGATAACCTACAGACACCCAGCCCTACACTGAAACTCGTCCTTACCTTTGACAGCGGGATGAGAAAGTCCAGTTTGTAGGAAAGGATCACCCTGGTGAGCAGCACCACGAACACCACGTACGCGGAGTTCTCGAAGTCTGTCAACTGAACCTGGACACGGGGCCCGAGACATTAGGGGCCCGCCGTGCAAACAGCTTCTCCCTGAGAGGCCCCTGAGGGTCATGTCTTTCCCAAGCATCTCCTAACCTCCCACCTGGGTCTGGAAGCCTCTGCCCACAATCTATTCTCAGAAGCAGTCCTCCCGAGCTGCTGCACTTGCGTGTAACACGCACACACGTGATCTGTGCTGCCTTCCAAGTAACCCGAGCTTCTGACAAGGCTGCGGGTGGGTGGCAGGTGGCTGGGAACGGGTGCGTCCGAGTCGGTTCCTGCCGACGGGCTGCATACCTCCATGGGCCGGAATTCCACTCTCCATCCAATGTCGGAGTTTGGAGGAGGAGGCTTAAATCGCATTGTCTGCCAATTTGTGGACTGAATATTCTGTATTCAAAAAGCAGAGAATAAAACCAATTTTCCAGTAAGGTATTAAGATGATTTGATATTTAATACGTGAAGCAGACCATTTACTGTCCATACCAAACACTCTTCAATTTACAAATACAAAAATGTACAATTTGGGGGCTTCCCTGGTGGCGCAGTGGTTGAGAATCTGCCTGCCAATGCAGGGGACACGGGTTTGAGCCCTGATCTGGGAAGATCCCACATGCCGCAGAGCGACTAGGCCTGTGAGCCACAATTGCTGAGCCTGCGCGTCTGGAGCCTGTGCTCCGCAACAAGAGAGGCCGCGATAGTGAGAGGCCCGCGCACCGCGATGAAGAGTGGCCCCCACTTGCCGCAACTAGAGAAAGCCCTCGCACAGAAACGAAGACCCAACACAGCCATAAATTTAAAAAAAAAAAAAAAAAAAAAAATGTACAATTTAAGATTTTTGTGAGCGTGACCTGCTAGGGAGACAAAACAGAAAGTGCTTAACGGAAGTTAGGTGACACAACAGCAGTCCTGAAAGAAGCGGTCGTGTTATTTTTCTGTGCAGCACATTTGCATTTTTCATCGCTATGAAAACACGAGAAAATACTGAATGAAAAATTCAGAACCGGAGAGTAAGAATCATAAAATAAGGGTACTTGAACCAATTTAAAATCTTCACTGCACTGGGTCATGGAGGTCATAGAAGGCTTCTACTGTCATCAATGCCTTGCCCCTCCAGACAGCGGCCTCCACCCTGGACGGTGAAGTGAAACGCCTTCAAAGCGGAGCAGATACCTCAAAATGGTCGGACTCGTTGGCATCGTCCAGGTGGATCTTCTCTTCAAACAGAGTCAGCGGGTCTCTAATGAAGAGATGAGCCACGTGCTGGGCCAGGAGATGATCGATGCCTGCAGAGAGAGGTCACACCACTCACTTCAGAGCTGTTCTCCATGCCCAGAAAGACGGCAGGACAGCTCGGGAAGTCTGAAGAAAGGGCATCTAGAAGCTCAGGAAGTGGCTGGGCTGTGCAGGATTCTCGTGTCTCCCAGGATTTTATCCTATGGAGTGTGTTCGCTCCTTACACAACGCCCGTGGGGGCAGAGCTGGGGACCGAGGGACAGACCTCCAAAGTCAGTTCCTTTTGCTAAAAGTCAAGATCTCACAAGTATTTGGAACTTGAAACTTTAAGAACAAGCAGCCTCATGAGAAAAGAGACTTCACATTAAAAATAGAAGCCAGACCAGGAGTCAGCAAATGAGCTTAAAAGGGCTTTGAAGAACTAAAGGCTTACAATCAAATCTAGACAAAAGGAACAGAGGCTCACCTTCCTGCAACAGCTGTTCATAGATTTCTTTGTCTTTGGTCAGGTCGATGTCATTATATTTCTCACCGCACTCAGATAAGTAACTGTCTATTGAATCGTATCGAGACTTACTGATCCTATAGTGGTTGTTCTTCAGTGGCTAAAATTGAAAAAAACACAAATGAATGCCACATAAAATGATGTGGAAATAAACTAACACCCCAAATAATTATATTAAAAGCCTATATACTATATATGTAATTACATAAAACTGTCCAACCTGAACATGAGATCCCGAAAAAAAGCTAGTTAATCCTGAAAAGTATTAGAAAAATTATATTAAAAAAAATCTGAAGACAATTTAAGTAGTCTGTTTTCTGATATGACTTAAAAATATATATATTTCTTTTTTTTTTTTTTTTAAAGTGGATCACCTTCATTCTCATTAAGATAGGAAAATGCCAATGTTGAAAGCAAAACTATAAAACTATAATGTAAAACAAAGCTATTAAAATGATTTCTGCTTTAAAGTTTATTTCTACTTAGAAGGCATGTTCAACAATTTATGAACAATTACATAAAGAGCAGAGCAGCAATAGGGCAGCCCAGGTCGAGAACATTAGAATCACCTGTGAGGGCTCCTTTAGTAACATGTATGTCTAGGTCCCAGTTCTGGACATACTTACTCACTGGGCTAGGATGGGCCTGGGTACTTATTTTTAAAGATCTCTATAGGTGGTTCTGATGCACAGTCTTGGTTGGAGAGATGCAGTTCAACATGCAAACAAGAGGCACAAACCTACCCTTATTAGGCAAACCTAACCCTTTGTAACAGGCAAAAGAACCTGACAACAGATTACACTTTCCACAGCAGAGAGCACCACAGACAAAGCACTCATGTAGCACCAAAAAGCTTTCTGGTAAAAACAGCCATCAGCACTGACTCCCAAAATATAGAAAAATTGTACTACTAATTTTAGAAGGTAAAACAAATACTGGTTTCAACAAATGATGAAAATTAACTTGAACCCCTCCCCCCGCAACCAAATCACATTTCCCACATTCTCACCCCAAACACACATTGTGAAGCCAAAGACAGGTTGATAACCTGTCAGCTTCTTCCCATGTGTGACTAACCCACTCAGGATAAAAATTTAAGGGCGACTTGAAAACTGTGAGTAGTGACAATATCCCCATTTTACCTGCTGGATTTAAAAGACTATTAAGGAAAATCACTCCCACCTCCAGTCCTCTCTCCTCCCGAGTTCTATCATCTACAGATGCAGAAATCACGCCCCAGCGACAATCAATGTCTGACACATAGCCTCGGTAAAAAGGAGACGCAGCGCTCAAAGCCATCTAAAAACAAACAGAAGTCAGCACCTGCAAGTTCAAAGTGTCATTTACATGCTGAAAAAAGCTCCATGCAGTTACCTCTGGTCTGGAAGAATAAGTTTATGCAACCCCTACAGATTTCTACTACATCTACTGTACCTGCCTTCTCATGGTGAAATACACCAGAAGTGACTCCAATCCTTGCCTCTGATTCATTTAAATCATCTTCTCTATACCGTGAGGACAGGCGGGATGGGAGGGGGAAAACGGCTATGCTCAAGCTCGACACTTCAACACAAAAATGCCTTACCGGCAACGGTAAACTCCACAGCTTAGACTCTTATCCATTAGCTCTAAGTCTGCATATTATTCATGTTAGTTCAGTTCTAAATGAAGTCTTAACTGGACTAAAATAGTACATGGTCAGCAAATTTTGCACGTGCAGTCTTTATTTTATACAAAGAAGTAGTTAAAATTAGGTGTGATTTCTACTTACGACAATTGGGCAGATAGTGGCCAACTGATCATAAAGGTATCTGGCCTCAGATATGCTGCAGGCTTGGAACGTTACCTGTTTAAGAATCTCAAGTTATTAAACAACAACACAAAATCAGTACCATCCTCCACAAGGAGCCAAGTCTGAGAAGGAAGGTGGTTGGTCATGGCACGTGATGGTCATTCCGTTGATGACAACATTGAATACAGGAGTTTTAAGAGCTGTCTCGGATGAATTTTGCTAGAAAATGGCTTTAATCATGTTCACATCTACTATAAATAACCATGTTCCAAAGTTAAGTTAAGATTAAGAAGTCAGGAAAGAAAAATAAGGCCTAGATTAACAATGAAGTTCAGCCAGGCATTTCCTCTTCCACTGACTTATTTCCTTCTACAGCTGCCCATCCACATCTGTGGGCTTGTATACATTTTGGTACAAAAGGGGGATGTGGAGATGCGAATGATGGGTTTCAGAGTTCGCTGGTGGCACAATGGGGAATAGCTGGGAAGGGGGCAGGACTGGAGGAAGGAAGAGAGGGCAGTTAAAACACTGCAACTGTCCAGGGAAAGACTGAGGAAGTGTGGTGGGAAGAGGCACAGCAGGGCCAAAGCAGGCCTGGTGACCAGTGGGCACAGACAGCGAGGAGTGACCTGGGTTTTGGCCGGGGTGCTCCTCGGACAGATGGCAAGCAGCAGCGCCAGGACACAATGGGCTTATGAGGCCAAGGAAGAGCGAAACAGCCCTTTAAGTGGCTTGGTCTCCAGGGCTGGGGCCAGGAAGAAAAATCCGAGCTGGAGAAGTATTTGGGGAGTAGGCCCAGATGATGTACTAAGAAGGGCAGATTGCCCAGGAAGCCCGCAGAAGAGGGGTAAGTAGGACACTTAAGAGTTAGGCAGAGAAGGACATCACGTAATTGATTAGTGCAAATCCTCTCCAAACAATTACCCAAAAGAAACCAAAAAAAAAAAAAAAAAGTGCTGCACTCTGCAGGGCTGGGGCAGCGGAAGGGGCAGGGAACACAAACTGTGGTTGTGTTGGCACATTTGTAATAACTGCAAACTGGGAACAGTTCTCATGTCCTGTTGTTATTTAATAATGACACTTTGGATTTTGTGTTGGTGCAGTAAATAATTTAAGTGCTTAATAGTTGAACTAGCAGCTGAGTGAAGGTTTACTATTCTAATCGCAACCTGTTAGTTCCAGTAGTTTTAGCCAGGTCTCAACTTTGCTTTTTTTTGTTTTGTTTTGGCTTTTGTTTAAATGGCAGAGGACTTCTGTTGGAGACTCAAGGGTCTAACCGCTGAATTCATGGCATTTCACGTCAGTGTGGTGACTGACTACAGAAAACGATGATTCAGACCATTTACTGTGTCCTGACTTTCCTACCATTTCTATGTGAATTATTAAGTCAGGGCTATATTTTAATTAAAACATAATGATAGGTACCCAGCCATTACAAATTAATTCAACACACGGAGAAGAGCTGTGTCACAGGTGTAAAGGAGCAAGAATGTCAAAGGTGAAAACAGAAATTGAGAAGAACTGACAGGTCACTAATAACCCAAACCAGGGCAGTTTCTGCCAAGAGGTGGGAATGAAGAAGTCACCTTGTCTGTGGGTAAGAGTTAAATGAGAAGTGGTGGAGATGGCGAGCAGAGTATTTACAGGCTTATCTGCTGTGACTCCACCCCTAAAGTGTAAGCCCTAGGAGGGCAGGGGTCTGCCTTGCGGTTCTCTATCCCCAGTGTGTTGGACAGGGTCTGAAACCCACTTAGTCCTTAATATTTATTAAGTGAATAGAGTGTCTTGAAGGAAAGAGGGTGCTAAAGAGGAGAACACAGGAGCAAAGATAAGTTTTATTTTTATAAAATGGAGGGATACTTGAAAAGCTGACCCTACAGCCCAAACTTATATGGATTGAGATTAGGAATACCTAAATGTTCCCCCGAGTGTTTTGACTGCTGAATGCTTTTGAACATACATCTCTTAGTTTATTTAGGTCCTTTTTTGAGTTACTCTTAGCTATTTTAGAGTCTGTTATTTTTGTTTTTAAGAAGATCCTATGATAAGCATTTTTTCTTTTCAGTTTTTTGATTGGCTTCTCTTAGATGGCCTAGTATATACTAGACAATTCACAGGCAAATTCTGAAAAAGTCAACCCTAGAAAAATATGCTTAAGAAAACCGGCAACTGGAATTCAATAGCCGAGTTACAACAGTGATACGACTTAGTTATTCTAAGTATATTTAGTAACTAGCTTCTTTACCCCAGGGCTGATTGAGCCATTGAGACATCACTGTAGTAATGGCTTTAGTGGGGGAAGAAAAAAAAAAGAGTTCTTAACACCTTAAAAAGATATGAATATATGAGCGGTTTTGGATTCTGGTATCCTTTTAAAGTATCATATAAAGAAGGGAAGCAATGTCACTAGAAAACTGATGAGGGAAAAAAAAAAAAGAGAAAGTATGAAAAATTGATGTTAGAAACCTAAATATCTAAAATTTGTCCAGAACCCAGTGCTGAAGCCACAAGATTTTCTTGGGGGGCGGGGGGAAGCCTATCACAATGTGCATGAACTTATTAAATGATTCCTGCAAAGCCCCCCACCAAGAGTCAAGAATTTGAATATAGTTGAAGTACTTTTTGTTCTGTACAGTAAGATGCTCACTGACCTTAAAAATCAAACAAACAAACAAAAACTTTGAAACCATCTTTTTTTTGCCTTATTGTAATAAGTAGTTTCTAGTGTTCCACTTAAAGAGATAAAGCAGAGATTTCTGTGGTGATTGATGGAATTTGTCTCATTTACCGTATACTTACATTATCTGTGCTAAAGACTTTTAAGTGGAGTACTGAAAGTGGGGTGCTGGACACACCACTGAGAAAAAGAAAACAACCTTAAACCCATAACAAAGCTTAAATTGGATGGAAAACTGTATCTACAAGCAATAAAGATGTAAACTACCTACCATTAGGACATATTTATTTGTGTAAACACAGTGTTTCAAGGGAAAGACTATCCCTTTGGAATGGGGCAACTGTGCTGTCCATGGCAAAACACCCTGGTTTAATATTAAACCAAGAAAAAAAGGCAATCGGTCCTCCAAGAGCACTGATAGATTTTAAAGCTGTGCACTGTAAGTTCTAGAGCTTAATGGTTCTCTTTAGAAATATTTGGAATTAAGATAGGGAAGCAGATAAGGCAGTTAAAAGTCAACGGGTCTCTTTTTTATGAGTGTGTCCATCTGGAAGGAAACTCATAGCCTAGGTTTGTTTGCAAGACACATTTTATACCACCTATATAAGTCAGGGAAAGCAGGGGAAATGGTATCCTTGGCCATGGTTATTTGAACACACTTAGCATGTGAAAATCTGACTCTGGCATTCAATTTTGATTATACATAGTTGTAAAATAAACACATCCAAGATACATGTGCAAGAAGGTGTGTGTCTGTGTGCAGGTGCCTGAAATGATGGGATGCTGGGTCCCCAGCCGTGTGGACGGCAGGCAGACTGAGGGCTGGGGGTGGGCTGGGGGGTGCTCATGTGGGGTCAGGCTTCACACCGCTCCAATCAGCAAATAATCAGAACTGGATAAAATCTCCTTGGATAATAACAAGAGGCCCTCTTTTTTTCTTTTGAAATTTTCAGTTTGAAACTTTTAATTTTGTGCCACTTTTACTTCTGTTCTAACATGATTTTAAACAAATTAAAGGTTAAAACCGGGCTTCCCTGGTGGCGCAGTGGTTGAGATTCTGCCTGCTAATGCAGGGGACACGGGTTCGAGCCCTGGTGTGGGAGGATCCCACATGCCGCGGAGCAGCTGGGCCCGTGGGCCACAACTACTGAGCCTGCGCTTCTGAAGCCTGTGCTCCGCGACAAGAGAGGCCGCGATAGTGAGAGGCCCGCGCACCACGATGAAGAGTGGCCCCCGCTTGCCGCAACTGGAGAAAGCCCTCGCACAGAGACAAAGACCCAACACAGCCATAAATAAATAAATAAATAAAATTTAAAAAAAAAAAAAAAAGGTTAAAACCAATACTGTTGTTAATAAAAACAATTAAAGAATATTAGCTCAGAGACAGACCTAGAAGCAGCCTTAATATAAACCCTTCTTTCAGCTGTTGAGAAAACCGAGACCAGAAGAAGGGGAGTTACCCAAATACCTGAGAAGTTACAGCTAAAGCCCAGACACAGGCTTGTGGGCAGCCCGATGGGTTCCTGCTCCGCGCTCCAGGTCCCCTGTGAAGTGGGACACCATCCCCGCCACAGGTGCCAGTAATCTGATTAGATCCAGGGGAAGTTTTAACCAAGTCCTTGAGAGAAAGGCTATTCTAAAATACCTCCTGTGAAACTTAGCCAGGGGCAAGGCAAACATGGGCTGCTAGATATTTATTCTTTTTATACCACTAGATAGCCTTGCAGGAAAATAAAAATTTAAAGTCCATATAATCCTTCCCTTGGATCACAAGCTCACTGGAGTGCATCCAGAGTTTATTTTCAGAAATGATAAGGTCTGAGCAATGTTTACAATCTCAAAGCTAGTCACTAGATGGCAGCAAAAATTAGGCACAGAGAGAACAGAGACAGTGACTGCGGAATATTTCACATTTTAAGTTCATTAACAACTATGTCTTTGTAGTGAACTGTACATTCCGTAAATTCTGTCCAGAGATAACTTCCAGTGAATTTACTAAGATAACTTCATTGGTTTTCAGAAAGAAGTACTAGCTACTATTTCAACCTGATTAAAATGTGATTTTTAAAAAGGAAACATGCACATATAAAGAAAAGAAGTAAATAAATAGAAACGGATGAGGACAGCTTGCCTCTCTGGATATTTGAAATGATACCTGCAGACAGCAATTGCCCATCCCAAAGCCCATAGCATCCATGTAAATGTGGTCGGGCTTAGAAGCCTTTGCTGCCTCATCATCCTCAGGAAATGTTTCTATAAATGGACATGGTGTATTCTTGTCCTGAAATACTGCAGTATTAGTTGGAAAAAAAAAAAAAAAGAAAGAAAAGAGCAAGAAATGGGTGAGAGTCAAGGATTAACAACAATGGGGGAGGTCCCCTCCCACCCGCCACCTCTGTAGACTCACTTGGGACGTTGATGACAACCTTCTCTCCTCTTCTGTGCCGGATGTTCCTGGTGAGGGTACTAAAAAACAGACAACAAATGTCCTAAGTTGGTCACCTAAGAACCATCATGCAAAAGAAAAATTTGACAATATGCAAGTACACGGAATGAAATCCTCCCTCAAACTAATCCTCTAAGACATCCCTACCGAAAATTCATGTGGACCGAGAGACTCTGAGGGGACTTCCTGAAAGAAGGCTTTGCATTAATACCAGGTCCTCTGGCTCTTGTTTGAGAATGTCATTCTCTCTCCTGCCCAAGCCCTGATCCCCGGCTCCGTGTGACTCACCAAACCAAGCTCAAGTGTTCAAGGTCTGCCGTGGTCTGGCCTCACCCTATGTTTCTAACATTTTCCATGTTAAGTCAAAAGACTTGAGCCAAACTGTGGTACTCATGTTCCCCGGGCATCTCTGGACCACAGAATCTCATCACTCCCTCCACCCATCCTGCAGCATTAACACTATCCTCCAGCCTGCGATGTCTGATCCAGAAGCCCCTTGGCAAGCTGTGGCTGTGCGCACTGGACGTGCGGCCAGTCCTAATTAAAACGTGCTCTGAGGGCGAACACACAGCACATTTTGAAGACTTGGTACAGAAATAAAGTAAAACTTATTAATAATTAAAAAATACTGGTCACAAGTTGGATATGTAGAGTTAAATAAAATACACTATAAGTTTACCCTTTTCACTTTTTTAATGTGGCTACAAAATTACTACTAAAATTACACATGTGGCTTGCATTATGGTTTTACTGGGCAGTGCTGCTGTCGACGGTGTAAATGTCACCTCTCTCAGGAGGCCTGCTTTTGACCCCCTCAGTCAGAAGCACCTTCCTCTCTCTGGTGTTACCATCTTTGGACACCTGTCATAATCTACCTTTTCTTGCAGCTGAATATCTCCACATTCCCCTTGGCACACTATAAACACTTGATGTTGGAAACTATGTTTATATGTCTTTATCTTCCCCACGGACTCTGCACATAGCAGGTGTGCAGACCTGTTACAGGAATGAACACTGAGAAGTCACAGGTCCCTAACTCTAGGTCAGGAGCCCGGGTTCAGGATGACAGGTGAAACTCAAAGGTACAAAGCTGAGATCAGACTGGTGTGGGCCCTGAAGCAACTTGAAACCCTAGAATTAAAACTACAGACTAACAGACTTAGAAGTTAGTGGAACAGAAGGTAGAGCGTGCCTACTATATACACAGGTATTGTACATATTTTACCTTAGTGTCAAGGTATATGGAGTGGAATGAGAAGACCACAGATACTGGTGGTAATTTTCAGAGGAGGAAGAGGTAAAAATAATGACAAGAAAGCTTCTCCAAACAGGTGTTAACAGAACTAGGATTGAAATGCATCTGTGGCTAAGTGAACAACTTTAGGATCACTTGGAAAACAGGCAGATCCAGCCTGGAAACAAGCAGCACCAACCGAGCAGCTTTGGGGGACCAAGAACAGGCGTAGCTGTGGGTCTGCGGCTCCTCTGGTTAATTACCACAGGAGCTGGAATTCAGGAACCGCTCAGTAATGATTGCGGGACGGACACTGCACCCCCAGGGCAGGGATCCAGGGATCCGAGTCATCCACACACTCACCTGAAGCGCGGGTGCTTGTTTATCGCTTCATCAGGAAAGAAGAGGGACTTGGAAGCTCCTCCTTCCACTGGGTTGGGCTTGAACTCGGGCAGCGTGAACCCAGGGCAGCCTAATCTACAACAAATTGAAGAACTAAAGAGATAGAATCTGTCTTCAGGGATTAAAAATGTGCATGTGTAACGCTGCCTTTTTCAGGGGTCCGGCACACAGGTGTTCTGCAAACACTGTGCCCCTTGCAGCCATGCCTTTGCAGTCTGTCTTGCTCACCAAGCTCTTCTCTTGTGACTGCAGCCCTTTGCTGATTTTATCAGAAGCCTCCGTCCACTCAGGGTCTGCAGAGCACTTACTTACATCCTGGCCGCCTTGGCTATTTCCCCCACGCAGTTTCTGAGGCGTCTTCCTTTACGAGCTCTGACCCCTGCATACCACCACCTCCCCATCAGCCTGGTTCGACTTGGGACAGGCCTCCTGTTTCTTGCCTCTGTCAGACACCTCATGAATCGCTCCAGATCAGGCAGGTTCTCTGCCAGTGCCCCGTCCACCCACCCCCAGATCTCCCTCTGGAGGCTGAAACCCAACCCTATTATCTCACTTGACCTGAAGAAGAGCTTTAATTCCAACACAGAAACAAAGCAGGGTGTAGATCGGCAGTGGGAAACTTCTGGCTTGGGAGCCAAGACTAGCCGGTGTCTTATTTTCAACCTCACCTTTTATAAAACTGGCCGCCCACGTTCGCCTTGTGAACAGCAAACTGAACTTGCCGATCTTATCTGGAAAACAGCCCCAGCTATGATGGGGGCTCCTGAGAGTTCCTGCAGCTCTGTACATTATTCACTGACAGCCTGTAGCCTTAGGAAAAGCCCTTGCAGAGAGTGACAAACTGAGATCTGGGGGGCTCTCTGCTGACCGGAATCAGGCTGGTGAAGCACGTGTGTACTTGGCAGGAAGCGGGCAGCCAGGATTCAGACCCGCACCCCCAGCCCCGCTTTTCCTCCAGACCAGCACCGTCCAACGGAACCTCGGCAGGGATGGAAATGCTCATGACTTGCATTGCCCAGATGGGTACTGAGCAGGTGGAAGGAGGCGAATGAGACCGAGGAACTGAACTTCTCACTGTATGCAAGTCTGATTGATTTAAATGTAAACAGTCACATGACCACTGTTTGGGTTACTGGGCCACACTACAGTTGCACCTGTTTACAGAAAGAGAATCACCCTGTTTACACTGAAGAAACTGAGTTTTCCTCTCTCCCTCTTGATCCCGAAATAAAACTTCCCTTATCATTTAACTGTGGATGTAAGGTGAGGCTTCTACAAACAAATAATTATTATCTTTGTTTTGTTTACAAATCCAAAAACGCCCTCTCATCATAAAAGATATGGTTAGGCTTTTTAAAAAAAAATTAGATTTTTAGAATAAAACTTATTCCTAGCTCAACTCTCCTCCCTTCATAATAACTTAAGAGAAGGAAAAAGATACTTCTCTAAACGTCTGATGAGTTGTTTAAATAAGGTTTCAATTATTTATATGTGACCATGGAGATTTTAAAAAAGAAAATTCCCTTTAAGTGTCCTAAGACCAGTGGTGTGACTGTGAATGCCTATGTTCATCGTGGACATTTATCAGAAAAAAAAAAAGAAGGCATAAAAATAGTTCAGAGTGTTCCAGGCCACGGATACCAATCCCCAAAGTGCTTTTGAACTTTGGAGAGGTAAGCATACTTTGCCACAATCTGACAGATATCTAGCAGAGATAACCAGATTTACGATTTGGTAGAACTGCATTCTTGAGTACAGGTCCTACGTATAATTGTGTGATATTTACGTACCTCATACTAAGCTAAGGACAGAATTTCACTGTTCATATTTACCTTATATTTACTCTTATGAAACTTTAGCCATAACTAGATTGGATGACAAATCCTAAATCTTTTCAGCACAATCCAAACATGACCCAGTGACTCCCTTGTTCTTTGTTAATATGTATCAACAGACCCTGGGAGCGCTGATGCCAGCCCCCCATCTGGGGCCCCCTGATCTGATCTGGGGGTCAACGCACATCCTTCCTTGTGCACTGCTCCTTCCCTTCGGCCTGCGGAGTCTGTGGCCCTCGGGTCCTTCCACAGTCCCCCCCGGCCACCACCACCACTGGCAGAGGCTGGCATGCGACTCTGCCTGCAGCTCTAATGTTACAGATTCTATCAGACACGGTGTGATGAGGATGAACCGTCTGCAAAGCATGAGAGCTGTGGGGTCAAGTGCTGGGTTGTGATCTGCTCTCTTGATACCCGGATGCTCTGAAATGCCAGCCATGCACGCTGACACAGGGACTAACCTGGGAAACGAAGTGATCGTGCAGAGGGCCTGGTTTTCCCCCAGTAGAGATGTCGCTTCCTTGCGGCGCTTCCTCATGTTGTCCTCGACCGTGTTGAACTCAGACATGGTCCCTCCGTACGGCTGGCCAGGTGTCCCCTCGATCATGTAGCTCCCATACTCCGGTCTCCAAAGGGTAGGGTGGCTACAGAGGAGAAAAGGGTTCAGTCCGTCTTATTCTTCTGCTGCAGTCTGCTCCATTTTTAGTTTTGAAAAGTTGCTTCCAAAAATTTAGAAACCACTGGGTATACAAGAAGCCAAGAACTCTTTACAATTCCCAGTGGTTGTTAATCTTCCACAGCTTTTCAACTACATAAGGGTTACAAGAGCTGGGTCTAAAATATTTATAAATAACTGAGACACACACAGGGCATGCACTGTCCAAGGCAAGCAAGCCTGTCCACTCTGCGGGGAAGGACGTGGGGATTTAAGGCCTCCTTCGGTTTAAGACTGGGTTCCAAATGCAAACCCAGCCTCCCAAAATTTAGTGGGTAGAAAAATGAACTGGAGGTACATGCCCCCTTCACCTCTGTCTACTGAAATAAAGAAATATTTTAAAAACATCCTGCCAGCCAAGCAAAACCCATCTGCAAGTTTTCTCTGACACCATGGTTTGTGATCTTGGTAACTGCCAATTAAAAAAAAAAAAATTTAAATAGTAAACAGACTTTATATTGAGTTTACTCTTCTAAGTGCTTATTAACGTATTTAGAATGTCTACACCCTAAGAGGTAGGTATTATTATTATCCCTCATTTATAGTTGAGGAAACTGAGGCACAGAGAAGTTAAGTACCTCGCCTAAGGGTACCCAGCTATTAAGCAGAGGAAGCAGGAGTTGACCCAGGCAACTGGGAACCAGAGCCAGAGTCCTAAACTGCTGTGCTCTCCTGTCTCCTGTACGTGGAAGGAAAGATGATATTCCAGTGGTTCTAACAGTTTCAGAAACTCTCAAAGAAGCCTTCAGTACATCAGCTTACTTTGGGTTTGTCCTTTCCCCCTTTTCTTGCAGAGTTTCAAGAAGTTCCTCTCCAGACAGTACCAGTTGGGCTTTTTTATTTTCATGATCAAAAGATACCAACATGTATTCCACCTATTGAAAATAAAGGAGAGAAAGATGAACATTCCTCCAGACTCGTGCTTGATGTGACCTTTAGGAAAAGTAGGGAAACGTGAAGGTTGGAAAGGATGACAGTGTCCTGAGGAGTCACATCTGCTTACACAACGGTGCTTAGTGAGTGAGGTTTGCATAATGTGAAAACCTGGAGAGAACGGCCAACAGTGGCCTTGTGGGAGGACAAGGGCTCTTCCGTGATTCCGTCTTCCCCCGTTCTACTTAATACCTTTTAGAAAGGTCAAGATGCCCATTTTGACAAATTGTACTTCGAGAAAGAAGTATTTCAAAGCCAGGATTCTGTAAATTGCAGTTGCAAGTAGTAGTCGCATTTTACAACGTATTTCCTCGGTGGGCTTACTGTAAGTTTATGAAAGGGGTTACCTGCGCGTTCTAATCAAGGTAGATTATCCTTCCTCACTGGTACATTATTTAATCATCCCACTATGAGCCCCACTAATGGACGGTTAAATCAAAATCAGTATAGAGGTGTTAGTTTAGGAGTTTCGGCAATTTTGTTTTGGTTTTTCAGGAATAATTTAAGACCACTTCCCCCACTCTGAACTCATACAGAATTTACAATGCAAGGGGCGCTAGTGCATTCATAACAATACCTGGTGGAATTCTGATAAAAAATCAAGAGTGAAATACCAAAGTAAGACTTTTCTGGGCAGAGTACAAATAGAAGCTGCATTTGTTTTCCCTGAAATTGCATGCTGTAAGTCATGATAGTTGGTATTAGTAGTGAAGATTGTGACTCACTATTTACGGTTAAAATAAGACACACATCATCCATAGGTAAGTGAAAAGACGGGAGCTGGACCACTCAGGCAAACACCTGCGAGCACCCTTTGCCCAAGACCCCAAGACAGAGAAGAGATGGCAAACTTGTGGCACGTGGCAGACCAATCCCCAGAAAGTACTTTTTTTGGCGTATCATAAAAGAGACAAGCAACAATACATCCACTATCTACCTTATCTACCTGACATTTCACATGTAAATCCAGATCCCAGCCTTAAAAACAAACCAAAGCCCGGAAACCCAGCAGGACGCCTGGGTCCAGAGGGGCTGGGGCTGGGCAGCCCCCCTTTGATGGGGGGGCTCTGGTCTGCAGATCCACCGTCCAGGTGGAAGGCATCTGAGTCAGCCCTCCCTATCACAGAAATAGTACCATTCAAGAGACTGGTTTGCCCTTCAGCTAAGGAATATAAAAGGGGAAAAAATGGTAGTGACCATAGGGAAATAGCCTGGCAGGTTTAAATGACAACAAAAATAAACCTTCGATGAATTTTTATTAGTTGTCGTTATGGACTGAATGTTACTGCCCCCCACACCATTCTTACGTTGAAGCCCTTAACCCCCAATGTGATGGTATTTAGAAGTGAGGACTTGGGGGGGGGGGCGGGTAATTAGGTCAGGAGAGTGGGGCCCTTGTGACGCGATTTGTGCCCTTATAAGAAGAGACGAGAAAGATGATTTCTCTCTACTGTGTGAGAACACAGCTTTTGTAAGCCAGGAAGAGGGACCTCACCTGGAAACCAAATCTACCAGCACCTCTGACCATGGACTTTCCAACCTCCAGAACTGTGAGAAGTAAATGTTTGTTGTTTAAGCCACCCAGTCTGTGGTATTTGTTACAGCAGCCTGAATAGACCGAGAGTTGTCTTACTGATGAGTTCAAGTCATCAGCGCTGAGGTGAAAACAGCACTTAATTTGGAAACAATCTAGTTCCATAAGACTCAGAAGCAGCTACAGGCAGTTCCTTATTTAGGGAGATTGTACTTTGAGAAAGTTCCTCTGTCAATTTCTGTGTACATTAGAAAAAAGGAATTTTCAAATTCCTTTGAAACAATGTTATACAAAGGTCCCCGGGCCACCTCTCTGAAGTATTTAACCTATCATGTGTCTGACCTCTGGAGAGAGGGAACCCATCACTGTGTCCCTGGGGGACAGTGAGGGCCTACATTGCTTCCCAGGCACTGGGATGAAGACTCCGGCCTCCTTACACCCTGGAGAAGGGGTTGCATCCGGGTGGTCAGGCCGAGGAGGGGGAAGGTGCGGGGAAGCTCAGCCCAGGAGGGCTGGGCTGCGGGGCGGGGTCCGCAGCCACCCTAAAGAAATTCACAATTCAGGATTCAGGGCCAGCTCCTCCATTCCACCGGCCCAAGCAGTAAGCAGTCTTGACTTCGGCTGGAACCACCCGTTGCGTCTAAGAGACCCGGTTTTCTCCTTACACTGACTCCTGAACAAGCCCACAGCCATCTTGTGATAAGGCTCTAACTAGCTGATGACCCATCAGTGCTGAAACACAGCGTCCTGCTGCCTCCACACCCTTTGTCCTTTCACCCAAAGTCCTGTGGTCGGCAGGTGCTGGGAACACTGCACAGAGCCAGGTGGATGTGGCTCCTGCTCTCAAGCTCACAGGTGGCTGAAATGACAGCCAGTAACTCAAGGGAGCTGAAGGGTCTGGGGCACGTGTAACAGGAGGGTCTGGTCCCGCCTGGGGTATCAGAAGGTTTCCTGGGGGGAGGGGGGTGGCCAGGCAAAGGAGAGGGTCGTCATAAATACAGCCCCCACCCCCGACCCCTGTGCTTCCCCTGACCACCACCCTGACCGCAGCGTAATCACCTGGTTGGCTGCCCAGAGATGCAGATAAACCGGGCCCACCCCTGGAGACCATGTCACAGTAGTCCCGCCTCTAGACTGTAAACTGTTTTAAAGCTAGTGACTGTGTCTTCTGCCCAGAAGATGGTTTCCTCACACAGCAAAATACTAATGACCAATATTTTTGAGCACTTTCAACCATCCAGTTGGATGGCACCCATTTCCGTATCTAGCAAGATACTCAAGCCTGGAGCACCCAAAGGGGTGCTAGAACCAATGGTGATGCTACTTGGATTCAAAATCACTCGTAGTGAAATAGGGAAGACCTGCGTGGCAAGACCAGAAGAGCAGCTGTGCCTGAAACAGTGGGTGAACTTGAGGTGACCACCACAGGTCCAGGAACCCTTTGTATATGGTGACATTTAAGACTATAACTATCTGTTGAAGTGTTATTTTAAACTGCTCTATTTTCCCCAAAAGGAAATGTTTTAGTAGTTTACTCTAAAGTTACATCAGGGAACTATACTCAATATTTTGTGATAACCCATAAGGGAAAAGAATCTGAAAAAGAATATATATATGTGTATACATATACATGTACGTGTATATACATGTATGTATAACTGAATCACTTTGTTGTACACCTGAAACACAACACTGTAAATCAACTATACTTCAAAAAAAGAAAGAAACACACAGGCCAAAAATAAAGTTACATGAAATTCTTATAGTATCTGCTATATTCTGACTTTTCCCACACTATGAAATGTCATTTTATACCACAGAATAACACAGGGTGCATGCCAGGAAAGTTTACACAAAATAAACGTGGCCTTGCCCTGGCCTGGTCTTCCTCTAGTGTCCTAGACCAGGACTTCAGCTAACAGAGCAGGAGGTTCTTTATGTATAATACATTAATCTCAATTTTAACACTGCGTAAAATGATGAATTTCCTATACGATTACGTAAAGTAACTTTCTTGAATCATTACCAAAACAAATTCTTCACATGCCAAGATTAGTAATATGAAGCCTCAGTGAAAAATTTTAAGATTCAGGAGAGAGCAGGGAAAATTGTGATGAATCTCATAAAGGGGACAATGACAGCTTTCAATAAAGGAAAGGAAAAAAAAACACCCTCTCCTTTATGGTAGACACTAGGCACATGTGACCTTTTTAGATTTAAAATTAAAGTAGGTTTTCCCTGGTGTTGCAGTGGTTAAGAATCCCTCTGCCAATGCAGGGGACACGGGTTCGAGCCCTGGTCCAGGAAGATCCCACATGCCGTGGAGCAACTAAGCCCGTGCACCACAACTACTGAGCCTGCACTCTAGAGCCCGCGAGCCACAACTACTGAGCCCATGTGCCACATCTACTGAACCTGTGCGCCTAGACTCCATGCTCCGCAATAAGAGAAGCCACCCAATGAAAAGCCTGTGCACCGCCATGAAGAGTATCCCCCGGCTCGCTGCAACTAGAGAAAGCAGCAACGAAGACCCAATGCAGCCAAAAATAAAATAAATAAAATAAATTTATAAAAAATAAAATAAAATTAAAGTAAAATAAAAACTTCAGTTCCTAAGTCCCTAACTGGATATTGCAAACAATTCGATTACTGCAGGAAGTTGTACTGGACAGCACTGGACTTAAACCCGAGAAAAACCACCTCTTGGAATTATATCTGGACACACTTACTGATGCATTACTGCTGGTGCAAAGGAAAGTCCTGCATGCCGATCTGCTCTTTCATGTCCTACAAATGGTATGAGATGTTTACTTTTGGGGCCTCTGAATCGACACTGGCTGATTTTTGTTAACCATGCCACTACACTTCAGGCGTTGTGTCAGTTTTCATTTTCTGATGGTTATAAAGACCAGGCTAAGTCACTCCTACCTTATTTCTGAACCAAAGTGGAACCCAACCAGTCTGCTCCCACAGATTAACCTCACAAAAGAGAGCACATCACATGACGTTACCAAAGGGGATGTTTGCTGTGGCCACCAACACGGGCACTCTGCAACTCAGAAACCTAAGCCAGAAGACACGTCCTCCTAAAGAAATAATATTGTAAATATAAATAGTTCTTATTTACCTCAAAACACCTGCAGGTTAGTACTATAGCTTCTAGGTTCTGAGGACAAGTGAATTCTTCGCTTCTTTCCTGAGAACAGGGTCCTGGTCACCACGTGGCTGACAAGAGAGGGTGTCTTGGACCAACTTCTCTGCAGCGCTTAGCTGGGGAGGGGGCGGTGAGGGGGGTGAGAGGTCAGGGCCCCTGAAGGACTCCCATGAGGTAAAGGAGAACTCAGGGCTTCAGCAGTGCTGGCTCAGGGCCCCAGGCTCTCCTGGAGCAGGTGACTGACAAAGCAAGCTAGGTCCCTGTAAGTGTGTTTAGAGATGAAGTTGGCCCAAATTCAGGGACCACCATCGAGAGATGAGAAATTCAGGGCTTTAGTTCTTAGGAACTGGTGATAGATTAACCCACCCAACAAAGGGAGGGTGATGCTTTCTGAAGAGACCTAGAGCCAGTGCCGAAACAGGACGTGCAACTCCTAAGTCACTGCTGTGCTCAGAGGGGCCCTTGGGTCCCCAGGGGCAGGTGACAGCGATTCCAGACCTCCAAGTCCAATGCCATTTCACCACAGTGAGGGTCTCCTTCATCACCGCATCTGATGGTGCCTGGATGCTGAGGCAGGTCCCACCAAGAGAGCAGTTCTGACCTGCTGAAGACAGGGTCTGCAGGATGCAGACCTGCTAATACAAACCCCTTCCTGCCATACCTGGAATTCACGGGAAAGGATTACAATCTCAAACAGATAAACCAGAGCTCCTGACTCGGGGCTCTGATGCTGGCCCACTACCTGCTGCCTGGGACAAGGTCCGCCTGGCAGCATAGCTATCAAGTGAGGTCAGCCTCATCCCCAGAGGCTCATCTGTGTCTGCCCTTTTACAGGGCTAGGCTGCCAGCAGAAGATTAGCTGGAAAGGCCGCAGCCACATCGCTAAACCTGTTAGCATTTGCCCTGCGGACCGAGAAATTGACCGCACATCCTCGACTTTTCAGATCTGAAAGTACAGCTGGCATTTCACTAGGAGGGAACCACTGGTCATCTGGTAACCAAAAACACCGAAGCTTGCACTTGTTGCTCGAGACCTTTATCAAAGCAGCCCACCTGCCTTGTTACCCCACCCCACACCCTACTCCTTTCCCTTCCACCTCCAGCCTTGTCTCGGGTTGGAGCCTCGTTTGAATCTTAGTAACATCTGTGTTTTTTTCTTGTATAAAATGAGGATAACGCCTACCTCAGGGGGCCACTGGGGAGGAGCACACAAAATAATGCGTGTCAAGTGCCTAAAGTGGTAGTTGAGTACACATATCCTCACGTATTAGTGATTATTTTCTAGCTCTCGGGCAGGGACACACGTATTGAGGCAGAACAGTGTCTTTTAAGTGTTCTTACGGGTCCATGGTGGCCTATAATCAACATTACCAAAAAACATTGAAATGAGTAGAATAAATACCAGAATATGTCATTCATGGGAAAGGAAGTACTATTTCACCCAAATACTGTTTCGCGCAGCGTTTGTTTCAGGTACTCGCTGTCTCAGTAAAAGGAAAGACTTCGTGCAGAACACCGCCAGCTCTGCGACAGCGGGCAAAGGTCAAGTCACCCCCCTCCCGGACACTTTCAAATGGCTCAGACTCAGCACATCTTAGCACCCTCACCACGTGTGCCGCCCCTCCACTCTAGCCCCGCCCCCCAGGCTGCACCGACGCAGGCCTTCCTTCTGCCTCTCCGCCAGCCAACCACTCCAGGGCCTGGACAGCACCTCTGTGTAGCTGTCCCTTCAAGCAGCTGGCTCCTGACGGGCTCTAGTCAAGTGCTACCTCTTCAGAGCAACCTTGGCTAACCCCCAACACTAGGACCTCTCCTGTCCCATGCCCAAGGGTGCCACCCACACTAGTGCCTTGTGGAGTTGTGGAAGTGGTTACCCAGGCCAGAGCAGTCTTAATTTCCCCTCTCTCCTCACAAATATTACAATTATGGACATGTGGAACATGTTCTAATCTAACAAAGTGTCCCTTCCAACACTAAACTACTATGTCTGTCATTAAACTCTTCCAGAAATTCTTGTGGTATAAAACCATCCATTTTTCTTTCCCTCTCAAAGACATTACACACACTGCATTGCCAGGAAGGGAATTTTTTTCAAATGCATCGTCTTGCTACCTAAAGCTCACCCCTTCTAAGCACATGATCTCTTAAATTGTATGCATACATCAGTGGAAATCTTTCTAAAATTGATTACGTCCTCTTCTGCTACAATAGGAAGATACTAAACATACTTCCACTTTTTTATTAAGGCTTCAGACTCGGGGCAATTTCATTTCTTTAACAGAGCAAGGCCCTGGGAGGCACCGGCTGCCGTGTCTAGATCTGCTTTTCCAAGCTGCTCTCCGACTTGGTCTCTCATTGCTGCCTCGACTGATTTTTTTGTAGTTCATCCTGAACTGAGGAAGGAAATGACCAGCTTGCAGGAATTGTGTATAAAGTGAGCAATCTCCGGGTGAGGGCTTGAGACAGGCTTCCAGGAGTAAAGTACATGCACTCTGTACTGAGAGGGCTTTTGCTTGCTTCCTAGTTCTCGCTGTCTGTGTTCTGGGGCCGGCAGCTCCTGAGCCCTGGATACCACTCACACAGCCATGGAGGGAGGACCACAGGCAGGGCTGTTGCCGCATGGTGTGTTGGACGATATGCCTTCCAAGTGCCCGACTTGTGTAAATACGTGAACGCTTTAGCGGGAAATGAGGGAAGCACTCCCAAATAACCTCTTTAACGTCGCTCTGAGGCTTACAGTGCTCAGAGTATCCTTTCAAGCAAAAAACTGTTTAAATTAAAAAATGTAAACTTTCACGGAGGCTCTTGCCTTCAGGGTTTGTTTTAACTCTGCTAAATCAGCATCCAGTTCAAAAAAAAGGAAGGTGTTAACTAAATCCAAAGGACTGAAAAAAGGGCCTGGGGGATGGGAGACAAGACAGTGGGTTTGTGTGAACATTTATGTAATTAGGAACATCTGGTTTGGGGGTTCTTTTGTAATCTTGTTGTGGAAATAAGTTTAATTTCTAAATCCTGACCATAACAGACACAAACATCTAAGAACACAGAAAGCTCTCCAAACAGTGTCGAACAGAGTAGAGCCGTGGCCATATGAATGCTGCAAAAATACACCAACCTAGATAACCAAGTTTTCTGAATACCTATAAAAGATGTGCTCTTTTGGCTAGAAGTCTGACGCTTATTTATGTTTCTTTAACTTCTGAAACAATGTCTGAGAAACCCAGCCTTTAAGTGGAGGAGATTCAGGGTCATCATTCTAAATTACTTAATCCTTTATGATCAGTTTCAATATACAATCCCCGTGGCTACTAAGTAACCAAAATGCATATGCTTTCCCAATTCAATTCTGTTTCTTTCTGAAAATCATAACCAAGATTTCAAGGACCCTACAAGCTGTGAAAACATGCATGGGCTTTGGGCCATTTCCTTTGGCTGGAAACCAATTTTTGCTCTTTTCCCAAGTTCTTAGTATGTTCGAGATAGGTCGCTGCCAAAGCCTCCAGTCCCCTAACCGGCCAACTCCGGCTTCACTTCCGTTCCCATCCTCGCACCCCTCTTGAAAGCTTGCCACCCTTCCTGCCCCCAGGGCAGTCCTACTGCCCCCACTGGTCCTTCTCCAGATCCCATACACGTCCAGGTCCTTCTGTGTGTATCAGCAGGGTTCGGAGGTGATGGCCATGCTTCCTCTCTGGGTTAGTCATCTCGCACTCCTCCTTGGTTTTAACCCCACCTTTAGGCCCGCGGCTGCCCTGCCACACACACGGCCAGCTCAGATGTTGCTCCAGCTCCCTCTGCACTGTCTACCCGGCATCTCCGCTGTATGAGCATTGGGCTCCTTCACCCAGGAGGTCCCAAACCAGAAGATCCAAGCAGTTCCCCAGGAACCATCCCCACAGGCTACACTCTCTCTCCTCCCTCAGCATCGAGGTGACCTCTGCAGTGGGAGCTCCCAGCCTCTAGTTACCCTCCCAGCCCGTTTTCCCCACCACCTCCGAAGGAACCCAGGATTAGTCTCCCTGTACGATTCCTGGACTGACAATACCACGTCTCCTGGCGTGGTCCATTACAAAGGACCTTGACATATATACACTTGACATATATATAAAATGGATAACTAATAAGAACCTGCTGCATAAAAAAATAAATAAAATAAAATCCAAAAATTCAAAAAAAAAGAATAGATATATGTGTATGTATAACTGAATCAGTTTGTCGTACATCTAAAACTAACACAACACTGTAAATCAACTACAGTCCAATATAAAAAAATTAATTAAAAAAACAAAAAAACCCAAAAAAAACAAAGGACCTTCGACAGCCTCAGCCTCTAGCCACTCCCCTTGCCCTGCTCTGGTCCCACGCCACGGCAGTGATCTTCAACTGCAGGCACTTCACAGTCACACGTCTGCACGCACCCTTCCCTTGTGCTCTCTGTCTCCCTTTGAGATCCTCCCAGGAGGTCCCCCACTCCGCCCCCCATCTCTAAGACTCCCAGGATCTCCAGGCAGAGAGCAAACTCCTCCCCTCCTCCCTCCAGCCTGTCCCCCGACCCTGCCATGCCACTGGAGTTCTTCAAGGGCAGGCAGATTCTCCCTTTTCTTGGTTTCTCTCTTCAACCCCATGACCTACCACAGTAAGTCCTTGATAAACAGGAGTCATTCAATAAATACTTAAAAGTCATCCATCATGGAAATAAAGCCTTTAGTGTTTGCTACATATAAGTGAAGCTTAAGTCTCAGTTTTTCTGAAGGAAACAGTCTGTGATAATATCTTGCTTTTTTTTTTTTTTTTATAGAAACATTATGGGGTTCAAACAGGTTTACTTAGGAAGTTAAGGAAAAGGTTTTAGAAACCTAACATCTATGGGTTTGTAATTAGATTACTTTTTCAGTAGCCAGTAAAGTACGTTCTCTTTGAAAAATCCTAAAACCCAAAAGGTGACAGGATAAGGAAATGGATTCTACCATCTCTTGTACACATTTCCTGATTTTTGTCATTTGTGTGGCATTTAAAGCATTCTGAAACAGTCAAATTGTTAAAAGATACAATTAGAAATTACATATATATATAAAAGCATGCAATTCAAAACCAAATGATAGAATTTTTTGATTACTCTTGCAGATGAGAAAATTGTGGTTCAAAGAATTTAAGTTCTGTATCTAAGATCACACAACTGTTTGGAGGAAGACTTGGGGCTGCACTCCCATCTTCAAGTTAGTCCATTCTTAAACATGTAGGCAAACTTCAAAATAATTGTGTTTTCACCAAACACCCAGTCATAGGATAACAGTGGTACTAAGTGATGAACATTACAGCATAAAGGCAAAGAAAATCCTGACTTTAAAAACTTGGCTATATCTAGGTTGCTGGAGATATAACCATGAGGGTAGCTAGCCTTTGGACAAAGTTTATAGACAAAGGAGAGCAGAGCTGAAAGAAAAGGTAGAAAGACTTCCACTTCTGATCAAGATGGAGTAATAGTGATCAATTTCACCCCTCCCCCTCCAAAAAAAAGACAGAAAGAGAGAATACATAAAAGAATTTTCAAGACACTGGACATCAGATAACAAAGGGCAGAGATCCCTGTGATAGGAGGGACAATTTTAAAGTGAGTGAGCCCTACAAATGCCCCAGCTTCCTGCGTGGCGAGAGGCACTAGATAGATCATGGGCAGGGAGGTGAAGCAGAGCCCAGGCTGGGAGTGGGGGTTTGGTGGGGGGAAGGACTCCCTGAATTGAAGAGATAGAGCTGAATATCTGAGGAAACCAAGTAATTTAGAGGTCACAGGACCAAGTACCAAAGAGAAGAGAGCTGCACAGACAATTCCAGAGATTTGCAGAGGGTCCCCCCTTAAGGACTCGGTAGTAAATTGACCCGCACATGAGAGGTGAGGACCCAAAGCTGGGACAGGGTGCTTTCCCCCCAGCCAGAATGGAAGAACTCCTAGTTCAGGGCATTGAGGAAGGTACCCCTGAAGGCCTTGCCTTCGCAGAAGAGAATAATTAGCCCTAAACTGACACTCTTCCGGACCTGCTGAATAAATTGTAAAAGCAAGACCTGAAAGGATCAAACCATCTCCAAATAACTATATTACAGAACAAAGCTTAAGAATACATTTAGGAAAACGCAAATATCAAGCACCCAACGAGGTAAAATTCACAATGTCTGGCATCCAATCAAAGACTACCAGGCATGCAAAGAAGCAGAGAAACCTACTCAAAATGTACAGAAAAAGTCATTTGAACCTGACGTTAAATGACAAAGATGATAGAGTTAGCAAAGACATTAAAACAGTTACTAGAACTGTATTCCCTATGTTCAAAAACAGTATAGTAAGGTTGCAGGATACAAGATAAATACACAAAATCAATTTTATTTTAATATATTAGCAACAACAATCAGAAATTATAACTTAAAGAGTAATACCATTTACAATAAAAAAAATGTGAAACACTCAGTGATACATCTGACAAAAGACATGAAAGACTTGTCCACTGAAAACTACAAAACAATGATGAGAGAAATTAAACAAGTGGAGGGATATACTTGTTCATGGGCTGGAAGCATCATTGTTAAGATGTCAATTCTCCCCAAACAATCTACGGATTCAACGCAACCACAGTCAACATCCCGGTAGGGTTTGTTTTGGGTAGAAACTGCCAAGATGTTCTAAAATTCATGTGTAAATTCAAAGGACCTAAAAGAGTCAAAATGAGTTGAAAAAGAGCAAAGTTGGAGAGGTAAGACTACCTGATCTCACAATTTATTATAAATTATAGCAATAAAAAGTGTGGTATTGGCATAAGGACAAATAGAGCAATGGAACAGTACAAAGAGTCCAGAAATGAAACCACACATAGACAACAGATATTAGACAAATGTGCGAGGGCCTTCGGCAGTGGAGAAAGGATAGTCTTTTCAACAAGTGGTGCTGGGGCACTGTGCAAAAGCAACCAAACCCAAAAATCCATACCCTGCATCATATACAAAAGTTAACTCTAAAAGGATCATAGACCTAAATGTAAACCTAAGACCATAAAACTTCTAGAGGAAAATACAGGAGAAAACCTTAGATAATGAAAGATTTCCTAGACAGAAACACAAATTCTATGTTAGAGGCTCAGATAATATTCTGACATCTTTTCTCAAGATATGGGGCCTTACACTGAACATTACCTAGGTTTCTCCTTCAAAATGAAGCTACAGACTTCTAGTTAGTACATTTGCTAACACCACTACTAGACATTCCTAGAAGTGGTACCTTTAGAAGTGATATCCTGGACATTCCTCTTCACAAAGAGGAATTCAACAGTGATGAGGTGGGGTCACAGTAACTTGTTCAGGAGTCCAGAAACATGTTCTAGGGGAGCCACATGTGCAGAAGAAATAAACATTTTCCTCCCACTGTGTTTTCGCCATATCTTTAAAGTACATCAAAACCTCTACTACGTATCCAAAGACCTCTACAAACTAATCCTACCTGTTCACCGCACTGACAACACCACCAGGCACAGAACGCTCACACACCAATGCTATTTCTCACCTTTCTGCCTTTATTACACTGTTCACTTGCCTGGAATGCTTTCCCTTCTCTTCATATAAATAACGACCCTAATTCTCTAGGGCAGCTTCCCAAAGATGTTGCCTGAAGCATCAGAATCACCTGGGGTGCTGTGTGTCTCACACGTCTGCAAAGGGCACAAGGGAACTTCTGGAGGGTGATGGAAGTGTTATATATACACAGATGTTTCCTATTTTTTTATTTTGACTGTGGTTGCAGATATCTGGTTGTATACGCTTGTTAGAAGTCATTGAGCTCTATGTTTAAAATGGGTGCGTATTATTGTATGTAAATTATAATTCAATGAAATTGATTTAAAAAGAAAGCCCACATAAAACTATATAACACAAAATGAACAGGGGGGAAAAATCCCTAACTGAGATGGACACCAGAAGTGATAGTCAAGCTCACATTTAAGCCAAGCTTAAATTCTTAGCCTCAATTCCTAATACACAGTTGACCCTTGAACAATGATGGGGTTAGGGGTGCTGACTCTCCCCACAGCCAAATATCTGCATATAAATTTTATGGTCTGGATCATGTGGTACTCTAGTACGTTATTTATTGAAAAAAAATCCATGTATAAGTGGACAAGTGCAGCTCGAATCCATGTTATTTAAAGCTCAACTGTACACACAGTCAGTTATCTGGTTCTCTAACCTTCAAAAATGAACCTCTTGGTTATAAAAGGTAATTTTGAAAAAAAAAAAAAATCACCAGAAAGCTCCAACCATATTTCACTCTTTTTCCTGGATTTCACCACCGTGCTTTAGACACATCAGTAAATGCTGATAAACTAATGTCCACAGTGACAGCAAGAGACAGAAAGATGAAGCAACTGTGCTTCGTGTGCAGAGAGCACACAATGACCTACGGAATCTTCATGAATTCTCAGAGTAATTTGTGCTCAATACCTTATTCTAAGAAGTCATTGTCAAATAATGCATTTTAAAAACACAATTTAGATTCTGAAATGCAGTTCAGAAATACCATAAACAATTACTAAGCTAATGGAATACAATTATATCTGAATGGGCAAATTTCAGTTAAAAACCGGCAAACATGGAATGCCTCATTCCCCAATAACCATGGCTATTTAAATGATATATTTTAAATGAGATATCCTGGGTATTTAAACATTTCCAAGTGAACATTTATGAGTCTTACTTAAAAGACTAGGCACTTACTTGTAAACCATTCCAACAACATTATCTCATTTAATCTTACTAACTCTACAAGGAAGGTATTACTCTCCCCATTTTACAGATGACAAAACTGAGATAAGCACTTTGTCCAAAGCTACACAGAACCTTCAATTAGACTCAAATGACTATGCTTTTGTCCATTCTAGATTTATAGCTTAGGATGCTATTTTTGCTATAGGATCATAATCTTACTGATTAACAAGCTCTGCATTTTCTAATTAGTCATGTAAGCATTCTTAACCTACACAGGTAATCTGAAGTTCAAACTATGAATGATATGCCAGCCCTTTATAAATCCCATCTCAGTTCTTCTTGGTTTTACACATGATAATAACGCACTCATAAATATTAAAGATGTATATTTCTAAGTTCTCATGGATTTACCTGCTAATTAGAGCACAATTGACCTTCTTGCTTTGAAAGGCAAAAAAGAAAAGAAAAATCAGAAAAAATGTTTCCTTTAAAATGTTTTTCTGACACCTCTGTAACCTGGAGAGTTTGAACTCTGTAAAAAGAGCTTTGATGAAATCTCATACATTGTAAATATTCCAAAACCTGGTGTAATGTGTTTAAGAAATGGACGTGGAGTCAGACAGATTTCAATTCTGATAATGCCTCTGCCACTAAGTAGCTGAAGAGGCTGGCAGGTAGCTGACACTAGAGGGATATTAGGAAGCATTCAAGAGTCCTATTTACTGCCACATTTGCAGTGTTTATAAACTTCCTAGGTTTGTCTTTTAATGTGCATACTCCAACTTACAAACAAAATCTGTACCTAAAAAGTTGTGTGTGGGCTGTGAAGAGAGAAGTGCTTACTTTTTTGCATAAAAGAACGCTTAGCAAGCATCAGGGCCCCCAGGAACACCCATCTCACCTCCCCCTCACCCCCATCTGGGGCAGCATGAAGTATCTTCCCAGTACCTGGGAGTTAGAACTTCGATTACCCATAATAACAGCATGATCAATGGGTTGGGACCAGCCACACAAAAGGCGAAACTCGCATCTGTAAGCTGACCTGGGAATCTGCCTGTTTCTAAGCTTCTCACAGGAAAATACTTCTGAATTCCAAAAAGCCAGCAGACACACACTTGTACAATACAACCATTTTTACCACAGTGACTGGTGGCAGCCTTCTCTTCACTCAGCAGTCTAAAGATGATCCTAGGCGAGTTTCAAAGAGGAACAACCTTCTCATTTTCCAAAGGAGGAAATTGAGGTTCACAACCACAAAGGTGGTTGGCAAGCCTTGGAATACAACACAAGTGCTACTCCAAATCCAAGTTCTTCCTGATAAAACCACCAGAGACAAATACTGTCCTAGCGCCAAGCATTTCCAAAGTGGCAGGCTCTCCCTCCAACCAGATCTACAATGATGGGTTTAGGCTGCTTTTTTTCCTTTTTTAATCCGAGTCCATGGTCCTGTAAGTGCAACATCAAAACTTCCACAAAGAGCAGTATTTTGGTATCACGCTGACCCAGCCCAACATATCACGTCCCAAACACCCCTTTCTGTCTGATGGGGCCATCCTTCATCTACAGGGCCACGGCACCCACCACACCCTTCTCCACTTTTATCGGCCCAGCCTGACTCTTGGTTGTTTCCTAGGCTTCTGCATACAAACAAGCTCACTTGCAGGCTGATCCTGCCTGCAGACTTTTACTCAGTAGACGTGACAGGGAGTTCCCACTATGTGCAAGGATCAGGGCTAACAGTGTTAACGTCCTGCTCTTTCTCAGAGGCTCACCTCATCAGGGAGGCCTGCCATGATAAATGTGGGACTCTGACTTTCAAACCCCGTAACTGCAACCACAGTAAGAAATAATTTACATGCACCCAATATACCACCCCTACACACACTCTCAAATAACTCGTTTGACATAATATTCTCACTATGTGTGATAAACCAATACTCTTCATCCTACCCCATTTCAATTTTTAAAGTCTCGGAGAGAAAAAATATCTAGGGGGAGAGGAGAGATCATAAAATACACACAGTACACAAATAATACACAGTAGTCCCTCGGTATCCACGAGGGACTGGTGCCAGGACCCGCCAGAGACACCAAAATCCGCAGAGGCTCAAGTCCCATAGTTGGCCTTCCATTCAGCATCTGTGGATTCAGCCAACCGTGGATCAGGTAGTATTCACTACCTGACAAAAAAACCTCATATAAGTAAACCTGAGCAGTTCAGACTCTAGTTCTTCAAGGGTCAAAATGTCAGATGCTGTAAAGAAACGACGAATTTCAGACTTCTAAAATCTTCTAAATTTATTTCTCAACCCACTAATGGATCATGATCTCCAGTTTGAAAAGTAATTTTCTGTAACATAAGAGTGATTACCTTTACATGATGCTAGAGGAACAGAAGCATCAGCAAATGCTTAGGTGTGAGACAACCCCCCCTCCCCCGCCCAAGTCACATCTTCTCTCTGTCCAGAGATTCAGAGGTACCACAACGGAGAGTTAGCCCCTGCATGCCACAGGTCAAGGAGAGGAGACAGAATCAAAGAGACCAAGGCTTCACTGAAGTGCTATTCCAGGAGTAGGAAGAGTGGGGTTTTTTTCTTAACCACCTGGGAAGTCTTCACAATCTCAATTCTTCCCCTTGGGTCATGCTACCTATTTCCAAGAGGCCTGTCAATACTGGCAGGCAGGAATTTTATTCTTTTTGAAAATCTTACACTCTACCCAGACATGACTGAAGCAGAATTTAAAGTAATAATAAATGATCAGCGGGTTATTTTTTAAATCTAAGATAACTTTTCTACTCCATGGTTTCTGTTAAACAGTAAACTCCTCATTCCAAAGGACATGGGTTTGTTAGTGGAAAAAAAGGAAAGGGAGGTGTGGGAGAGAAAAAAAAATCTAGAGGGAACAGAGAATAGATCACAAAATAAACACAATACACAAATGAATATATAAAATGTCGGATGCTGCTAAAAAAAAAAAAAAAAGAGCTTTAGTCTAAAACTGAAGAATCATCACCAAACATACTGTACCCCTCTTCTGTCCAATAAAGTATGGCAAACCACTTATGGTAGAAACGTGAATTACTAGTCATGATACTTTTCTAGCTTACAAGAGCACAATTCCTTCAACTGACAGGCAGAAGCATTTTCCAATCATAGAAAAACTAACTTTTTGCAAGGAGAGAGATTCAGCACTGGTGTAGCAGCACCTCGACGCTAAGGTAAAGAGTGATAACACTGACAAGGAGATAAATTATTTACACCTGAGCAAGCCATGGACGGCAAAAGGTAAAAACACGAAAAATATAAATGGACCTTTCCAGAAGTCATTTGATTATTTGAACTGTATATACACGTGATTTTTAAAAACAGGAAGGGAAGGCATAAAAAGCTTTTGCAGAAGAGACTTTAAAACTAACAGGAGGCAGTGCTTTCCAAATCATTCCAATAAACAATGGTTCAATATTGAGAATCTAGAGGCATTTCACTTCATTTGATTATTTGAACTGTATATACACGTGATTTTTAAAAACAGGAAGGGAAGGCATAAAAAGCTTTTGCAGAAGAGACTTTAAAACTAACAGGAGGCAGTGCTTTCCAAATCATTCCAATAAACAATGGTTCAATATTGAGAATCTAGAGGCATTTCACTTCGAAGCAGCACACATGTGGAAGCACAGATTCGGAAAGTTTATATACTAGATCAGGGCCATGGAAAGGCACTAACAAATCCTAACTTTGAAGCTCTCAGAGTTTCCATTTAGAATTAAACCAAGCCATGATTTGTTTTAATTTATATCTATAAAGTGGTGGTCGGGGGGTGGTTGATGAGAAGAAGCTGGAGGTTTAAAAGGCACCAGGATGAGGTGCGGCGGAAGCGAAATCCTGAAGACCTGATTCCTAACAGCAACCGGCCTTCTAGGACAACTTAGTCCCTTTCACGTTAATGGCATTTTGAGACGGGACCGTGGGTCGATAGGCGGCGGGCAGACACCCCAGCCTGAAAACTCCTCCAGGCACCCAGTGTCACACTTTTGCATGCTCACGCCCTCCCAGCGCCTACTCCGCACTTGCTGAATGGAAACGAACCCCGAATGAATGAATGGGAGAGAGAAATCCGGCCAAAGGCTCGGAGCACGGCCCTGGACAGCGCTGAACGCCCGCGGGCTCGGCGGGGACCCTCGGGGGCGCGGCGGGGACCCTCAGGGCAGCGCAGGGCGCGGACCGAGGGGGCTGGGGCCTCGCCGAACAAAGGGGCGCGGGGCGGCGGGGGCCGGGCGCTCACCTCGTCGCCCCACTTGAGCACGTCCTTGTGCCGGTCCTTGACGGCGTGGTAGATGTGCAGGAACTGGAGGATCCCGTGCAGCCGCACGTGGTCGGCGTGGCGCTGGGTCTCCTCCCAGCTCAGTGGCGAGCCCTGGGACAGTAGCCCCATGGCCGCCCCCTCTCCTCGCCCTCTGGACCGGCGGCGGCCGCTCCGGGCTCCCGGCGCGCGGCGCGGGCCGGACACTCAGTTGCCCGCGGAATGCGGCGGCGGCTCAGCCCCGAGGGGGCGCCCTCGGGCCGCAGCCGGCGGAGGGAGGGTCCGGTCCGCTCCGGCTCCCCGGCGCGAGATCCTCGCCGCCCGGGGGACCGACCCAGGGGTCGGGTGCACCGCGCGGACGGAGGCGGCGGACCGGGGGGCGGGCTGGGCGGCCCTCTGCCCGACGGCCTGGCCGCTCGCCCGCTCCGGCTCCCGCCCCGCTCCTGCTCCGAGGCGGCGGCGGCGGCCCCCACAGCCGCGGCGCGGCGGCGGCTCCCGCTTCTCTTTGCCGGTGTCCTGCACTAGCTCCTTCCTACTTGTGACCAAAACCTGCGCCGCCGAGCATGCCCAGTACTTCCAACCACTCGCCACTCCCCAGCGCGATCCGCCGCTCCGGATTTTATAGACTGCGGGCTGGGGCGGGGAAAGGAGGCGGTGCGGGCGAGGAGGCGTGGCCGAGCACTCGCGGAGACTCAGAGGCTGCGGGGTAGGCGTGCGCAGGCGTGGTTAGGGCGGAGTCCAAGGGGAGGGGCTCACCAGGCCGGGGTCAGCCTCGCTTTAAGCAAACGCGATGTGTAAAAATCCGTTTTCTCTAACCCAAAGAGAGAAACTCTGCATTGGGGAAGAAGTTTGATTATTCGAATTAATGAAGAATCCACCATATTATTTTTTTATGGAGAGAAGCGCCTCACACTTATAAAACCAGGGTGAGAGCAGCAGGGTGTGGCAAGAAAATTTGTCTACAGGTTTTTAGACGTGTACATAAGTATTTGTGTAGTCTCTATTTATTTGATGACATATGTTCTGTGGATGGCACAGACACCATTCATTGCAACCAAAGGGGCTTTGTCAACATTTCCATAAGGATCGTTAGAAGGAGTCATCTCCAAAGTATATCCCTCAACCAAACCTAGGATTCAACCATCAAGTGATTAAAATGATGGTCATGTGAGCTTACCACGGGGTGGAAGGTTTTAGAAACAGCTGGGGTTGGCCCTATCCTGGCGGGAAAGGGAAGGAACGAGGTACCTCGCCCCCAAGTAGTTGTTCAAAAAATGTGTCAACAGAGCAATGAGATGACAGATCAGGGGGAAAGTGACAGCAACTAGATCATATGTGTACTGAGACCAGAAAGTGTGTACTTACTGTGCCCTCTTCCCTCACACCACAAAGTTAACATTTAGTGACCACTTACTGACTGACAAATGGGTACATGATCATAGAAGTTTCTTCTCCCACACCCTTCATATTGGCTGTGCCCATCTCAGGGCTTGGGGACATGGATACCCAAGGTCTGGCTGTAATGTCCACAGGGGTGTATGTATATGTGTCTGGAGTGTGGGTGGGGATGTGAGGGGGTTTGAAGCTCAGTAGATGAGGTTTCAATCATCTGTTTCAACAGCCAGGATAAAAACCAAGCCTTATTCTACTTTGTCCACAGCCCCCTCTTCCTTGTACCCTCCCCACTAACCTCACTAGACCTGTGCGGTCCTGGCTTTCTGCTGTTTTTTCTGCTTGGAATTCTCCACCTGACACAATCCTGTTCATTCTTTGAGTCCCAGTTACTCCTCTCTGTATTTTGGTTTCATATGAACATGTCACTATTTCTACGTTATGATAGAATCATTTAAAAAATATTTCCACACTAGGTAGTGACTTCCTCTGGGATAGAGATGATTCACGCCTTTTGTATCTTTAACTCTAGAAAAGTGCTTGGTATAAATGGAAAGAAGGCAGTGTGGAGGTGGGGAGGGAGGGATAGTATTGGTCACTGTTTCACGTCCAGGCGAGGCATCCAAAGGATCGTTTTGTAATTCTCATAATCTCATCTCACATCTGCATACCCTGGCATTGTTCAATACAATAGCCATCAGCCACATGTGGCTGACCATTTGAAATGCGGCTAATTTGAGAAAGTGAATTTTACTTTTGTTTTAATCCACTAAAATAGAAATTGTAAAATTGATGTTCCATTTCGCTACTGGAAAGTTTCTAAGGAAATCTGGAACAGATTGGGAATGTGAAATCCACTTTTACATCTGTAAATTTTATGAAATCTAAATACGGATCAAGTATTTCCAAAGAAAATTTATTGGACTGGAAATGAGCTGTGAGTGTAATACACACACCAGATTCAAAGACTTAGTACACACACACAAAGAATGTAAATATCTCATTAGTAATTTTATATTGATTACATGTTTCTATACTAGTATTTTGGATATGTTATGGTATATTACTTAAATTAATTGACCGCCAGGTGACTTGTAATTGCTGTTACACGGGGAAAAAACAACTACAGATCAACAGATGTCATATTTAACAAGTCATTCCCCTCTATTTGACAGTGTTTTGCATTTTCTTTGGTTTACTTCTCGATATCATTCTGTAGATTGCACCCAAGACTGCGTTTCGACTTGTGGGAGTGGGTTTTCAGCAGACAGCCCCGCACAGAACGTTTAAGGCCTTAATGATGGCTAAAGCGAAAAGAAGGCGCGCATATCGTGCAGAATCAGCCTTGACCAAAGGTGGATTCCTGGACAGTTCTTCTTCAGAAAACAGCAAGACCCGCTGGACCGGAACCCAGCAACTCCACGAACACCGCATCCTGCGCTCTGAGCATCCAGGGAGGCCGCCAGCCCCGCCCCCAGGGCCGCCCGGAAAATCCGGGCGGTGGAGCCGGGGGGGGGCGAGGAGCGGGCGCCGCTCTGAGCATGCTCGGAGAGCCGGCAGGTCGCGCGAGGAAGCGGCGAGGCCGCGGGCGCTGCACGCCGAGCCGTTGTTGTGGTCCAGCCCCCGACACGTGACTGCGCGGGCCCGGCCCCCGCGCACAGCGCCGCCTCGCCGTGACTCAGCACTTTGTGCCGGCTCAGAGCTGGAAGTCAATCCCGGAGAGGCCGCCCAGGGTTGAAGTCTGGTCCTCCACTCCTGCCCCCGGGGCTGCTGCTGCTGATGTTGCGGCAGCCATTTCAGTCTCGTCGGTTTTCGGGCCTCCGGTCAAAGAGGAAAAAAATCTTTCCCTGTGGCCACGCCGCTCCTAGTTTCCCCTGAGTCAGCGGCTCCGCGGAGAACCCGGAGCTGGCCTTGCACGGGGCGAATGAGGAGAGCAGAGGGGCTGTGCCTAGGGCTCTCTGAGGTTCAGGCTACTTGGCGGTCACCCGCAACAGCCCTTACTGCTCCGTTTGGCCTGAGCATCCCCTAGATGGTCTCTTGGGTGGTGTCAGTACCTTACTCTTTATGGCGCACCTGCTTTATGCCACGCACTTTGATTTGGAAATCTGTGAGGCAGTCCTGGTTGTTGTCTCGTTTTATGGACGAGGCAACTGAGGGCCAGTAATAGCAACAGGTAGTCGCTACGCAGGGATTTGAACTCCAGTGTGATTTCTAAGCCTGTGCACTTTCTGCTGCACTTCACATCCTGCGTGAAGCTGATGGCCTCCTGCAGTGGGACTCTTGGTTCTTGATACTTCCTCCACTACAGCCTTCCTCCTTTGACACACCCTTCCCCCAAAAGACCTCTGGTCTGCTAGTGAGGGGCTTAAGACTTTCTTTTTATTTTCATTAATTGGCAGAAAGACAGTTAACTTTAGTGTACGTAGTACAAAATCCAAAAGCTGTGGAAAGGATTGTCTCCCTACAATTTCACTGTACTTTGAATCTGAATTGATTATACTGAAGAAGGCCTCCAGGACCTTATGATAGAAGAGCAGTAGCCGAGAGATTGGGGTCTTCATGTTAGCTCAGACGGTAACCAGCTGGGTGGAGCTAAGCAACGTTGTGTGTATCATAGGGGACCCCTACCTCTTCACCTGTTCCAATGAGAATCTGGAAGAAATGTGGTTTCCCTTCCAACCTAAACATTCTCTGATGTTAATACTACTAAATTAGTTGAAAATGTGCAAACCTTTTTGTATTGTGTAGTATTTCTAACACATGATGCTGAGATGCGCAATTGCTATTTTAAGTAAAAAAAAAACAAAACCTTTTTTTTTGGCCGCACTGTGCTGTATGCGGGGTCTTAGTTCCCTGACCAGGGATCCAGCCCACACCCGCTGCAGTGGAAGCGCTGAGTCCTAACCACCGGACTGCCAGGGAAGTCCCAAGAAACACCTCTTTTAACTTAGTTTCTAAAAGCCAATTTTTAGTTTATATGGATTTAAAAAATATAAACATGTTCATTTTCATGTAGAGTTACTAAAGATCTGCTTGTCAAGGGAAGCCCTTTATTAAGCTGGGGAAGCGTGAGTGTGTAAAGAAGATGGGTAGGAGTCAGCTGGGGATGAGGTTAAGGATGTGGGAGTGAGAAAGGATGCCTTAGAGGCAAGATCTCTCAGGAGACATGACTTGATGGGATCCAGAGCACACGTAAAGAGGTGAGCTTCTTTTCTTGTCTTTTCTTTTTTTAAATAATAGCATCATCTTCCTGTGAGATACTAGGGAAGATGTATTGGGATGGGCAATGTGGTAACTGAGTTCCATAGACTCACTCTTTTCACTGGAGTATGGTTAAAGAAACACAGCTTTTTTTGATGGACATTTCCAAACAAGCACAGAAGTAGGGAGAACACAGTGTAATATACCCATTACCCATGTTCAGTATCGCTGCATGGCTAATCTTGTTTCGGGTATTCACCCCCTCTCATTAGTGTAGAGCGAATCTTACTGCGTATGATCTCAAGTGGTTAGCTCTAAGTGCTAAAGAAAAAAAGAGGAACGTAGGGATGAGGGGCGATCCAGGAAGACAGGAAGGAATGAGCGGTAGGCTAATCCCTTACTGGAAATCAGTTTCCTTCATGCAGAAATTGGAGACGGTTGACGTTATCCAGTGGTTTTTTTCTGCTTTTTTTTTTTTTTTTTTTTTTAACCTTTATTTTATTTATTTATTTATGGCTGTGTTGGGTCTCCATTTCTGTGCGAGGGCTTTCTCTAGTTGTGGCAAGTGAGGGCCACTCTTCATCGCGGTGCGCGGGCCTCTCATTATCGCGGCCTCTCTTGTTGTGGAGCACAGGCTCCAGACGCACAGGCTCAGTAATTGTGGCTCACGGGCCTAGTTGCTCCGCGGCATGTGGGATCTTCCCAGACCACGGCTCGAACCCGTGACCCCTGCACTGGCAGGCAGATTCTCAACCACTGCGCCACCAGGGAAGCCCTATCCAGTGGTTTTTATTCCAAATGTTCTAGCTATTGTTATAAATTATGGGACCTTGCATTTAAAAACAAAGCCAAAAACAAAACCAAAAAACTGTGCTTGTCACGTGTAGTATAAACTGTTTCACAATAGCTGGCATGGATAATTATTATGGTCAAAGTAGGCCCACTGTCAAAAGGAGAATAAGGTCTTTCAAGCATGTATTTACCCTTTTAAAGATCCCTAATGGTAGTCTACACCCCTTTCCTCCCATTTCGCTTACACTGGTTCACACAGACATGTGTGAACTTCATTGTAGATTAGATAACATCAAATAATTCACCTTTGGCACACAGCAACCCATCATTTGTGGATGATGAGATGTGAAAAGGTGCTAACTGTAATTACATATACTTGAAAAGGCAATTGTACTAAATATTGAGCAATTTTGCTTTGATAAGATCAGTTCCTAAAAGAAAAAAAAAAAAAAAAGGAATAACGTAATTTTACTTCCTGAAGGTATTTTTCCACACAGAATACCCCTGGCCATTTATTTTAGTACTTAGGCTAAAATGTAATAGGTACTTCTGGGGGAAAAAAAATCAACTCATCTCAAATGCAACTTATCCTACAATGCACGGGGTAGCCCCACATGAAGAATCATCCATCTCAAAATGTCAGCAGTGCCAAGGGTGAGAAATCTTGGTCTACATGGATCAGGATTAATTCTGAGTATTACGTGGGTGCCTTTCCTTAAATCTTTGCAAGGGTTTCTAAGGTCATCAGAATGATTAGTTGAGACGAACTGAATATATACAATGGTTAGTATCACTTTATTTGCAGTTACCACGAACACAGATATATACAGCTGTCTAGTACACTCTTAGTCTGTAGTGTGCTTCTGGAGCTTATGATAGGAGGGTGAGGCTAGAGCCCCTTCTTTATCCTGTTTTTCTTTCCCTCGTGTTCTCTTAGTCATCCAACCCCGGTCTACTCTCCATAGCATCTTATTTCCCGTCCATGTGAGGCTAGTTATATATTTGTACCAATATTAATATTAAACTGCAGAGTTCTTAGTCCCCTGTCTAGATTTCTTAAAAATTCAGTTTTAAAGAATGAAAACTCATTAGCTTTCTTAAAAGCTCTTTTCCTACTGGACAGGGAATATGTCATATGTATGATCAGGCCATCCAAGATGGCTGTTCTCTTGTTCCCTGTACATCCCCTGCTCGACCAGTGCCTGCTTCACCTACACCTACTCACATGACTGACCTTCCTATTGATACATACTTGCCCCTGCCCCAGCTAGTGATTGTTTTAACTTTAGATAAGAACATCTCTACCATGATACCTTATCAAAGGGGCGGTGAGGGGTGCCCCTCTGCTAGTTTCCCTGGTCATCCATAGCCAAGCTGACGTCAGTTCCCCCTGTAACTGGTAACCTGCCCCCAGCACGCATGTCCCTCCTACCCCCCCAGCCCCCAACCCCAGCAAAGACTGCCACATAGTGGGGGGTTGCTCTAGGACCTTGCTTCTGGTATGTAAACTCCCCCATCCATTAAGCCATTGACGTCTCTGTTGCTGACTCCGGGCTCTTTCTTCGGTCTTGAAGCTGGGCAAGCTGCGGGGTGCAGCCTGACAGCATACTGGGAGAAGGCTTGGGTGCTACTTTGTTGAGTAGTTGTAAAGATTGAAAATAACCTGCAGAGCATCTGACACATATTGGGGCCCATGAAATGGTACTTCTTTTGCATCAGTCAAGGCAGGGTAGGAATTTCAGGCATAGCAACAGTACTACACTCAAATAGCAGTGAGCTCACGAAGCATCTTCCAGCCATGGATGCTTCTGCTGCTGGAATGGTAAGAAGTTTTAGATTTTCCTGGAGTGACACTCCCTTGTTAACTCAAAAGCTCAGTAC
Source organism: Balaenoptera physalus (assembly GCF_965194825.1). Taxonomy (NCBI): domain Eukaryota; kingdom Metazoa; phylum Chordata; class Mammalia; order Artiodactyla; family Balaenopteridae; genus Balaenoptera; species Balaenoptera physalus. The sequence continues at coordinate 41,658,762 of NC_138896.1, forward strand.
CTGTAAAAGCTGGGGTTAAAACTCCCCCCTGGCCACTGAAAACTGCCTCTCTGGGACTTTCATTTTTAAGGTTTTGTGACTTCTGCCAGTGTCTTTTCTGGAAGTGTCATTCAGGCAAATCTCTATGGGTTTTCTACCTTATTTCTCCCCAAGAAGTAACCTGGACAAAGTAGAGAACAGCTTGCTACCCAGCAGCTGCCCCATGGCCTCAGGTAGGGGCGTTGTAGGGGCTTCAAGGAGGGCAGGCCACAGCTCACGTGGCACGTGGGCCAGTGAGTTCACAAAGAGAGTCACCATGAAGCATCACTTTGGGATGGGCAGCCCTGCCCTGGTACGGCCCGCCGTTGCCCTTCCGAGGAGTGTTCAGCCAGGGAGATGTGCGCCAGCCAAGCAGGTTGCTCCGTTTGTCCTTGATCTAGGGAAGGAAGGGGATCTAAGAAATCATGCTACATCTGTTATGATCAGGGAGGCTCACATTTATTCCTCCCCACAAACCAAATAAAGCAGCACCTGATCTGGGTGATCACTGCCACCCGGTATGGTCACATCTCACTGTGGGCGGCAACATTCTTTGCAGTAAAAATATTCTCCTTTTCAAGGTGTGCAATATTATGGAAAAGTTTGGGAAAGACTTCTGTGAGGTATGAGCCCATTTTACAGAAGAGGAAGCTGAGGCTCACAGATTATTCCATCCTCAAAGGCCACACTTAGAAACAGCAAGTGAACAGCAAAACCAGGATTTGATACCAGGCCTGTTTGCCTTCAAAGTCCAAGTTCATTCCACCTTCCTCACACTGCTAAAAACCAAACCAAACCATATAAAAACAGTAATACCTAAGTTTTGATTAGGCTTTTATGGCCTACCAAATGCTTTGACAGAAGAAAGGGAGAATTAAGAGGGGAGGGAAAGAACATTTCTCATATACCTACACTGCATCTGGTGCTTTCCATCAACCGTTTTCTTTAATCTTCTCAACAGTGTGAATTTCTGATTCACAAAACTTATAGTAGATGGTCTTGGTTTATTTTACAAATTTAAGTTGCCCTTTCATTATTTTCTCTCTGTACCTCACGAGTTCTAAGGGCAAGCACAGTAATAACTCATATTTGTGTATGAAAGTGTAGCTTTCACATAGTTTATCTCATCTGATTCTTACAACACACCTGTGGAGTAGGGCAATTTTACAGGGAAGAAACTGAGGCTGAGAGGTTACCTATTTTGCCCCAAAGTGGCACCACTAGCATAAGGCCAGGCTGGGATTAGAACACACATTATTTCTCCAACCCTGCCAGCACCTGGCAGTGGACGTTGATTCATGAGTATTTCATCACCAACCCAGTTCTTCAACAGTTGAAGTTTAGCAGATACTTTTCCCGCCCCTCTTTTTCAAAATATTCCCAATCAACAGAAAAAAAAAAAAAAGAACAAAAAAACAAAAACCAAACAAACAAACAAAATATCACCAATCAGTTGTCTTTTAAGAACTAATACAAAAAGAAGGCTGGCCCAGGAAATGGCTTTCTTCTCTGGGTAAAGGAGCCGCTGGCCTGGGGCAGGTAGTAAGGTCAGTGTCTCTCCTCATCAGGGTGATGGCTTGACCACCCAGGTTCACCCCATCTTTTCCCAAAGTCTTTCCTTCTGGTACCCTAACCTGACTCCTGCCTGCAGGCTGCCTTTACACATAGTCTGCCTTAATATAACATATAATACGCTGCCTTAATAATATATATGCCCCCCTTTAATAACCGGTTTATATAATCTTGTAGAGTTTTAATATGACTTCATTTTAGAGATGGGGAAACTGAGCTGGAGAAAAGTTGAATGATAGAACCTGCACTTAAACCCGGGTCTTTTGACAGAAAAATCAGGACCCTCCTTGCCCTAAGAGCGATGGTGTCATTTCATTCGGTAGAGACTTTCGGAATCAGGCAATCATCCTTACTGGCTCAAGACTGTACAAAAGAAACTCTTAAACTTGATTTTTTTGTTTTTATAAATTTCTGTTTCTCTCTCTATGCCTTTTAATTTCTTTGTCCAGAACTTTGGGGCATTAGAATAATTACCTAAGTCATGTGCTGATGGAAGAAGATGAGAGAAAGACTGGATGACCTTGAGAAGACCCTCAAGAAATGATCTCTTTCTAAAGGAAAATCTTCAATAAGTACACTCCTTAAAGTAAACCCATAGATGTAAAACAGGCCACTCCTCTTCAGTATCATTCACTAAAACTCATCGTATTGAAAATAAAATTCTCTGCCCAGAAATGTCTCTCAGGCACATAGCACAGCCCTTTTTCCTGTCCAGGAAAACCGAATGTAATTTCTGTGAGAGCTCACGAACCATTTTGGGGAAATTCAGTGGGTTTTCTTAGTCATAATTAAATTGCAAGGGTGATAGCTAAAACCTTGAATGTGAGAATTTGTCCTTGAAGTTAAGATTATTACTGAAGTAGATTTAGGCACTATCTTCTTGTTTTCACTCTGCAAAACAAATAACTAAGAAATCTTTTACAGATGTCTTTTAATATTTAAGAACATGGATTAAATATGTCCATAAACTAGTTGTGAAATGAGTACCAATGTTGATCTGGGCTACAAAGAACTTTTGGAAATTTAGACGATACATAAAGTTCCATGATTATATAATGAAGGCAATTCTCTGCCAGTCGGATTGAACGTGTGCTTGTTTATTTAACAAATATTTGCTAGGTACCCTCTCTATGTGGGTCCTGTTCTTGGTACTGGGGACTTTGGGTGAATGGGAAGGACAACATTTCTGTTCTCATGAGCTTTCCTTCTAGAGCGAGAAGACAGAAAATAAACAAGAGAATAAGCACAGTGATTTTAGGTGCCATTTTGAAGAAAGTAATAGAGAGAAGTTATTACTATTGTGATGATTTGCATATGTCAGACCTTCTTCTGGTTAGTTTTGCTAACGATTTAACTACCAGAGCTGTGATTTTGCAGGCCAAAAAAGCTACCAGCTCTAGAGTATTTTCCTTTGCTCCTGCTGGGGGTAAAATCTATTAGTTGAAGTAGAGAGTTTTTTCCTTCTTTTCCTTCAGGTAGGGCATACAGCTTCCTTCCTAAAATCCTTCAAAATGAGATAATCGTTGTAATTGTTATTGAAAGACAGATGCTTTAGTTACCTTTGATAGTTTGTTATGCATCTCTAGATCTTAGAAACAACATTTAAACAATTTCTAAAACCTCAGGTATTTAAGAAAGATTTATGATGGGATTTATTCAGTAAGTCAAAATAGTGTCAAAATGTCAAAGAATATTTGATTTGATGTTCATTAAATTGACTTGACATGCTACTTGGGTCAGGGTTTTTTTTTCCCAAAATTTACTTGGATTGAAAATGATAATTAGTGGCATTGCCTTTGCTAACATTAGACTCTGCTCTTCTGCATGAAGACCACATTGATAGAAAGTTCCTAGCACGGGGTGGTGAAGGGCATCTAGAATGTAAAACCAGAGGGAAAAAGTACAAATTGTCCCGTTTTTCAGATATTTGGTACATTTGATGAGGTCAAATTTATAAGAAATACATATTTTAATCCATATTATATTACACCCAAGGTTGTTTATAAATCCTGTTTTTTTTTTCCTTCTCCTCATAAGAAACAAACATAAATTCTGCTTCAGGATGGAACCCCAGCAAGAGTTTTCTCTTTTATCCATTTTTGTATTTTCTAGTTGTAAAAAGGAGATTCAGGTCATCCCATTTTAACTAGGGTAATATGTTCTGAGGTTTCTGAGTTTTCATTTTCAAGTTATGGCCAGTTTATATAGTTTTAGGGCTGTTTTATGTTCAGATGATTATATGGTAGTTCATTTAAAAGGCAAAAAGAAGTGCCAACGTAAGCCTGCAAATATTTATTTCCACTTTTAAAAGTCTGTTAACAGCTCAATTCAGGTAACATGTTGCATGATTAATGAAAGCTGGGTTTCTTTTAACTGTACTTAGAAAGAAGACTGTTGAAATAATTAAAAAAAAAAAAGGCTATTGTATTTTGTTTCCTCTGAGGCTTGTAGTTTAGTAATCTCATTAGTATTGCATTCCAGACTCCCAGAGGAAGGGCATGAAAACTGGTGTAGATTATGAAGGGTTACCGGAAAAAGGGAGAGGAGGAAAGAAGAAAGGGAGAAAGAGAAGAAAAAAAACCCAGGGACAGCCTGGAGCAGTGTCTTTGGCTCCTTACGGACCAACTCATTCCTTCAGATATTAGTGTACTAGTGACAGGACTCTGGGCAAATACATTAACATCTTAGCCTGGGTTCTGGGGGAAAAAAAACAAGATTAAGAAAAAAACGTAAGAAAAGAAATTGAAAATGATAACAATTCCAGCCACAGAGTTATTGTGAGGTTTAAACAGCATAACATATATGAAAGTGCTTCAAAAAACTTCTCAACAGAAGAAAGTTCTCTGCAGATACTACAGGCAGACCTCAGAGAGACTGTGTGCAGGTTTGGTCAGACCACCCCAATAAAGCAAATATCAATAAAGTAAGTCACATGAGTTTTCTGGTTTCCCAGTACATATAAAAGTTATGTTTACATTATACTGTAGTCTAGTACTATGTCTTAAAAAAATGGAAATTTTTAATTAAAAAAATACTTTATTGCTAAAAAAAATGTTAACCATCATCTGAGCCTTAAGTGAGTCGTAGTAATAACATCAAAGATCACTGATCACAGATCACTGTAACAAATATGATAATGAAAAAGTGTAAACTATTGAGAGAATTACCAAATTGTGACACAGAGGCACGAAGTGAGCAAATGCTAATGAAAAAACGGCGTGAATAGGCTTGCTTGATGTGGGGTTGCCACAAACCTTCAATTTGTAAAAAATGCAATATCTTCAAAGTGCAATAAAACGAGGTGTGCCTGTATTAATAAAAGGTACAGGACCATTTACCATCTTATTTCTCAAACTATATTTGAAGTATTTCGAGGGGCCTCCAAGCCGGGCTCAGGCACAGAGAGTAAGATGAACATCCTTTATCTTGTGAGAAAACTTGCAGTGTCTCAATACTCAAGTGGGTGCATGTGGGTGTAGGAGGAACAGAACAATATCTCTTTGATTAGTGCCTATTGTAAAAAACAAACAAACAAAAAAACCCCCCAAAACCCCCCAAACAAAACAAAACAAAGAAACCAAAACTGTATTCGTGCATATTTAAGATATGCTATCTCATTGGGAAGATACTGGGTAGGTGATTCATTCTACAAGACAGGAAAAGGTGAAGGAAACTGATTCATCCAATTCAAGGCCAGGATCCAATAATTATGGAGGCTGTGTTCCATTCATTGAGGCCATAGTATGTGTCCGCCACGGTGTTCAAACTCTTAAGCATACCCTCGTTTAATTCTCACAACCACTCTATGGGGCCAGCAATAATAGCTCCACGTGGCAGCTGAAAAAAGCAACCTTTAAGGATTTAAGCATATTTACAAGTTACATATCTAGTAAACGGCAGAGTTCGAATCCAAGTCCAGGTGTTCACCACCTTGCTTCTCCACTTCAGCTCTCCGGGCATACCTGTGACACCTGCTCTTCCCCAGCATGTAGGGGCTCAAAGGCAAGGGGCCCAGGGCTCCCCTGCAAAGTCAGCTGTTGGCCCAGTGGAATCAGAGACCTTTCCCCCCCACCTGTCCCCCTTTCCTGTAGCATTTCCGGAGGGTGTCTGTGTTTCTTCTCCCCTCTTGGGGTGGCGGCACCATCCTTGACAGCATCCATGGCTTGCTTCTCAGTGATGTTCGCCTAGTTCCAGAGGTTGGTGAATACTTTGCAGGGGTTAATGGAGGAGCTGGGAAGTGTTAGGGTTCAAAAACGGGAAAGAGGGATAAATTAGGAATTTGGGAGTAACATACATACTACTGTATATAAATTATATAGGAAAAGAATCTGAAAAAGAATATATATATATGTAACTGAATCACTTTGCTCTACAACTGAAACTAACGCAAAATTGTAAATCAACTATACTTCAATAAAAAAGAATTTTTTAAAAAAGGGAAAAGAGGCAGGAAAAGGAGTAAAGTAAGGGTACTAGGGAAATATGAAGAGATCTAATGAGTAGTAGTTAATTGCCTACTAGGTGCCCAATACTGTGATAGGTGCTGGGACAAAAAAGTGAACAAAAGGCAGAGTAGTTCTCTCTCTGTTTACAGCCAGGTTGGGTAGAAAGAAAGTGGTGTTAAATAAAGAGATGTGTGAATTAATGCATAACTTTAAATTATGATGTCTTAGGACAGTAGAAGAGTGCTATGGAAAGGAATAAGGAGAGGAAGATACAGTTTTTTTTTTTATTTTTAATTAAAAAAATTTTTTTTAGATTTTTTTTTAACATCTTTATTGGAGTAAAATTGCTTTACAATGGTGTGTTAGTTTCTGCTTTATAACAAAGTGAACAGCTATACATATACATATATCCTCATATGGGAGATAGTTTCAGAAAAGGCCCTTCTGAGAAAGTGATATTGAAAACATGTTTATAAACTGTTTGATACTGAAATACTTGTATATTGATGATTCTAGAATAATATAACTATTAACCTTTGATGGAAGTTATGCATAATAGTAGGAAATGCATTTATTTTTATTACATATGCATACTATAGCTTTTGAAAGTAAATTTCAGCTGTAAGTGAATATTTCTATATCTGCTATAATTATAAATTTTAAGGAACTATTATTATCTTTGTATTACCTGGAGTAAGACATAATAATCATTGATTTTTACAGGTAAAATATCAATTGTTTTGTGACGAGATTTCTCTTTTCCTCATGTCCCCCAATTAACCAAAGTTTAACTCCTTCTATACATATAATAGAAATTATCTTCTCACCATTTAATATATCTGTTTTAATATTAATATTCTACAGTATGTGGGCTACATCTCATTTTTAAGTCTTATTTATATAACCACATAGCATTTTGTTTCCAGTAAAATGTTACTTAAATATTTGGTTTAGGATACATCTACATTTTCATAGAGAATAAACTGATAAAATTTTAGCAACATTTAATGGTCAAATAAAACATTTAGAAAGCTTTTCCAAAAAAATACAATAAAATATGTACTTTCACGCTACCTTTTTTTTTTTTAGGATATTTGTCTTTCTCTTATTTATTTATTTATTTTTGGCTGCACTGGTTCTTCTTTGCTGAGCGTGGGCTTTCTCTAGTTGTGGCGAGTGGGGTCTACTCTTCATTGTGGTGCGTGGCCTTCTCATTGTGGTGGCTTCTCTTGCTGCAGAGCACGGGCTCTAGGTGCACGGGCTTCAGTAGTTGTGGCACATGGGCTCAGTAGTTGGGGCTTGTGGGCTCTAGAGCACAGGCTCAGTAGTTGTGATGCACAGGCTTAGTTGCTCTGCAGCATGTGGGATCTTCCCGGACCAGGGCTCAAACCCGTGTCCCCTGCATTGGCAGGAGGATTTTTAACCACTACGCCACCAGGGAAGTCCCTCGCCCTTCCTTTTGAGTGTGAATTATCACCTTATTTCCTATTGAAAGTTACTCCTTAAATATTTTACATTAAAAATACAGTTATCTTAATTAGTGGGAAGAAATATTGATCAAAATCTTTTACATTCCATCCTACCTCTGTGCAAAAACTTCATGTACAATGGTGTATGTATATTTCAAAGTGTAAAAGTAATGTGTGTGAGAAATTTTACAATTATCAAACCATTAAAAGCACTGTTAATTTTAACTGTTAATACTGCTGAATAACAGTAAAGCTTGTTAAATGGTAAAAATATATTTCCTCAGTTCTGATTCTTCTTTGTTACAGTCTGAAGTCACGATTTGTTTTATGATCATTGTTTATGATTAGCATTACGGCTGGGGTAAAATAAATTTTCCCCCCCAAACCTTCTTATTTAAATTGATGGTGCAGCTGACAACTATAATTGACCCTTGAACAACAAGGGGTTTAACTGCTGGATCCACTTATATGGATTTGTTTCAGTAGTAAATACTGCAGTATTACAAGAATCCTTTGTTGGTTGAATCCTGGGGTATGGAGGGTCCACTATATATGGATTTTCAGCTGTGAAACTGTGAAGAGGGTCAGCACCCCTAACCCCTTCCTTATTCAAGGGTCAAATGTAATGGATCTTAGAATTGGCAAAATATGTCATGATGTACATAGTGATTTCAGCAGCAAGTCTTGCTTTCATCCACCTGGGGTATAAAATGAAATATCATTAATTTTTTAAAAATTTTATTGGAGTACAGTTGATTTATAATGTTGTGTTAGTTTTAGGTGTACAGCAAAGTGAATCAGTTATACATATACATATATCCACTCTTTTTAAAGATTCTTTTCCCATATAGGTCATTACAGAGTATTGAGTAGAGTTCCCTGTGCTATACAGTAGGTCCTTATTCCTTATCTATTTTATATAATAGTAGTGTGTGAATATCATTAATTTTTAATATCCAATTTACCATGGTTCTTCTCCCCAGAATGCGATTGATTGACCTGAGCCCCTGCCCCATCCCTCACTTTCCCACATTTCCCACTAGGTATTTCTGCGAGTCCTGGAAGGGGTGCCTTGCACCAGGCTTATAAGCCCCTCCTCTCCTGTCACCGCAATGGACCCACATGCTCTGTCTCGCGCTCTGTCTGGGCCACACGCACTGCACTTCCTGTGCCTCAAGGACGGTCTCTTCAGACATCCCAGGTCTGTATAGACAGGGAAGCCCCCGGATGCTGCCTCCACCTATGTACAGTCGTCAGAATCTCAGCGGCTTCGGAGTGCCGGGAGAGATGTCCCCAGGGCTGAACTGCACTTGGTCTGGGGGCAGCTCTGCTGGAAGCCAGATGGTCTCCAAGCCTCCGAGGGACGCTTATGTGGCACCTCCTTACCTCATTGCCGCCTGGACCCCCCATCCCTCCTTTTTTGCCCACCTTCCTTTCAGAGACTAGTCTCCTTAAGAGTGTCCTGGCGGTTCCAACCCATTCCCCCCTGAACAAGGAAACTGCAGCGGCCTCCTTTCCCCCCAAAAGGCATCAAGTCATTTAAAAGAAAATTCAGAAAAGGCAGTCAGCAAGAACAATGGAGACTACAATAGCTGTTGCCCCATTTGAAAATTAGGAGACTCAGCAGAGAAGATTGGAGGTTGAATGATTTGTCCAAGGTCCCAGACCTAGGAAAACCACGGACAGGCGGAGAACCCAAAACTCTCTATGCCACTGCCCATAAGAAGACTGAGTTTTCTTTGTCCTCCTGGCTTTTTTTTTTTGCCTCTTGCTGAGCCTACCAGCTGAGGGAGGTGGAGTAAGAAGTGGGAAGCACATCTCTCCTCCAAGTGCAACTGGTTGAACCCCCTACCCTACCCGACCCCTTTCATGTTGCTGCCATTGTTTCGGGCATAAAGCAGGGACAGTGTCCTAACAAAAAGGCTTCTGAACATGTGTTTCAGCTTTTACCTTACATTTTTCTTTTTTTAATCCCACTTGACATATGCACTTATATGCTTAAAAAAAAAAAAAAAGGAAGCTCCAGATAGCTGAGAAGAAATAGTTACAAAAGTGATGACATCTTTTGTTATGAAATCATTCTTATGATTTTAAGTGAGTTTGGATTTTTTTTTTTTTTGATCAGTTTTCTCCCTTGAAAGAACCAGTGAATTGAAATGCAGTTCATTCATTCATTCCAATCTTTTTTTTCCTCCCTCCCACCCTTTCTTTCTTCTTCCTTCATTGATCATTTAGGAGACACTTGCAATATTTGAGACAGTGCTAATGGGATACAGAGATGAATATAGCTGGTATGTTTCCTAGGATACTACACTGCAAAGAACTGGATCTTGAGAACGACCGTAAATACCAAAAACACTTTAGCATGAATTAGAAAAGGATAATTATTTAAGCAAAATTCTGATGAAGTGCTAGTTTTTTGTTTCTGTTTTGTTTTGTACATAGATTTCTCTCCACTGGAAGAGAAGGGCACTGGGGAGGCATCAGTGGGAGGTGATACATGGGCTAGACTTTGAAGGACAAGTGAAAAGTTGTTATGTAGAGATTGGGACATGGACACAGAGTTTTGGGCAGTAGGACCATTAGGAACTACATCATGGAATCAGAGGACAGGCTGCTTAGTCCACAGTGAATATTCTATTTTGATGGAATGTTAGATTTTCAAGGTGAATGATAAAAAATGTTTTAAAAGGTAGATCCAAATCTAGAAGACGTAAAATGCCAATCTAAAGACTTGGGACTTTGTTTTGTTTTGTCCTATATTGTGCTAAAAGTTAAGCCAACGGTACTCCTCAGTTTATAGCAAAGTTTGGCCATTGGTCTGTGCTAGACTCTTCTGTTTCATTCATTCATTCATTTTTATTTCCTTTTATTTCCCACTCCCAGCAATGGCAACCATGCTAATGCACTTGATAGTCATACTTTTTTTGTATGTGTTTTTATTATATAAGTACGGTTGTGTGCATGCTTTTTAAAATACGCTTCGTTGTGGAAAATTTCAAAAGTAAATGAACTATGCATCATCCACTTGTAATAATCAATTCCTGTCAAATCTTATTTTATCTATAGCCCCACCTACTTTAGCAATCCCTCTGGTCAGATAACTTTGAAAAAATCACAGACATTATATTATTTCATCTGTAACTATTTCAGCCTGAATCCTTAAGGGATAAGGACTTTTTTTGGGGGGAAACATGACTTCAATGCTATTATCTTGCTTAAAAAATTAGTGAAAATTCCTTAATTATTTCTTCAATAAGTGGTGTTTGTATTTCCCTAATATTTCTGTAGAATATTAGAGGAGATGGAAATTTTCAAAATCTGTAAATTTGGAGGAGGAGCCCTGCAGAGCAGGACTAACAGCTCTGAGGAGGTGGGGTTGCTCTCAGTGGGTCACGTTGAGGCTGGCTGGGGGAATGTCAGGAACCCTGCAAACCAGGCTCAACTGTTGCTACTGGCACAGACTCCACTGCTGGGGAAAGGAAGGCTTGAGGGGTGGTAATGGTTCCCTTTTTGATTTTCCAGTTCTTTGCAACCTGGCTAGCAGTTCCTTAATTATGTTCAATACTCACTGTTAACAATGGCTGTGTGTTTCCGCCTCCCAAGTGGACTCCAACTGAGAGACGTCATCTTATCTCCCTTTGGCTTCTGCTCTCCACCACTGCGTTGATATTATCTAGAGTTTTAATTCTAGATTATTATAAATATGTATTTTTATTTTTAATTTTCCTTCTTTTATTTGCTCATTTTAAAAAACAAAATTTATTTATTTATTTATTTATGGCTGTGTTGGGTCTTCGTTTCTGTGCGAGGGTTTCTCTAGTTGCGGCAAGTGGGGGCCACTCTTCATCGCGGTGCGCGGGCCTCTCACTATCGCGGCCTCTCTTGTTGCGGAGCACAGGCTCCAGACGCGCAGGCTCAGTAGTTGTGGCTCATGGGCTTAGTTGCTCCGCGGCATGTGGGATCTTCCCACACCAGGGCTCGAACCCGTGTCCCCTGCATTGGCAGGCAGATTCTGAACCACTGCACCACCAGGGAAGCCCTGCTCATTTTTTAAAAATAAAAAAATTGGGGTTTGTATTTCATCTATCTTTTTCTTTCTTTTTTTTTTTAAGTTTGTTGATTTTGAATATTTATTTATTTATTTTGGCTGTGCTGGGTCTTAGTTGTGGCATGCAGCATCCTTTGTTGCAATATGCGGGATCTTTAGTTGTGGCATGCGGACTCTTAGTTGCAGCATGTGGGCTTTTTAGTTGTGGCATGTGGACTCTTAGTTGAGGCATGCATGTGGGATCTAATTCCTTGACCAGGGATCAAACCCGGGCCCCCTGCATTGGGAATGCAGAGTCTTACCCACTGGACCACCAGGAAAGTCCCTCATCTATTTTTTTCAGACCAATTTTATTTTTCTGGTAACTTTTATTTTTTTTCATTTTAACAGCTTGATTGAGATATAACTGACATACAGGAAACTGCACATATTTAAAGTGTACATTTTGATAAGTCTTGGCACATGTATACACTCTTAAAAATCATTACTGTAATCATGATAATATCACTATAATGAACGTATTCATGTCCCCCAAAAGTTTTCTCTTGCTGTTTTGTAACCCTGCTCCCACCCCTCCCTGCCCTTCTTCCCCAGCCCCAGGCAACCACTTACCTGCTTTTTGTCGCTGTAGATTAGTTGCATTTTCTAGAATTTAATATAAATCGATCAAACACTATGAACTCTTTTCTGTTTTTCTTGTTTAGCATAAGTATTTTGAGGTTCATTTATGTTACTGCATGTATCAATAGTTCATTCCTTTATATTGCTCGGTACTATTCCATTATATAAACATATGGCAGTTTGTTTATCCATTCACTTGTTAATGGACATTTGGATTGTTTCCGGTTTGGGCTATTACCAGTAAATTTGCTGTGAACACTCGTCTAAGTCTTTGTATGGACATATATATACTTTCTTTGTCCTTGTATAATTCATTGGAGTGGAATGGCTGGGTCAGATGGGAGGTGTATGTTGAACTTTTTTTTCCCCACGTCTTTATTGGAGTATAAATGCTTTGCAACGTTGTGTTAGTTTCTGCTGTACAACAAAGTGAATCAGCTATACATATACATATATCCCCATATCCCCTCCCTCTTGAGCCTCCCTCCCACTCTCCCTATCCCATCCCTCTAGGTCGTCACAAAGCATCGAGTTGATCTCCTTGTGCTATGCGGCTGCTTCCCACTAGCCATCCACTTTACATTTGGTAGTGTATATATGTCAATGCTACTCTCATTTCATTCCAGCTTCCCCACCCCGCCCCGTGCCCTCAAGTCCGTTCTCTACGTCTGCATCTTTATTCCTGCCCTGCCACTAAGTTCATCAGTGCCACTTTTTAAAATTCCATCTATATGTGTTAGCATACGGTATTTGTTTTTCTCGCTGACTTACTTCACTCTGTATGACAGATTCTAGGTCTATCCGCCTCACTATAAATAACTCAATTTCGTTCCTTTTTATGGCTGAGTAATATTTTATTGTATTTGTGTGCCACATCTTCTTTATCCATTCACCTGTGGATGGACATTTAGGTTGCTTGCATTTCCTGGCTATTGTAAAGAGTGCTGCAATGAACATTGTGGTACGTGTCTCTTTTTGAATTATGATTTTCTCAGTGTATATGCCCAGTAGTGGGATTGCTGAATCATATGGTAGTTCTATTTTCAGTATTTTTTACGGAACCTCCATACTGTTCTCCATAGTGGCTGTATCAATTTACATTCCCACCAACAGTGCAGGAGGGTTCCCTTTTCTCCACACCCTCCCCAGCATTTATTGTTTGCAGATTTTTTGATGATGGCCATTCTGACCGGTGTGAGGTTATACCCCGTGGTTTTGATTTGCATTTCTCTGATGATTAGTGATGTTGAGCATCTTTTCATGTATTTGTTGGCCATCTGTATGACTTCTTTGGAGAAATGTCTATTTAGGTCTTCTTCCCATTTCTGGATTGGGTTGTTTGTTTTTGTGATACTGAGCTGCATGAGCTACTTGTAAATTTTGGAGGTTAATCCTTTGTCAGTTGCTTCATTTGTAACTATTTTCTCCCATTCTGAGGGTTGTCTTTTTGTCTTGTTTATGGTTTCCTTTGCTGTGCAAAAGCTTTTAGGTTTCATTAGGTCCCATTTGTTTATTTTTGTTTTTGTTTCCCTTACTCTAGGAGGTGGGTCAAAAAGGATCTTGCTGTGATTTATGTCATAGAGTGTTCTGCCTATGTTTTCCTCTAAGAGTTGTATAGTGTCTGGCCTTACATTTAGGTCTTTAATCCATTTTGAGTTTATTTTTGTGTATGGTGTTAGGGAGTATTCTAATTTCATTCTTTTACATGTAGCTGTCCATGTTTCCCAGCACCACTTATTGAACAGGCTGTCTTTTCTCCATTGTATATTCTTGCCTCCTTTGTCAAAGATAAGGTGACCATATGTGTGTGGGTTTATCTCTAGGCTTTCTATCCTGTTCCATTGATCTATATTTCTGTTTTTGTGCCAGTACTATACTGTCTTGATTACTGTAGCTTTGTAGTATAGTCTGAAGTCAGGGAACCTGATTCCTCCAGCTCCATTTTTTCTTTCTTAAGATTGCTTTGGCTATTCAGGGTCTTTTGTGTTTAATCAATGAATTTGGTAAGATTGCAGGATACAAAATTAATGCACAGAAATCGTGCATTCCTATACACTTACAATGAAAGATCAGAAAGAGAAATTAAGGAAATAATCCCATTTACCATCACAACAAAAAGAATAAAATACCTAGGAATAAACCTACCTAAGGAGGCAAAAGACCTGTACTCAGAAAACTATAAAACACTGATGAAGGAAATCAAAGATAACATAAACAGATGGAGAGATATACCATGCTCCTGGATTGGAAGAGTCAATATTGTGAAAATGACTATAATACCCAAAGCAAACAATCTGCAAGTTCAGTGCCATCCCTATCAAATTACCAATGGTATTATTCTCAGAATTAGAACAAGAAATTTTACAATTTGTGTATTGAACTTTTTAAGAAACTGCTGAACTACGTTTCAAAGTTGTTGAACCAACCAGCAGTACATGAGAGTTCCAGTTCCTCTGTATCCTTGGCAACACTTTGTATGGTTGGTGTGTGGTGGTATTTCATTATTGTTTTATTTTGCACTTCCCTAAGGACTAATTGTGTTGAGCATCTTTTCATGTGCTTATTTGCCATCTATATATCTTCTTTGGTAAAGTGCCTGCTCAAGATAGACCATATTTTGAGCTATAAGACAACTCTCAGTGCATTGAAAAGGATTCACATCATACAAAGTATGTTCCAGACCACAGGGGAGTTAAATTAGCAATCAGTAACAGAATGATATCTGGAAAATTTGCAAATATTTGGATCCAGTGTTGCTGTTAAGAAATTCGATTCTTGTAGCTTTATAGGAGATATTCTTTTTCTCTGGAAGCTCTTAGAATTTTCTTTATCTTTTATGTGCTTAAATTTCCCAGTATTATATCTGAGTTCTTTATCTTATTTGGCACTCAGTTCCTTCCATCTGAGTTCTTTCATCTATCTTTAATTCAGGGTTATTTATTTTTGTTATTTCCTTAAATATTTTTTCTCCTCTCTTTAATTATCTCTCCTTTGGATTCCTATTTTCAGTATGTCAGCATGTCTGTTTTTTATCTTCCATGCTGCTTAACTTTTTTCTTTTTTTAATTTATTTTTGGCTGCCTTGGGTCTTCGTTGCTGAGCGGGGGCTACTCTTCGTTGCGGTGCTCGGGCTTTGCATTGCGGTGGCTTCTTTTGTTACTGAGCACAGGCTCTAGGCGCATGGGCTTCAGTAGTTGCAGCACACGGGCTCAGCAGTTGTGACATGTGGGCTCTAGAGTGTGCGGGCTTCCGTAGTTGCAGTGCGTGGGCTCAGTAGTTGTGGCTCGCGGGCTCTAGAGCGCAGGCTCAGTAGTTGTGGTGCGTGGGTTTTGTTGCTCTGCGGCATGTGGGGTCTTCCCGGACCAGGGATAGAACCCGTGTCCCCTGCATTGGCAGGTAGACTCTTAACCACTGCACCACCAGGGAAGTCCCTGCTTAACTTTTTATTTCTATATTTATTTCTTTATCCTATTTTTTTCCTGCCTCCCAGGAAATTTCCTCAGTCTGCTCTTTCAGTTTTGCAGTTTATTCTTTAGCTATATTCAGCTTGCTATTTATCCCATCTACTATTATTTCTTTGAGTGTTTTTTTTTTAATAGTTAATCTTTCAGTTTGGCTATCTTTTTGACTTTTTCCTGTTTCATATTACCAGTACCTTTTGACAACATTGGTTGCAATTATTTTAAATTCTTAATCTGCTTATTCCAGTATTTCTGCTTGATATGATCTATGTTGTGCAGTTTGTGGTTTTCCTTCTCTAGGGGTTCTAACCTCAGGTATTTAGGTTGTGAGCCGATGTTCCCCTAGAGTTATCAAGTACCAGGATGAGACACCAAGGCTCAGGCCGTGGTTTATGCTTTCTTGTGATTTTAAGAAGAGGTTAGAAGATGAGCCCCAGGGAGAGAGTCTTAGACACCAGAACTGCAGTCCACCACCCATCTGTTGCCATTCCCCCCACCCCCAACTAGGCATTCCTCGGGTAAGGGTTCTCCTCTAAAGTTTTAAAGGGAGAAGACAGTTCTCTCAGATGTGACCTACTATCCCTTATGTGGGCTGGCAAGGAGGCTGGGAGGAGTGGGTCTCAGGACAGCTGGTCAGCGTTCCCACCTTTATGTGGGCTCCTGTTGCTGCCTTCTGACTCCCAGTGGTAAGTGGGTGGGCAGTGGTCCAAAAGAAATCTGAGAGAGGCAGAGCAGAAACTAACATCACTCTCTCACCTATTACTCTGCCTCTGCTTGCCTCTCCACCAACAGCTGAAAATGGTCTGTAGTCTCTCCAGGATTCCTCACAGTTTTGAAGATTACCACATTCCTCTCTCTTCTGTAGTCTCCCCAGAGCTGATTCCCCTTGGCCTGTCTCTGCTAAACATATTGTCTGTACTGCATGGGGTAGCAGTGGGGGATAGGTTACTGAGAGCTTTTGAGTTTTGCTGTAAGAAAATTAATCTTGCAGCAGAGTGCAATAAAAAGAGGAAGGAAACAGTTATGAGTCTAGGTAAGCAGTAACAAAGATCTGAATTGATAATTTGTATGTTGAAGTGAGAAGATTTTTTTTTCTGTATAAATAATTTACTTGTTAGTTGAACCCAAACTTGAAGAAGCTATTGGGGTTTTTTTTTTTGTTGTTGTTGGTATTTTTATATTTATTTATTTATTTATTTTGGCTGCTCTGGGTCTTAGTTGTGGCATGCGGGATCTTTAGTTGCGTCATGTGGACATCTTAGTTGTGGCATGCACGTGGGACCTAGTTCCCTGACCAGGGATCGAAACTGGGCCCCCTGCATTGGGAGTGTGGAGTCTTACCCACTGGACCAACAGGGAAGTCCCGCTATTGTTTTATTTTGCCTTTTTTTTTTTTCTAAGTATGTTTGTTCTTAGCTAGATTTTTTTTTTTTTTTTTTGGAGTGAATTGCAAACTAAGCACTGGGAGAAATTCAAGAAGTTAAAGTGAAAAAGGAAGCTAAATGAGGCCAGATTGGATAGCAAATTGCTATTATTTAAAACTTATGGACCACCCAGACTATGGCAAGTTCTATTTAAGAAAATACAGAAACATGATTCCTTCCACTTAACAACTAACAGTTTCAGGAAATATATACCACATCTTCTGCTTGTGTTTTACTCCAGATACTTCCAATATTTAAGCTTGTTTAATCTGAGGAATTTCCTCTTTGTTTTCTTTCCCTTAATTTTTTTTGAGAGTAGTTCCCTTTCTCTTTTCATAAAAATAGAGACTATGAACAAATGTTATTGTGTATGTTCATATTATTGGGCTGAAAGTTTGTAACTAGAACACTATCTTTATCCTTCATAGGCAGGCTAGATGGAGCTTTTGTTACCCCCTTGCAACTATTCATTGTGTTTGCCCCTCCACTCAGCAGTAACTGGCTAGTGTCTATTTTTCTTTTAGACTAAAATCAAAGAAATCAGTTTGAACTGTAGCATGCAAGATTTATGTTAACTATAAACATATGAAAAGTATTCAATCTTAAGTAAGACAGAAAATTTTTCTTTTCTTTTTTTTTTTGCCTATCAAACTGCCAAAAATTACATGTAAAAAGATTTTGGCAGTAAGAATTCTCATAGAATGCTGACGGGAACATAACTTCTGCTCACCATGAAGGGTACTTGTAGATATGGCTATAGCTGCCTCTGTGTAGCAAGTGGACACCACCTCCACCACATCCCATATTCAGTGGTTCTCAAACTGTAGCGTGCCTCAGAATCACTCAGAGAGCTTGTTAAGACTTGGATTTCTGGGCTCCACCCCCAGATTTCTGATTCAGTGAGTCTGGGGTGATGCCTGAGAATTTGCATTCCTAACAAGTTCCCAGGTTATAGTGACACTGGTAGTCCAATACCAACTTTAAGGACCAGTGCCACATGTCAATGGTCCTCGACCCTGGCTATACCTGGGGATCTTAAAAAGAATCCTGTTGCCGGAAACTGCCAGTGTTCATGTCTACTCCAAGTGATCCTAGTTTAATGGTTGAGAGGGGGCCTGGATATCTATATTTTATAAAAGCTCTTCAGGAGATTCTAAGTGGCACTTTGGGTTGAGAACCACTGCCATATTCTCATTCTCTATCCATCATCCAGAGGAACTCTTAGAGATGCTGTTTCACTTCCAGTCAAACCTTCAACATTAAGGTATTATCAAGATATTTATATTTAAATTGGAATGCCCATTGGTCTTGGTCACCACCAAAATTAAGTCATTAAGTATTTTTCTCCCTACTCTTAATAGTTCCCCATGATTTCTCTCCTCTGATCCATTCTCTCCTCCCTCTTCTCCCCACTTTCTTATCCCGTTCTCATCTTCCAGTTGCTTCCTCTAGAATTCTTCACTAACTGGTTATTAATAATCTCTTCTCTTTCAGCCTCTCTACCATTTTTTCCCTTCGTCTCCTTGCCTTATCTGTAGCTTGGCTTGTTTCTGAAGATAGCACTTTTCTTGCAGCCCTTTCAAATGCAGGCTGCGTTTTTAAAAGGAGGTTCTCTTTGGTGCTTTCTGCACAGAAGACTGAGATGGGTAAGATATGCCCCTAGACCCCCTAATGTCTCTCCTATACCTCAAGTTTTACCCTTAACATTTTAATCCTTAGTCTGGGCATGGGTAATACTGTTATTATGTTTCCTCAGATATTCACGTTTTACTGTGAAAAAGTTTCAGATACCTTCAGAATAGGTTATGTGCCTTATGCAAGGAGCAGCTTCCTATCAAAGCATGATTGACAGCATGATTCTGTAACATGTATCAAGAATCTTAAAAATATTTATGCCTTTTGACACTTTGATGGGTGGAGGGAACACAAGATAGAGAGGCAGAGGCCCAGGCCAATCCCTTCCATCTATTTCTCTCCTTTAATAAGAGATGTGTAGAAAGGGAAATGTCTTCCCATTCTTTTCGTTAGGCCCAGAACAATGCCTAGTGACCCTGAAATTCAATTCTCCCCAGAGCTGTAGTTCTCACTGGGAGTAAGTCTAGGTATGCTGGGAGAAGAGATGTGGACATATTTATTCACAAACACACTTTTGACTTTTTTTTTTTTAAGTATCTCTGTGTCACTGGTGCATAGTGTTTTGTTTCCACACTTTTTATGCATGCACAAGATCTGGGTACAGTTTGGCTGGCATTTCTGGGAAATGAGAGTGGTATGAAGGGTGTGTTTAAGCCACAGCTGATAATTTTTCTTTGATAGAGACAGACCTATTCTGGCCCAATGTACAGAAACTGGGTGCACAGAAAGATAGGAGACATAGTGGGATGGTGGAAAGAGCAAAAGACTAGAAAACTCAGAGTAAGAATTTTTTGACTTACTAGGCTTGTGATTTTGGGCAATTTACTTAGTTTGTGTGAGCCTCAGTTTCCTTACCTGTAAAATGGGGATTAGAGTGTCTTTTATTTTCCTCACAGGGTCTTTGTGAGGATGAAATAATTTAACGTGTGTGTGAAAGTACTTTGACAGTAGTAACTTGCCATAGAACAAAGGCAAGGCATTCCTGTAGGATGGGGTGTGGTGCTCTTCTGGGCTTCAAGGGGAATATTTGAGTTAAATTGACTTGTGAAATCTGTGAGGTTGACATGTTAGTAATGATAAATTGTAAGTTTAAAAATGACTAAGAGAAACTGTAGCTTTTGGAATTATAAAATGATTGAATGGAGATGAATAAAAATAGCATAAATTTACTGTATTAAAAAGAACCTCAGATTTTGAAAATATGCTACCTAGTTAAACAACATCAAATAAACAAATGATTATCCAAATAAAAACACTTAGCCCTTTCCTAAGCTCTTTTTCTTTTAGAATAAAGATTCCCTGATTCTTAAAATACTACCTAGATTCTAGTTAGATATGGGAATGGTTTAGTTATTCTACCCTACTTACCAAGAACAATCTTTTATATTTCAGTTGAAAAAAAAAAAGAAAGACCAGCAAGTTTCAACATGGTGCGTGTGACAATGTTAATTTTCTGGAATATCTCAATTTCTAGAAATCTCATTGGTCATAAGGCCCTCACAAACTATTGTGTTTATGGTCCCTTTAACCCTTCAAACCAAAAATCCTCAATAAAAGCCTCCTTTTGGGGGCAAGGGATATGAGTATTCCTCCTAAGGAACATATCTCCTTGGTTTTGACTTCTGCCAGGCCTTTACTCCCTCACATCCGGGGTTTCATAATCCCCATTACTTTTTTTCTCAACAATTCTCAAATTTGGCCTTCTTTCATCATCTCTAAAGTCATCTTCTTAACCCATGCCCGTTTATCTTCTGCCTGGATACTTCCTGAACCTTCCATATCGCCAGCGGTATGAGGTTCTATGCTCACACTTTGGCCTCACTTCAAAGTGGTGCTAAATTATTTACTCATTCTTCACTGATTTCTACTCAGTTGTCTTCTCATTAAGCTAAATCCACCTTTTGCCTGTATGTCTCCAGACCAAACACAGTGTTTTGCTCATTTTAGGTTTTCAGTACATGTTTGTTAAATCCAATTGAATAATTTTCTTTATCAAGCTTGCAGCATAAACTGGACCCTCTATGAGCAAACATAAATGTCCATGCCCCTGTTGATATAAAACATGAGTTTAGAGTTTTCAATGTGAATCTTGGAAAACAAACCGCCTTGGTGAGACGGAAGAGCAGTGATGTGGGTGGTGAGAGTGTGACCACGTCCTTCACCCCAGGACTCAGGAGGATACTTTCAGTCTCTTGTTTTGGTAGTTGGAAGGATTGTCCAGGATCCCAGCAGAGAAGATGGAGTTTTGCGTGTTTAGAGGTGACAACTGGTGCTATGGAAGTGGAGGAATTTGGTCAAAGAAGGATATAGTTTGAGAGAGAAAGGAGTCATTTTTGAAAGGGAAAGTAGTGGTTAGCAAGCTTGGAGGAAGGAGAGTGGGGAGTGAACTGTCAGAGAATTCACATAGATTTTATAAGAATGGAAGGTTCATGAGGACAGGGGTGTCTTTGTATTGTGCGCTGTTGTATCTATTCTAGCACCCAGAACAGCACGAATAGGGAGAATCCAAGTCGGCCCTGTCCATGAGCCAGAAATATCCAGTGGTTTCTATTGGATCCTGTGTGGATGGGTGGTTCTGCATTAAAGGCCTATGAGCACTGTTTTCTGAAAGCATTTTATGTCTGGGATGCAAATGGGAAAAGGCCCGGCAGAGCCCTCTGACGGAGGCAGGCATCGTGACACGTTATTTGGCCTCCCTCCTCTGTTGCATGCCTTATGAACGCCCAAAGTCTTCACCGACATCCAGCTTCCACCCAGAGACCACATCCTCACTGCCTTCTGTAGGACATCCCTCCCTGTCCCATTAGGAGGCTGTGATTGCTGTTTCTTCTTCTGCTATCTTCACTCCAGTCCACGAAGAGATGAGGAGAGGAGGGGAGGGGCCGAGGTCAGCAGTTAGGTACAGCCTGAGTTGTGGGTGTGAGCTGGAAGCCTATGCTTCTCCGGAGACTGCTACTGGTTGCTCCCTTACTGGGCTGGGAAAAGCTGAGCAGGATTAGAGGCAAAGAAATGATGTGACCCCAGTGGTTATGGGAAGGAGGTAAAGGAAGCCATAAGGTTAAGATGGGGCTCACTTTTTCTTAGCATCCAAAGGAAATCTGGGGATGCAGGAACCCGGAAGGGAGTGTGATACAGAGAGGATGGAGAGACATGTCTGAACACACTAAAATAAACTGCCAGTGTGGTCTGAATCCTTTATAAGTTCACGGAGAATTCTCCCTCTCTTCCCTCCCAAGTTTCCTCCACAGCATAGAGTCAAAACAAGAGACCAGGAAGAAGAGGCAGAACACAGCCCATCTCTAAAAGCCACTCCCTGTGGGCTTGAGTTTCCTTGGTTCACTGATTTCTCCTAAGGCCCATTATGATTGTGACCAGAGAAGAATGATTTTATGGCTCATTGACAAGTGCATGAACCTACCTCATCCCACACGTTTTGGGGGAGTACATTTTCTTTCTCTTTGGAAGGGGTCCACTTTCAATGTTTTTTCTTAGGAATTGTTTCTTGTGATAAAATGCAATAGCCAAAGGTCACCAGAAACAAATCAGTATTTCAACAAAGGTTTATTTTACTCTCTTCCTTGTCTCCTCCTTCCTGGGAGATTGTATTAAACCACTGATACATGAGGAATAAGGATCATTTACAAGCATATTGTTACTCAGTGCCTCACCGGTGATACAAAGGAAGAATTGCCATCATGAAAGAAGATTCTGGCTGGGGCCAGAACCTGACTAACCCTACCTGGAATGCCTTCTGTAAAGGTCAGGTTTCTGCCTTCCCCAAGTTCTATTTCCTTTAGCTCTTTCAGTGAAGGGCTGTCAAGTATCAGCGTATAATGAATGTGCCTTGCAAGTAAATATCTTTCTAACATGCAGAACCTTGAAAGAAAATGCACCAGCTGTTTTTTTTTCTTTAGTTCTTTTTTCTGTTATATTTATAAACAACACAGAAAAAAGAGTCCAGATCTAGAAACCAATAAAATTAAACTGAAAAGAATGCCTCGGTATATTATTGTATACTCTAATTTTATGTGATTTTTCCCTTTTTATTCTTAGAAAGTCAATAAATTCAAGATCCGTGAGAGTCAGTGGTCCTTATTATGCTTTTTTTTCTTGCTGTTTTAATGTTAGTAGATTTAGGAAACAAGCCATTCATTCATTAAAATGAAGTTACCATATTGTTGGGGATACAGAAAAGAGGCAGATAATGGGCCTGGTCTTTTAGGAGCTCAAAGCCCCAGAATACCCTTCCTTCCTTGTGCTTTAGCACCACCTCTAAAGGAAAGAAGCAGCAAAATACTTCTCTTTTGAATGTATGGCATGTATATGACTCATTATATTTATGATTCCTTTAAATGAATTAAGAGGAAGTTCCTAGAGTATTTATACTCTTACAGTGTAACATTTCTTAAGACTGCCCATCAATTCTATTGACATTTTTACCTGAGGATTTAGATAACTGGTAGAGATCTTTAAAAAAAAAAAACACTTTATTGAGGTATGATCGACATATAAAAAGCTGGAGATATTTAGTGTATACAACTTGACGTGTTTGGGAATTGGTAGAGATTGTTATTGTTTTTTGTTTTTGTTTTTTATCTCTAGTACTGATCTGAAATTGGAATTGTTTGGGGGTAAGATTTACAGTTAATAGAGGAGTAAAAGAACAGCTGATTGTCCCAGCTTTTACTCTGGCTCTGCCTAATACACTGCAAGTCAATGTTTACTTAATGAGTGGTATTTATTGCCTTTCAATTCAACAACAAGCTATGTTTTTAATATGAAAATTACCATGATGAGTTATACCCACTGTCTATTCATCACTCAGCTACTCATTCCCTCTATGCGATGGCTCTAAGGCAGCGGTCCCCAACCTTTTTGGCACCAGGGACCATTTTCGTGGAAGACAATTTTTCTACAGACTGGTTGCAGGGAGCGGTGGGGGTGTGGGGGGGATGGTCCAGGCGGTAATGTGAGCGATGGGGAGCGGCAGATGAAGTTTTGCTCGCTCGCTGCTCACCTCCTGCTGTGGGGCCCGGTGGGTAATAGGGTCCACGGCCCTGGGATTGGGGACCCCTGCTCTAAGGGATGCATTCCAGGATGTGGTAGTTACTGTCCTTGGATATAAGCCGGGTGGATATAAGCAGAAGTTGTGTCTGTGCTGTATTTGTCACCTGCTACTCCTCAACCCACTGGAATCTGGTTTCTGCTCTACCATGCCAGCGAAGTGCTTCTTATCAAAGTCACAAGTCTGTATTGCTAAATCCAGTGGACACTTTTCAACTTCTATTTTCACCTCTTAGCAGAATGTGACACTGATGACCAATTTCTTCTTGAAGTATGTTCTTGTTGTAGCTTCTGTCACACCGCCATCTTCTGGTTTTCTTCCTACTGCTCTGAATACCCCGAAGTCTCCTTTGAGGGCTCTTTTGTATCTCTCCATCTTTTATTTTATTTATTTTATTTTAATTTTTTTTAACTTTGGGTTTATTTATTTATTTATTTATGGCTGTGTTGGGTCTTCGTTTCTGTGCGAGGGTTTCTCTAGTTGCGGCAAGTGGGGGCCACTCTTCATCGCGGTGCGCGGGCCTCTCACTATCGCGGCCTCTCTTGTTGCGGAGCACAGGCTCCAGACGCGCAGGCTTAGTAATTGTGGCTCACGGGCCCAGTTGCTCCGCGGCATGTGGGATCCTCCCAGACCAGGGCTCGGACCTGTGTCCCCTGCATCGGCAGGCAGATTCTCAACCACTGCGCCATGAGGGAAGCCCTCCATCTTTTAAATATTGGTGTTCCTTCAGGGTATGTCCTGGGTCACCTTCTATTCTTATTCTATACACTTTTCCTGGGCAATTTCATCCCTTACGTAGGTTCTTATCTTCTATATTAATCTCTTCCAGATTAACGTCTCCAGCTGAAATCTCTTTCCTGAGCATCAGAAATCAAACCATCGACTGAGCAGCTTCTCTCTGATGGCTCAGTCTCAACCTGTCCCAGACTGAAGGCTGAATCCTTCTCCCCTTCCCCTGGCCTCATACTGCTGTTTTGCCCCCCGCCCCCCCCAATCCATCAGCTCCTTCTATGGTCCAAACTGCAGTGAATGACACTACCATCCATCTGGTTACCCAGGAGAGGAACCCAGGAACTACCCTTGACGTCTCCCTGGCCTCTACTGCAGTCCTAAATTAATTAACAAATCCTGTCCGTTCATCCCTCTCAATAGCTCTTGAGTAAATTCAGTTCTCTTTAGCTTTCTCTCTCTCCAGTTCAGAGAATGCATGTTCCCAAGTCATCTGTCTCTATGCCAGCCAAGGCCTGAAATGCCAAACACTTGACTCCATTGTCCTTTTCATTTTGCCAGATAGTGCCTGCCCCGAAACTGCAAAGAAAAATGCCCTGGATGACTTAATCTGAAAAGACCAGAGGGCATGGAAATGTGAGTATGTGTGAAACTTTATTTATTTAAAAATATGATCCAGCTGCATCTGCAGTCATTTCTAGAGCTTAATGATTTCTCCATTTATTTTCTAGAGCTCCATATCTACTTTATAGCCAATAGTAATCATCATCTACTTAATCTACTAATATGTAGTAGTATACTATAGGTTAGCCATAGTTAATAGCATAGATTGCTTTTTTCTCTTCATAATTTTACTTTTGAATTGCCTGTGTTGAAACTCAAATGTTTGTTTCCTAATTTTTCACACATTCTTGAAAGCTATTTTTTCCAGTCTGCTGGAATTTTTCATCCCTGTATTTGCTTGGCATTTTTTACCCCCAAGTTGTCTAGTGTACACTGCAGAATTATGATTCTGTAAAATAAAGATCAACCTTTCAATTGTTTGCTGACTCCTCATGGCTACAGTTTTTTTTTTTTAACTCTGAAAAGTGCTTATTAATTTTTACTATTTCCTTTTTATTTGCTCAAAAAGATAATTAAAATCAAGAGGACCACTTTTGAAAATATCCATGTTTAGATATCACTAATATTTTGGACTGAGAAAAATGATAGGTTATGGAAATATTAATATGTTGAAGATTCTTCTTATTTTCATACATTTTTAAACACGAATTGGGTATCATGTGTTGATAGGCCCATAGAAGGTGGTGGTGCAATTTGACAGCTGCATGAAGGCTAGAATTAAGAAGTGTGGACTGTCTGGATATGTGTTTGTAGTTGGTGGGTATATGGGACACCTCTTGTGCCCCATCTGGCATTGGCAACCAGAGGTGTAGGTGTGACCTGGCAGTGCCTGGACTCAGCTGTCCTGTGTATCTTTGGCCCACCTGTTACCTCTCTGTTCTTGTTGTGTGGGAGGTCTCCAGGAACTCACCAAGACATGGTGACAGATGCCCAACTGAAATACAAGAGAATGACGCTCCATGGGGCTGTCTTTGACCACGGAGGGATGGGAGCCAGGTATGATGTGAATAAATGTACTTTACTTGACTTCTTTCATTCTGTCAAGTATAGGGAAAAGTATTTACATAATAATAAATATCCTTCAATGTAGTGAGGATTAAATAAGATAAAGTATGTACAGGTCTGTCAGATAGTAGATGCTGAATAAATGTTAATTTTCCTCTCTGTTCCTACCTGTATAAAATAGTGATAATGACTGTTATTATTTTGGTTAGGTTTTTTTTTCCTGTTAGTCTTTAAAAATAATTTAAAGAAAATAATCTTTATTTATTTTATTTTTGAAAATGATTCATTTATTTATTTAATTTATTTTTGACTGCGTCGGGTCTTTGTTGCAGCACGCGGGGTCTTCGTTGTGGCATGCGGGATCTTTTCGTTGTGGCGTGCAGACTCTTTGTTGTGGTGCTTGGGCTTCTCTCTAGTTGTGGCGTGCGGTTTTTCTCTTCTCTAGTTGTGGCACGTGGGTTCCAGAGCGTGTGGGCTCTGTAGTTTGCGGCACACAGGCTCTAGCCGAGGCGTGTGGGCTTAGTTGCCCCGCAGCATGTGGGATCTTAGTTCCCTGACCAGGGATCGAACCCGTGTTCCCTGCATTGTAAGGTGGATTCTGTACCACTGGACCACCAGGGAAGTCCCAAGAAAATAACCTTTTTTAAAAAAAATTAGTACTTATTTATTTATTTGACTGCCCCGGGTCTTAGTTGTGGCATACGGGATCTTCGTTGCTGCATGCAGGATCTTTAGTTGAGGCATATGGGCTCTTAGTTAAGGCCTGCGGGATCTAGTTCCCTTGACCAGGGATTGAACCCGGGCCCCCTGCATTGGGAGCATGGAGTCTTAACCACTGGACCAACAGGGAAGTCCCAGAAAATAATCTTTTAAACTTAAAACTCTTGGAAAATTGGAATTCATACTAACCAAAGACCAATAACTATAGCCAAGAAGTATAGCTGAGATAATATCCTATGTGTAGTCAGAAAAACCTAGATTCTAGTTCTGGTCCCAGCTATGACTATCTGCATCATTTTGGACAATTTGTGACGACTCACACAACATTGGATGAGGAAATAGGCTTGTCCCAACTCCTAGCAACTGTTGGCAGAGGGCAGGAAGCAAGAGGGAGAAAAATGTTTTAATAGTAACACAGTCAACAGGGAATTTATTTCTGGCTTTCACTCCAAGTAGGAAGTGATTCTAATAACCAAAATAGGTTTGAAACCCCACACCCACTTAGTCCTGGCTGCAAAATGATGCTCTGCAGAGAGTACGACGTGCCTACAGATGCCACAGATGCAGGGCCAGAGCTCAGTGATTCACAGCCAGGGATGGACAAAGCCTTCCCTCATGACCAGCTGACACAAACTCAGACTTCAAAGAATTTCTGTGAACAAGCGAAGAAGAAGCAAAGCTAACTCGCCGAAATCACTCCTAAAGATCCCAAAGCAAGAAACAGATTTCTCAATGACTGAGTGGCATAAGCATATCGTGCGTCATATGGAGAAACCAGACTGAACCCTAACTAGTTTCTTCACTAAGAATTTTCGGAAAGAGGAGCTAAAGAGGGTATCAAAACATGCTCTGTGTCTTTCAGAATTTGTTGTGCATGTTTATGGAGAGTGAACTGTGTGTAAGTCTCATGACTGGGTGTCATTTCCGTCATCCTCACCAATTGTTTTATTTCTTTAAAAATTCTGAGTTATATTATTTTAGGTGTTGTTTTCGTTTTTTTGGTCTTTTTAAAATTGTGATAAAAAACATATAACATTCAATGTTCCATCTTAACCATTTTTGAGTGTACAGCTCGAAAGTGTTAAGTATATTCACATTGTTGTGCAACAGCTCTCTAGAACTTTTTCATCTGGCAACACTGAAATTCTATACCCACGAACCACTAATTCCTCCCTCCCAGCCCTTGGCAACCACATTTCTGCTTTCTGTTTCTGTGATTTTTGACTCCTTTAGATACCTCATGTGAGTGGAAACATACAGTATTTGTCCTTTCATGATTGGCTTATTTCGCCTAGCATGATGTCCTCAAGGTTCATCCATGTTTTAGCATGTGACAGGATTTCATTCTTTTTTAAGGCTACATCATCTTCCATTGTATGTTTATACCATATTTTCATTATCCAATCAGCTGTTGATGGACGTTTGGGTTACTTCCACCTCTTGGCCATTGTGAATAGTGCTGCCATGAACATGGGTGTGCAGATATCTCTTCAAGATTCTGCTTTGCATTCTTTTGGATATATATTCAGAAGTAGAATTTCTGGATCATATGGTAGTTTTATTTTTAATTTTTTAAGGATCCTCATACTGTTTTTCATAATGGCTACACCATTTTACATTCCCACCAACAGTGCACAAGGGTTCCAATTTCTCTGCATCCTCATCAGCACATTATTTTCTGTTCTTTTTACAGTGGCCATCCTAGTGGGTATGAGGTGATAATCTTGTGGTTTTGATCTTGGGTTGTCTTATGATTAATGATGTTGAGCATCTTTTCTTGTTGACCATTCTTATATTTTCTTTGGAAAATTGTCTGTTCAAGTCCTTTCCCCATTTTTTACTTAGGGTATTTGTTTTTTGTTGTTGTTGTTTCTTACATTTTCTGGATATCAACTTATATATGTCAGATATATGATTTGCAAGTATTTTCTCCCATTCAGTAGGTTGCCTCTTCATTCTGTTGATTGTTTCCTTTGATGAACAGAGTTTTTAAGTTTGATATCATAACATTTGTCTACTTTTGCTTTTGCTGCCTATGCTTTTGGTGTCATATCCAAGAAATCATTGCCAATTCCAAGGTCCTGAAGCTTTCTGCCTATATTTTCTTCTATGAGTTTTACAGTTTTAGGTCTTACGTTTAGGTCTTTAATCCATTTTTTTCCCCACATATTTACTGGAGTATAAATGCTTTACAATGTTGTGTTAGTTTCTGCTGTACAACAAAGTGAATCAGCTATATGTATACATATATCCCCATATCCCCTCCCTCTTGAGCCTCCTTCCCACCCTCCCTATCCCAACCCTTTAGGTCATCACAAAGTACCGAGCTGATCTCCTTGTGCTATGTGGCTGCTTCCCACTAGCTATCGGTTTTACATTTGGTAGTGTATATATGTCCATGCCACTCTCTCACTTTGTCACAGCTTACCCTTCCCCCTCTGCGTGTCCTCAAGCCCATTCTCTAGTAGGTCTGTGTCTTTATTCCCATCCTGCCCCTAGGTTCTTCATGACCATTTTTTTTTTGTTGTAGATTCCATATATATGTGTTAGCATATGGTATTTGTTTTTCTCTTTCTGACTTCACTCTGTATGACAGACTCTAGGTCCATCCACCTCACTACAAATAAATCATTTCTTTTCTTTTTATGGCTGAGTAATATCCCATTGTATATATGTGCCACATCTTCTTTACCCATTCATCTGTCGATGGACACTTAGGTTGCTTCCATGTCCTGGCTATTGTAAATAGAGCTGCAATGAACATTGTGGTACATGACTCTCTTTGAATTATGGTTTTCTCAGGGTATATGCCCAGTAGTGGGATTGCTGGGTCATATAGTAGTTCTATTTTTAGTTTTTAAAGGAATCTCCATACTGTTCTCTGTAGTGGCTGTATCAGTTTACATTCCCACCAACAGTGCAAGAGGGTTCCCTTTTCTCCACACCCTCTCCAGCATTTATTGTTTGTAGATTTTTTGATGATGGCCATTCTGACTGGTGTGAGATGATATCTCATTGTAGTTTTGATGTGCAATTCTCTAATGATTAATGATGTTGAGCATTCTTTCATGTGTTTGTTGGCAATCTGTAAATCTTCTTTGGAGAAATGTCTATTTAGGTCTTCTGCCCATTTTTGGATTGGGTTGTTTGTTTTTTTGATATTGAGCTGCATGAGTTGCTTGTAAATTTTGGAGACTAATCCTTTGTCAGTTGCTTCATTTGCAAATATTTTCTCCCAATCAGAGGGTTGTCTTTTGGTCTTGTTTATGGTTTCCTTTGCTGTGCAAAAGGTTTTTAAGTTTCATTAGGTCCCATTTGTTTACTTTTGTTTTTATTTCCATTTCTCTAGGAGGTGGGTCAAAAAGGATCTTGCTGTGATTTATGTCATAGAGTGTTCTGCCTATGTTTTGCTCTAAGAGTTTTATAGTGTCTGGCCTTACATTTAGGTCTTTAATCCATTTTGAGTTTATTTTTGTGTATGGTGTTAGGGAGTGTTCTAATTTCATTCTTTTACATGTAGCTGTCCAGTTTCCCCAGCACCATTTATTGAAGAGGCTGTCTTTTATGCGTTGTGTATTCTTGCCTCCTTTATCAAAAATAAGGTGACCATATGTGTGTGGGTTTACCTCTGGGCTTTCTATGCTGTTCCATAGATCTATATTTCTGATTTTGTGCCAGTACTATACTGTCTTGATTACTGTAGCTTTGTAGTATAGTCTGAAGTCAGGGAGCCTGATTCCTCCAGCTGTCTTTTTCTTTCTCAAGATTGCTTTGGCTATTCGGGGTCCTTTGTGTTTCCATATAAATTGTAAAATTTCTTGTTCTAGTTCTGTGAAAAATGCCATTGGTAATTTGAAAGGGATTGCAGTGAACCTGTAGATTGCTTTGGGTAGCATAGTCATTTTTGCAATATTGATTCTTCCAATTGAGGAGCATGGTATATCTCTCCATCTGTTTATGTTATCTTTGATTTCTTTCATCAGTGTTTTATAGTTTTCTGAGTACAGGTCTTTTGCCTCCTTAGGCAGGTTTATTCCTAGGTATTTTATTCTTTTTGTTGCAATGATAAATGAGAGTGTTTCCTTAATTTTTCTTTCAGGTTTTTCATCATTGGTGTATAGGAATGCAAGAGATTTATGTGCATTAATTTTGTATCCTGTAACTTTACGAAATTCATTGATTAGTTCTAGTAGTTTTCTGGTGGCATCTTTAGGATTTTCTATGTATAGTATCATGTCATCAGCAGACAGTGACAGTTTTACTTCTTCTTTTCCAATTTGTATTCTTTTTTTTCTTTTTCTTCTCTGATTGCCATGGCTAGGACTTCCAAAACTATGTTAAATAAGAATGGCGAGGGTGGACATCCTTGTCTTGTTCCTAATCTTAGAGGAAATGCTTTCAGTTTTTCACCTTTGAGAATGATGTCTGCTGTGTGTTTGTTGTATATGGCTTTTATTATGTTGAGGTAGTTTGCCTCTATGCCCACTTTCTTGAGAGTTTTTACCATAGATGGGTGCTGAATTTTGTCAAAAGCTTTTTCTGCATCTATTGAGATGGTCATATGGTTTTCATTCTTTAATTTGTTAATATGGTGTATCACATTGATTGTTTTGCGTATATTGAAGAATCCTTGCCTTCCTGGGATAAATCCCACTTGATCATGGTGTATGATCCTTTTAATGTGTTGTTGGATTCTGTTTGCTAGTATTTTGTTGAAGATTTTTGCATCTATATTCATCAGTGATACTGGTCTGTAATTTTCTTTTTTTGTAGTATCTTTGTCTGGTTTCGGTATCAGGGTGATGGTGACCTTGTTGAATGAGTTTGGGAGTGTTCTTACCTCTGCAATTTTTTGGAAGAGTTTGAGAAGGATAGCTGTTAACTCTTCTCTAAATGTTTGATAGAATTAGCCTGTGAAGCCATCTGGTCCTGGACTTTTGTTTGTTGGAAGATTTTAAATTACTGTTTCAATTTAATTACCTGTGATTGGTCTGTTTATATTTTCTAATTTTTCCTGGTTCAATCTTGGAAGGTTGTAGTTTTCCAGGAACTTGTCCATTTCTTCCAGGTTGTCCATTTTATTGGCATATAGTTACCCGTCGTAGTCTCTTATGATCTTTTGTATTTCTGTGTTGTCAGTTGTAATCTCTGCTTTTTCAATTCTAATTTTATTGATTTGAGTCCTCTCCCTTTTTTTCTTGATGAGTCTGGCTAAAGTTCTATCAATTTTGTTGATCTTCTCAAAAAACCAGCTTTTAGTTTTATTGATCTTTGCTATTGTTTTCTTCATTTCTATTTCATTTATTTCTGCTCTGATCTTTATGATTTCTTTCCTTCTACTAATTTTGGGTTTTCTTTGTTCTTTTCTAGCTGCTTTAGGTGTACGGTTAGATTGTTTGAGATTTTTCTTGTTTCTTGAGGTGAGCTTGAATTGCTATGAACTTTGCTCTTAGAACAGTTTTTGCTGTGTCCCATAGGTTTTGGAGCATCATGTTTTCATTGTCATATGTTTCTAGGTATTTTCTGATTTCCTCTTTGATTTCTTCAGTGATCTCTTAATTATTTAACAGCACACTGTTTAGCCTCCATGTATTTGTGTTTTTTACTGTTTTTTTCCTGTAATTGATTTCTAATCTCATAGTGTTGTGGTTGGAAAAAATGCTTGATATGATTTCAGTTTTCTTCAACTTCCCAAGGTTTCATTTGTGACCCAAAATGTGATCTATTCTGGAGAACGTTCCATGTGCTCTTGAGAAGAAAGTGTATTCTTTTGCTTTTGGGTGGAATGTCCTAAAAATATCAATTTAGTCTATCTGGTCTATTGTGTCATTTAAAGCTTGTGTTTCCTTATTTATTTTCGGTCTGGATGATCTGTCTATTGGTGTAAGTGGGATGTTAAATTCCCCCACTATTATTGTGCTACTGTCAATTTCTCCTTTTATGGCTGTTAGCATTTGCCTTATGTATTGAGGTGCTCCTATGTTGGGTGCATAAATGTTTATAATTGTTATGTTTTCTTCTTGGATTGATCCCTTGATCATTATTTAGTGTCCTTCCTTATCTCTTGTAACAGTCTTTATCTTAAAGTCTATTTTATCTGATATGAGTATTGCCACTCCATCTTTCTGGTGATTTCCATCTGCATGGAATATCTTTTTCATCCCCTCACTTTCAGTCCATATGTGTCCCTAGGTCTGAAGTGGGTTTCTTGTAGACAGCATATATAAGGTCTTGTTTTTGTATCCATTCAGGTAGTCTGTGTCTTTTGGTTGGAACATTTAATCCATTTACATTCAGGGTGATTATCGATATGTATGTTCCTATTACCATTTTCTTAATTGATTTGGGTTTGTTTTTGTGGGTCTTTTTCTTCTCCTGTGTTTCCCACTTAGAGAAGTTCCTTTAGCATTTGTTGTAAAGCTGGTTTGGTGGTGCTAAATTCTCTTAGCTTTTGCTTGTCTGAAAAGCTTTTGACTTCTCCATCGAATCTGAATGAGATCCTTGCTGGGTAGAGTAATCTTGGTTGTAGGTTTTTCCCTTTCATCACTTTAAATATGTCCTGCCACTCCCTTCTGGCCTGCAGAGTTTCCACTGAAAAATCAGCTGATAACCTTATGGGGATCCCCTTGTATGCTATTTTTTGTTTTTCCCTTGCTGCTTTTAATATTTTTTCTTTGAATTTAATTTTTGTTAGTTTGATTAATATGTGTGTTGGTGTGTTTTTCCTAGGGTTCATCCTGTATGGGACTCTGTGCTTCCTGGACTTGGGTGACTATTTCCTTTCCCATGTTAGGGAAATTTTCAACTATAATCTCTTAAATTATTTTCTCAGAGCCTTTCTTTTACTCTTCTTCTTCTGAGACCCCTATAATTCAAATGTTGGTGCATTTAATGTTGTCCCAGAGGTCTCTGAAACTGTCCTCCATTCTTTTCATTTTTTTTTCTTTATTCTGCTCTGCAGTAGTTATTTCCACTATTTGATCTTCCAGGTCACTTATCCGTTCTTCTGCCTCAGTTATTCTGCTATTGATTCCTTCTAGAGTATTTTTAATTTCAGCTATTGTGTTGTTCATCACTGTTTGTTTGCTCTTTAGTTCTTCTAGATCTTTGTTAAATGTTTCTTGTATTTTCCCCATCTGTGCCTCTGTTCTGTTTCTGAGATTTTGGATCATCTTTACTATCATTACTCTGAATTCTTTTTCAGGTAGGTTGCCTATTTCATCTTCATTTATTTGGTCTTTTAGGTTTTTACCTTGCTCCGTCACCTGTAACATAATTTTTTGTTGTTTCATTTTTTATTTTTTGATGGGTGGGGCTGTATTCCTGTCTTACTGGTTGTTTGGCCTGAGGCTTCCAGCACTGGAGTTTGCAGGCAGTTGGATAGAGCTGGGTCTTGGTGTTGAGATGAGGACCTCTGGGAGGCCTCACTCCAATTAATATTCCCTGGGGTCTGAGGTCCTTTGTTAGTCCAGTGGTTTGGACTTGGAGCTCCCACCACAGGAGCTTGGGCCCAACCTCTGGCCTAGGAACCAAGATCCCGCAAGCTGTGTGGCACAGCAGAGAAAAAAAAAAAAGAAAGAAAGAAAAAAAGGAGCAATACAATAACAAAGAATAAAAAACAAAATAAAATTAGAAAGATTAAAAAATATTTTAGGAAAATTAAAAATATAATTGAAACAACTGCAAAAAGGTAAAATAAAACCACAACAGAAGAAAGAAAAAAAAGTGGGGGGGTGGGGAACAAGCCAAAAGGAGAGAACAATAACAAAGTATAGAGAATAAAATAAAATTAGAAAAATAGGGCGTCCCTGGTGGCACAGTGGTTGAAAATCTGCCTGCCAATGCAGGGGACACGGGTTCGAGCCCTGGTCTGGGAAGATCCCACATGCCGCAGAGCAACTAGGCCCGTGAGCCACAGTTGCTGAGCCTGCGCGTCTGGAGCCTGTGCTCCGCAACAAGAGAGGCCGCGATAGTGAGAGGCCTGTGCACCGCGATGAAGAGTGGCCCCCGTTCGCCGCAACTAGAGAAAGCCCTGGCACAGAAACGAAGACCCAACACAGCCATAAATAAATAAATAAATAATTAATTAAAAAAAAAAAAGAAAAATAAATGAATGAACAACAATGAATCAACAAGGTAAAACGGAACACCAATCTAAAAGGAAAAAAGAAGAAAAAAAATAAGCCTTAGCTATGGGGGCAGAGTTTAGGCGGGGGTGGAACTTAGGCAGAGGCGGGGTTTAGGGTGGGGAAGGACATAGGCTGGTGGGGGGGTGACGTTTCAGCCTGGAGTAGGGCCTAGGCTCAGGACCCACTGCAGCTGGAAAAGCCCTTGGGGGCGGGGCCTAGGCGGGGCGTTATTCAAGCATGAGGTGGCGCCTCTGCTTAGGACCTACATGGAAGGGGAGAGGCAGCACGTCCAAAGAAGGGCGTCTGGAGTGTGGAGTTCCGGAGTTTGGAGGTAAGGCCCTGGGTGAGGGTGTGTGGGTGGGGTTTAGGCCCAGCGCGTTGGAGGGGGTCTCTGAGTGTAGAGGTAGGGGGGGCATAGGGGCGGGGCTTGGGGTCTCCACAGCAGGAGGGAGGCTCCCAGGGCAGAGGTTTAGACTCAGGAGCCCAACAGGCTCCCTGGTGCCTAAGTGGACAGGGAAAGCACTGGCTGCGTTCCCTTCCGTTCCTCCGCACACCCCCTAAGGTCTCCCCCATCGCCGCTGGACCCCTACCAGTGGGTGGGTCCCTCTGGGTGTAGGAACTCCTCCTCTCCCCCAACCCCCCCACCGGAAGTCCGACCTTTACTTTTGCTCCCCTTTCCCTCCCTCCCACTCCCTCAGGACCTGCATGGCTGGAGGGGGCCTCAGTGGGCAGAGGATCAGGCCCGGGATCTCAGCAGGTTCCTGAGGGCCCAAGTGGGCAGGGGAAACCTGGCCACGCTCCCTTTTGATCTCTGCCCTCCCAATGGTCCCCCAGTTAACCCCTCCCGGCGTGGGATCCCTTCCCCTCCCCCAGCCACCCCTCAGTGGTGCAAGTCCCATCCTGCCTCCACTTCTCTTCCCCCTTCACTCCTCCCACACCCCACACCCAGTCACTGGGGGTTCCTCCCATCCCCTTAGGTGCCCATGGTTCCCCACCGGTACCTGGTAGGTGCCCTAGTTGTGCGGAGGTGTGAATTCCGCGTCCTCCTAGTCCACCATCTTGATTCCACCACCCTTTTAGTCCATTTTGAATTAATTTTTGCATTTGGCGTAGGGAAGGGTTCAACTTCATTTTTTGCATGTGGATATTCAGGTTTTCCAACATCATTTGTTGAAGAGACTACCCTTTCCTTAGGGTAATCTTCTTGAAAATTATTTGGTCATATATGTAAGGGTTTACTTCTGGGCTTTCTGTTCTGTTCCATTGGTCTATATGTCTATCTTTATGCTAGTACCACACCATCCTAATTACTGTTGCTGTGTAGCATGATTTGAAATCAGAAAGTATGAGGCCTCCAGCTTTGTTCTTTTTAAAGGTTATTTTGGCTATTCAGAGACCCTTAAGATTCATTATGAATTTTTGGATGGTTATTTCTTTATCTGCTAAGAGTGCCATTGGGATTTTTTTTTAAATAAATTTATTTATTTTTACTTTTGGCTCCGTTGCGACTTTGTTGCTGCGTGCGGGGGCTACTCTTTGCTGTGGTGCACAGGCTTCTCATTGTGGTGGCTTCTCTTGTTGTGGTGCATGGGCTCTAAGCACGCGGGCTTCATTAGTTGTGGCTCGGGCTCTAGAGTGCAGGCTCAGTAGTTGTGATGCACGGGCTTAGTTGCTCCACGGCATGTGGGATCTTCCTGGCGCAGGGCTCTAACCCGTGTCCCCTGCATTAGCAGGTGGATTCTTAACCACTGTGCCACCAGGGAAGTCCCTGCCTTTGGGATTTTGATAGGGATTGCATTGAATATGTAGATCACTTTGGGTAGTATGGACATTTTAGCAATGTTTAGTCTTCCAACCCATGAGAAATTTTGCTACTATAATAAATGGGATTATTTTCTTAATTTCTTTTTCAGAAATGTTACTGCTAGTGTATAGAAATGCAAGTGATTTTTGTATATTAATTTTTTATCCTGCAACTTTGCTAAAATCTTTTATTAGTTGTAACAGTTTTGTTTGTGTATGGGTGTGTGGAGTGTTTAGGATTTTTCACATATAAGATCATGTCATTTGCAAACGGAGATCATTTTACTTCTTCTTTTCCAGTTTAGATGGCTTTTATTTCTTTTTCTTGTTTGTTTTAGAGTTTTGAACATTGAAATTAAGATTCTAGCCTGCTGTGCAACAGCTGGTGCGCAACATCCAGGACCTTTGCTACCCCACATGGCATCTTTGTGTGAATGAGAAAAGCCAGCCGCTGACTCCAGGGGGTTGCAGCCTGCACCCGCGTGCGTGCTGTGGAGAGCAGAGCACAGGATGAATTTCAGCCCCTCTCACTCCCCGACTCAGTGTACTTGGGTAGTGGACACTTGTGTATTATCTCAAATCCTCTTGGGTTCACCTCTTATTCCAGCCACAGCTGCAGTGACCGGTTCTGTGCAGGTGTCAACTAATTTCACGCAGGTGCCCCTGAATAGTGCCTCCTCTACCACCCAGGCCTCTCATTTCTTGTTTGGGGGCTTTGGTGAGTCTCCTCATGGAGATGTCCATAGGAGCCTTTTTGGCACTCATGCATGTGCAAGATTGAAGGGTGCGACTGAGGGCGGGGAGGAGTAACACAGGGGCAGTAGGGTGGAGGGACTAATGCTCTACAAGGCAACCCTTGACCAGTGGGGACCGGGCTCGGTGAATAAATGCTCTGCTGCCTCCACAAGCCTCCATGAGACACATTTCATAAGAGTTGTCAAAGGGTTCCTCAGGATAGAGTAACTGATTGTCTGAAGCTCTGCTTTGGGGGCAACTGACCATAGGCCTGCTTGTACAACTGTATGCAGCAGCCCGACTGTAACCTCTGACCCCACCTCCTTCAGATTAAGCCTTAGAGAGACTCGTTTGTCTCGGCTGCTTTACGTACTACAGAACCACTTCACATCTCTGAGTTCCAGCATTCTCTTTATAAAACGAAAATGAACACATTTTGAAAGTGTATTTAAAATGGGAAGCACTAAATACAAGTCATGATTTATGTTTTCACACCTCACATCCACTACCACATAAATGAATACTTGTCTTTGTAAAAAGTCATTTATACAGATCGCTAGACTCATGAGAACAGGCAATGAGTGTTTTAGACTGAGCTGCTGATTCTAGAGAGAGCTCTTTGCTAATTCATCTTTTAATCTTTATTGAGGCTGCAGGATTGTTGAATTCAGTCACCTGACCTGGCCTCCATCATGGCCCTACCTTGCCAGAAGTTCATGCCAACTCTGATCCCTCGGTCTGTGTGGTTTGGCCTGCCTGCCTATGTCCCATTTTAAGCACCACTCAGTCTAGATGGGCTTTTGAAAATTTATAGAGCCTGATAGTGCCAGTCCGGTGAGGGCAGCCTTGATCTGCTCCCCCAGCCCAGCCCCCAGCACCACTCAGAATTTCACCCTCAATGGAATCTCTTCTCTGTCAATACTTCTATAGCTACTACTTTGTGACACCAAAAATACTCTGTAATTAGTTTATTGCTATGTTGGACTTTTATCTTATTTTCAGTCTCAGAAATAGCCTGTCATTAACCAATGAGAGAAAGCACTGAATTAAAACTCTTCTCTTTGTACATTACAATGTAATTGGATTATCGTTATTCATTAAAATATCCTCGCTCTTCATTTGATGCTAAATGTTACATAAATATTACATTACTGGAGTCAACGTAGTATCAGAGAAAACTGTCTTTATCTGCATTTTATAACCAAAGATTATCACATCAGTGGCTTCACGTCACACCTTTGGAAATGTGGAGAGAAGACTGGGCGTGTAGGGACCTCAGTCTAGGCCCAGTTCTGCTCCTGCCACTTAATTCCTAATTTATAAAAGCTTCCACTTTTATAAATGTGACTGTTGGACTAGATACACCACCTTCTCTAAAATTCTGTGTCTCCTGTCTGCATTCAGGTCAACTGAGCACACACCTGGGTTAAGATATGGGTAGTAGTGTGTCTTCCTTTCTTATATTCTCACTTATCCCCTTCCTTCCTCCCTTCCTTTTGTTTGCCTGAAAATCATACCAGTACTTTGCTCTAGCTCTTACTGTGGCATACTGTCCTGGGTGTCAAGACCTTCTTTAGTCGAGGCACTATAAACATGCCATGCGTCTTCCCCGTGTATTCCTGTTCATGGGCTACATTAAACATGGAGCCTTCCAGCCCAAGTTCAAATGTCCTGACTTCCTCTGTAGTACTGTATTGCATGAGTGAGCATGGTGACAATTTTCATCCAATGACCTCTCTTGGTTTGTCCACTTGCATTGTCAAAAACTGCACTTCTCCTGGTGAGCGTTCAGTGAGAACAAAGCAGATGCTGAAGGAGGGGCTTACAGAGGGAGCAATGTTTTCACTAGGTGAGAAACTTAGGGCTTCATGTCTTGTCTGTTAGTTATGGGATTGGAATGCAGAGGGGAGATGGTTGACTTGAGGACATGTACTAACAATCAACTTGAATTGACAAACGAAGTCAGATTTTTTTTCTGATTTGGCTATTCAGTTTGACAACAACCACTGGCTCTCTGTATTAGTTTGCCAGGCCTGCTGTAACAAAGAACCAGACTAGATGGCCTAAACAACAGACATTTATTTCTCACAGTTCTGGAGGCTAGAATTCCAAGATCAAGGTGTTGGTAGGCTTAGTTGCTTCTGAGGCCTCCCTCCTTAGCTTGCAGAGAGCTGCCTTCTCACTGTGTCCTCACATGGTCTTTCCTCTACACATGCATATCCCTGGTGACTCTTGGGTGTCAAAATTTCCTCTTATAAGGACACCAGTCAGATTGGATTATGGCCCAACCTATCAGACTCATTTTAACTTAATCACCTCTTTGAAGGTCCTAACTCCAAACACAGTCACATTCTGACTTACCGAGGGTTAGGGCTTCGACATATGAATTTTGGAGAACACAGTTCAGTCCATAACACTCTCCGTATATTGGGTGAGCTAAATCAGCAGCTCCAAGAACCTTATGAAAATAAAGATGTGATAAGAAAATAGTATTTTATAAAAATTTGTATTGGAAAAATTGTACTGAATTATTTTAAATTTTCTAATTCATTCTGTGTATATTGGGTTACACTAGGTGCCTCAGAGAGAAAGAAGACCAGGTGCAATAGTTATTTGATAGGTGTTGGTCAGGCTGATTTTTTTTTTTTTCTACTTGTTCTGTCAACTGCTGAAAGTAATTAAAGTTTCCAGTTATTATTGTGGATTTGTCTACTTCTCCCTTAATTTTGTCAGTTTTCACTTCATATATTTTGAAGCTCTAATATCAGAAGCATACATATTTAGTATTATGTATTCCTGGTGGACTGATTCTTTTATCATTATGAAATGCCTCTTTTCCTTGAAGTCTATCTTGACTGATTTTAATACGGCCACTCCAGCTTTCTTACACTTACTGTTTGCATGATATATCTTTTTTCCTCAATGTGTTTATGACTTTGTATTCAAATTGCATCTTTTACAGACAGTATATTATTCAGTCTTGCATTTTAAATTCAGCCTGATGGTCTGCCCTTTAATTGGGGAATATAGTCCATTGACATTTTGTGTAGTTGTTGTTATGGTTGGATTAAGGTCTATCAATTTGTATTGTTTTCTGTTTGTCATGTGGTTTTTGTTACTCTGTTACTCCTTTTGCTACCAAACCAGGTTGATTCACAGCAAACCAAAACGCTGGGATGCTGAGATTTGCAGGAGAGAGGGTTTATTTGCAAGGGAGCCAAGCAAGGAGATGGGAGAACAAGTTTCAGACCCACCTCCCTGAAGACAAGGGGTCAGGGTATTTATGGAATAAAGAAGCAGGGCAGTCTGAGGCTTAGGGAGCATGGGGAATGTAGAGAAAGGTTACTGGAAAAAGATACGGTAATCATTCTGCGCAGGTGTACTAAGCTACAGGCCTCTGCATGTTCAAAAATGGAGGTGCTTAGCACAATCTGAGGGTGGAGTTTTTGGCCCACTGATGTCAAAATGTCACCAAGCGGACACACACATGCCCAGTTGGAGGGTCAGTGGTTACATCCAGTCCTAACCAGCTAAGTTAGAACTTGACACAGCTGACTCCAAGTTCCTGGAAAACAACTCAGGCAAACATCTTATTGTTTGGGTGTCGTGCTGCTTGGAGGACATGCAAGTCTTAAAATGACCTTGATTAATGAAGGCAGGTGAAATGAACTTGCCTGCGGTTCTACTTTCCCACTTTTTGTTTAATTGAATATTTTAACATTATTTTAAAAAATTTCTTCTTTTTTTGAAAAATTACAGTCCATTTTAAATTAATATTGTAGCACTTCATGTAAAATGGAAGAAATTTACAATAGTATAATTTCTTTTACTCCATCTTTGTGCTAATGTTGTCACGTATTTTACTTCTTTGGATTTTATAAACCCCATACACTACAGCAGTACTACTTTTGCTTTAAACATTTGTCTATTAAAGAAACTAAGAAAAAAAATAGCCTTCTAATGTATTTACATATTTACTATTTTCCACGCTCTTCATTCCTTCCTATAAATCTGAGATCCCACTTGGTTTCATTTTTCTTTTAGTCTGAAGAATTGCTTTAGCATTTCTTACAGTGTAGGTCTGCTGACGACAAATTCTTTCAGTTTTCATTTATCAGAAAATGTATTTATTTTATGCCCTACCCCCCTTTTCAATGATAATTTTGCTGGATTTAGAAATTTGAGTTGATGGTGGTGGGTTTTTTGTTTTTGTTTTTTCTTGCAGCTCTTTAATGGTTCATTTTCTAACTTCTTGTCACCATTGTTTTGGATGAGAAGTCATTTTGAGTTTGTATTATAGTTCCCTGAATGTAATGCATCTTTTTCTCTTGCTTCGGTTAAGACTTTTCTCCTCATTTTTTTGATTTTTCTGCATGTTGATGATAGTATGTCTTGGTGTATTTTTCTTGGTGTTTATCCTGCATGGGTTTCACTGAGCTTCTTGGGTTTGTAAATTGACTTTTTAAAAATCTAAATTTGAAAACATTTCATCCATCTTTCTCTCAAATATTTTTTTCCTTCTCTGTTCGCTTTCTCTTTTCTTTCTGATACTCCCATTACACATATGTTAGATCACTGGTATTGCCCCATTAACATTTTTTCTCTTGTTCCTCAAATTGGATGATTTATTTTGATTTGTCTTCAAACTCACTGACTTTTTCTTATGCAGTCTCTAGCCTGCTTGTTAAACCTATCTCATGAGTATTTTATTTCAGGTAATGTAATTTTCAGTTATAGAATTTCCATTTGGTTATTTTTTATCATTTCCATTTCTATGCTGACATTTCCTACCTGTTTACTGTGTTTATCTTTTCTGTTAAGTCTTTAAACATATTTATAATGGCTACTTTTATGTCCTTGTCTGCCAGTTCTAACACTTAGGTCATCTTTGTGTCTATAAATAAAGCTTTATAGGAACACAACAATGCTCATTATTTGCATATTGTCTGTGGCTGTTTTCATGCTACATTGACAGTATTGAAAGGTTGGGAAAGAGATCATATGACTTATAAGCCTAAAATATTTACTGTCCGGGCTTGTAAAAAGTTTTGCCAACCTCTGCTCTAAAAAATGCCCCACACTTGAGGGCGTGATACTTCCCGCCATCACATGGCCTTCCTGCCACCTCAGGAGGTGCTCAAAGAGCCTGGCAAGGCCTCCCACCCTGGCTGGGCTAGAACTCCAAAGCCTTCCAGCACTGAGCTATTTCTGGTGCCTTTGTTCAGCACACAGCCCAGCAGCAGCCTCTCTCTGTGGGGCCTTGTGGAGTTTTGCCCTGATATGTACATCCCTGTCCTCAGCCAAGGATCTGCTGGGAACTCCCATGCAGACTTCTAGGAACTCTTCTTTGTGGTTCTCTGCTCTCTGGTATTATTCCCTACACATTCCAGACCTTTAGCAGCCCTGAACTTCAGTCTCTGCCTCTTCTGCTCAGACGACTGCTATGCTCTGATTGGGCTCCACTTCTTGGCCCCTATCGTTTGGAAGGATTTTCTAGGGAAAGAACCAGGGTGAATGTGTCACTCATTTTGTGGGCTTCCCTTCTCTCAAGGTTCTTAGTCCTGTGCTGCCTCATGTTCAATGTCTGAAAATAATTGCCTTATTTATTTGTCATTTATAGTTGTTTATGTCAGGAGGACAAGTTTAATACTGGTTACTGTGAAGGTGG
Source organism: Balaenoptera physalus (assembly GCF_965194825.1). Lineage (NCBI taxonomy): Eukaryota > Metazoa > Chordata > Mammalia > Artiodactyla > Balaenopteridae > Balaenoptera > Balaenoptera physalus. The sequence goes on from NC_138896.1 coordinate 41,701,936, forward strand.
CAAAAGGCAGAAGTTTCTCTTTATTCCTTTTTTATTCCTAAATTTTATTATATACAGTTATGACTTAGATAGCTAAGAAATCCTGAATTACAGTAAGGAAAAACAAATTTATACATAAATGGTGTAAAGACTTTTTCTTTACTGCTAATTGGGCTATCCCTCTGTCCTTGTTCTTTGTTATTGGAGACATCTTCCATTCACACACTTTAATTTTGTTTTTGGGGGAAAAAAGATTTTATGACTACCATGCTCTTCTACAGTTACAGAAGATGTTCACACCCATTGCAACATTATGTATTTATTTTATCCTTTTAAAACTATTATTACTAGAAAATAACTTAAAGCTAACAGCACTATTTTCCTATTCTAAAAAACATTTTCAGATTAGAAAAAAGGATCTCAAAACTGCCTATAGATATAATATATATTTAGTTTTTATTTTATTGCTATATCTTCTTGTCAGAATATGTTAGATGGGGTGTTTCTTCTAATGGTCCCTAAATTTAAACTTCCAGAAGTTGGAGGCAGGCTATGCTTATAGAAAGCAATATGCATTCTATAAGCAGGCTATGCTTATAGAAGGCAATATATTATGCTGATTGGTCAAAGTCCCAACTTGTATGGCTAAATTTCTGTGGCACAAAGAAGCTCTAAATTAGCAGATTAATTTGAGCTGTTTTCTCAAAATTTTAGTTATTTTGCATTTTATCTCAATTTTAGAACTTATGTTTTTGCACCAGGATATCTTGGTTTTAAATTACTACTTGATTTTAAATTACTAAGCACCTCTTGGATGTCAAATTGATAAGTATCAATTTGAATTTTTGCAATTAGTGCCTATAGGTACAGTGATAAATGACTGTCCAGAAGAGGTAACTGAAATTCTGAGAAGTGTATAAATCATGTCATAAGGGGAACTGTAGAAAGAATTAAGGCTGGTGATGGAGGTGTTAGGTGTGAATTTCTCAGTGTACTTAAGGGCTGTTTTAAGTGCAGAAAAGACTATTCAGAGGTTGGTTAAGCTTTAAGAGTTAATAATAAATTTATTATAGTTACAGATTCAAAATCATAGTTTTTCCTTAAACTTTAAAGTTCAGTTTACAAATCTTATTTTGTTTGTAAACCAAGCAAAGTTTTGCAATCACTTGTAAGGGTCTTTGACTAATATTTGGTTCTATTTATGGATTTGTTAATGAAACATCTTCAGATATTTTACACTGCATTTAAATATTTAATATATTTCAGTTCTTTATCTCTAAAATGTTGTTTGACTAATAAACTTTCCCAAGTGTTTGAATAATTGTTATAAATCGACACGTTAGACTTAAATGTTACAGAAAAACCCAAACGAACTTTTTGGCCAGCCCAATACTTGCACTTTTGTGACTTCCAGACTCTGATTTCCAGAGCCAAGTGGTCCCTTAACCCTCAAACATCTAATCTTCTCTGCAGGGAAGTCTACCATCCCTCTTTCCTTGAATCTTAAGGTTTATAAATAAGTGTCTTTTACATACAACTCTGTAACACTTCAAATTTCATGGAATCTCACAGAGCTCTTATGCATATTAAAATGATATCAAATTGAATTTTAGAACTCTCTCCTGGCTTAGTAGGCTAATTGGTCACAGCTTCCAGGGATACAGTCCTGAGAAACCTGTCGGGGATCCATGTGTTATGCTGCCCCAGAGGACTTGCATGAACCCTTGTAACCACAGATGTAACAACTATGAAATCTTACTTGTTTATTAGAACTAGGTGTCCATAGGAGCTTCATTTTGTCTGTGTAACAGGTGATTTTCAAGAGATCTGGCCATTCAGTTATGAGCTGTCTTGGTTTTTAGCCATGGGTTATTCAATAATGCTCTTTCTCCCCTCCTCCCTCTACCACCATCCAGCCTCCTGCTTCTCCTTTTCTCCATAAAACACAATAAATGAGTGCCTACTTTCAACTGGGCATGGTTCTGGAAATAAAAAGGTAGATGAGATAGAGGTTAAATAAAAAAGTACTAAAAATGCTTTAAAACAAAAAAATTGAGATAAAACTTTCATATAGTAAAAGGTACAAATATTAAGTATAAGCTCAACAAATTACCAATTACTTAGGAGTATTCATAAGTGGGCCTTCAAACTGACAATTCAAGCCAAAGTCCATTCATTTTATCTGGGATAGTGTACTCACTGGTAAAATTTCCCCAATGAGCACAATATCCCAAATAAAATGAATGGACTTTGGCTTGAATTGTCAGATTGAAGGCTGTTACTCAGAAATTTGTGCATTGTTAGTTTGGAGCAGGGTCAGTATACTATGGCCTGTGGGACTATTTCTGTGTGGCCTGGGAGCTAAGAATGGTTTTTATATTTTTAAAGGATGTAAGACAAAATAGAAGAAGGAGGAGAAGAAGAAGAAACAGAGACTATATGTGGACTGCAAAATTTAATATATTTACTATCTGACCTCGTATGGAAAAGAGGTCATAGAGGAAAGAAAGCTAACTGGAAGCCAAGGGTAATGGTTGCTCTTCTTCGCTCTCTAGCCCAGGAAGATGTGTCAATGGCCTTCTTTCTGACTGGCATTACATGTTGCTCAATCAGGAAAGGGTTTACCTTTTTACTGACTTATGTCAGCCCCACCTAGTGAATTTAAGTACAAGGAAGATTTTGCTGAAATGCTGTGCCAGAAACACTAAGTCAGGACACACACAGGTTGTTAACCTCAATCCGGAAATGAACTCGACTTTTCAGAAATATAGGAAGAGTTATGGCTATGCTGAACTATTTTCAAGGTTGTGGATGTGTTTTGAAGACTTTGCCACAGATTCTTCATCATCTGTTGGCTAGGGGATCCCCTGGGACCTTTGCAGCAGGTGAGAGAGGGGAGAAAGGAGGGAGGGGATGCCAGGGGCTGTGAGTCAGCAATTTCCAACCCTGTCCCTCCTTCTCCAGATAATCCACATGCCTTTCCTCAAATCTGTCCCAGTTTGCAGTGCTTCTGCTATTAATCTCCTACTCTCCAGAGGGGACTTCTGGCCCACATCAATAGCAGGACCAGCGTTGGGTCTGATTACTGGATGAGGGCAGTGGGGGTTCCTAGTCGTGATGTTGCTGTGGTTTGGGTTGGTCTGTGTTGTTGCATCGACTATGGTTATCGACATACAGAGGGGGCTAGAAATATCTAGGAGCGTGTTTGAGCCCTAATAAAAATGGGTGGGTCTCGGGGAAAATTTGTCCTGGAAAGGAAAATAATGTGCAAGCCAAGAAATTTGTGCAAAAACCAAGTTACACAGTCTGAACAAAGATGCCTGGGGTTAGAGACAGATTGCCATTTGTCGGGCTCCGGGCTCAGTGGGGCATGTCGCATACCAGGCTTAGGCAGGAGAGTGAACTACTCACCCTGCTCATTTGCAGGGTCTCTAGTAGCCTTGGCCTGGCTGTTGGAACTGGGCTTGTTGGTTGGAGGCTGGATGGCAGTAGCTGAGTGTGGTTGGATTGCTAAGGCCCAGGATGGACAGGACTGTCATTATCAATATTAAGAAGAATATTTGATGACATGTGCCATTTTATTGAGCAGTTGCTATGTGACAGATACCTTATAAACAATATCCTTACTCCTTACTATAACTCTGCCTTATTTTACAGAGCAGACAACTGTAAGTCAATGAAGTGAAGTGATTAACCCAACTTGGGCAGCTAAGTGGCAGAACTGGGCAATGGATCAAAAGCCAGTCACTCATCATACATCCTAGAATATAAACACCTACCCCTGCAAGGATTGGGGTCTATGTAGGGACTTTGGATACAAAATAACTCTGACCTCAGAATCCTTTGAAATGTTAGTATAATGTACTTAGACAATTTTAACTGAGCATCTTTTTTGTGTGTGTCAGGCACTGTGCTAGCTGTTGAGTTTATGACAGCAAATGAAGTATGCAGAGTCACGGCCCTCATTGAGCTTCCAACAGCAGGTGTTAGAGAGGCATTAAACAAGTAAATAAGATAATATGTATGTAATTACAAATTGTGCAAATGTCTATCAAGGAAAGGACTGAGGTGGTATGAAAGGGAGATTAATAAGGGGTTTTACTTTAGATTAAGGGATGAGGGAGGGCTTCTTAGAGGGGGGTACATTTAAGTTGAAACCTGAAGGGTGAGCTGGAACCAGCTAGAGCAGTGGTACTCATCTGGGGACATTTGCCCCCAGGGGACATTTGGCCGTGTCTAGAGACATTTTTGTTGTCACAGCTGGGCAAGGTGTAGGAGGGGGGTTGGTGGCGTTGCTGGTATCTAGTGGGTAGAGGCCAGAGATGCTGCTAAACTTCCTACAGTGCAAAAGACAACCTCTCACAGCAAATAATTTTCAGGTCCCCAATTTTCAGGCAATAGTACTGAGATTGAGAACCAGCATTTGGGAGAATCAGCATGTGGGAAGGCTCCCAGCCCCAGGTGGGCTAGTGCTTGATGCAGCCCAGAAATAGGAAGAACAGCAGCATGGCTAGAGGTCAGTCGGTGGCGGGGGTGGGGTGGGGGGGGCGCACTGGGAAAGACGGAGCCATGCATCAAGGACCATAGGGTCGGTCATTATAAGGATTTAGATCTTATTGCAAATTCTCCGTGAGTTTGCTCATTCACCCATTTCAAAAGTAGTGGTACAATAAAGTTCCCATTGTCCAAGAATTTCCAGACAGACTAACTCCAAATAAGAAGGAAGTGTTGGGGTGGGGGGAGGAGAGAAACAGGTGAGGCAGATTAAGAGGTACAACCTTTCAGTAACAAAATAGCTGAGTCATAGGTATGAAATGTACAGCGTGGGGAATATAGTCAATAATTATGTAATATCTTTGTATGGTAAGTAGCCTTATTGTGGTGATCATTTTGAAATATATAGAAATATCGAATCACTGTGTTGTGTAACAGGAACTAACATAGTGTCATAGGTCGATTATACTTCAAAAACAAGCAAACAAGCTCATAGAAAAAGAGATCAGATATGTGGTTACCAAAGGTGGTGGGTAGGGAGAGGGGGAATTGAAGGAAGGCAGTCAAAAGGCACAAAATCCCAGTTACAGGATAAATAAGTACTAGGGATGTAATGTGCAACATGATAAATATAATTAACACTGCTGTATCTTGTATATGAAAGTTGTTAAGAGAGTAAATTTTTTTCTTTTTCTTTAATTTTGTGTCTATGTGAGATGATGGCTGCTTACTAAACTTACTGTGATCATCATTTCATGATGTATGAGAGTCAAATCATTATTCTGTACACCTTAAGCTTATACAGTGCTGTATGTCAATTCTATCTAACAAAACTGGAAGGAATGAAAAAGAAGGAAGTCTTGGATGAAGCATTGTAATAACCCTTTCTTTACTTGTTTTAGAGTCTATAGTGGAAAAGCACCTAGTATCTTTTTAAGCATAAATTACCAGGTCAAATGATGCCGGCTGACTTTCTTGCATCTTTAACTAGACTTTTGTTTCAGGCTCTGCACTTTTCACCTTGATCTCTTTTACATGTTCCCACAAGTTTCCTGCTGGAGCTGACTGTGTACCCTATAGACAGGGTCAGACTGAGTCATTTTTAATGGTTTAATATATCACCCATTTCCAGAATAATGCAGCATTATGAAAATTCCCATAAATTTTTCTAGATTAAGTAGGAACAAAAAGGTAAAAAAAATTCTTGCCACAGATGTCAGTGGGTGACATTGTGCAAACTTCCAAACATAAGTTTTCTTATCTATGAAGTAGGCATTTAATTAATGGACTGGTTTCTTGACTATTTTGGTATTGTTGCAATTCAGAGCCAAGGTTGGACTCTGAATTGCTTCATGGAGGGGATTAAAGAAAGTAAAATACAGGGACTTCCCTGGCGGTCCAGTGGTTAAGTCCAGTGGACTTCCTCTGCACTCCCAATGCACGGGGCATGGGTTCGATCCCTGGTCGGGGAACTAAGATGCCACGTGCTGCACGGCACGGCCAAAAAATATATATATAAAGCAAAAAAAAAAGACATACCCTCTTTCACTCTGCCAATGATACATTTTAAAACCAGCACCAAAAAAAAGTAATTTGATTAAAATAAATACATAAATATGAAACTCTGTAAATAAATAGATGTGACAAAGCAAGAACACTGAAGAAATACTGATGTATTCATTCCTGCATTCACTTCAGCCTGCTCATTGCAGACAAGCCAGTCATTCTCAGAGCGGGCTGCATTTCCTGAAACTTTCTCCAACTAATCTTTCTTACTTTGCTGGGAACTCCTGGCACCAGGGGCTGCTTCTTTCTTTTTTCTTTTTCAATAATTTTAAGCTCATTTGCCTGACCTTCAGTAGATATCCAAAGTGTTGGATATCTACTGAATGGATGGATGGATGAATGGATGGGGGAACAGAATATTTAATGTTGAGCTGTTCTATCCTTAAGTGTTTATTGGATCTGAAGGGCAAAACGTGGTGACGCTTCTGTTGGCTGTGCAGTCGGTCCATATTGTTACCAGCGGACACAGTCAGCCAGTGACTTGCTGGTGGGCCGTGGAGTCCTCTCAGCCAATGTTCTCACTACACCAGATTACTATCTTTCAGACGTTTAGTGCCACAACATGGATGGGCCTTGAGGGTATTACACTAAGTGAAATAAGTCAGAAAGAGAAAGACAAATACCGTACAATCCCACTTATATGTGTAATCTAAAAAACCCGAAAACCCAAAAAACAACCAAGCTCATAGTTGCAGAGAACAGATTGGTGGTTACTGGGGTGGGGGTGGGGGGTTGAAATGGATGAAGGGGGTCAAAAGGTACAGACTTCCAGTTATAAATAAGTCCTGGGGATGTAATGAACAGCATAGTGACTATAGTTAATAATACTGTATTATATATTTGAAAGTTGCTAAGAGATCTTAAAAATTTTCATCACAAGAAAAAAGTTTTTGTAACTGTGTATGGTGATGGATATTAACTAGGTAGTGATCATTTTGCAGTATATACAGATCTTGAATCATTGTACTGTACAACTGAAACTAATATACTCTTATATGTCAATTATATACCACAATTTTAAAAAGTGTGAAAAAAAGAAGTATGGTGGATGATAAAAAAAAAAAAGACTGAAAGTGAGCGTTCCTGAGGAATTTTCTCTGTGTATTTTCTATGTTCTTCATACACTTAATTCCTTATGATGTTAGGTTTCAGGAAATGGAGATAGTTATTTTTTAGTTAATCAAATCCTAAACTCAGCCCTACAGCACTCACCAGGGTGCATCAGAATTTTAAATGCTACTCTTTGAATTTAAGTACAACGTTTAGTTCTCAGCTTACATATTAGAATTATTTAAATGCTTTGGTATATACATATATATATATATTTTTTTTTTTTTACTACTGATTTCACTGTAGAGTAAGATTCTGTTACTCTCCAGCCTGTAGCTCTGTCCTTTCCCAGCATTTGACACATGGGCTGATTTCCATCCCATCCTTTTCTCTTCTTCAGATCCTTATCTCTTAAACTTGACTGTTGGAACTAAAGCAAATGTTTCCAGACACTATAAATATATCAAGTAAACACAATGTTGACAGTTTAAGGGCAGGGTCCAGACCTAATGCTGATCACAGAGCAGATTCTACCTTCTCTTTGACAAAAACAACCAAGAGCAAAATATGGTTCATGGCGTCTACTGTGTCCAAAAAAAGAGACGGGAGCCAGTCCAGTTATTAAATAAATTGTTACCATCGTCTTCACAGGCAAGCAAAAGCACTAACATTTGGAATCAAACTGAGAAGAAAACACCTACTTTCACAAGGCAGAGGCCTCTGGTTGCTAGACCCAAAAAGAGACAGAAAAGACTGGACCTCGGAGAGTGGGGAATGTGTAGGAAGTGGGGGACAGGAAACAGAGAAAACGAAGCCTTCTCTTTCTCCTTGGAAGCACAGGGCACTAAGTTACAGTGAAGGCGTGGAGTGTCACGTTGATTGTTCCTGTGGGCTTATGAATGTTGGCATTCATTCATCCATTCATTCATTTTTAAGCGAATGTTCACTGAGCACTCACCACTGGCTGGGTACCATTCTAGGTGCTTGGGATACATCAGTGGATGACACAAAGGTGCTTGTTCTTATAGAGCTTACATTTTAGGAAGGAGAGACACACAATACCTACAGTAAATAAGTAACTCTATAGGAAGTCAGAGGTGATTAAGTGTTATGGAAAAAAAAGAAAAATTAGCACGGGATCAAGAGTGTGAGGGTAGGTGCGTGGTCAGGACTTGATACGGCCTGGATAAGGTGGCCAGGGTAGTTAGGTCTCCTTGAGAAGGAGAGATTTGAGCAAGGACTTGAAGCAAGTAAGGAAATCAGCCGAGTGGCTCTCTGAGGGTAAAGCATTCCAGGCAGGGGGAACAACCCGGGCAAAGGCCCCCTGCAGGGAGGGCAGCTGGAGTGGGGGCGTCAGCATGGTGGGGGGTGGAGTGAGAGGGGGAGGTGACAGGAGAAGAGGAAGCTCTGAGAACTGCACAGGGCTCCGTGTATTCCCTCTTTGTCCCTTTCCTCTCTCCCACCTTCTCCCCCTCCCCCAACTTCTAATACCCTTCTATGATCCCTCCCTGGAATTAATGATCCATTATCACAACACATAATACCAGCTTAGACTCTAAATAGCTTCTTGTCATCTTGTTCTAATGTGGACTCCACTTCTTTGGCAGCCCTGCAAGGGGGGTTATTTATCCACCAAACTCTGCCCACCGCTGGCTCAGGGCTGATCCCAGCACCCTGGCTTGCCTCACACGCTGCTGGTCACTCTCTCAGGACCAGAACAAAGCCCTCGGGTAGTGAGCAGGCTTGAGCACGCGGGTGAAAGCGCCAGGGGGATGCAATGGTGGATTGCGGACCACATCAGCCACACAGGTAACCAGGCTCACCCCTGAATAGTTCAGAAAGCGCTTGCAGAGACATCGCCACATTTCACCTTCCCTACAAACCTGAAAGATAAGGTTTTATTATCCCATTTTACAAGGAATAACATTGAGGATATAAGACGTTAAATGACTTGCCAAAGACACACTCTTAATTGGCACAACAAGAACTTGAACTCAGATTTTCTGTTTCCAAACACCATTTCTTTAATCAACCACACCAAGCCATTGTGTAAGTTGAGCTTAAAAGGATGGAAAATGATCTGCCATTCAGAATAACCGAGATTACCTTGCAAACAAGTGGCAGAACTAGAATGTGGTCTCAGCCTGTCTGGCTTCAAAGTCTATCCCTTTAATCACTAAATTATAATGCCTCTGATATTGCTTCAAATACTGTTTTTGGATAAGGGTTATGTTATATGTGTAGCTGGATTTATCTGCCTCATGGACTTAATTAGTCACATTCTTTTAGATTTTCATATTGAGTTGAAGACAGCTCCAGAACCCCAGCTGCCAGATTAACAAAAAATCTAATAGTGCTCCTTTCAGGTTCCTTTCTATGATTTGTTGAAATAAAACTCCCAAACACCATGGTTACTTCTAAAGTCTGAAAACGGCCTTTGTCTAACTTTCACAAGTGATGTATCAGCTGTTGCCACTCTCCCCACCATGCACACACTGTTACAGAAAAAAACAAATCGTCCCTAATCTTCAGGTGACGGTGGTCCACTCTGAAATGGTGCCTCCTGGGCAACTCCTGGCAGTCAGTTCATTGAGGGTGGGCGGGCAATCCCATGCCATACCATCCCCTCCCATCCCATCCCATCCCTTCCCATCCCATCCCATCCCATCCCATCCCATCCCATCCCTTCCCATCCCATCCCATCCCATCCCTTCCCATCCCATCCCATCCCATCCCTTCCCATCACATCCCAACCCATCCCATCCCATCCCATCCCATCCCATCCCATCCCATCCCATCCCATCCCATCCCATCCCATCCCATTCCTTCCCATCCCATCCCATCCCATCCCATCCCATCCCATCCCTTCCCATCCCATCCCATCCCCTCCCATTCCATCCCAACCCTTCCGATCCCATCCCATCCCATCCCATCCCATCCCATCCCATCCCTTCCCATCCCATCCCATCCCATCCCTTCCCATCCCATCCGATCGCATCCCATCCCTTTCCATATCATCCCATTCCATCCCATCCCATCCCATCCCATCCCATCCCTTCCCAGCCCATCCCATCCCATCCCATCCCATCCCATCCTATCCCATCCCTTCCCATCCCATCCCATCCCATCCCATCCCTTCCCATCCAATCCCATCCCTTCCCATCCCATCCCGTCCCTTCCCATCCCTTCCCATCCCATCCCATCCCAGCCCATCCCATCCCTTCCCATCCCATCCCATCCCATCCCATCCCATCCCTTCCCATCCCATCACATCCCATCCCATCCCATCCCTTCCCATCCCATCCCATCCCTTCCCATCACATCCCATCCCATCCCATCCCTTCCCATCCCATCCCATCCCATCCCATCCCATCCATCCTTCATCCCATCCCATCACTTCCCATCCCATCCCATCCCTTCCCATCCCATCCCATCACATCCCATCACATCCCATCACATCCCATCTCATCCCATCCCTTCCCATGGCATCCCATCCCATCCCATCCCTTCCCATCACATCACATCCCATCCCATCCCATCCCATCCCATCCCATCGCTTCCCATCCCATCCCATCCCTTCCCATCCCATCCCATCGCATCCCATCCCATCCCATCCCATCCCTTCTCATCCCATCCCATCCCTTCCCATCCCATCCCATCCCATCCCATCCCATCCCATCCCATCCCATCCCATCCCTTCCCATCGCTTCCCATCCCATCCCATCCCATCCCATCCCATCCCATCCCATCCCATCCCTTCCCATCCCATCCCATCCCTTCCCATCACATCCCATCCCATCCCATCCCTTCCCATCCCATCCCATCCCATCCCATCCCATCCCATCCCTTCCCATCCCATCCCATCACATTCCATCCCCCCCCTTCCCATCCCATCCCATCACATCCCATCACATCCCATCACATCCCATCTCATCCCATCCCTTCCCATGGCATCCCATCCCATCCCATCCCTTCCCATCCCATCACATCCCATCACATCCCATCCCATCCCATCCCATCGCTTCCCATCCCATCCCATCCCTTCCCATCCCATTCCATCGCATCCCATCCCATCCCATCCCATCCCTTCCCATCCCATCCCATCCCTTCCCATCCCATCCCATTCGCTTCCCATCCCATCCCATCCCATCCCATCCCATACCATCCCATCCCTTCCCATCCCATCCCATCCCTTCCCATCCCATCCCTTCCCATCCCTTCCCATCCCTTCCCATCCCATCGCGTCCCATCCCATCCCATCCCATCCCTTCCCATCCCATTCCATCCCATCCCATCCCATCCCATCCCATCCCATCCCATCCCATCCCATCCCATCCCATCCCTTCCCATCCCTTCCCATCCCATCCCATCCCATCCCATCCCATCCCATCCCTTCCCATCCCATCCCATCCCTTCCCATCGCTTCCCATCCCATCCCATTCCATCCCATCCCATCCCATCCCATCCCTTTCCATCCCATCCCATCCCATCCCATCCCATCCCATCCCATCCCATCCCTTCCCATCCCATCCCATCCCATCCCATCCC